>NW_024080622.1:2725142-3338232 GCF_014754425.2 Oryx dammah
TTGGCAATTTGATCTCTGGTTCCTCTGCCTTTTCTAAATCCAGCTTTAAGATCTGGAAGTTCTCAGTTCACATACTGTTGAAGCCTAGCTTGAAGGATTTTGAGCATTATCTCATAGCATGTGCTGCTGCTGCTGCTGCTAAGTCACTTCAGTCGTGTCAGACTCTGTGCAACTCCAAAGACGGCAGCCCACCAGGCTCCCCCATCCCTGGGATTCTCCAGGCAAGAACATTGGAGTGGGTTGCCATTGCCTTCTCCAATGCAGGAAAGTGAAAAGGGAAAGTGAAGTCGCTTCAGTCGTATCCGACTCTTAGCGACCCCATGGACCTCAGCCTACCAGGCTCCTCCATCCATGTGATTTTCCAGGCAAGAGTACTGGAGTGGGGTGCCATTGCCTTCTCCTTATAGCATGTGAGATGAGTGCAATTGTGCAGTAGTTTGAACATTCTTTGGCATTGCCGTTCTTTGGAATAGGAATGAAAACTGATCTTTTCCAGTCCTGTTGCTGCTGCTGAGTTTTCCAAATTTGCTGACACATTAAGTGTAGCACTTTAACAGCACCATCATTTAGGATTTGAAATAGATGAGCTAGAATTCCATCACCTCCACTAGCTTAGTTCATAGAGATGCTTTGCACCCCAGTAGGTCTGGCTCTAGGTGAGTGATCATATCATCATGGTTATCTGGCGATATCTTCTGCTTCTGTTAGGTCCATACTGTTTCTCTCCTTTAGTGTGCCCATCTCTACATGAAATATTCCCTTAATATCTCTAATTTCCTTGAAGAGATCTCTAGTCTTTCCCATTCTATTGTTTTCCTTTTTTTTTTTTTTTTTTTTGCATTGTTCAACTAGGAAGGCTTTCTTATCTTTCTTTGCTCTTCTTTGGAACTCTTCATTCAAATGAAGATATCTTTCCTTTTATCTTTTGCCTTTCTCTGCTCTTCTTTTCTCAACTATTTGTAAGGCCTCCTCAGACAACCATTTTACTGTCTTGCATTTCTTTTTCTTGGGAATGATCTTGATCACTGCCTCCTGTGCAATATCATGAACCTCCATCCATAGTTCATCAGGCACTCTGTCTGTCAGATTTAATCCCTTGAATCTATTTCTCACTTCCACTGTATAATCATAAGGGATATGATTTAGGTCATACCTGAATGGTCTAGTGGGTTTCCCAACTGCTACTGCTACTGCTAAGTCGCTTCAGTCGTGTCCTACTCTGTGCAACCCCATAGACGGCAGCCCACCAGGCTCCCCCGTCCCTGGGATTCTCCAGGCAAGAACACTGGAGTGGGTTGCCATTTCCTTGTCCAATACAGGAAAGTGAAAAGTGAAAGTGAAGTCGCTCAGTTGTGTCCGACTCTTTGCAACCCCATGGACTGCAGCCTACCAGGCTCCTCTGTCCATGGGATTTTCCAGGCAAGAGTACTGGAGTGGGTTGTCACTGCCTTCTCCGCCCTACTTTCTTCAATTTAAATGTGAATTTGGCAATAAGGAGTTCACGATCTGAGCCACAGTCAGCTCCCAGTCTTGTTTTTGCTGACTCTATAGAGCTTCTCCATCTTTGGCTGCAAATAATATAATCAGACTGATTTCGCTATTGACCATCAGGTGATGTCCATGTGTAGAGTCTTCTCTTGTATTGTTGAAAGAGAGTGTTTGCTATGATCAGTACGTTCTTTAGGCAAAACTCTACAAGCCTTTGCCCTGCTTCATTTTGTAACTCCAAGGCCAAATTTACCTGTTACTCCAGGCATCTCTTGACTTCCTACTTTTGCATTCCAGTCCTGTATGATGAAAAGGACATCTTTTTTGGGTGTTACTTCTAGAAGATCTTGTAGGTCTTTATAGAACCATTTAACTTCCGCTTCTTCAGCATTACTGGTTGTGGCATAGACTTGGATTACTGTGATATTGAATGGTTTGCCTTGGAAACAGATAGAGATCATTCTGTCATTTTAGACACTGCACCCAAGTACTGCATTTTGGACTCTTTTGTTGACTATGAGGGCTACTCTATTTCTTCCAAGGGATTCTTGCCCACAGTAGTAGATATAATGGTCATCTGAGTTAAATTTTCCCATTCCGGTCCATTATAGTTCACTTATTCCTAAAACGTCAATATGCACTCTTGCCATCTCCTGATTGACCACTTCCAATTTACCTTGATTCGTGGACCTAACATTCCAGGTTCTTATGCAACACTGTTCTTTACAGCAGCAGACCATACTTTCATCACCAGTCACATCAACAACTGGGTGTTGTTTTTGCTTTGGTTCTGTCACTTCATTGTTTCTGGAGTTATTTCTCTGCTCTTCTCCAGTAGCATATTGGGTACCTACTGCCCTGGAAGTTCATCTTTCAGTGTCGTATCGCCTGGATACTCACAGCAAGTCTGGGTCAGTCTCTTGTGTGGCCACTGCTCCTTTCTCCTGGTGCCCACAAGGTTTTGTTTGTGCCCTCCAAGAGTCTGTTTTGCCAGTCCTGTGTAAGTTCTGTAATCAAATCCCCCTGGCTGCCAAAGTCAATTCCCTGAGGGTTCTCAGTCTCTTTGTCAGATACCTAGGTTGGGAAATCTGTTGTGGGTCCTAGAACTTTCTTAGAAGTACAAGAATTTCTTTGGTATAATTGTTCTGCAGTTTGTGAGTCATCTGCTAGGTGGCTCTATAGTGGAATTAATGGTAACCTCCTCCAAGAAGGCTTATGCCACCTGCTGTGTGACCCAGATCTGCTGCACCCAGAGTCCCTTCCCCTGTGGAAGGCCACTGCTGACCTGTATCTCTGCAGGAGACACTCAAATATTCAAAGGATGTTCTGGGTCAGTCTGTGTGGTCTCTGGGTCCTGGTGCACACAAAGTTTTATTTGAGCCCTCTAAGCATCTCTGGTGGGTGTGGGGTTTGATTATAAATGCAATTTTGCCCCTCCTACCATCGTTCTGGGGCTTCTCCTTTGCCCTTGGATGTGGGGTGTCCTTTTATGGTAGGATCCAACATTCTCCTGTCAATGGTTGTTCAGCAGCAAGTTGTACTTTTGGAGTTTTTGCAGGAGATGAGCACACATCCTTCTACTCCGTCGTCTTGTGCAGCCCCTTAAAATGATCATACACGATAGTCAAGTTGGACTCATTCCAGGGTCACAAAGCCAGTTCAACATAAGCAAATCAATCAATGTGATATATCACAGTGATGAAAAGAAATACTCAGTTCAGTTCAGTCGCTCAGTCATGTCCTAATCTTTGCAACCCCATGAATCGCAGCACGCCAGGCCTCCCTGTCCATCACCAACTCCCGGAGTTCACTCAGACTCACATCCATCGAGCCTGTGATGCCATCCAGCCATCTCATCCTCTGTCATCCCCTTCTCCTCCTGTCCCCAATCCCTCCCAGCATCAGACTGTTTTCCAATGAGTCAACTCTTCACATGAGGTGGCCAATATATTGGAACTTCAGCTTTAGCATCATTCCTTCCAAAGAAATCTCGGGGTTGATCTCCTTCAGAATGGACTGGTTGGATCTCCTTGCAGTCCAAGGGACTCTCAAGAGTCTTCTCCAACACCACAGTTCAAAAGCATCAATTCTTCGGCACTCAGCCTTCTTCACAATCCAACTCTCACATCCATACATGACCACAGGAAAAACGATAGCCTTGACTAAACGGACCTTAGTTGGCAAAGTAATGTCTCTGCTTTTTAATATGCTATCTAGGTTGCTCATAACTTTTCTTCCAAGGAGTAAGCGTCTTTTAATTCATGGCTGCAGTCACCATCTGCAGTGATTTTGGAGCCCAAAAAAATAGTCTGACACTGTTTCCACTGTTTCCCCATCTATTTCCCATGAAGTGATGGGGCCGGATGCCATGATCTTCGTTTTCTGAATGTTGAGCTGTAAGCCAACTTTTTCACTCTCCTCTTTCACTTTCATCAAGAGGCTTTTTAGGTCCTCTTCACTTTCTGCCATAAGGGTGGTGTCATCTGCATATCTGAGGTTATTGATATTTCTCCCGGCAATCTTGATTCCAGCTTGTGCTTCTTCCAGTCCAGCGTTTCTCATGATGTACTCTGCATATAAGTTAAATAAGCAGGGGGGGCAATATACAGCCTTGACACACTCCTTTTCCTATTTGGAACCAGTCTGTTGTTTCATGTTCAGTTCTAAATGTTGCTTCCTGACCTGCATACAGATTTCTCAAGAGGCAGGTCAGGTGGTCTGGTATGCCCATCTCTCTCAGAATTTTCCACAGTTTATTGTTATCCACGCAGTCAAAGGCTTTGGCATAGTCAATAAAGCAGAAGTAGATGTTTTTCTGGAACTCTTTTGCTTTTTCCATGATCCAGCGGATGTTGGCAATTTGATCTCTGGTTCCTCTGCCTTTTCTAAAACCAGCTTGAACATCAGGAAGTTCACAGTTCACATATTGTTGAAGCCTGGCTTGGAGAATTTGGAGCATTAATTTATTAGCATGTGACATGAGTGCAATTGTGCCGTAGTTTGAGCATTCTTTGGCATTGCCTTTCTTTGGGATTGGAATGAAAACTGACCTTTTCCAGTCTTGTGGCCACTGCTGAGTTTTCCAAATTTGTTGGCATATTGAGTGCAGCACTTTCACAGCATCATCTTCCAGGATTTGAAATAGCTCCACTGGAATTCCATCACCTCCACCAGCTTTGTTCGTAGTGATGCTTCCTAAGGCCCACTTGACTTCACATTCCAGGATGTCTGGCTCTAGATTAGTGATCACACCATCATGATTATCTGGGTCGTGAAGATCTTTTTTGTACAGTTCTTCTGTGTATTCTTGCCACCTCTTCTTAATATCTTCTGCTTCTGTTAGGTCCATACCATTTCTGTCCTTTATTGAGCCCATCTTTGCATGAAATGTTCCCTTGGTATCTCTAATTTTCTTGAAGAGATCTCTAGTCTTTTCCATTCTGTTCTTTTCCTCTATTTCTTTGCATTGATCACTGAAGAAGGCTTTCTTATCTCTTCTTGCTATTCTTTGGAACTCTGCTTTCAGATGCTTGTATCTTTCCTTTTCCCCTTTCCTTTTCGCTTCTCTTCTTTTCACAGCTATTTGTAAGGCCTCCTCAGACAGCCATTTTGCTTTTTTTGCATTTCTTTTCCATGGGGATGGTCTTGATCCCTGTCTCCTGTACAATATCATGAACCTCCATCCATAGTTCATCAGGCACTCTATCTATCAGATCTAGTCCCTTAAATCTATTTCTCACTTCCACTGTACAATCATAAGGGATTTGATTTAGGTCATACCTAAATGGTCTAGCGGTTTTCCCTACTTTCTTCAATTTGAGTCTGAATTTGGTAATAAGGAGTTCATGATCTGAGCCACAGTCAGCTCCTGGTCTTGTTTTTGTTGACTGTATAGAGCTTCTGCATCTTTGGCTGCAAAGAATATAATCAATCTGATTTCGGTGTTGACCATCTGGTGATGTCCATGTGTAGAGTCTTCTCTTGTGTTGTTGGAAGAGGGTGTTTGCTATGACCAGTGCATTCTCTTGGCACACAATTGTCTCAATAGATGCAAAAATATAATTCAACATCCATTGATAATAAAAATAACTCTTCACCAAAGGGGGTAGAGAGAGAACATATTAAAAGCCTTTTATAACAAACCCACAGCCAACTTTCTACTCAATGGTGAAAAGCTGAAGTCTTCTCATTATATTCAGGAACATGGCAAGGATACCCATTCTCACTACTTCTATTTTACATAGTATTGGAGGCCCTAGCCACAAAAATCAAACAAGAAAAGAAATAAGTGGTATCCAATGGAAAGGAAATAGGTAAAACTGTCCTAATTTGCAGATGACAAAATACTCTATGTAGAGAACCCTATAGTCTTCATACAAAAACTATCAGAACTAATAAATGCATCCAGAAAGGTAGCAGGATACAAGGTTACTATATAGAAATCTATTGCATTTCTTTACACTAATAATGAAATATCAGAAAAGGTAACAAGCAAACAAACAAAAAACACTATTTAAAATCACACACAAAAATACTTAGGAATAAACTTAACCAAGGAGGTAATACACTGAAAATTATAAAACACTGATAAGGGAAATTGAAGATGATTCAAAGAAATAGAAAAATATACCATGGTCTTCAATTGGAAGAATGAATATCATTATGTGGTCATACTACACAGAGCAGTGTACAGATTTTATGCAATCCCTATGAAAACACTCCTGACATTTTCCACAGAACTAGAATAAATAATCCTAAAATTTATATGGAACCACAAAAGACCCAAAACTGTCAAACAATCCTCAGGAAAAAGAGCAAAGCAGGAGGGATAACTCTCCCAGACTTCAAACTGTACTGAAAAGCCACTGTAATTAAAACAGTGTGGTTTTGGCACAAAAATAGACATATAGACCAATGAAAGAGAATAGAGAGCCCTGAGAACATTAAACTTACACACCTACAGCCAATTAATCTAAAACAAAAGGGATGAGAATATACTATGAAAAATTCTCTAGCAAATGATATTGGGAAAGCTGGACAGCTATATGCAAATCAATGATATAAGAACACTCTCTCACACCATACACAACTCAAAATTATTTAAAGACCTAAATATAAGACTTGACATCATAAAACTCTCAGAAGGGAGAACAGTCAAAACTTTCTCAGACATAAATTGTAACAATATTTTCTTCGATCTGTCTCCCAGGCAAAAGAAATATACAAATGGAATCTAATCAAACTTAAAAGATTTTTCTACAAATAACAGATGTCCTAGGAGGTGTGGAGAAAAGGGAACCCTCCTACCTGTTGGTGGGAATGTAAATTGATTTAGCCACTATATATATATATATATATATATATATATATATATAGTCCCTTGGGCACTTCACAGGTGGCCTAGTGGTAAAGAACTCACCTGCCAATGTAGGAGATGTAAGAGATCCTGGTTTGATCCCTGGGTCAGGAAGATCCTCTGGAGAAGAGCATGACAACCCACTCCAGTATTCTTACCTGGAGAATCCCACGGACAGAGGAGCCTGATGGGCTACAGTCCGTAACATCACAGAATCGGACATGACTGAAGAGACTTAGTACACGTGCATACATAGTCCCTTAGACAGCAAGGAGATCGAACCAGTCAATCCTAAAGGAAATCAACCCTGAATAATCATTGGAAAGACTGATGCTGAAGCTGAAACTGCAATACTTTGGCCACCATTATTGCAAAGAGCCAACTGATTGGAAAAGACCCTCATGCTGGAAAAGATTGAAGGCAAAAGGAGAAGAGGGTAGCAGAGAATGAGATGGTTAAATAGCATCATCAACTTAATGGACATGAATCTGAGCAAACTCCAGGAGATAGTGAAGGACAGGGAAGCCTAGCATGCTAGAGTCCATGGGGTTGCAAAGAGTTGGACACCACTTAATGACTAAGCAACAACAAAGCCACTATGGAAAATAGTACGGAAGTTCCTTAAAAAACTAAAAACAGAGTTTCTATATGATACAGCAATCCCACTCCCAGACAAAACTCTTAAATGGAAAAGATACATGCACCTGTATGTTCATAGCAGCAGCATTTACAATAGCTGAGACATGGAAACAACTGAAATGTCATGGACAGTTAAATGGATAAAGAAAATGTGAGTATGTATATATATATACAATGGAATATTAAAGTAGCAAATGGCAACCCATTCCAGTATTCTTGCCTGGAAATTTCCATGGACAGAGGAGCCTGGCAGGCTACAGTCCATGAGGTCACACATGACTAAGTGTGTGCGCATCCACACAAACACACACACACGGAATGTTACTAAGATATAAAAAAGAATTGGAGAAGGAAATGGCAACCCACTCCAGTGTTCTTGCCTGGAGAATCCCAGGGATGGGGGAACCTGGTGGGCTGCCATCTATGGGGTCGCATAGAGTCGGACACGACTGAAGCGACTTAGCAGCAGCAGCATAAAAAAGAATGAAATAATACCTTTCGCAGCAATATGAATGAACCTAGAGATTATCATACTAAGTGAAGTAAGCCAGCAAGAGAAAGACAAATACCATATGGTATCACTTATATGTGGAATCTAAAATATGACCAAATTAACACATCTACTAAACAGAAATAGACTCTCAGATGTAGAGAACAAACTTGTGGTTGCCAAGGTGGAAGGGAGATGTGGGAGGAATGGATTGGAAGTCTGGGATTAGTATATTCTAATTATTATTTATAGGATAGAAAACAATCAGGTCCTACAGTATATAGCACAGGGAACTATATGCAATATCCTGTGATAAAACATAATGGAAAAGAATATGAAAAAAGAATATGGAAAGAATGTTGATATATATATATATAACTGAATCACTTTGCTATACAGCAGAAATCAACAGAACATTGTAAATTAACTATACTTAAGAAAAAAATTTAATATAAATAAAACTTTTGCATAGCATAAGAAACCATCAACTCAACAAAAAGACAACCTAAGAACAAGGAGAAAATATTTGCAAAAGATGCAACCAAAAAAGAGTTAATACCCAAAATATACAGACAGCTCATACAAACCAATATCAAAACACAAACAATCCAATTAAAAAATGGGCAGAAGATTTAAGTACAAGTTTCTCCAAAGAAAACATGCAGATGGTCAATAGGCATATGAAAAGATGCTCAACATCTCCAAAGATTAAAGAAATGCAAATCAAAACCACATTGAATGATTACCTCATGCTAGTCAGATGGCTATCATCAAAAAGTCAACAAATAACAAATGCTTGAAAGTATGTAGAGAAAAGGAAACCCCCCTATGCTGTTGATGGGAATGTAAATTGGTACAACCACTATGGAAAACATTATGTAGGTTCCTTAAAAAATGAAAAATAGAGCTACCATATGATCCAGCAATCCAACTCCTGGGCATATATCCAGAAAAGTTGAAAACCCTAACTCAGAATGACACATATACCTCAGAATTCATAGCACATCATTTACAGTATCCGTGACATGGAGTACATCATGTGAAATGCTGGGCTGGATGAATCATAAGCTGGAATCAAGATTATTGGAGAAATATCAATAGCTTCAGGTATGCAAATGATACCACTCTAATAGCAGAAAGTGAAGAGGAACTAAAGAGTCACTTGATGAGGGCAAAAGAGGAGAATGAAAAGGCTGGTTTAAAACTTAACATCCAAAAAACTAAGATCATGGCATCTGGTCCCACCACTTAATGGCAAATAGAAAGGGGAAAAGTGGAAGCAGTGAAAATTTTTATTTTCCTGGTGTCGGGACCAGTCCAACGACGAACCAACCTGAGGGAGCAGTGCCGCAGAAGAATAAAGAAAAAGAAGACTCAGAAATAAAGTGGGAATCAGGGGGCTGATGCCATTCACAGGCAAAAGCCCAGATCCTAATCTTTGCAATACTTTGGCCACCTGATGCAAAGAGCTGACTCATTGGAAAAGACCCTGATGCTGGGAAAGATTGAGGGCAGGAGGAGAAGGGGATGACAGAGGATGAGATGGTTGGATGGCATCACCAACTCAATGGACATGGGTTTGGGTGGACTCCGGGAGTTGGTAATGGACAGGGAGGCCTGGAGTGCTGTGGTTCATGGGGTGGCAAAGAGTCGGACATGACTGAGCGATTGAACTGAACTGAACTAATCCTTGCATGCCTTTTATTGTTAACTTCTACTTCCTTGTTTGTGCTCTAGAGATATCTGTTCTTTACAATCTCAGATCAGGGGTAAAGATATACAATGCACAGTCCTCAATGGCAAACCTTCAGGCCTTTCATGACTTTGTTTAGCCCTTCAGCTAGTGACGCCCTTTCTCAGCAACTCCCTCAAGGCTCTGGTTACAGGAACAGTCACTAATGGTTTTCCATCAGTTGCATCAGTACTTCAACATCTTGTTTTCAAGATGTCTTTCCAAGATGTACCTTTTACTGCTCCCAGCCCTTTGCCTGGGGGTGATGAGAAAGTCATTCTTATTTTTCAAAGAAGCCCTGTTAATTATAGTACAGGCCTATGCATAGCATATTCCCTACACCTGGACTCCAAAATCGTTGTGGACAGTGACTGCAGCCATGAAATTAAAAGATGCTTGCTCCTTAGAAGGAAACTATGAAAACCTAGACAGCATATTAAAAAGCAGAAACATCACTTTGCCATCAAAGGTCCATATGTGTATAATCAAAGCTATGGTTTTTCCAGTAGTCATGTATGGACGTGAGTGTTGGACTGTAAAGAAGGCTGAGCACCAAAGAACTGATGCTTTCAAACTATGGTGCTGGAGAACTCTTTTTTAAAAATATTTATTTATTTTTAATTGATTGATAATTGGTTTACAAGATTGGTTTGATTTCTGTCATACATCAACATGAATTAACCTTAGGTGTACATATGTCCCCTCCCTCTTGAATCTCCCTCCCACCTCCCACCCATTCCCACTGCTCTAAGTCATAACAGAGCCCCAGTCTGAATTCCCTGAGTCACACAGCAAATTCCCACTGGCTATCTATTTACATGTGTTAGTGCACATGCATCCATGCTACTCTCTCCATTTACCTCGCCCTCTCGCTCTTCTCCCCCACTCTTGTCTATAAGTCTCTTCTCTATGTCTGCATCTGCATTGCTGCTCTGTGAACAGATTCATCAGTATCACCCTTCTAGATTCCATATATATGTGTTAACATATTTGTTTTTCTCTTTCTGACTTACTTCACTTGGTATAATAGGCTCTAGGTTCATCTACCTCATTAGAACTGACTAAAATATGTTCTTTTTTATGGCAGAATAGTATTCCATTGTATATATGTACAACAGCTTCTTTATCCATTCATCTGTTGATGGACATCTAGGTTGCTTCCATGTCTTGGCTTTTGTAAACGGTGCTGCAGTGAACACTGGAGTACATATGTCTTTTTCAGTCTTGATTTCTTCAGGGTATGAGCCTAGAACTGGTATTTCTAGGTCATATGGTGGTTTTATTCCTAGTTTTTTAAGGAATCTCCATACTGACTTTCATGGCTGATACTACCTTCTTGGCTGCATCAATTTACATTCCCACCAGCAGTGTAGGAGGGTTCCCTTTTTGGAGAAGACTCAAGAGTCCCTTGGACAGCAAGGAGATCAAACCAGTCAATTCTAAAGGAAATCAACCCTGAATATTCATTGGAAGGACTGATGCTGAAGCTGAAGCTCTAATACTTTGGCCACCTGATGGGAAGAGCTGACTCATTAGAAAAGACCCTGATGCTGGGAAACATTGGGAGCAAGAGAAGAAGGGGACAACAAAGGATGAAGCGGTTGGATGGTATAACTGACTCAATGGAGATGAGTCTGAGCAAATTCTGGGAGATAATGAAGGACAGGGGAGCCTGGTGTGTCCATGGGGTCACAGGGTCAGACATGACTTGGCAACTGAACAACAACAACAAAGACACTGGAACAATCCAAGTGCCCATCAACAAATGATTGGCCCATTAACAGATAATTGACTTAAGATGACTGGCTTAAGAAATATTGCTCAGCCATAAAAAAAGAATGAAATGTTGCCATGGACCTAGAGAATATTATAGTTAGTGAAGTAAGAAAAAGAAAGACAAATATCATATGCTGTCACTTATATGCTTATCCACTAAATATGGAATCTTTAAAAAATAATACAAATGAACCAATTTGCACAACAGAAACAGACTTACGGGCATAGGAAACAAACTTGGGGTTACCAAAGGGGAAGAGAGTAGGAGAGGGATAAATTAGAAGTATGGGTATGGGATTAATAGATACAAACTACTACACATGAAATAGAGAAGCAAAAAGGATTAACTGTATAACATAGGGGGTTATATTCAATATCTTGTAATAATCTATAATGGAAAATAATCTGAAAAGTATGTAACATATATATAACTGAAAAAAGAAAGAATGCCATGTGAGAACAGACATTGACTGACACCACAGAGCTACAAATCAAAGAACAGCAAGGATTGCTGACAACCACCAGAAACTAGGAGGAGACAAAGGATTTTTCCTCAGAGCTTTTGGAGGGACCATGGCTTTGCTGAGAGTCTTTCCCAGGTAGCTCAGCAGTCAAGAATCCAACTGCAATGCAGGAGACGCACGTTCGATCCCTGGGTTCGGAAGATCTCCTGGAGGAGGAAATGGCAGTCTTCTCCAGTATTCTTGCCTGGAAGATTCCATGCACAGAGGAGCCTGGAGGGCTTTAAGTCCATGGGGTCATAGAGTTGGACATGACTGAGCAGGCACTCACTCACTGGCCTTGCCGGCAGCTTGATTTTGATTTTGGACTTATAGTCTCCAGAATCATGACAGAATAAATGTTGTCCTAAGCCACCTAGTTTGTGGTATAGTAATTTGTTATGGCAGTGCCAGGAAACTAATACATATGGCTTGTGAGTATATCCTAATAAAGGTGTCCTATTTTGTTTTGTGTTTTAAGGGTTCTACATTTAGTTTGTCATAAGTAGAAACTTATATACTCTAGTGGCAGAAACCACTGGAAATTTAGAAGACAAAGAACTCCCCTAACCATGTAGATTTCTCTGGAGGATATGAACGTACATTTTATTGCATATGAAACTGTTTTGGCGGCCGGCAGTGTAATTCAGTCATTCCTAGGTCTTTTATTCTTCCTTATCTGAGGAACCTTCTCCTGCCTGCAACTAATTCTGTTACTGGGCCACAAACAAAGCAATCTTGTTTTCTCCATTTTCTTACTTCATTTGTTTCCTCAATTTATCATAGATTTCCTTGGAACAGACTGGACTAGAAGGCAGTCTAAGATAGTCTGCATTCTCATACACATGAAAATTTCCCCCAAGTAATGTTTATTACTTATTACTGAAACTCCAATACTTTGGCCACCTGATGCAAAGAACTGACTCATTGGAAAAGACCCTGATGCTGGGAAAGATCAAAGCCAGGAGGAGAAGGGGACAACAGAGGATGAGATGGTTGGATGGGCATCACCAACTCAATGGACATGAGTTTGAGCAAGCTCCAGGAGTTGGTGATGGACAGGGAAACCTGGCGTGCTACAGTCGATGGGGTCGTAAAAAGCTGGACACAACTGAACTAAACTGAAAGTTTATTATCCAAAATGAACACTGTTTCACTTATACCCTTGGGATTTCAATCCACAGAGGTGACTAAGTGATAACATGGAGAGGTCAATGCATTGGGAAAAAAAAAAAATTGTGTTACGTTTTCCAAGAGGCCCACCATGTGGGAAGCACCACATTTTGGTAAGAAGGCAGAAACAGGAGCCTTAACTGAGATTTCTGTGGGAAAAGCAAGGTAGAGCAGAGCACGCAGTTTAAGACTGTCTATTTTGATTAATTTAACTGGGCTTTTGGTTACAGGGGTGGTCTCTGCCATGGGAAGATTTAGGGCAGGGGAAATGCTGGCTTGGTACATGAGTTAAATAAGAAAGTAAATTCCAGACAAGCCAACTTTTAGGAGAGAGGTAAACACTTTGACTGTAGTTAATGAATATAGGATAGAAATATAGAATCTCAGAAAACCCAGAACAGATATCCAACTACTTTTTACCTCAGACTGAGTCCTCTGTCTACTCAAGTACATTACCTAAGGGAAGTTAATGGCAAAATCATATTCACTTATTGTCTGGAGCCTTACCCTGGGAACTAAACTTTTGTTCCTACTGTATCCAGTCATAAACTGTCCTAAAACCTGGATGCCTCCTGACTGCCAGTCTGTCCTAACATGTCTGCTCATTATGTCACTTTACCATCAATGAAAGATCAAAAAAAAATTTAGTATCTCCCTACTGTCCTCAAAATAAAATATTCTGAACTTATGGTTGCCAGGAAGGAAGAATAGTGGGAGGGATAGGTAAGGAGTTTGGGATTCACTCATCAGAAAGGACCCTGATGGTGGGAAAGATTAAAGGCAAAAGGAAAAGAGGGCAACAGAAGATGAGATGAGACGATTGGATGGCATCGCCAATTCAAAGGACATGAACTTGGGCAAACTTGAGAATCAGAGAAGGACAAGGAAATCTGACATGCTGCAGTCCATGGGGTGAGAAAGAGTCAGACAGTACTTGGCAACTGAACAGCAACATCTGCCATCAAGATAAAATGTTCTGAACTTACGGTTACCAGGGAGGAAAAGTAGGAGGGAAGAATAGTTAGGGAGTTTGGGGTTGACAGGTACACACTGCTGTATTTAAAATGCTGCTGCTAAGTCGCTTCAGTCATGGCCGACTCTGTGCAACCCCATAGACGGCAGCCCACCAGACTCCCCCATCCCTGGGATTCTCCAGGCAAGAGTACTGGAGTGGGGTGCCTTATATAACCAATAAGGACCTAGTGTATAGTACAGGGAACTCTGCTTAATAATATGTAACAATCTAATTGGGAAAAGAATTTGAAAAAGAATAGATTCATGTGTATGTATAACTGAAACTTTGTTGTGCTACTGAAACTAACACAACACTGTTAATTAACCCTTGTTCCTTGTTTAGTCACTCAGTCGTGTTGGACTGTTTGTGATCCCATGGACTGCAGCATCCCAGGCTTCCCTGTCCTTCCGTATCTCCCAGAGTTTGTTCGAACTCATCTCCATTGAGTCCGTGATACCACCCAACCATCTAATCCTCTGTTGCCCCCTTCTTCTCCTGCCCTCAATCTTTCCCAGAGAGTTTTTATTCATCACTCTGAGATACTGCTCCAAAGAAGTAAAGAGAAGCCAGGATCCCATGGCTCAGCAGTAAAGAATATCCCTGCAACACAAGAGACACAGGAGATGCAGGTTCAATCTCTGGGTCAGGAAGATCCCCTGAAGGAGAAAACAGCAATCCACTCCAGTATTCTTGCCTGAAAAATTCCGTGGACAGAGGAGTCTGATGGTCTACAATCCACAGGATCGTGAAAAGTCAGACACAACTGAACACACATGCACAGGATACATGAGTTTTTGTAAGAAAGACCAGGTAGTTGGAACATCAAAAATTATTGTTAATTAAAGAAAACCAGATCTCTCAAGTTAAGGAATTTAGTGCTTTTCTCTGTGTCTCTGTGTCTCTATTTCTGTTTTGCAAATAATATCATCTATACCATTTCCAGGTTCCACATATTTGTGTTAATATATGATATTTGTTTTTCTCTTTCTGATTTACTTCACTTTGTATGACAGTCTCGAGGTCCATCCACATCTCTACAAAGACATATAAATGGCCAAAAAACACATGAAAAATGCTCAGCATCACTAATTATTAGATAAATGCAAATTAAATCTATAATGAGGTATCACCTCACACCTGTCAGAATGGCCATCTTTAAAAAATCTACGAACAATAAATGCTGGAGAGGTTGTGGAGAAAGGGAACCCTCTTGTTGGTGTGAGTGTAAATTGGTACAACCACTATGAAGAACAGTAGGCGGTTCCTTAAAAGATTACAAATAAAACTACCATATGGCCTGCAATCCCTCTTCTGGGCATATATCTGGAGAAAACCATAATTCCAAAAGATACACATATCCCCAGTGTTCATTGCAGCACTGTTTACAATAACCAAGACATGGAAGAAACCTAAATGTCCATCAGCAGGGGAACAGATAAAGAAGATGTGGTACATATATACAATGAAATATTACACAGCCATAAAAAGGAATTAAATTGGGTCATTTGTAGAGATGTGGACATCCTGTTTCTATCCTAAGTTCCCTCAAGGCTTGGAGTGGCTATAATGTGATGGCTTGATGGCTACAAACTTTGTTACTAATATGGCAGGCTATATTTTTCAGTCTCACCCCACCCCCATGCACACACAAGGGGCACTTTTCACCCATGACTTTTCAGGTCCTTCTTGCCCTGGGTAGGACAATCCTGAGACTGGTATGTTGCATTATCTGTCAGAGTTTTTCCACATGATAACTAGTTTAATAGTGTACCTTTCATTACTTTCCTCTCTTTTTCTATGTCACTTCTCTACCTCCCTTTCCAGTGTTCCCTCCCAGCTGCCCAACTAAAAGTATTTTCTTTGGATTCTTTTTGTCTAGAATTAAAATCAGGCAAAATTGGGTTGAGAAAGCTCTACATCCCCCTCCAAATAATGGAGCTGCTTCTTGTTATTTGGTCTGAATGTCCCTATATCTGTTTCAGACTCATTGCAACGTTGATATTTTTTCAGTCTCTTGGAAACTACTTTGAAACCATGCGTCTTTAATTAAAGCTTTAAAAGAGATGACTGATCCTAAAACTGAAGCTCCAATACTTTGACCACATGATGCAAAGAGCCAACTCATTGGGAAAGACCCTGATGCTGGGAAAGACTGAAGGCAGGAGAAGAGGATGACAGAGGATGAGATGGTTGGATGGCATCATCAATTCAATGGACATGAGTTTGAGCAAATTCCAGGAGATAAGGACAGGGAAGGCTGGCATGCTGCAGTCCACAGGGTCACAGAATCGGACACTGCTGAGCTACTGAACAACAAAAACAAATTGCAATACTGGAGTAGGGATATTCCACCCTCTGAGACCATTGCTTTTGCTATTTTTATCTACCACTTGCAATATTAACATTACCAATTTCAAAAAATACCTTCTAGAGATGCAGGAAGACCACCTCTTCTTCATAGCAAACTGTACTTTGTTGGTTTGTTTGTCAAAAGCAATATTTGAAAGTGAGAGATAGAGGATAGGAAATGGGAGTTATAGAGAAAGTATGTACTGTGTGCCTCATGACATCTACAGTAGCATCTACAGTACATCTACAGTGCAGGCACAGGCCTAATTCTAGCTCTCTCAATGACAGTACTTGTTAACTTGGGCAAACTTGCTTATCTGTGAACAGTCATATAATAAATTATCAGCAAGTACTGTTAACTCTGCCTCCAATGTATATCTCAGTCTACCTACTTCTTTCTATATGTTCTATCACCTAAGCCAGACCACTAATTTCCTGTTTAGCAACAGCTTCCTCTGGCTCTCTTGTTTCTCTGCTGGCCCCACTACAATTTATCCAAGATACTGAAGCAGAGGAATATGTAAGAATTTAAATTTGATGTAATCCCCTGTTCAAAGCTCCTAATGATTTTCTACCCCACTTAGAAAAAAATATGCATACTTATAACGACCCTCTTGATATTAACCTCCCCCTGCCAAACCTCTCTTACTTTATTGTGGCTGGCAGAGTCTCAGGTGCCCCCCATGACCCCTTCCTCTGGTATTCACACCTTGTGTAATCTTCTCCCATTGAATAGATGGGGCCTGGACATGTTTTTACTCAATAGAATGCAGCAAAGGTGATGGAGTGCTACTACACTAATAACATTTCATAAGATTGTAACCCATCTTACAAGGAGACTCTCTCTCCCTTGCTAGTTTTGAGGAAGGAAGCAGCCATGTAGGAAAAGCTCACGTGACAAGGAACTGAAGGCAGCCTCCAGCTGACAGCCAGCAAGAAATGAAGGCCCCTTGTCCAACAGCCTAAAAGGAACTGAGTTCTGTCAACAACTTCATGAGCTTGGAAGTCAAGCCTCAGATTAGCCTCAGATGAGAACCCAGCCCTCACCTTGCTCAGAAGACCCAGCAAAGCTGTGCCTGGATTTCTGATTCACAGAAATTGTGTCATTTTAAGCTGATAAATATGCAGTAGTATTGTTAATGCAACAATAGATAATTCTTGTCTTCCACCACACTCCTCCTCATCCTCTATAGTCTACCTACACTGAGCCTTTTTGCTGCTGTCCCCATATGTCAAGGTTATTCCCTCCTAAGGGCCCTTACACTTGCCGTGCTATCTGTCTAGGAGGTTCCTAACCCAACTCTTCACTTAGTCGACTTTATCTTGCCATTCAGGTCTCAACTGTAGTGTTCATTCTTATCTACCTAACTAAGTAGCAGCTCTGACATTAGCACATTCAACAGTTTTAGTTTTCTGCATAAAGCTTTTTACTACTAGTAAAAATTCATTTAGTTTCCTTACCTTGTTGTTGTGTTAGTAGCTCAGTCGTGTCTGACTCTTTGAGACCCTGTGGACTGTAGCCCACCAGACTCCTCAGTCCATTGGATTCTCCAGGTAGGAATACTGGAGCAATTCAAGACCAAGGATCTTGTCTATCTTGTATACCTGGAACCTAAAAACAGTGCCCAGCAATATTCCATAAACACTTGTTATCACTGAATGAGCATTGGGCAATATTTAAGCTTCATCCAGTGAAGAAATGATCTCAAGTCCATAAAAGGCCATATGCAAAGTTGTTCATTGTAACTGTATTTGTTGCACAGTGAGTGGGGGATAATTTGGATGTCCATCACTGGGAGGATTGATTAGTAAAATATGGTAGATGCACACGTGGAGCACTGTGCAGCAATTAGAGGCAACAGATCAGATATACACACTGAAATACGCTTGGACTAAAAGCATAGCACCCAAGACTTGGATGTATAAGATGGACATTTTTATAAATAACAATACACATTTTGTAAGAACAATACAAAAAGATAGAACCACATTAAAGTTAAATAGATTAGAATTCTTTCATATAGGAGAGGAAGGAGATACAAGTGGGAATGAGGGTAAGAGGGTGTAAATGAAACAAGAGAAGGACCTTGCTCAGACTACTGATGGAGTCTAGATAATGTACTAGAATTGGGCTGTATGAATAATTCAGTCTTCTGCACCTGCTAAGGCCAAACAAAATAGTGTGGTTCAGAGATCATAGGAGGCATCAGAAAGTATCACTAATCATGAGTGTTGGATTAAATACTAGAAGGTGACCAACACTAGAAGGTTCCCTCCTTGGTCCCTCCTCCCTCCTGACCAACACTAGAAGACTCTCACCATTCCCTCATTCTCCTTATGGAATTAAGCATCTAAGTGCTTTCAAATTTTCTCTCAAACAGTCTCCACCTCTCTCAGGTTTCCTTTACAGTTAGACTCAGGTTCAATTGTCATGACACAGTCACTTCACAAGTCTGTGCCCTTTTCTTAGAAGGGGTAATCTTATCTGATTACCTCTCTTTGTGTGATGTACAGCTATTAGTGATCAATGCTGTAGTCTTTAACATCAAGCAAGGTCTCTTTAGTCTTTGACAATCTCAGGCTAATTTTCTAGTATATTCTTAAGGAAGAGTTCATGAAAACAATATTCTCTGAGTTTTTAAATGTTCATAATAGTTTGCCTATAGCCTTTAGGGTTGAAAGTCAGCTCGGCAGGATATAAATCTTTGGTACACATTTTCTTTGCTTAACACACGATGAATTTCCAAACTTCTGTGTTCTAGCTTATAACTTTTCTCTACCTGGAATGTCCTTCTCACTTGTCATCTGTCAAACTCTATTCAGCCAACTGGGCTTTCTACTACTAGAAAAGCATTCCTATCTCCTCCTGACAGAGTTAAGTTCTGTTTTCAATAGTACAACTTTAGGAACTTCCCTGATGGTCCAGGGGCTAAGACTCAGCACTTGCAATGCAGGGGCCCAGGTTTGATACCTGTTCACGGAGCTAGATTCCACATGCCACAACTAAGAGTTTGCATGCCACAACTAAGGATTCCACATGCCACAAGAAAGACCCAGCACAGCCAAATAAATAAAATTTTTTTTAATTTTTATTTTTACTTTATTTTACTTTACAATACTGTATTGGTTTTGCCATACATTGACATGGATCCACCACGGGTGTACATGCATTCCCAAATATGAACCCCCCTCCCACCTCCCTCCCCATAACATCTCTCTGAAACTTAATACATTTCTCTCTTATACTACTCAACATAGTATATGTAACTACAACTTACTAAGTACTTCCTGTGTGCTGGGAACAGTTGCAGTGGACTAATCACATGTAGTACACTGTATACACACTTGTACATGTGTGTGCTTGCCCTGGAATTTAAAACTGCCTAATATTTGTGTTTGCCTAGAAAACTAGGAAAACAAAAGAAATGTATGTTTTACTCTTTCTCTGGTGGCCTCATTTAATTTTCAATTACTATACCATCCCTGAACTTTCATCCAGTTGCCTCTATCTCAGTACATGCCAATACCTCAGGTACTTCAGAGTTCGTTTACCTGAAGATACCTCTCTTAAAGCTTTCTAAGCTGCTTCAGTCTGGGCTGCAGCAGCTCAGGTGCTGATATCAGAGGTTTATCTTCACAGTCACCTGAGAATTCCCTTTGCCTCTCTTTTTTTTTTTTATGGATTTCTTATTTTCTGGATCTTATCTATTTTCTTACTACTAGAGGTTAAAATTTACTCTATCCTCACATGTGATTAAAGAGTGCCTACTTGACTGTGTGGATCACAATAAACTGTGCAAAATTCTGAAAAAGATGGGAATACCAGAGCACCTGACCTGCCTCTTGAGAAACCTATAAGCAGGTCAGGAAGCAACACAACTGGACACGAAACAACAGACTGGTTCCAAATAGGAAAAGGAGTCCGTCAAGGCTGTATATTGTCACCCTGCTTATTTAACTTCTATGCAGAGTACATCATGGGAAACGCTGGGCTGGAAGAAGCACAAGCTGGAATCAAGATTGCCGAAAGAAATATCAATAACCTCAGACATGCAGATGACACCACCCTTATGGCAGAACGTGAAGAGGAACTAAAAAGCCCCTTGATGAAAATGAAAGAGGAGAGTGAAAAAGTTGGCTGAAAGCTCAACATTCAGAAAGCTAAGATCATGGCATCTGGTCCCACCACTTCATGGGAAATAGATGGGGAAACAGTGGAAATAGTGTCAGACTTTATTTTGGGGGGCTCCAAAATCACTGCAGATGGTGATTGCAGCCATGAAATTAAAAGACGCTTACTCCTTGGAAGGAAAGTTATGACCAACCTAGATAGCATATTCAAAAGCTGAGACATTACTTTGCCAACAAAGGTCCATCTAGTCAAGGCTATGGTTTTTCCAGTAGTCATGTATGGATGTGAGAGTTGGACTGTGAAGAAGGCTGAGTGCTGAAGAACTGATGCTTTTGAACTGTGGTGTTGGAGAAGACTCTTGAGAGTCCCTTGGACTGCAAGGAGATCCAACCAGTCCATTCTAAAGGAGATCAGTCCTGGGTGTTCATTGGAAGGACTGATGCTGAAGCTGAAACTCCAATACTTTGGCCACCTGGTGCAAAGAGTTGACTCATTGGAAAAGACTCTGATGCTGGGAGGGATTGGGGGCATGAGGAGAAGGGGACGACAAAGGATGAGATGGCTGGATGGCATCACCGAATCAATGTACATGAGTTTGAGAAAACTCCAGGAGTTGGTGATGGACAGGGAGGCCTGGCGTGCTGTGGCTCGTGGGGTTGCAAAGAATTGGACACAACTGAGTGACTGAACTGAACTGAACTGAAATTTTTAAAAAGTTTTTAATTGGAGGATAATTGGTTTACAGTATTGTGTTGTTTTTGCCATACTACATTAATCAGCCATACGTATACAAATGTCCCCTCCCTCTTGAACCTCCCTCCCAACTGCCACCCCTCTAGGTTGTCACAGAGCCCCTGACTTGAGCTCCTTGAGCTACTATGGGGAACAGTATGGAAATTCCTTTTAAAATTAGGAATAGAACTACCATATTACCCAACAATCCCACTGATGGGCATGTATTCTGAGAAAACCATAATTGGAAGAGACATATGTACCCCAATATTCATGGTAATACTATTTACAACAGCTAGGGCATGGAAGCAACCTAGATGTCCATCGACAGATGAATGGATAAAGAAGTTGTGGTACATATATGCAATGGAATATTACTCAGCCATAAAAAGAATAAATTTGAGTCAGTCTTAATGAGGTGGATGAACCAAGAGCCTGTTACACAGAGTAAAGTAAGTCATCTCAACGCATATATATAGAATCTAGAAAGATGGGCCTGATGAGTCTATTTGCAGGGCAGCAATGTAGTGCCTACTTTTCAATTGCAGGCTGATGATTTTTTCTCTCCAAATATTGAAGACAATGTTCTACTGTCTTCCAGTTTTTGGTGCTGCTGTTGAGTAGCCAGTGCCATGATGATTTTGAATCCTTTACAGGTGATATTGTTTTAAACCTGAAAGTATGATCCTCTTTTTATCCCAGGTTCCTGAAATTTCTAAGTGAAGTGGCCTAGTGTCCTCAGTGGACCTCACCAATCAGACTCTCAATTCTGAGAAATTTTTAAAAATTATTTCTCCAATAACTGCCTCATCTCTCCTTTGCTTTTTCTCTCTCCCCGGAATGCTTATCATTCAGATGTTCTGTCTCTTGGGCTGATTTTCTAATTTTCTTCTATTTGCTTTCCTAATTTTCATCACTTTGTCTTTTTGCTCTATTTTCAGAGACATTTCCTCACCTTTAATTTATGATCTTACTTTTTAAAAAGGTTTTCAGTCCATCATTTTATATTTCTTAAAATGCAATTATGAAACAAATAAATACCAGCACCTAGTATAGTGTCACACATGGCACTAGGTGCTGAGTACAAAGTTCTTGAAAAATGAATGTATTTCAGCCCCCAACCTGGCTCTTGGAGTTAGAACATCAAAATAGCTACAGTAGCATTTTCCCCATTTTTCTTGCTTCCTCCCACTCTGGGATTGGTTGGCCTAAGCACTCTCCTGTTTGCCCAATGACACTGAGGAAATCAAGGACTTTGTGCTCACAACCAGGTGAAAGAATGCCAAATCTGTCAAGATGAAGAGAAACATGGATAATCCAGAGTTTAAAGTTTGATATAGCAGATACTTCTAAACCTTAATCGTCACAGACCAAGAGAAGGCAGAGAAACTAGAAAGCTGTCCCCTCCCCAGGTTTGGCAGTGAAGAAGCTGAAATGAACCAGGCATACTAATCTGAACTATATTTAAATGTTTTTTATTAAAAAACAAAAAGCAACTGGCAATAGGCTTTGTGAATTTCTCATTGCCCTCTTTTTCTTAGAAATAATTACTACTATTTAGTTTTTTTTTAAGATTTTTCTTATATGGACTATTTTCAAAACATCTTTATTGAATTTGTTATAATATTGCTTCTGTTTTATGTTTTTTGGCTGCAAAACATGTGAGATCTTAGCTCCCTGATCAGGGAATTGAACCTCCCTGATCAGGGAATTGAACCCTCGCCCCCTGCATTGGAAGCCGAAATCTTAACCACTGGTCCTCCAAGCAAATACCTACTGTTTAGTTTTAAAAGTACTTTTGAATTAATAACTTGATTTTCCATGTTGTTATATAGACTAATTTTTTCTAAGCTGACATATTTAAAAGTATCAACTATTCAGATAAGCTTATTTGTATGGTAAAACTGAAAAACAAACTGATAACTGTTCTGTTATAATATGGCAAAATAGCAAGTGATAAAAAAATATGATTTGTAAGTCTCAGTGTTTTTTTTTTTATTCTTCTGTTTTCTCAGTTTCCTCAAAATTCTGTTTGCTTTTATCTCTAGACTTTTTCATGCAAAAGACTTTCCTCAGACATTTGGCAATTCTTACTGATTCATTTATGGTTAAGTGTGAGGCTCTAAAACCCAATAAGAAGACCTGAGTGGGGAAATAGAAAGTACTGATTTGTCGACTTCATTGCAGAATGATGGGCAGGAGCCAAACCATCTGCTAAGGCACACAGCCTCCCAAATGTGTAGCATTTCAAGGTCTTTTCCCCTGGAATGGTCACTTTCCCCAGGGGAAACTCTTCCACTAGTTTCTTACCTTGCTGAGTGTCAATTCTGGGAGCCAAGTTGGTAAAGAGGCTTTAGAATCTTACTTCACAAGACACTGATTTCAATTTAATCCCCTTGCTTTCCACAGAGCTCCCTGCTCTTCCTCTATCCCTAAAGCTGGAGTTCCTAATTCAATGCCCTTCCATTTTCTGTTGGGGCAAGTTATTTAGCTTCCTGGGGTGTAAAAATGGATACAACAGCCTAACTGTTTCCTTTACAGAATTTCAGTTTTTCTGTCTTCCGCCCCACCCCTCAGCCCTGCCTTCAGAGATAACTGGCATCACACCTCCGGATGTTCCAGGCTCCTAAAGCAAGGTTGTGCATCTTGGCTTCTCTCCTGCAGGCAAAATGGTTCAGATTTCCCTGGTCTGCCAGATCAGCTGGTCTTGCCCATCTGCCTTTTGGCTTCCAAAACTGGACAGACATCTTTCAACTGCTCTTCTACATCCTACTGTTTTCTCCCCTTCATGGTCTCCTCTTTCATACAGGTTTATGTCTTTTTTAATCCCTTAAGAACCATCTGGTTGGAGATTTAGGAAGGAACAGAGGTAAATGCCAAGTATCCAATCCTCAGGGCTGAGCAAGAATACTGTTCTTCGAACCTCTCTGTTAGGTTGCTTCTGTGTATGTGTGTGGGTTCTTAGTCACTCATCATGTCTGACTCTTTGCAACCCCATGTACTATAGCTCATCAGGTTCCTCTCTCCTTGGGATTTCCCAGGCAAGGATACTGAAGTGGGTTACCATGCCCTCCTCCAGGGGATCTTCCTGACCTTGGGATCAAACCCATGTCTCTTGTGTCTCCTAAACTGGCAGGTGGATTCTTTATACCACCTGGAAGTCCCTCCTGTAGGTATAGCCTGCATAACTATCTTCTACATAGGTTATAATTTTTCTTGAAGGCAGTGACCTGAAAATAAAAGGATTTCCCACACTCCTAGGAAAAGATTAAATGTTCTGTAGCTATGGCAATAAGCAACCATCAGAACCAGTTCTAAACTGCATTAATGAATCAATGGCAACTTGCCTAAATGAACACACTTTTGAAAGTTAGCCAGAAACAGCCCTGTGCTTTTGAAAGCCAGCCAGTCCACACCATTATCTAAGCAAGCAGGTTTTCACAGCTAGCATCAACCCACTCCTGCCCCTGAAAGTCCACCAATCCCTCAACTCCACTTCCCAAACCCTGTATAAAATCAGCTCCTTGCTTTGCTGGAAGAGACTGTGCTTCAGTAAGTATTACATTTGGTTTTTTTTGTTTTTGTTTTTGTTTTTTTTTTGGTTTTTTGTTTAGATAGTGAATAGTAGTCTTTTCCTTTGGCAGATCTCAGCAACTATCACCAGGCCTGGCACATGGGAGGTACCCTGAGGACAGATAAGGGAATGTGCCAAGGGCAACTGTGTCTGAAATAAAAAGACCTCAGCTATTTGCAGGGCTCCCCCAGTGGCTCAATGGTAAAGAATCTGCCTGCAATGTGGGAGACCTGGGTTTGATCCCTGGGTTGGGAAGATCCCCTGGAGAAGGAAATGGCAACACGCTCCATTATTCTGGCCTGGAAAATTCCATGGACAGAAAGGCCTGGAGGGCTGCAGTCCATCAGGCTGCAAAGAGTCAGACGTGACTGAGCCACTGAGGACCCATGCATGAGCTGTTTGCTTTAGTGAGCCCTGCGGCAAGGCTAAAGCATGTACAAAATCCATTCAGCATTCATTCATCAAGGCAAATTTAAGGGTACCTGAGATGTAAGGGATATAAGTATCTGGATCCAGAAACAAGTGTTTCCTGCAACCTTTGCTTCAGTGAAGTTTACTGTGTCTAGCCTGAACAATGGGTACAACCAGCTAATAAATGGAGTTTGTTTGTTTTGTTCTGCATTGTTTTACTATTATATATTTTCAAATGTTTCTTCATCCTAGGGAAAATCTTCCCTCAACAGAGCTCACCTTTACAGTATCAAAATTTATTTTAACAGATATACAAAAATACTCTATATAGAACTTATTATTGTAGGGATGTAGGTTTTCCAAACAACACTTACCACCGGGAGGACACGTGAACTTCGGAACTGAACTCTCCTTCTTGTTGTTCAGTTGCTCAGTCATGTCCGACTCTTTGCAACCCCATGGATTGCAGCAAGTCAGACTTCCCTGTCCTTCACTGTCTCCTGGAATTTGCTCAAACTCATGTCCATTGAGTCGGTGATGTCATCCAATTGTCTCCTGCTCTGTCGTCCTCCTCCTGCCCTCAGTCTTTCCCAGCATCAGGGTCTTTTCCAATGAGTTGGCTCTTCACATTTGGTGGCCAAAGTATTGGAGCTTCAACTTCAGCATCAGTCCTTCTAATGAATATTCAGGGTTGAGTTCCTTTAGGATTGGCTGGTTTGATCTCCTTGCTGTCCAAGGGACTCTCAAGAGTCTTCTCCAACACCACAGTTCAAAAGCATCAATTCTTTGGTGCTCAGCCTTCTTTATGGTCCAACTTTCACATCCATACATGATTACTGGAAAAACCACAGCTTTGACTATATGGACCTTTGTCATCAAAGTGATGTCTCTGCTTTTTAATATGCTGTCTAGGTTTGTCATAGTTTCTTTTCCAAAGAACAAGCATCTTAGTTTCAAGGCTGCAGTCACTGTCTGCAGTGATTTTGGAGCCCAAGAAAGTCTGTCACTGTTTCCATTTTTCCCCCATCTATTTGCCATGAAGTGATGGAACCAAATGCCATGATCCTAGTTTTTTGACTGTTGAGTTTTAAGCCAGCTTTTTCACTCTCCTCTTTCATCATCATCAAGAGGCTTTTTAGTTCCTCTTCCCTTTCTGCCATTAGAGTGGTATCATCTGCATATCTGAGGTTATTAATATTTCTCCTGTCAATCTTGATTCCAGCTTGTGCTTCATCCAGCCCAGAATTTCACAAGATATATTCTGGGCTTCCCCGGTCACTCAGATGCTAAAGAATCTGCCTGCAATGCTTTAGATCTGGGTTCAATCCCTGGGTTGGGAAGATCCCCTGGATAAGGGAATGGCAACCACTCCAGTATTCTTGCCTGGAGAATTCCATGGACAGAGGAACCTGGTGGGTTACAGTCCATGAGGTCAGAAAGAATCAGATACAACTGAACAACTAAACTTTCCACAGTTTCACTCTGCATATAAGTTAAATAAGCAAAGTGACAGCCTTGGAACTCTTCTAGCAGTCAGAATTCACTGGCCTCTGAGATCCCTGACAAGATGAAGCAGAAGTTTCTTCCAGGAGCAGGCTTAAAGGAACAGAAAGGAAGCAATGACCGGCACAAGAATCGCAGACCCTGACAGCCCTGTGCCTTTGCTCCAGCCTCCTGGCTCACTCCCCGTGGTTCTGGCCCAGGGATGGCCCTTCTCCAGGGATGGAGCTTGGCACCTGGTTGTTTGCTCTTCTTCTAATTAACAGGTTTCAGAAGTCTTGGTAGTACTAGAAACTGCTGATCTGACCGCCAGTGAAGGAAGTGTTCACAATCATTGGGAGGACCTCTGCCCCCTCCTGAGGTCCCTGAAGCCTCAGACCGTACGTGCTTCCTGAGAAGGTGAATGTGCTTCTCAGAAGGTGCTCCTGACACCTTAGATGTCAGTGAAGGAAGTTTGGAGGAGGAAGTGTAGGTTAATTTGTGGAAAATGGGATCCCCTCTTCCTCTGTCCTTTGACAGACTTTCAGACATGAAAGGAAAGGACCCATGGGGTCAGTCACCATCCATATGGGGATGATTCCCAAAGCTTCCTTAGCTTAAATCTCTCACCTGACTCCAGATTCATAAATCCAAATGCCTGATAAATAGCTGCCACAGAGGCCCCCAAATCCAGTAGGTCTGACCTTGACTTCTGCCCACACTCAACACTGCTCTTCTCAGTGACTTATTTTCTTTCTCAGGCATAGCTAGGAAGCCTACCAGTAATCCTTAACTTCTCTTGACTAGCTGTCCCCACCCCTAATACACACACACACACTCACACACACACACACACAGGGTAAATCTCCAAAATCTGTCTCTTTAATATCATTCAATTCCATTAATTGTTTTTTCACTTCTCTCCTCACTCATTAGTTTACATCATCACCTCTCATCTAGCTTATGGCAACTCTCAAACTGGCCTTCTTTCCTTCATCCTCGCCCCATCCTTCATTTAAAATCTTTGAATGGCTCCCTACTGCTGTTTTCGAAGGCCCAGAATTAATGAGAAATCTCACAGGACCCTGAAGAGAGGGCTCTATGCATTTTTACTGCTCCTTATTCTCCCAATAGAATATTGTCCTCCAGTCATGCTAAATGATTCCCTGGACTGGCCAAGCTCTCCCTCATTTGGGGGAATTTGTACACATTGGACTTCTGGCCTGAAGTTTTTCCCCTCCTCTCTTTTTTTCTGGCTCACTCACAATCAAGCTTAAGTCTCAACTGAGGCATTCCTTACTTCTCAGCATCTTCTTGGCTCTTTGGTAGAAATGTAAATTGGTGCAGCCACCATGGAAAACATTAGAAAGGTTACTCAAAAAAATTAAAAATTGAATTTCCATATGATCCTGCAATCCTACTCCTGGGCAAATATCTAGACAAAATTATAATTCAAAAAGATATACACACCACAATGTTCTAGCAGCACTATTTACAATAACAAAGACAGAAGGAACTTAAATGCCCATCAACTGATGAACTGATAAAGAAGATGTGGTATAAAAGGAAATCAACCCTCAATATTCATTGCAGGGGCTGTTACTAAAGCTGAAGTTCCGATACTTTGGCCACCTGATGCAAAGAGCCAACTCATTGGAAAAGATTGATTCCAGGAAAGATTGAAGGCAAAAGGAGGGAGGGCAGCAGAGGAAAAGATGGTTAGATAGCATCACCAACTTGAACATCAATCTGAGCAAAATCTGGGAGGTAGTGGAAGACAGAAGAGCCTCGTGTGCTACAGTTCATGATGTCACAAAGAGTCGGACATAACTTAGCGACTGAGAAACAGCTATATATATATATATATACATATGAATATTACTCAGAAAAAAGAATGAAATAGTGCTATCTGCAGCAACATGGATCGACCTAGAGATTATCATACTAGTGGAGTAAGTCAGAAAGAGAAAGACAAATACATATGATACCACTTTCATGTGGAATCTAAAATATGACTCAAGTGAACTTATCTAGGAGACAGAAACAGCCTTGAAGACATAGAGAAATGACTTGTGGTTGCCAAAAGGGAGAGGTGTAGGGGACAGAAGAATTGGGAGTTTGGGACTGGCAGATGCAAACTATTACATGTGGAATGGATAAACAACATCCTACTGTATAGCACAGAGATAGTAATATTTATTATCCTGTGATAAACTATAATAGAAAATAATGTGAAAAAATTATACACATATATTTTTGTGGTGGTGGTGGTTGTGGTTCAGTCACTAAGTCGTGTCCGACTCTTTGCAACCCCATGGACTGTAGCCCACCAGGCTCCTCTGTCCATGGGATTTCCTAGGCAGGAACACTGGAGTGGGGTGCCATTTCCTTCTCCAAGGGCTCTTCCTGACCAGGGGATCAAACTTGTATCTCCTGCATTGGCAGGTGGATTTTTTTACCACCGACTCACCTGGAAAGCCCCTATAATATGTATGTATATGTGTATGTATATAATATAAATATATATATATATATAAATCACTTTGCTGTGCAATAGAAATTAACACAGCATTGTAAATCAATTATACTTCAATAAAGTAAAATTTTTTTGAAAGAAAAAAAAGGTCCCAAAACACCCTGACTTGACGCTGCTTTTATCTCAACACATTGCACAAAAATTCCCCCTTTTCCCTGTTTGTCTGTCCCACCAAACTGAACTCCTGGAAGGTAACAATGACATCTGGTTCAACATTTTATCCCCAGCAATGGCTCATTAACTTACATGCAGAGTACATCAGGAGAAATGCTGAACTGGATGAAGCAAAAGCTGGAATCAAGATTGCCAGGAGAAATATCAATAACCTCAGATATGCAGATGACACCACACTTATGACAGAAAGCAAAGAAAAACTAAAGAGCCTCTTGATGAAAGTGAAAGAGGAGAGTGAAAAAGTTGGCTTAAAACTCAGCATTCAGAATACTTAGATCATGGCATCTGGTCCCATCACTTCATGGCAAATAGATGGGGAAACAGTGGAAAAAGTGGCTAACTTTATTTTCTTGGGCTCCAAAATCACTGCAGATGGTGACTGCAGCCATGAAATTAAAAGACACTTGCTTTTTGAAGAAAAGCTATGACCAACCTGCTGCTGCTACTGCTGATGCTAAGTCGCTTCAGTCGTGTCCGACTCTGTGCGACCCCATAGATGGCAGCCCACCAGGCTCCCCCTAAGCAGCATATTATAAAGCAGAGACATTACTTTGCTGACAAAGGTCCATCTAACCAAAGCTATGGTTTTTCCAGTAGTCATGTATGGATGTGAGAGTTGGACTATAAAGAAAGCTGAGCACCAAAGAATTGATGCTTTTGAACTGCGGTGTTGGAAAAGACTCTTGAGAGTCTCTTGGACTGCAAGGAGATCCAACCAGTTCATCCTAAAGGAAATCAATCCCGAATATTCATTGGAAGGACTGATGCTGTAGCTGAAACTCCAATACTTTGGCCACCTGATGTGAACAACTGACTCATTGGAAAAGACCCTGATACTGGGAAGGATTGAAAGCGGGAGGAAAAGGGGAGCACAGAGGATGATATGGTTGGATGGCATCACCAACTCAATGGACATGAGTGTGAGTAGGCTCCAGGATTTGATGATGGACAGGGAAGCCTGGCATGCTGCAGTCCATGGGGTAGCAAAGAGTTGTACATGACTGAGCAAATGAACTGAACTGAATAGCTCAGTCCCAATATGTACAAAGTACATTCAATGTGTACTTGCCTAATTAATTGTATTCAGTAAAACCATGAATTTTACTAATGAGGAATCTGAGGTCAAAGCCTTGAGTGGTCATTCAGCAAATGATAGGGTTAGAAATAAAGCCCAATACTTTAACCCCATCAGCAAACACTCCTGCACACACACACAAACATTAACAACCTGACTTCAGCTGCATGTGTGCCTAACAACTGCTTAGAAACTACCTCTTAGAAAGCAATGTGTTTGGCTCAGATTCTTCTGTTTATCTACTAGATGAAGCCTGTTAATTGTGTTAATTGAATTCTCAAAAAATTGGTTTTTGGCAAATATGATCTGTCAGTCTTTAAGAAAGACTATGTTTAAATCTTGCTTATAATTATAAAATCATCTATTTCTCATTGTATTTCCAACCTGATTTTGATTTATATATATTGAAGATCTGAGGCTGGCTCCACATACTGTCATAACTATTATATCTTCTTGGATAAATGTTCTTTTTATCATTATGAAATTTTTTCTCTCTTGCTGCTGCTGCTGCTAAGTCAATTCAGTCGTGTCCAACTCTGCGAGACCCCGTAGACGGCAGCCCGCCAAGCTCCCCCGTCCCTGGGATTCTCCAGGCAAAAACACTGGAGTGGGTTGCCATTTCCTTCTCCAATGCATGAAAGTGAAAAGTGAAAGTGAAGTCGCTCAGTCATGTCCGACTCTTCACGACCCCGTGGACTGCAGCCTACCAGGTTCCTCTGTCCATGGGATTTTCCAGGCAAGAGTACAGGACTGGGTTGCCATTGCTGTCTCCTTTTTCTCTCTTGAAAAATACTAATTTATCATTTGCCTGATATATATTTTTAGGTATATTTTTTCTCTCCTTTGTTCATCATTTGAAAATAGTATTAATCTTTTTCATCTTAAGCCTATTTTTAATTTTTTATAATGGACAATAAGAAAAAAATTTTAGGACACCAAGATTTTAGGGGACCAAGAGACAGAAGCTAGTCAAAGGGTATTTCTGTTTTTCCTTTTATTCTCTACCTATTTTGAACAATGCTAGAGATTTCTCAAAATGTTTTATATAGAATTGCCATATGACACAGCAATTCTACTTTTAGGTAAATAACCAAGAGAAAAGAAAATGTGTGTCCAAACAGAAACTCATATACAAATGTTAATGGCAATATTATTCATAATAGCCAAAAGGTGGAAATAACCCAGATATTCATCAATGAATACATGCATAAACAAATTATGGTATATACATATAATGAAATATAATTTAGTCACAAAAAATATGGATGTACTAATAAGTGAAAGAGGAGAGTGAAAAAGTTGGCTTAAAACTCAACATTCAGAAAACTAAGATCATGGCATCTGGTCCCATCACTTCATGGGAAATAGATGGGGAAACAATGGAAACAGTGAGAGACTTTATTTTGGGGGGCTCCAAAATCACTGCAGATGGTGACTGCAGCCATGAAATTAAAAGACACTTGCTCCTTGGAAGAAAAGCTATGACCAACCTAGAATGCATATTAAAAAGCAGAGACATTACTTTGCTGACAAAGGTCCACCCAGTCAAAGCTATGGTTTTGGACTATAATGATGTGAGAGTTGAACTATAATGAAAGCTGAGCGCCATAGAATTGATGCTTTTGAACTGTGGTGTTGGAGAAGACTCTTGAGAGTCCCTTGGACTGCAAGGAGATCCAACCAGTTCATCCTAAAGGAAATCAGTCCTGAATATTCATTGGAAGGACTGATGCTAAAGCTGAAACTTCAGTACTTTGGCCACCTGATGTAAAGAACTGACTCATTTGAAAAGACCCTGACGCTGTGAAAGATTGAAGGTGGGAGGAGAAGGGGACAACAGAGGATGAGATGGCTGGATGGCATCACCGACTCAATGGACATGAGTTTGAGTAAACTCCAGGAATTGGCGATGGACAAGGAGGCCTGGCGTGCTGCAGTCCATGGGATCACAAAGAGTCGGACACAACTGAGCAGCTGAACTGAACTGAGCTGAATATGTTCCACAATTTGGATGAACCTTGAAAACACTATGCTAAGAAAGAAACTAGACACAAAGGTCACATATTGAATGATTCTTTTAATATGATATATCCAGAATAGGCAATCCACAAAGATATAAAAAGTATATTAGTGGTTATCAGGGTATTAGAGGAGGACACAGTGATTACTTAATGGTATGGGTGTTTTGGAGGGGTGAAAAAAAAGTATTGAAACTAGAGAGAAGTGGTAGTTACACAACATGGTAAATACACTAAATGCCACTGACTTGTACCCTTTATAATGGTTAATTCTGTAATACGTGAAATATACCTCAACAAAAAAATAAATATATAAAACAATGCTAGACATTACCTCTGCTTAAGAGATGAATTACTTTTTGCAAACTTACAAGCAAGACTCAATGGACATGGGTTTGGGTGGACTCCAGGAGTTGGTGATGGACAGGGAGGCCTGGCATGCTGCAGTTCATGGGGTTGCAAAGAGTCGGACACAACTGAGCGACTGAACTGAACTGAAGCAGTTCTGATCTCATTTATTTATCTTGGCTATGAAACAGAGGTTTGTCTGCAGTGTACAGCCAAACTTGTAGCGTGAACAAGAATCTGCTTCAAAGAGGCAATGTTGTTTCTTTATAACCTCTCTTGAGGCGAAAGTTATATGGGCTGTGGTAACATTCAGTTGTAATCCTACCATTTGAATTGCATGGAGGAGCAGGTCTGATGAGTTCCTCTTGAGCAGGTTTCTCTTCAACAGCTGCATTAATAAACAAAAAGAATAATTTCTGGATAAAGAAATTTCTGTTAGAAATTTGGCAAAACTTCATCTGTTCTTATCACATTTTGCAACATGTATTATTTATTTTTTGAAAGAAGTAACCAAATACATCTTATTGTATATTATCTTAAGGCTGATTTTTCCAGACTCAGTGATCTTCGTATTTTTTCCTGAGTAACTTTAGACCTACAGATCTCACCCCTGCCCCAAGCATTTCTCCTGCCCAAAGAAACACTGCCTAGACCTCTGAAGAGTAGAAGCTGGAGATATTTTCAAGTATTTCCTGAAATGTTAGTTAGCTTTTGCTGTATCCCAAACCACTCCAAATCTCAGTGGCTTAAAATAACACTGAGTTATTCAGCTCACAGTTCTGGTGGGTCAGCAATTTGGGCTCAGCAGGCAGCCATTCCATGGTCCTGTTCATGAATTTGTAGTCAGCTGCTGGGTGCGCAGTCAGCTGGCTGGTCTGCTGGAGTCTTACTGGTCCGAAGCGGCCTCGCTTGCATGTCTGACAGGTGTCTGGATCTTGGCTGGGGCCACTTGGTTCTTCTCCGTGTGATCACTCATCTCTCACCAGGCTAATTCAGGCTTGTTTGCATGGTAGCAGTGTTCAGAATTCACCCAGCATCACTTTCATCACACTCTTTTGGTCAAAGAAAGTCATGAAGCTGGCCCAGATTCAAGGGGACTGGGGAGGAAATAGATACCACTCCTTGGTGGGAGGTGAATGGTGACCATTTTTGCAGTCTATTATAACTGAAGTCACTCTTCCTGCCATAGGAACCCACTATCCCCCACACTAGTTTCCCCTGGACCCCCTCCTGGCTTTGACAGCCTCCAGGCATGAGGCCCACTTAGCCACTGATCCTTTGTGATCATACATGCCCTTGCATTAGTCACGTCTGGGTCCCTCTCCTATTTTATTCCAGATGTATTCAGTGTCAGAAAACCCTCACAGTTTCTGATCCTCTGAGAATTGCTGAGATTGCTTTGTACACCTAGAGCTAGTGCAACCATATGACTTATCCTCTCAATTAGGACTTCTGAGGATGAAATGGGGCACCATGGATAATTGTTCTAGTTCAGCAAGCATAACCTGAGATGTCCCTATTTAAAGCCCTAGTGGCTAGAAGCATGAGCTTTTTTACCCACCTTGCTTGGGTCTGAATACCAGCTCTGGCAATTATTCTCCAGTTACTTATGCTCTTAATAACAATTTCTTCATCTATTAAATGAAGTTTATAATACTACTTACTTAACAGGGTTTTTTATGAGGTTTAAATGAGTTAACATAAATGAGGCAATTAGCTATTACTATTATATTATTTCTAAGCTCTGCAAAACATAAGAGGATTGTCTCTTTCATTTAATGTTATACGCACATATGCTAAACTTATTTCAGAAATCTTTTTATCTATCAGTTTAGGAAACATTAAATCAAAGAATTTTAAAAAGAATTGACCTAAAAATTCTTTTACTGATAAATATTCTGATCATTTCCAGCTTTTCCCTATTTAAATGATAAAACAAGAAACTTCATTGTGGATAAATATTTTTATGATAAATTATTTCCTTATATTAGTTCTGGAGATAAAATGTTATTTATGTTTTGGCTTCACTGAGTCTTTGCTGCTGCCTGCAGGCTCTCTCTAGATGCGGTGAGCAGGGGCTACTCTCTAGGTGCAGTGCGCAGGCTTCTCGTGGGGACTTCTCTCGTTGCAGAGCACAGCCTCTAGGGCACGCAGGCTTTAGCAGTTGTGGTACACAGGCTTAGTTGCTCCACAGCATGTGGAATCTTGGTTCCTGGATCAGGGATTGAATCCATGTCCCCTGCATTGGCAGGCGGATTCTTAACCACTGAACCACCAGGGAAATTCCTAAAATGTTTTATTAAAGAGTATAAATAGTTTAAGGATCTTGGCATATAGTGCCATACTGTTTTCCCAAAGGATTATGTCACATTTTTATGGACAATATCAGGTTATATTAGCTTTAATACAACCTCACTGAGTATTATCAGTGAAAAATAAAATTTCCCAACGTGTTGTACTCTTTTTTAAAACATAGATGTAACAAACTTGTTTTCTGATTTCCCAGCCCCCACACATCAAAAGCAAAAAATTAGGAGCAAGGTGAAGAATACTGAGAAAGATACTTGGACATGTTTTCTGATAGCTTGAGAGTGAGAGGTAAGACAAAAATTTAGAATACAGGAAAAAAAATCCTAGACATCTGAGATTAATTACTATGCAAATGTGTCTTCAGCCTTCAATAATCCATGATATCATTGATTGTTGTAGGACAGACAATTAATGTTCATTATAATAACACTGGATGATCAAGAAAAATCCAGAATATACTGAACAAAATTCATTTTAGAGTAATTTTCATTAAAAGTAAAAAAGAAACCTTTTATGCTGAAAGAGGATATCTATTGCATGGTTTTATTTATTTTTAGGCCTTGAGTTAGTGTGAAGAGTCATATGGCTTTGCTGAAGGTGAAGTGAGAAATAGGGAGGATGTGAGCTCCATATTCAGGAGTCAAAACAGAAGATAGAAGGCCCTGGGCTCGGACAGAAGGCTTTTTTTTTTTTTTTAATATTAGGATTTCTGCCACTTCCCTATGTTGGTTATTGTTTGTAATCCTCTTTCCATTTTCCCTGAAAACAAAAGGGCCTCTCTCTATATATCATCTTGCCAAGCAGCAAGGAAGTGGGATGAGGAAACATATTTCGCTCCACACTTCTTCAGACACTCTCAGAGTAAAGAGGAGTGAGTGACTGGCTACCCACTAGGGAGAGAAAGTCCATCCTAGTTCCTTAGCTCTGCAGCAAAGAAAGAAAGAACTTCAGCATCTATCTCAGTCTGGAGAAAAGGCCAAGATCCTCTGAATTTGTCACCTTGCGGACTTGTTAAAACACAGATTGTTGGGCTTCCCTTGTGGTCCAGTGGTTAAGAATTCACCTTGCAATGAAAGGGCAATTTCTACCGTGATCCAGGAAGATCTCAGGTGCCTTGGGGCGACTAAGGCTGTGCGCCACAACTACTGAGCCCAGGCTCTAGAACCTGTGAGCCCAAACTACTGAGCCCTTGCACCCTAGAGCCTGTGCTCTGCAGCAATACACGCCACTGCAGTGAGAAGCTGGTGCAGCCCCAGCTCACCATTGCCAGAGAAAAGCCGTTATGAAGAAATTGACTGACAACATGGCATCAGTCAGGCTTTCCTGCCCTGCCCTCTCACAACCTCATACCTTATGTTCTATAAACATAGATACTGCTGACCTTGGTAGCACTGTGCCTGCGTGCCCGCTTGGCCATGGGCCACTTTTGCCTGTCTTAGTGTATCAGTAGTCTTTGAAGACTCCTGGCTGCTGATGCCTGGAGAGAATAAACATAAGCCCCCACCCGGCTGACACGGTTACAAATGTGGGCTCATTCGTTAACAGCAGGACTTGACAGAAATAAAACTGAAAGCAACCTAATGTATTTTTAGAGCTATGGAAACAATTGAGCCCGGAGCAGCAGTTTACCAAGTGTAAAAAGAAGTGTCCATGAAGTACGGGTTTCAACTAGAGGACTTAATGCCAACTGGGGATGTCTCTGTTGATGCCCTGTTCCACTTTAAATAGGGCTCAGGCCAAGATGCCCATCCAGAGAGCCCAAGCAGGGACCAGAGGCCCCATGTGGAACTTGCAATTCACTGTTCATCAATCAATGTACAAAGAGTAATGGCCCTGGTTGACCCTGGTGCTGAATGCAGCCTGGTACATGGCAAACCAGAACAGTTTCCTGGCCACAGTGCATATATGGATGGCTACGATGACCAAAGCACTGAAGTAAAGGCTGTGTCCTTACCACTGGAAATTGGAAGGCTTTCTATGCGATGTACACTGTGTACATGTCCCCAATTCTGGAATATATTTTGGGGATAGATGTCTTAAAAGGTCTTGTGTTGCGGACCTCTGTGGGGGCATTCCATCTCCGAGTGTGTGTTGTGAAGGCAATTGTGAGGGGATATGCAAAGCATCCCCGCAGGTGTTGCCGACACCCCAGAGGGCAGTGACTATGAGACAATATCGTGTACCAGGTGGCCACTAGAAAACAGGCGCCACCATTGCTGAGCTGGCAAAAGTGGACACTGTACATCCTGCACAGAGCCCATTCAACTCCCTGTGTGGCCTGTCTGGAAGCCTGATGGCTCTTGGTGGATGACTGTGGACTTCAGGGAACTAAATAAAGTGTGCCACCTATGCATTCTGCCATGCCTTCAATCCATGACTTGATAGACCAGTTAACTACAGCACTGGGCACTTATCACTAAGTGGTGGACTTAGCTAATGCTTTTTTCTCCATAGCTATAACTGCTGCTGCCCGGAGAGAATAAACATGTCTGCAGTCCCCATGGCTCTTCAAGTCTTCTTCCAGCTTCCCTGGTCGTGCCTTATCTACCTGGGTTCAGTGAATAGTGTGAGCGGCAAGACAGCCATCCAGCACTGAAGACCCAGCAAAGCCAAAAATAAAAATAAATAAATTCTCTTGGAAAAACACACTGATTGTTAACTCCGGAGCCTATGATTTATAATAAATCTGAATGGGGTTAAGAATTTGTATTCCTAACAAGTTCCCAGGTGATGCTAGCGATATAGGTCCAGGGACCAGACTTTGACAATCTCTGCAGGAACAGTTCCCAGTTCCAATAAATCATTAGAATCACCTCGGAGGTTAAAAATAAAAATAAAAGCAGATTCCCAGGAGGCTGGTGCCAGAACCTACCAATGAGACTCAAGGTTTGGCACCATGTATGTTCGTTTATTTGATAAAGCTCCCCATTAGATCTTGGGGTGCAGCACGTGTGGTGTTCCACAACCCCAGGGTACCTAGAAGTATGCTAGGCTCTCAGTCAGGGTTTTTAAAGCCTTGCCAAATGGAGGAGGAAATGGCAACCCACTCTGGTATTCTTGCCTGGAGAATTCCATGGACAGAGGAGCCTGACCTGCTACAGTCCACAGGGTCGCAATGAGTCAGACACAACTGAGCATGCATGCCTGCCTGATAGACTGATTTTGACCCAGAGAGCACTTCCAGCAGTTAAATAGAAATCCTTTGGTATGCTAATTTCATTTGAGTCACAATGACGGTATCTTTGGAGAGTATCTGTATTGGCTTGTGTGTTAGTCATGTTCCACTCTGCGACCCCATGGACTGTAGCCCACCCACGAACAGAGGAGACAGGCTCCTCTGTCCGTGGGATTCTCTAGGCAAGAATACAGGAGTGGGTTGCCATTCCCTTCTCCAAAATAGAGTAAGCTATTCTCTAGCCAGGAATTGGCTTCTTAGGCACATAAAATTGAGCACTTTTGTAAAGGAAGTTCTCACAATTCTAATAGACAAATAAAAGTGCTCTGACACTACCCTGTAAATCATCAGAATATTTCCATGGCAACAACATGACAACTTTTTAAATGCCCAAATGGAGCTATTGTGAGACTCTTTCAGATAGATTCCTTAGAAATAGTTGTCTTTTCTCAGAATATCCTAGCACTAAATTAGTAGCCCATACACTATTCACAATTCAATAGGTTAGATTTTCCCAAGCAAAATTGCTTTCTTTCCTGATATTTTCTATAGGCGGCTGTTTACAACATACTTTTTCTTGGTAATCATCTAAATACTCAGCAGAAGCTGAAAATAGAACAGTTACTGTTCCCATTGTTTTAAAGTCATTTATAAATAAGAAGCAGGGTTGCCACTTCAATGATCTTCTCAAATCATAAACTAGGGAATGGTTAATGTGGAGCTAACCAATGCAGATTAGATCTACCCAATCTAATGTGGATTGTGCAATTTCATCTTTTCTTTTTGTAACCCACTTTTTTTTAGCTCTACTGAAGTATATTTTATTTATGATGTTGTGTTAATTTCTCTGTAGAGGAAAAACATTCAGTTATATGTATATATTATCTTTTCATATTCTTTTCCATTATGGTTTTATCACAGAATATTGAATATAGTTCCCTTTGCTATACAATAAGACCTTGTTATTTTCCTCTTTTCTTCATGTGTGTGAGGGCCTATATTGGTTCTGGGTCAGATTTCTTGCTAATGACTTCTAAATTTTGTGCAACCAACTTAGCTGAAGTAGAACATCAGGATTTGGCTTGTTATAGATGGCACAAGTGTAGAAAAAAGTGGGTTGGGAGCTTAACAGAATTGTCATTCTTTGAGAGAGGTTGGTTACTGTATAATCTGTAGACTGAGTACTGAACTCATTTCTGAAATTAGATAAAAGCAAGCTATTAATGACCCAGATGGAAAAACATGCCCCATATTCATTAATAATATGCAAAACAGAATTTTATCATTCTACGTGTTATGACAAAGAACACAAAAGCAATGTGAAGATTAACTTAATTGGAAATATTGTAAAATTATTTTCATCATCATACGTTAAATTAAGGAATTGCTCAAATTAATAGAGAAAGCCAGAATAGTTAGCCTGGTCAGAATTTGTGCATATGCTTTACAAATTGCTTATTTTCTAGTACTGTCACAACACTTAATATTGGTACATTTAATAGGAAGACCGTTTAAGTTGAAATACATGACAGTTAAGTAGATGATTCAGGGATGACTACAGGTTGTTCATAAACTGCTCAAAATAATATATCTTTTGTATCTGGAGAGCTAAAAAAAATACATTCCCCAGGATCTAGTATTTTCCCCAGAACATAGCTGGCAGTGAGTATTTGTGGAAGGAAGGAAGGAAGGGAAGGGGAGAAAGGAAGGAAAAAATACAGAAGAAAAACTTTAAATCTATTTTTCTTTAATTCCTTGGCACTAGAGGAGTCTGGGTACTATACAGAAACAAACTGGGAATCAGTTGTGATTCTTTTTCTCAAATTAGTCAATTTCATCTTCTAAATATCTTTTGCCGGACCAATCCTCTTCCAAGAAGTCCAGATGCCACCTGTCACTTGAATACTGACATTGGTGTGCTCTATGTATGTGTGACATACGTACACAGGTGGAATATTATTCAGCAATAACAAAGAAGGAAATCCTGCCATTTGGGACAATATGGATGGACCTTGAGGACATTATGCTAAGTGAAATAAGTCAGAGTAAAATAAATCTCATTTATATGTGAAATCTAAAAATAAAACAAACAGGTTTCTTTTGCCAGAGCTGAGGAGTGGGGGCAGGGGGCGTCAAATGGGCAAAAGTGATCAAAAGTTACAAAATTCCATAAAGTCTTGGGGATGTAATATACAGCATGATGACTATAGTTAATAATACTGTATTGTATATTTGGAAGTTACTGATTGAGATCTTCAAATTTCTCATGGTAAGAAAAAAACTTGCAACTATGTATGTGTGTGTTGTCGCTCGGTTGTGTCCAACTGTTTGTGACTCCATGGACTATAGCCTTCCAGGCTCCTCTGTCCATGGAATTTTCCAGGCAAGAATAATGGAGTGGGTTGCCATTTCTTTCTCCAGGGGCAACTATGTATGGTGATGGATATTAACTAGACTTACTGTGGTGATCATTCCACAATATATACATATAATTTTACATGTTAATTATATCTCAACTTCTTAAACAGCGGCATGAAAGAAAAGAATACACATGCTAAACCCAGACAGCCTAGGTTCAAATTTCTGTATCCTACTGACCTTAGCTATCCGACCCTGGAAAAGTTACTTGACTGCTTGGCACTTACTTGCCTGTGAAATGAATGCAGTAATACCATACTGATGAAAGTAAAAGAGGAGAGTGAAAAAGTTGGCTTAAAGCTCAACATTCAGAAAACGAAGATCATGGCATCCAGTCCCATCACTTCATGGGAAATAGATGGGGAAACAGTGGAAACAGTGTCAAACTTTATTTTGGGGGGTTCCAAAATCACTGCAGATGGTGACTGCAGCCATGAAATTAAAAGACGCTTACTCCTTGGAAGAAAAGTTATGAGCAACCTAGATAGCATATTCAAAAGCAGAGACATTACTTTGCCGACTAAGGTCCGTCTAGTCAAGGCTATGGTTTTTCCAGTGGTCATGTGTGGATGTGAGAGTTGGACTATGAAGAAGGCTGAGCGCCGTAGAATTGATGCTTTTGAACTGTGGTGTTGGAGAAGACTCTTGAGAGTCCCTTGGACTGCAAGGAGATCCAACCAGGCCATTCTGAAGGAGATCAGCCCTGGGATTTCTTTGTAAGGAATGATGCTAAAGCTGAAACTCCAGTACTTTGGCCACCTCATGCGAAGAGTTGACTCATTGGAAAAGACTGATGCTGGGAGGGATTGGGGGCAGGAGGAGAAGGGGACGACAGAGGATGAGATGGCTGGATGGCATCACAGGCTCGATGGGCGTGAGTCTGAGTGAACTCCAGGAATTGGTGATGGATAGGGAGGCCTGGTGTGCTGCGATTCATGGGGTCTCAAAGAGTCGGACACAACTGAGTGACTGAACTGAACTGAACTAAATAACATATTTATCTTAAGGTCTCTTATGAGGACTAAATGCATTAAGATGTGTAAAGCATTTAAAAGAGTACCTACATACCTGCGGTAGGCAGCTTCTGACATTGCTCCCAATAGTCTCCAACTCTTGGTGTTCAACCCTTGCGTTAATTTCTTCCCATTGAGTGGGTTGGACCCAATGACTTGCTTCTAGAACCAAACAGAATATGACCAAAATGATGAACTATCACTTCTGTGATTAAGTTACAAAAGATTGACTACTGTCTTGCTAGCACTCCCTCTTCTGAAACTCTCACTGATGAAGTCAGATCTCATCTTGTGAGATGCTCTGTGGAGAGGCCCAGGCAGCAAGGAACTGAAGGAGGCCTCTGGCTAGGAGTTTGTGAGGAATTAAAGGCTCAGTCCAACAACTTGCAAGAAAATGAACTCTGCAAGCAACCACCAGGGCCCAGGGAAGAAGATCCTTCCCAAATGAGTCCTGAGACACCTGTAACTGTGTGGGTCCCAGAGCCAGAAAATCCAGCTAAGTCACTCCAGATTCCTGGCCCACAGATACTGCAAGAAAATAGTGTTTTAGGCCCTATGTTTGGGGGTAATTTGTTATGTCACAATAGATAACTAATGCAATACTCAAGCACTCGATAAATGTAAGCTAATAATAGATACAAAACTTAAGACTACAGTGTAAAAGCTGTAGTTATGTGAAAAAGTTGGATGGACAGGAATGCACTTTGGAGGCTCAATCAAAGAATTTACTGAACAATTGGATGAAGAAATCAGAGGCACTGAGGATGGCTCATAGGTGTTTAGCTTGAGCTGCCAGAAATGGCAAGAAAATGTAAAAAGTTAGAGTCAGGATTTCCCTCCAGCTTGGGCTTGTAAGCCTGAGATGCCACCCTACAACAGATGCCAGCAGCGCTGCAGCTGAATTGCTCTTGGATCTGGTTGACAAAGGCCTCTGGTAAAGAGAAGCATTTGAAAAAACAACAACAACTAACAATTAAAAAAAAAAAACAAGAATTGGAGCCTAACATTTAAAACAAAAAGTGGAGTTCCGAACTTTACTCACTTAAGTGTTATGAGTCCTGGGTGGAGAATCAGGGTGGGGACTGGGACCTTGTCCTAGCTTACTGCCTTTCTGTATTTTACAGCCAACGGGCTCTCAGCTGCCTCCAACTGGCTTACAACAGTTAGGCTTGCCACCTGGCCTCCATTATTTCAGCTCCTCATTGTCCCCATTACAATCAGTGAGCCCATTCTGTAACAGCATCTCCTAACAGCAGCCTAGAGCTTCTCCCTAAGGACCTGCTTATTTCTAAGATAAACGGAGTATCCTCTGGGTTCCCACGGAAAGTAGTGGCTGGTGAGGTTTCAGGCCTATGTGGTGTATTCAGTCGAGCTCACCCACATCTCTGGACATTTTGATTTTGTCTTTCACTATTTTCCATAGCAGTGCTTCCAGTTCTAATACCTTACTTCATGTAAGCTAATGCATACTTTTTCCCCAAGTGTCTAAGGCAAAGTTGCAATGTATTAGCGCCATCTCCTGGCATCCTTGCCAAGGTGTAAGTCCTGTACCATGAGAGAACACTCACACAAAACAAACTCCCTCTTCCAATATTATATTCTGTGCCCCTTGATTCAGTACCCTCAGAATCCAGCCCCACACATACAACTCCCAATTTCTAAGAGTACATGCTGACCAGCTCCCATAGTCACTTCACTTCAGGGAACAGTCCCTTTCTTCCTTAGCAGGTCCAACACTTCTCTGGCTGAGTTACGATTAACTTGACCCTAGTTATGGGTCTGATGGCCACAAGAGGAGGTAGAGATACATCCTGAGCAGGGCATGAGGTTATCTTTTTTAATTAATTTATTTTTAATTGAAGGATAATTGCTTTACAGAATTTTGTTGTTTTCTGTCAAACTTCAACATAAATCAGCCATAGGTATACATATATCCTCTCCCTTTTGAACCTTCCTCCCATCTCCCGCCCCATCCCACCCCTCTAGAGCCCCTGTTTACAGCTTGCATTATCTGCAAACAAATAAGAGGCACTAGCCTTAAGTATGGAGGAGTGAATAATTTCTGCAGGTCCAGAGGGTCCAGAGGAATCATGGAGTTTTTAGTGCACAACCCAGATGTCCCTACCCAAAGCCTCAGGCTCTCACTCCTTCCAAATCAGGGCCCTAACCTAGAAACAGCAGACCAGCTCAAGCTGAGAATTTAACATTCTCTGGAATTCTGCCACTCTTAAAATTTAGGAGTCTTCAGTTTACTCCTCCCAGGCTGCAGGAGATGGGAATCCATTTATATACAGAAAGGAAGCACTCTGGCTTCACATGGCACCATGTACTGGTGAGTAATCATCCTCAGTCTTTCATTGCCTCTCTCTAAAATATCCATGGCCATCTACTTCCAAACAAGTCAGCTAATTTTCAAAATTCTTATATTTACTGAATTTCCCCCAAAACTCTCAAACCCCTGAGATATTGCACCTGCCAGTGGATTGCTTCCTATCAGTATCCATTTCCGTTTACCACTTGTAAAATTTTAGGAATAGCACTGGAACTGCCTGCCTGGGACTATTAATATTCCTCTCACTAACAGCAATGGGGTCTTTATCTCAGCCAGCCAGGGCCAGCAACAAAATCTCACTTTAGGAGCACATCCAGAACCAACTGTCATTGGTTGGGTTTTCCAGGAAACAGACTGAGAAACTGAGCTTTTGAGCAGAGATGAATGGAGAACCCTATCAGAAGTAGCACCTGTGAGTGGAGAGGGTAGAAAGACCGGGCAGAGAAGAAAAGTCGAACGGCAGTGTGGCTGCAACTGAGGTCACAGAAGATCCCATGGGGGGTTCTGAAGCTGGGATGGCCCTTCTGTGATATCCCAAATTGAGGCAAAGTGAACAAGTCTTTGTCCCCCTCATGAACCAGTCATTAGATGTGCACTGTCCCTGGGAACAGAGCATAACCTTGGGCAAAGTGTCTTTCTTTGGTTGAGAAAAGGTTCTAGCTGAGAGGCATTCGCCAAAACTCTCCCAGCAACTGGAGAAATAAGAAGTAGCCCTGCCCTGAAGGAGAGTCTGGGAATCTGAGCACACGCACAGCATCCACAGTACTTTGTGACCCTGAGCACAGCACTTCTCTTGTTGAGACTGTTTTCTGATCTGCAAAACAGAGGAATGATACCTACCTTACAGGATACCCAAAAGAGCAAATGAAAAAACAAGTATTAATACAAGCAATTTGGAACTGTTAACAAGGTTGTTCGGAGAAGGCAATGGCAACCCACTCCAGCACTCTTGCCTGGAAAATCCCATGGACGGAGGAGCATGGTAGCCTGCAGTCCATGGGGCCATAAAGAGTCGGAGACGACTGAGCGACTTCACTTTCAATTTTCACTTTCATGCATTGGAGAAGGAAATGGCAACCCACTCCAGTGTTCTTGCCTGGAGAATCCCAGGGACGGGAGAGCCTGGTGGGCTGCCGTGTATGGGGTTGCACAGAGTCAGACACGACTGAAGCGACTTAGCAGCAGCAGCAGCAGCAGCAAGGTTATTATTTTTAGTCTGAATTCTCTAACAATCTCATCACCATTTTTCTGCTGTGTCCCACACTCACTTTTTATCTCAAGGGCAGTCAGTATTACACTTTTCTACCAAGATTTTTATCTTTGATAGTAAATTTTATTGTTTATCTGAAAAGTTGCAATTATGGTGTTAAGACATGGATAATTAATTATGTATGTCTTTAGATTATTTTCCATTATAAATTTCTAAAACAGACCCTGTAATAATAAAAATCTATTAGTTTACAATCTGGGATTTACTAGAGAATAAAATTTAAAAATTTGAAACCACTCTCAAAAAATTTTACCAGTTCAAGAGAAATTCCGAAATGAATTATGCTATTTAAAGTAATTATCACTAGGGGGAGCTAGTTACAAATAAATACTTTTACACGGCTTCAATTTCTGAGTTTAAATAATATTTAAGATTTGTACTTAACTGGAGAAGGGAATGGCAAACCACTGCAGTATTCTTGTCTCCAGAACCCCATAAACAGTATGAAAAGGCAAAAAGATATGACACCAGAAGATGAGTACCCTAGATTGGTAGGTGTCCAACATGATCGAGAGGAGAAGAGAACAGCAGAGGATGAGATGATTAGATAGCATCACTGCCTCAATTGACATAAGTTTGAGCAAACTCCGGAAGGCAGTGAAGGACAGGGAAGCCTGGTGTGCTGCCCCGCATGGGGTCACCGAGTCAGACGCAACCTGGCCACTGAACAACAACAATATTTAATTGTGAAGGGCTTCCTAGGTGGTGCTAGCATTAAAGAACACCCCTGCCAACACAGGAGCCATAAGAGATGTGGGTTCGATCCCTGGGTCGGGAAGATCCCTGGGTGGGTGGGTGGGGGGGGGGTCTGGCAACCCACTCCAGTATTCTTGCCTGGAGAATTCCATGGACTGACAAGCCTGGTGGGCTACAGTCCATAGGGTCCCAAAGAGTCAGTCAGACATGGCTTAGCACACACGCATACTTTGTTGTGTATCTTAATCTTTCTGGTCAATATGGGTATGTTTTTAAAGCTCAGATAATTTCAATTGAAAATAGAAGATTAGACCTTAAAATTCTAAAGTGAAGGGACTTCCCTTCCCTTAGTGGTCCGGTGGCTAAGACTCCATGCTCCCAGTGAAGGGTGCCTGGGTTCCATCCCTGGACAGGGAACTAGATCCCTTATGCCACAACTAAAGATCCCGCATGATCCCCAAGCCACAACTTAAAAGAGTCCACATGCCATGGTGCAGCCATACAGAAGAGGAAGCAGAGCACATACTAATGCTCTAGGCTGTGCCTCCATCTATGTGGGCCCAGAGTTCATATAGATGGTGGGAGGCATGTACAGGTCACCGCAGTAACTGGCTACAGTGAATCCCTGGCAGCAATAAGTGACGTTCACCCCTAGGCACTGCCGCTGTGGAGACTGAAGGGCTCAACAAATGGGGTTATGCTTCTTTTCTCTCAGATAACGACGATCACCTGGCCACCTCCTTCTCATAGATTCTATGACCTTCACCTATACCTTTCTCCTGCCATCAGATACGCTGCTTACTTTGTGCTCTCGGTACATTAAACAGCTGTTTCAGTTACATTTCTGCTTTGAATCATGGATCCAATATATTAGCTGTAGCACAAATTAACTGATGCCAAAAAAAATATCCGTTTACCTGAGGCTTTCACTTTACATATTTCATTCAGCCATAATGGCTTAGAACTTTTATTCTCAAAATCAGTTGGTTTAATGTGAGTCAAGAGGAAGAAGTATCAAGTAAGTGAAATGCATGTCTCAAAATCAATGATTTCTATTAGTTTTCTTAAAATTCTTCTATGACATAATTTTGAAAGATTATTTTCAGGGAGGAAGAAAACAAAAAAGAGTTGCTCCACTTTTGAAAATGTAAATGAAGAAAGAAAGAGAGCTGTGGTTTGTTTACCCAGGGCTTCGTTTTTTAAGTAAAACAATGTTGAGTCAAAGAAGAAAACAAATATAACATCAAACTATTTTCAAAATAATAGAAAACTGAAGAAAATATTCAGTTATCAAAGCTGAATGTCTCAAGAAGCTTTCCAAGATCAGTTCTTTTTCAAGCTCAGTTTTTTTTTGCAGTTGAATTATTTCAAACTTTCCAGAGTTTGACAAAGATACAAAAAATATGAAAATGAATTTATTGGCCAAACTTAGTTTGCGCAGCAGAACTCATTCGCTTTCCTGTGTGTGAATCCATCTGCCTTCTTTCTTTGCTGACTCCTGGAAGTCTACAACTCTTAGCAGACTGATAAAACTCCTGATTGGACTTTTTATTTCTTTGGTTCTTAGAAAGTTAAAATGTTTTTTCTGCCCAGCTCCACGGACTTCTGACCTTGATGAAACTTTGCCTTCTTTCATATTGTTCTGTGAAATGTCACCCAACTTTTAAACAGTTTTGAATGGTACCTGATTGCATTCTGGAAAGTTCTGTGGCTTTCCAGAGGTCATGCTACTAAGGTCATTCTACTAGCTAGTCCTTCCAGTTATTAAAACATTATAGACCACATTAATTAAAACAGAGTGATGGTGACACAGAAAGAGCTTTTTGGTGAAACAGAGAACATAGAAACAGGCACAAGGTCTTTAAAAAACTTAATTTATCATAATCATTGATTGATAGAAAAGAGGAAAACCGTTCTATTTATTTCATAAATTGTTTCAAAATTAGCTATTTAGTGATACCAAAAAAACACTATAAATTCCAAATGAACTGAAGACCCAAATATAAAACAAAATCAAAAACTATAACATATGGGAGGCTATTGCACATAGTGGGGGCAGGAGCGATGTGGGGCAGGGGTCCCCAACCTCTGGGATCTAATTCTTAATGATCTGAGATGAAGCTGATGTAATAATAGTAGAAATAAGGTGCACAATAAGTGTAATACACTTGAATTATCCTGAAACAATTCCCCTCCTTCTGGTCTGTGGAAAAATCGTGTTCCATAAAACTGGTCCCTGGTGCCAAAAAAGTTGGAAATTACAGATTTTAAAAAACTGACATAAATGTTTGTCTTCTCTTTGAATAGAATAGGACTTTCTAGGCTTAAACCCTAAAGAAAATATCATAGTCCAATGACTATATAAAAATTTAAAACATCTACATATCATTAAAAATAAAACCATAAAAAGAATAACCAGTTGAAAAATGTGACGAGCATAAACTGGTTAATATCCTTTATAGAGTTCATACAAATTATAAGAAAAACACTAAGACCTCAATAGGAAATTGATCAAATTATATATAAAGAGGTTTCCAAGAAGAGGAAATACAAATAGAAAAGAAACATGAAGGACTTCCCCAGTGGTCCAGTGGCTAAGAATCCACCTCGAAATGCAGAGTATACAGGTTCAATCCCTGGTCAGGGAACTAAGATCCCACATGCCAAGCCACTAGGCCCACCTGCCACAACTGCCAAGCCCTCCTGCCACAAGACGGGGTCCAGGTGATGCAACAAAATTTCCCGCATGACTCAGTGAAGATCCCACATGTGTCAACCAAGTGAGCTATGAACTTTGGGTGGTTATGAAGTATCAGTATAGGTTTATCAATTGTAAAAACTGTAGCACTCTGAAGAGATTTGCTGATAATGGTCTAAGTTATGTGTGTGTGGGAGCAGAGGATATATGAGAAATCTCTGTACCTTTTTCTCGTTTTGCTGTGAACCTAAAACTGCTCAAAAAAATTTGTCTTAAAAAGAAGACTGTAAGAAAAAAATAGTAACCTCACTAGAGAGTAAATGAAAGCAAAATTTTTCAGTGGAAAAATATCTGCTTTTTCTATGAAATTAAAAAAGATTGATTACTCAGTGATTACAAAGTTGAATATTCAGTGGTGATGAAGGTACCATTATGTAATTACTCTCACATATTTCTGATGGGAGTTGATCAATATACCATTTCTGGAAAGCCATTTAACACTATCAAACATGTTTAAATATTCTACCTTTTAATCCAGTTTGTCTATATATTACTAATCTACTGCTACATAACAAAGTACCCCCAAATTTAATAGCTATAGGACAATAACTTTTCTTTATTGAAATGTATTTGACATATACTATTGTGTAAATTTAAGATGTGTGTGTGTGCGGGCTAAGTCACTGCAGTCATGTCCAACTCTGTGCGACCCCATGGACGGTAACCCTCCAGGCTCCTCTGTCCATGGGATTCTCCAGCAAGATACTGGAGTGGGTTGCCATGCCCTCCGCCCAGGGGTCTTCCCCACCCAGGGATTGAACCCACGTCTCTTACAGCTCCTACACTGGCAGGGGTGTTCTTTACCACTAGCGCCACCTGGAAAGCCCCACATTTAAGGTGTACAACATATTAATTTCACACATTTACATATTGTAGTGTGACTGCTATTGAAGCAATAAACGTGTCCATCACATGACATAATTACCTTTTTTTTTTTTTTTTAGTGCTTGGAATAATTAGGTTCTAGCCTTTTAGCAAGTTTGATGGTTATAATAGACTCATGTTGTCTGTATTCACTATAGACAACACATTTATCCTCTCATATAGTTTCTCCAGGTCAGGAATCTGGGAACAGCTTGGGCTAGATGGTTCTGGGTCAAGGTTTTTCAAGCTGTTGGCCACATCTTTAGTCATCTGGGGCTGCATAATCTGCTTCCAGGACAACTCATTCACATAGCAGTTGGCATGAGGCCTCGGGTCCTCAACATACGGCCTTCTTCATAACGTTCTTCTTTGTGGAGGTGCTGAAGCGTCTTTACAGTGTGTCAGTTGTCCTTTGCCAGAGAGAGTGATCAAACAGAGAGAGACAGGGAAGAACCCATGATGATTTTTGTGACCTAGCCTCAGAAGTCACACATCATCATGTTTGCAATATTTTGCTGGTTAAACCAAAAAGCTCTGTGTATTTAGTGTGAGGTTGGGAATGGGGAGGTCTTAGACAAGGGCCAGAATACCAGAAGAGGGGGATCACTGGGGACCATAATGGGGGCTGGTCACCAGAGTCTACTTGTAGGAATGTAGTTTAATCAAATCATCTGAAATGCAATAAAATTGTATGTATTAATACATTCATTGAAATGATGTTTATAATCGTAACAATTTGCAAACAAAATTCAACAATGAAACTGGGTAATTATACTATGGCATATTTATCCAGTGGAATATATTCAATTATATGTTCATTAAATGGGCTTCCCAGGTGGCACCAGTGGTAAAGAGTCTGCGTGCCAATGCAGGAGACATGAGACATGGGTTCAATCCCTGGGTCAGAAAGATCCTCTGGAGGAGGGCATGGCAACCCACTCTAGTATTCTTGCCTGGAGAATAATCATGAACAGAGGGGCCTGGTGGGCCACAGTCCACAGGGTCTCAAACAATTGAACATGACTGAAGCAACAGCACACAAGCACAATCTTTAAATGTTTAAATTATTTTGGAAAGTGCTTATGCCTTGGTGTTATATGATAAAAATGGTTTATAGTATTCAGCACTTAGGGAAATCCCTGGTGGTCCAGTGATTAGGACTTGGCACTTTCACTGCTATGGGCCTGGGTTTTGATCCCTGGTCTGAGAACTAAGATCCCACAAGCCATGTGGCGTCGCCAAAAAAAATTTAAAATTGAGCATTTATAATGTACTAGACACTGTTCTCAGAGAAAGCAATGGCAACCCACTCCAGTACTCTTGCCAGGAAAATCCCATGGATGGAGGAGCCTAGTAGGCTTGCAGTCCATGGGGCTGCTAAGAGTCAGACACGACTGAGCGACTTCACTTTCACTTTTTACTTTCATGCATTGGAGAAGGAAATGGCAACCCCCTCCAGTGTTCTTGCCTGGAGAATCCCAGGGATGGGGGAGCCTGGTGGGCTGCCGTCTCTGGGGTCACACAGAGTCGGACACGACTGAAGCAACTTAGCAGCAGTGGCAGCAGACACTGTTTTCAGTGCTTTGAGTCTATCAATTCACTTAATCCTCAAAATACCCCTACAAAATAGGTCACTAATATTATTCCAAATTACAGCTAAGGAAACAGCTTCCCTGGTGGCTCAAATGGTAAAGAATCTGGCTGCAGTGCAGGAGAACAGGGTTCGATCCCTGGGTAGGGAAGATACCCTGAAGGAGAAAATGGCAAACTGCTCCAGTTTTCTTGCCTGGAGAATTCCATGGACAGAAAGCCTGGTGGGCTATAGTCCATAGGGTCGCAAAGAGTCGGACACAACTGAGTAATTAAAAGCGTCGGACACAACTGAGTAATTAACACACACAATGAGTTACAGTGAAAATAAATTGCCCAGATTACCCAACTAGAAAGTAGAGGATCCAGAATTCAAACTTAATATTCTGACAGTGTTAACCACTATACTGTATTGCCTCATATATAGTATCATAGTGTTATAGTGCATGTGTGCATGCTAAGCTGCTTCAGTCGTGTTTGACTCTTTGCGACCCTATGGACTGTATCCCGCCAGGCTCCTCTGTCCATGGGATTCTCCAGGCAAGAATACTGGAGTGAGTTGCCATGCTCACCTCCAGGGGATCTTCCCCACCCAGGGACTGAACCTGTCTCCTGAGGCTCCTGCTTTGCAGGCAGATTCTTTACTGCTGATCTATTGGGGAAGCCCCATATATTATAGTAAATATATATAATTTTGATATTTCTGTGTATATTATATGTATAGAAAAAAATGAGAAGAAAATGCTAAAATATTAATGACTGCTGCCTCCCCAGTGGCTCTGTGGTAAAGAATTCACCTGCAAAGCAAGAGTCACAGGAGACCCATGTTCAGTTCCTGGGTTGGAGACGATCCCTTAGAGGAGGAAATGGCAACTCACTTCAGTACTCTTGTCTGGGAAACCCCATGGACAGAGGAGCCTGGCAGACTACATTCCAAAGGGTTGCTAAAAGTTGAACACAACTGAGTGACTGAGCACAGAGGGAACCTCTAGATTATGAAATTGTAAACAATTGTTCACTTTATTTTTCATACTTTCCTCCATTTTCAAATTTTTCTAAAATGGGTACATATTAGGCAGATCATCAGAAATAATCCTTTTAAGAAACTACTCATACTGTTGGGAACTGTGTCTAAATTCTAGTGACAAGAAAGCAAAATTTAAAAAATTCAGTCATCTAGGAAGAGCGTTACCAAAGTTATTTCATTTTCAGTCCAACACACTGCAAAGCCAATTTGTGGAAGGTGAAATGTTAGACTATGTTCTTGTATTATGTACACAAGTATAAAAAGAATGACAACAAAGTTTTAGAGTGTTTTGTAGAGTTTACAGAGCTTATTCACATATCTATTCATTTGATAAACCATTGTACTTCTGCAATTAACACCCTTCCCAGCTATTTATATCACTCTTAAGATGTTTGAAAAAAAGGCTCTTTGTTAATTGGAACTGAACACAGCCAAATTCTTCTAGGGTGTGTGATTGTACAGCATTCACTGAGGAAAGCAGCCAATTGTATATGTGCACACCCCAGGCAGAATTTGTTTAAGAGAACTGAAATATGTTTGAATTTTAATCTTTTCCTTCTCCAACTAGTGGTTATCATTTTAACTGTGTTGTTTTTAAAGCTTTATTACACAACCATGAAAATACCAAGTTTAAACCTGCTGATGGGAAGCAAGTAATCTGCTCAGTGTTTAAAGGTGCACACATACTTTCAGGTCAACAGGGTCACACTGCCAGATTCTGAGCTTTCGTGCCCAGTTGAATTAGACAGCTTATGGTTGAATTTCCCTCGCTAAGTATCTTAGCTACTCAGTTGTCCTCACTGGAACTTTGTTGAAGGGTATACTTTCATTACTTCTTGCCAAAGTTTAAAGCATAGCATCTTATTACAAAAACTAAATAATTTTCCCATGAGAGGAAAACAACTACCATAGCACCTATTACGTATCTTCCACTCTACTTATTAAAAAAAAAAAAAAATCAAAAGGTATTTCCAGGTAAGTAAAATGTTTTATTTTGAATCTAAATGACCAAGCATCGTTTAGAAAGTGTATAATTAAGGAAAAAAGGGGAATTTTGACATTTTCCCAAGGGTTGAAGGAATGGTTATGTGTATAGAAATAAAGGAAAGAGGCAGTAACTTAGACTGCAGATCTAATGTCTTCAAAACAAAGAGAACAGCTGACAAGGTGCCTGGTTGATGCAATGGAAAACCAATAATTCAGGTTTCAAAGGAGATTTTTGTTTTTATGCTTGAACTGTCTAGTTTGTCTTATTTCACTACATAATCACCAGCTTTTACCCTTTATGTTAAAAAGTTACCAGGTAAATATGTCTTCTCAAGTAAGGGGAAAAAAAGCAAAAAATTTAAAATACATCAAACTTTTGCACAGCATAGGAAACGATCAAGAAAATTTTTAAAAATCAGTCTGTGGGCAGAGAGAAGATATTTGCAAATGATAAGGAATTAATCATCAAAATATATAGAACTCACAATTTAAGAGCAAAAAACCCCAAACAATCTGACTAAAAAAAGAGCAGAGGATCCGAATTGACATTTTTCCAAAGAAGACATACAGATGGCTAACAGGTACATGAAAAAAGTATACATCACTAATTATCAGGGAAATGCAAATCAAAACAGCCATGGGATATCACCTCACACCTGTCAGAATGGCTATTATCAAAAAGACAAGGAATAATAAATGTTGGTGAGGATGTGGAAAAGAGGGAACCCTCATGCACTGTTGGTAGGAATATAAATTGGTCCAGCCACAATGAAAACAGAATAAAGTTTCCTCAAAAAAATAAAAATAGAACTGCCATGAAGTGGAAGTGAAAGTGTTACTTGCTTAGTCGTGTCTAACTATGTGACCCCATAGACTGTAGCCCTCCAGGCTCCTCTGTCCCTGTGGTTTTCCAGGCAAGAATACTGAAGTGTTTAGCCATTTCCTTCTCCAGGGGCTCTTCCTGACTCAGGGATAGAACCCAGGTCTTCCACACTGCAGGCAGATTCTTTACCGCCTAAGCCAGCAGGAAAGCCCAGAACTACCATCAGTTCAGTTCAGTCATTCAGTTGTGTCTGACTCTTTGCGACCCTGTGGACTGCAGCATGCCAGGCTTCTCTATCCATCACCAACTCCCAGAGCTTGCTCAAATTCATGTCCGTTGTGTTGGTGATGTCATATGATCTAGCAATCCCATTTATCAGTATTCTTCTGAAGAAAACAAAAACAATGTTTTTTTTTCAAAATATTAATTTGAAAAAATATATGCACTCCTATGTTCATAGCAGCATTAATCATAATAGCCAAGATATGGATGCAAAGTCAATGTCCATCAATAGATTAATAGACAAAGTAATTGTAGTATATACACAATGGAATATTTGGGTTTAGTCACCAAGTCATGTCTGACTCTTATGACCCCATGGACTGTAGCCTGCAAGACCCCTCTGTCTATGGGATTCTCCAGGAAAGAATACTGGAGTGGGTTGCCATTTCCTTCTCCAGGGGATCTTCCCGACCCAGGGATCGAACCTGGGTCTCCTGCATTGAAAGTGAAAGTGAAGTCGCTCAATCGTGTCCAACTGTTTGTGACCCCATGGACTGTAACCTACCAGGCGCCTCTGTCCATGGGGTTTTCAAGGCAAGAGTACCAGAGTGGGTTGTCATCTCTTCTCCTGCATTACAGGCATAGTATTCCATTACATATGGACTATTGCTCAACCATAAAATATGAACAAAATCTTGCCACTTGTCACAACATGGATGGACCTGAGGGGTATTATGCTAAGTTAAATAATTCAGACAAAGACTAATATCATATAATTTCACTTATATATGGAATTTTTTAAAATTAGCCACCATAATAAACAGAAACAGATTTGTAGATATAGGGAACAAACAGATGGTTGCCAGAGGTGAGGAGGGTTGAGGTGGGCAGCTAAGTGAAAGAGACTAAGAGATACAGACTTCCAAATACAAAATAAATAAGTCTCAGAGATATAATGTATAGCACAGTGAATATAGTCAATAATGTAATAACTTTGTGTGGTGATACATGGTAGCTAGACATGTCGTGGTGATCATTTTGTGACATATAAAATTCACTAGGTTATACACCTGAAACTAATATAACATTGTAAGTCATTTCATTTATACTTCAACTTTTAAAGTGATCAGGTATGATAGTATGGTAGGGAAGGCACCACGTACCCCAGAATATGTCTAGTTGGGCTACACTATTGTGACCCACTGCAAAAAAACCTGTCAACTGCTTCACCTTACCTTCACACCATGGTAGTACATGGACGGGAAAATGGCCGTGAATTCATGATGGCAGCAACGTCCATCAAGATATAGAGTCTATTTCCCTACATCCTGAACCTGGCATGGGACATAAACAAATAAGGGGCAAGCAGAAGTTTGAAAAGCAATTATGCACTGAGGCTGATCCTCTATTGTAGCTTTTGGAAATAAGCTGCTAAATAGAGCTGAGATTTCCCCTCCATTTTAATAACCATTGAGTTCAACCTTTCTGGTAAAACTATTGATTTAATCAAAATGCTACTTTTTTTGATAGGAAGTATTTATATATATAACCTGACAAGCAATTATGCAAGGAGATTTATGAAACCCATGAAAATGAATATATTCTTGTCTATGTCCTTAGGGAAATTAATAAGACAATAGCCTTAAAAATACACAGTAGGGTTCTAGCTTAACAAAAATTAGGTTGTATTGTAACAGCTATTTATAACTGTTGTCAGTTGTCTGGATCTTAGAAAATGTATCCATGTATCTATCACAGTGTTTGGAACATAGCTGGTGCTCAAGAAATAGTTCTTGAAATATACAATGGAGAAAAGACAATCTCTTTAACAAGTGGTGCTGGGAAAACTGGTCAACCACTTGTAAAAGAAAGAAATTAGAACAATTTCTAACACCATACACAAAAATAAACTCAAAATGGATTAAAGATCTAAACATAAGACCGGAAACTATAAAACTCCTAGAGGAGAACATAGGCAAAACACTCTCCAACATAAATCACAGCAGGATCCTCTATGACCCACTTCCCAGAATATTGGAAATAAAAGCAAAAATAAAAATATGGGACCTAATTAAAATTAAAAGCTTCTGCACAACAAAGGAAACTATAAGCAAGGTGAAAAGACAGCCTTCAGAATGGGAGAAAATAATAGCAAATGAAGTAACTGACAACTAATCTCAAAAATATACAAGCAACTCCTGCAGCTCAATTCCAGAAAAATAAATGACCCAATCAAAAAATGGGGCAAAGAACTAAACAGACATTTCTCCAAAGAAGAAATACATATGACTAACAAACCCATGAAAAGATGCTCAACATCACTCACTATCAGAGAAATGCAAGTCAAATGAGGTACCACAATGGTACCACATATAAAATGGTACCACAATGAGGTACCATTTCATGCCAGTCAGAATGGCTGCTATCCAAAAGCCTACAAGCAATAAATGCTGGAGAGGGTGTGGAGAAAAGGGAACCCTCTTACACTGTTGGTGGGAATGCAAACTAGTACAGCCACTATGGAGAACAGTATGGAGATTCCTTAAAAAACTGGAAATAGAACTGCCTTATGACCCAGCAATCCCACTGCTGGGCATACATACTGAGGAAACCAGAACTGAAAGAGACATGTGCACCCCAATGTTCATCACAGCACTGTTTATAATAGCCAGGACATGGAAGCAACCCTGATGTCCATCAGCAGATGAATGGATAAGAAAGCTGTGGTACATATATACAACGGAGTATTACTCAGCCATTAAAAAGAATACATCTGAATGAGTTCTAATAAGGTGGATGAAACTGGAGCCTATTATACAGAGTGAAGTAAGCCAGAAAGTAAAACACCAATACAGTATACTAATGCATGTATATGGAATTTAGAAAGATGGTAACAATAACCCTGTATGAAAGACAGCAAAAGAGACACAGATGTATAAAACTGTATTTTGGACTCTGTGGGAGAGGGCAAGGGTGGGATGATTTGGGAGAATGTCATTGAAATGTGTATATTATCATATGTGAAATGAATTGCCAGTCCAGGTTCGATGCATGATACTGGATGCTTGGGGCTGGTGCACTGGGATGACCCAGAGGGATGGTATGGGGAGGGAGGTGGGAGGAGGGGTTCAGGATGGGGAACACATGTACCCCCGTGGCAGATTCATGTCAATGTATGGCAAAACCAATACCATATTGTAAAGTAATTAGCCTCCAATTAAAATAAATAAATTTATATTAAAAAAATAGTTCTTGAATAAATGAATGAATGAAGACATGAATGTACAAATGGTGAGTGTAAATGGCTATTATATCCTCTGACTTGGAACAAGAAAGAAACTTGATGTGCTTTGTGATGATTCATTTTATGTGCAAATCGGTTAAGCCATTGTACCCATTTGTTCAACTAAACACTGATCTAAGTGAAAGTATTTTTTAGATAAGTAACATTTACAATTAGCTGACTTTAAATACTGGAGATTATCCTTGATAATCTGGGTGGGCCTCATCTAATCAATAGAAAGTCCTTATGAGCAAAACTGAGAGGGGAAGAGACAGACATCCACAACTGGTGAATCTATAAGAATATATATATTTGTGTACATAGAAGTTTATTATATTATTACTGCAACTTTTTGAAGGTGTAAAAATTTTTTCAAAAAAAGATTGTTTAAAGACTGAAGGAAGGTAAATGGAGTATAAATGGTCAACGTTCTTATATTGTCTGGGAAGTAGCAAAAGTACTTATTTATATTAAAAGTTTGATTGATCAAGGATTCATGTTTAATCTCTTGCTGCTGCTGCTGCTGCTGCTGCCGCCAAGTCGCTTCAATCGTGTCTGACTCTGTGTGACCCCAGAGATGGCAGCCCACCAGGCTCCCCTGTCCCTGGGATTCTCCAGGCAAGAACACTGAAGTGGGTTGCCATTTCCTTCTCCAATGTATGAAAGTGAAAAGTGAAAATGAAGTCGCTCAGTCATGTCCGACTCCTAGCAACCCCATGGACTGCAGCCTACCAGGCTCTTCCATCTATGGGATTTTCCAGGCAAGAGTACTGGAGTGGGGTGCCATTGCCTTCTCCAGTTCAGTTCAGTTCAGTTCAGTCGCTCAGTCATGTCCAACTCTTTGCCACCCCATGAATTGCAGCACGCCAGGCCTCCCTATCCATCACCAACTCCCAGAGTTCACTCAGACTCATGTCCATCAAGTCAGTGATACCATCCAGCCATCTCATCCTCTGTCATCCCCTTCTTCTCCTGCCCCCAATCCCTCCCAGCATAAGAGTCTTTTCCAATGAGTCAACTCTTTGCATGAGGTGGCCAAAGTACTGGAGTTTCAGCTTTAGCATCATTCCTTACAAAGAAATCCCAGGGCTGATCTCCTTCAGAATGGACTGGCTGGATCTCCTTGCAGTCCAAGGGACTCTCAAGAGTCTTCTCCAACACCACATTTCAAAAGCATCAATTCTTCGGCGCTCAGCCTTCTTCATAGTCCAACTCTCACATCCATACATGACCACTGGAAAAACCATAGCCTTGACTAGACGGACCTTAGTCGGCAAAGTAATGTCTCTGCTTTTGAATATGCTATCTCGGTTGGTCATAACTTTTCTTCCAAGGAGTAAGCATCTTTTAATTTCATGGCTGCAGTCACCATCTGCAGTGATTTTGGAGCCCCCCAAAATAAAGTCTGACACTGTTTCCACTGTTTCCCCATCTATTTCCCATGAAATGATGGGACCGGATGCCATGATCTTCGGTTTTCTGAATGTTGAGCTTTAAGCCAACTTTTTCACTCTCCTTTTTCACTTTCATCAAGAGGCTCTTTAGTTCCTCTTCACTTTCTGCCATAAGGGTGGTGTCATCTGCATATCTGAGGTTATTGATATTTCTCCCGGCAATCCTGATTCCAGCTTGTGTTTCTTCAAGTCCAGCGTTTCTCATGATGTACTCTGCATATAAGTTAAATAAGCAGGGTGACAGTATACAGCCTTGACGTACTTCTTTTCCTATTTGGAACCAGTCTGTTGTTCCATGTCCAGTTCTAACTGTTGCTTCCTGACCTGCATACAGATTTCTCAAGATGCAGGTCAGGTGGTCTGGTATGACCATCTCTCTCAGAATTTTCCACAGTTTATTGTGATCCACACAGTCAAAGGCTTTGGCATAGTCAATAAAGCAGAAATAGATGTTTTTCTGGAACTCTCTTGCTTTTTTGATGATCCAGCAGATGTTGGCAATTTGATCTCTGGTTCCTCTGCCTTTTCTAAAACCAGTTTGAACATCAGGAAGTTCACGGTTCACATATTGTTGAAGCGTGGCTTGGAGAATTTTGAGCATTACTTTACTAGCATGTGAGATGAGTGCAATTGTGCAGTAGTTTGAGCATTCTTTGGCATTGCCTTTCTTTGGGATTGGAATGAAAACTGACCTTTTCCAGTCTTGTGGCCACTGCTGAGTTTTCCAAATTTGCTGGCATATTGAATGTAGCACCTTCACAGCATCATCTTTCATGATTTGAAATAGCTCCACTGGAATTCCATCACCTCCACTAGCTTTGTTCGTAGTGATGCTTTCTAAGGCCCACTTGACTTCACATTCCAGGATGTCTGGCTCTAGATGAGTGATCACACCATCATGATTATCCGGGTTGTGAAGATCGTTTTTGTACAGTTCTTCTGTGTATTCTTGCCAACTCTTCTTAACATCTTCTGCTTCTGTTAGGTCCATACAATTTCTGTCCTTTATCGAGCCCATCTTTGCATGAAATGTTCCCTTGGTATCTCCAGGAACCACTAAAAGAGTTGTTGTTGTTCAGTCACTTAGTCATGTCTCATTCTTTTGTGACCACCCAGACTGTAGCCTGCCATGTTCCTCTGTCCATGTGATTTTTCCAGGCAAGAATACTGGAGTGGGTTGCTATTTGCATCTCCAAGGAGCCTTCCCAATCCAGGGATCTTGGCAGGTGGATTCTTTAGCAAAAAAGAATAGTAAAAGAATAACTAACAAGCTAATGCAATCAAGTAACAACCTAACAGGGCGAGTAGGGACAGTAATGGAATAGTAAAAAATAATTACTCCAAAAGAAAGCATAGAAAGCGAAGGAATAAGGAGGATAGCATACATGGAATAAGATAAGAAAGTAAAGGGTAAAATAAAAGATCTAAATCCAAATATATAGTACTTATAATAAATGTGCTGGCTTCCCTGGTGGCTCAGCAGTTAAAGCGTCTGCCTCCAATGCGGGAGACCTGGGTTCAATCCCTGGGTTGGGAAGTTCCCCAGGAGAAGGAAATGGTAACCCACTCCAGTATTCTTGCCTGGAGAATCCCATGGACGGAGGAGCCTGGTAGGCTACAGTATGGGGTCTCAAAGAGTCGGACACAATTGAGCGACTTCACTTCATAATAAATGTAAAGAGACTAAAAGAGAAGGGTTGTCAGACTGGATTTTAAAATGATTCTGTGTTCATAATGAAAGTATGACATTTACCAGAAAATGTCTCTGTTGACATTTGCACTATGATGGAAAAAGCAATGGTGGGGAACTCAGCTGGAACTGTAGCCCAAGTCAAGGCAGTGACACTAAACTGTACTAATAACTATTGTTCTCTTCACTGACAGGTACTCACACACACACACAAAAATTTCCAATTAAGAATGTCCTTGATAAAAAAAAAAAAAGAATGTCCTTGATGAAGCATTCAACATTGCTAACTTTGTAAATCTAATTCTCCAGTACTTTGGCCACCTCATGCGAAGAGTTGACTCATTGGAAAAGACTCTGATGCTGGGAGGGATTGGAGGCAGGAGGAGAAGGGGATGACAGAGGGTGAGATGGCTGGATGGCATCACCAACTTGATGGACGTGAGTTTGAGCGAATTCCGGGAGTTGGTGATGGACAGGGAGGCCTGGTGTGCTGAGATTCATGGGGTCGCAAAGAGTCGGACACGACTGAGCGACTGAACTGAACTGAAATGAATTCTCAAAGACAGTTTTTTTTTTCATACAGAAAGAATCTTAGCAGTCTTCTCTTCCTGTCCAACTCTCATATACAAATCACCTCTTCAGGATTCTAAGAAGAGGTCAATTAATTTTGGCTTGAATGTTGCAAGGGATGGGAAAGGCATTCCTTATAACAGAGTTTATTGAGAGGCCATCAGTTCCTATTGTCCTGTCCTTGACCAGCCTCTCTAGTTCCCCCCAGAGAATAGAGGCTCATCTCTCTGCAAACTGTGCATCTTTGATTGTGCTAGTGGCAACATCTCGGCAACATTCTAAATGACTTTGATTAACACAGCTGAAGATTTCCTGAGAGTTACAAACCAGATAATATTGAAAGAGCCAGGAGTGGACTGTGTTTAAAATAATCAAATTCATGTTTTGTGCATGTGTATATTTCAGTTAACCTTATAATAACCACGTAAAAATCTATAAACTACTATGGTTCACTCCACAATTTACACATGCACATATATTTTAACACACTCCCTAAATTTATTTTCATAAACTATAACATGCATATCAATAAGGGTAAGAATTGTAGACAATACAAATAGATATACCACAATAACTGTCCTTAAGAAGCTTAGAGTGCTATGCCTTTTCTGTAGACTCATGATAACTTTTACTCTCTCATTGCTCTTTGACTAAGAAATAAACTGACTTTACTTTTCTGATCAGTAACAATCATGGTAAGGAAGAACTAACATCTTACAGAAAAGCATTCAAACAAAAAAGGGGCAAGAAGAAAACAGATGACACTGTTTAAAGTGACATGACGGGGAAATGCCAGCAATGTTTGATATTAGTCACAAGACTCAAGAAGCCGAAACTGTAGCTGATAGTCTCTAAGGTTATATTTTTGGAAAGATATTTTTGACAAAATTTCATCCAACTAAGTGCCAAAGATGTTCAGGGCAAAAACCTGCCTAACCATGTTCTCTGATTGATCTTACTCATAAAGTGTGATCCACCATAAAAAGGAACAGACTTTAATGCCTACATTCATGGCAATCAAACAGTGGACTTTGCCTTGCTCATTTTCTGTTAGATTTACCTAAAAGCACAAAAGGTTTCTAAAATATCTGATAGCCAACTGCATACATCAGTATCCAGCAGGTGCTTCCAATCTGGATAATGTTAGGAATCATGACACAGAAAATAGTTTTTAAATGACTTCAAATATATTGCCCTGTAATTTTCTCTTTCTTTCTTTCTTTCTTTTTTTTTTTTTGGTTACCGTCTTTTTCTGGCTTTGGTATCATGGTGATGATGGCTTCATAGAATGAATTTGTAAGTGTTCTCTCCTCTTCAATATTTTGGTATGGTTTGAGAAGGATAAGTTCTTTGTATGTTTGGTAGAATTCCCCAGTGAAGCTGTCTGGTCCTGGACTTTAGTTTGCAGCGATTTTTTTAAATTATGGATTCTATTTCACTTCTACTGATTGGTTTGTTCAAATTATCTCTTTCTTCTTGACTGAATTTTGGCAAGATGTATATATCTAGAAACTTGTCCACTTCTTATAGTTTGTCCAATTTGTTAGTGTATAACTGATTAAGAAGAGGTAGCAAGAATACACAGAGGAACTGTACAAAAAAGGTCTTGATGACCCAGATAACCACGATGGTGTGGTCACTCACCTAAAGCCAGACATCCTGGAGTGTGAAGTCAAGTGGGCCTTAGGAAGCATTATCACATTAGTAGAAGTGATGGAATTCCAGCTGAGCTGTTTCAAATCCTAAAATATGATGCTGTTAAAGTGCTGCACCGAATATGTCAGCAAATTTGGAAAATTCAGCAGTGGCCACAGGACTGGAAAAGGTCAGTTTTCACCCCAATTCCAAAGAAGAGCAGTGGCTAAAGAATGTTCAGATTATCAGACAATTGTGCTCACTTCCCATGCTAATAAGGTTATGCTTAATATCCTTTAAGCTAGGCTTCAGGAATACTTGAATTGAGATCTTCCAGATGTACAAGCATGATTTAGAAAAGGCAGAGGAAGCAGAGATCAACAACATTCATTGGATCATAGAGAAAGCAAGAGAATTTGAGAAAAACATCTACTTCTGTTTCACTGACTATGCGAAAGCCTTTGACTGTGTGAATCACAACAAACTGTGGAAAATTCTTCAAGGGATAGGAATACCAGAACATCTTACCTGTCTCCTGAGAAACCTGTATGTGGGTCAAGAAGCAACAGTTAGAACTGGACATGGAACAACGGACTGGTTCCAAATTGGAAATGGAGTATGGCAAGGCTGTATACTGTCACCCTGTTTATTTAACTTATATGCAGAGTGCTGTGCTATGCTTAGTCACTCAGTCATGTCCAGCTCTTTGCAACCCCATGGACTGTAGCCCAGCAGGATCCTCTGTCCATGGGAATTCTCCAGGCAGAGTACATCATGAAAAATGCTGGATGAGTTACAAGCTGGAATCAAGATTGCCGGGAGAAATACCACCAACCTTAGATACATAGATGATACCACTCTAATGGCAGGAAGTGAAGAGGAACTAAAGAGCCTCTTGCTGAGGGTGAAGGAGGAGAGTGAAAAAGTAGGCTTAAAACTCAATATTAAGAAAACTAAGATCAGGGCGTCTGATCCCATCACTTCATGGCAAATAGAAGGGGGAAAAGTGGCAGCAGTGACAGATTTTATTTTCTTGGGCTCCAAAATCACTGTGGATGATGACTGCAGCCAGGAAATTAGAATGCTCTTGCTTCTTGGAAGGAAGACTATGACAAACCTAAACAGCATATTGAAAAGCAAAGACATCACTTTGCCGGCAAAGTTCCATAAAGTCAGAGCTATGGTTTTTCCAGTAGTCAGGTACAGACATGAGAGCTGGACCATAAAGAAGGCTGAACGCTGAAGAACTGATGTTTTCGAATTGTGGTGCTGGAGAAGACTGTTGAGAATCCCTTGGACTGCAAGGAGATCAAACCAGTCAATCCTAAGAGAAATCAACCCTGAATACACATTGGAAGGACTGATGCTGAAGCTAAAGCACCAACACTTTGGCCACCTGATGCAAAGAGCAGACTCACTGGAAAAGACCCTGATTCTGGGAAAGACTAAAGACAAAAGGAGAAGAGGGCAGCAGAGGATGAGATGGTTAGATGGCATCACTGATTCAATGGTCATGAACTTGGGCAAACTCTGGGAGGTGGTGAAGGACAGGGAGATCTGAGGTGCTGCAGTCCATGGGGGTGACAAAGAGTCAGACAGCTGAGCAACTGAACAATAATAACAACTGTTTGTAGTATTCTCCTATTTCTTTTCATATTTATGTTGTATAAGTTGTAATTCCCTTTCATTTCTTATTTTGTTCATTTGAGTTCTCTCTCTTCTTGGTGAGTCTAGCTAGAGGTTTCTCAATTTTGTTTTTCCTTTCAAAAACCAGCTGTTGGTATTCTTGATCTTTTCTATTGTTTTTTCATCTCTATTTTATTTATTTCCTCTCCGATCTTTATGATATCCTCCCTTCTGCTGACTTTGGGCTTTGTTTTTTCTTCTTTTTTTTTTATCGTTTCAGGTGGTAGATTAGATTATTTTCTGAGTTTCTCTTTTTTCTTGAGGAAGACCTGTATCACTATTAACTTCTTTCTTAGAACTGCTTTTGCTACATCACACAGATTTTGAAAGGCTCTGTTTTCATTGTGTTGTTTGTACTGAGGTATTTTCTTTATGTTTTTTAATCTATTTTTTCAAAGTATTTTCTTATTTCTTCTTTGATTTCATCATTGACCCATTGTTCTTCTGGTAGCATGTTGTTTAGTCTCCATCTGTTTGTTAGTTTACCATTTTTCTTCCTAAGGTTAATTTCTAGTTTTATAGCGTTGTGGTCAGAAAATATGCTTGAAATAATTTCTATCCTCTTATATTTGTTGAGGCTTATTTGTGACTCAGAATGTGGTTTAACCTAGAGAATGGTCCACATGCACTTCAAAAGAATGTGTCAGTTCAGTCGCTCAGTCGTGTCCAATTCTTTGCGACCCCATGAATCACAGCATGCCAGGCCTCCCTGTCCATCACCAGCTCCCAGAGTTCACACAAATTCATGTCCATCGAGTCGGTGATGCCATTCAGCCATCTCATCCTCCGTCGTCCCCTTCTCCTCCTGCCCCCAATCCCTCCAAACATCAGAGTCTTTTCTAATGAGTCAAGTCTTCGCATGTGGTGGTCAAAGTATTGGAGTTTCAGCTTTAGCATCAGTCCTTCCAAAGAATACTCAGGATTGATGTCCTTCAGAATGGACTGGTTGGATCTCCTTGCAGTCCAAGGGACTCTCAAGAGTCTTCTCCAACACCACAGTTCAAAAGCATCAATTCTTCAGTGCTCAGCCTTCTTCACAGTCCAACTTTCACATCCATACATGACCACTGGAAAAACCATAGCCTTGACTAGACAGACCTTAGTCGGCAAAGCAATGTCTCTACTTTTGAATATGTTATCTAGGTTGGTCATAACTTTTCTTCCAAGGAGTAAGCATCTTTTAATTTCATGGCTGCAATCACCATCTGCAGTGATTTTGGAGCCCCCCAAAATAAAGTCTGACACTGTTTCCACTGTTTCCCCATCTATTTCCCATGAAGTGATGGGACCAGATGCCATGATCTTCGTTTTCTGAATGTTGAGCTTTAAGCCAACTTTTTCACTCTCCTTTTTCACTTTCATCAAGAGGCTTTTTAGTTCCTCTTCACTTTCTGCCATAAAGGTGGTGTCATCTGCATATCTGAGATATTGATATTTCTCCCGGCAATCTTGATTCCAGCTTGTGTTTCTTCCAGCCCAGTGTTTCTCATGATGTACTCTGCATATAATTTAAATAAGCAAGGTGACAATATACAGCCTTGACATACTTCTTTTCCTATTTGGAACCAGTCTGTTGTTCCATGTCCAGTTCTAACTGTTGCTTCCTGACCTGCATATAGGTTTCTCAAGAGGCAGGTCAGGTGGTCTGGTATGCCCATCTCTTTCAGAATTTTCCACTGTTTATTGTGATCCACACAGTCAAAGGCTTTGGCATAGTCAATAAAGCAGAAATAGATGTTTTTCTGGAACTCTCTTGCTTTTTTGATGATCCAGCAGATGTTGACAATTTGATCTCTGGTTCCTCTGCCTTTTCTAAAACCTGCTGGAACATCTGGAATTTCGCGGTTCACGTATTGCTGAAGCCTGGCTAGGAGAATTTTGAGCATTACTTTACTAGTGTGTGAGATGAGTGCAATTGTGCAGTAGTTTGAGCATTCTTTGGCATTGCCTTTCTTTGGGATTGGAATGAAAACTGACCTTTTCCAGTCCTATGACCACTGCTGAGTTTTCCAAATTTGCTGGCATATTGAGTGCAGAACTTTCATAGCATCATCTTTCAGCATTTGAAATAGCTCAACTGGAAAGCAGAGACATTACTTTGCCAACAAAGGTCCATCTAGTCAAGGCTATAGTTTTTCCAGTAGTCATGTATGGGTGTGAGAGTTGGAGTGTGAAGAAAGCTGAGTGCTGAAGAACTGATGCTTTTGAACTGTGGTGTTGGAGAAGACTCTTGAGAGTCCCTTGGACTGCAAGGAGATCCAACCAGTCCATTCTAAAGGAGATTAGCCCTGAGATTTCTTTGGAAGGAATGATGCTAAAGTTGAAACTCCAGTACTTTGGCCACCTCATGCTAAGAGTTGACTCATTGGAAAAGACTCTGATGCTGGGAGGGATTGGGGGCAGGAGTAGAAGGGGATGACAGAATGAGATAGCTGGATGGCATCACCGACTCTATGGACGTGAGTCTGAGTGAACTCCGGGAGATGGTGATGGACAGGGAGGCCTGGCGTGCTTCAATTCATGGGGTCGCAAAGAGTTGGACACGACTGAGCTACTGAAATGAACTGAACTGAACTGGAATTCCATCACTTCCACTAGCTTTGTTCATAGTGATGCTTTCTAAGGCCCACTTGACTTCACATTCCAGGATGTCTGGCTCTAGGTGAGTGATCACACCATCGTGATTATCTTGGTTGTGAAGATCTTTTTGGTACAGTTCTTCTGTGTATTCTTGCCACCTCTTCTTAATATCTTCTGCTTCTGTTAGGTCCATACCATTTCTATCCTTTTTTGAGCTCATCTTTGCATGAAATGTTCCCTTGGTATCTCTAATTTTCTTGAAGAGATCTCTAGTCTTTCCCTTTCTGTTGTTTTCCTCTATTTCTTTGATCGCTGAGGAAGGCTTTCTTATCTCTCCTTGCTATTCTTTGGAACTCTGCATTCAGATGCTTATATCTTTCCTTTTGTCCTTTGCTTTTCACTTCTCTTCTTTTCACAGCTATTTGTAAGGCCTCCTCAGACAGCCATTTTGCTTTTTTGCATTTCTTTTCCATGGGGATGGTCTTGATCTCTGTCTCCTGTACAATGTCACGAACCTCCATCCATAGTTCATCAGGCACTCTATCTATCAGATCTAGTCCCTTAAATCTATTTCTCACTTCCACTGTATAATCATAAGGAATTTGATTTAGGTCATACCTGAATGGTCTAGTGTTTTTCCCTACTTTCTTCAATTTGAGTCTGAATTTGGCAATAAGGAGTTCATGATCTGAGCCACAGTCAGTCCTGGTCTTGTTTTTGCTGACTGTATAGAGCTTCTCCATCTTTGGCTGCGAAGAATATAATCAATCTAATTTCGGTATTGACCATCTGGTGATGTCCATGTGTAGAGTCTTCTCTTGTGTTGTTGGAAGAGGGTGTTTGCTATGACCAGTGCGTTCTCTTGGCAAAACTCTATTAGCCTTTGCCCTGCTTCCTTCTCTATTCCAAGGCCAAATTTGCCTGTTACCCCAGGTGTTTCTTGACTTCCTACTTTTGCGTTCCAGTCCCCTATAATGAAAAGGACATCTTTGGGGGGCGTTAGTTCTAAAAGATCTTGTAGGTCTTCATAGAACTGTTCCACTTCAGCTTCTTCAGCGTTACTGGTTGGGGCATAGACTTGGATTACTGTGATATTGAATGGTTTGCCTTGGAAACAAACGGAGATCATTCTGTCGTGTATTCTGGGTTTATTTAGGTGTAGCTTCCTACAGATATCAATTAAGTCCAACAGGTCTATTGTGTCATTTAGAATCTCTGTTGCCTTACTGATTTTCTGTCTGAAAGATTTGTCCATTGCTGTTAGTGGGGTGTCAAAGTCTTCTACTATTATTATATTTCTGTCAACTTTTCTCTTTATGTCTGTTAGTAATTGTGTTATATGCTTAGGTACTCCTATATTTGGTGAATATATGTTAATGAATGTAAATGTAATATCTCCTTGTATTGGTCCTCATTATTATATAGTGCCCTTCTCTGTCTTTCTTTATGAACTTTGTTATAGAGTCTCTTTTGTGTGGGTCACAAAGAGGCAGACACACCTTATGAACTAAGTACAGATGCAAAGAAATGGAAAGATATACCATGCTCCTTCAACTGGAAGAATTAGGACCATTAAAATGACCATACTACCAAAAGCAATCTACACATTTAATCTAAGTTTTAAGATTTAATTTAATAGATCCTTGTCAAAGTACCTGTGACATTTTTCACAAAATTCCCTCGTAGCTCAGTTGGTAAAGAATCTGCCTGCAATGCAGGAGACCCAGGCTCGATCTCTGCATCAGGAAGATCCCTTGGAGAAGGAAATGGCAATCCACTCCAGTATTCTTGCCTGGAGAATCCCATGGACAGAGGAGCCTGGCAGGCCACAGTCCACGGGGTTGCAGAGTCAGACACAACTGAGCAACTAAACCACCACCAGAAAAAATTATCTTCAAATTTATATAAAATGATAAAAAACCCAGAATTTCCAAAACAGTCATGAGGTAAAAGAACAAAGCTGGAGGTAGAACCCTTCCTGACTTCTAACTATGCTCCAAAGCTAAAATAATCAAAATAGCATGATATTGGCACAAAAAGAGACATATAGATCAATGGAACAGAATAGAGAGCCCAGAAATAAACCCACACACCTACAGACAATTTACAACAAAGGAGGCAAGAATATACAATGGAGATAACACAGTCTAGTAAGTGGCAGTGGAAAAACTGGACAGCTACATGTAAATCAACGATATAGGAACACTCTCACACCATATACAGCAACAAACTCATAATGGCTGAAAGATCTAAATATAAGACATGACACCATAAAACTCCTAGAAGATAGATAATATAACCAAAACATTCTCGGACATAAACTGTAGCAATATTTTTTTAGATCAGTCTCCCAAGGCAAAAGAAAATAAAGTAAAGTAAATAGATGGAACCAAATTAAATTTAAAAGCTTCCACAAGCAAAAGGAACCATCATCAAAACAAAAAGACAACCCAATGTATGGGAGAAAATATTTGCAAACAATGTGAACAACAGGGGATTAATTTCCAAAATATACAAACAGTTTATACAACTCAATGTCAAAAAACAAAAACAAAAGGCAGATGACTTAGGCAGAAAATCTAAGTAGGCATTTCTCCAAAGACACAGTGATAGCCAGTAGACACAAGCAAAGATGCTCAACATCACTAATTATTAGAGAAATACAAATCAAAGCTACAATGAGGTATCACCTCACATTGGTCAGAATGGCTATTACCAAAAGGTCTACAAACAGTAAATGCTGGAGAGGATGTGGAGAAAAGGGCACCCTCCTATACTGTTCATGGGAATATAAATTGGTACACTATGAAAAACCAGTGGCAACAAAAATCAAAAACCAGAACTAGAACCATACGATCTAGCAATCCTAGTCCTGGGTATATATCTGAAGAAAAACATGGTCCAAAAAAATACATGCACCCCAGTGTTCATTCAAGTGCTGTTTACAATAGCCAAGACATGGAAGCAACTTAAATGTCCATCGGCAGATGAATGGATAAAGAAGATATAGTACATACATACAAAGGAATATTACTCAGCCATTAAAAAGAATGAAATAGTGCTTTTTGCAGCACCATGAATGAACCGGGGAGATTATCATTCTAAGAAAGTCAGACAGAGAAAGATAAATATCATATGATATTACTATATGCAGAATCTAAAAAAATGATACAAATGAAGTTACAAAACAGAAACAGACTCACAGACTTAGTGAATGAACTTATAGTTACTATGGGAGAAGGGGAGTTGGGAGGGATAGATTGGGAATTTGGGATTGACATGTACATACTACTATATATAAAACATGTAACCAACAAAGATCTACTTATAGCACAGGGAACTTTTCTCAATACTCTGTAATAACCTGAACTGGAAAAGAATTTGAAAAAGAATAGATACATGTATATATGTAACAGAATCACTTTGCTGTACACTTGAAACTAACAAAACATTGTTCATCAACTATGCTGCTGCTGCTAAGTCGCTTCAGTCGTGTCTGACTCTGTGCGACCCCAGAGACAGCAGCCCACCAGGCTCCCCCGTCCCTGGGATTCTCCAGGCAAGAACACTGGAGTGGGTTGCCATTTCCTTCTCCAATGCATGAAAGTGAAAAGTGAAAGTGAAGTCTCTCAGTCGTGTCCGATCCTTAGTGACCCCATGGACTGCAGGCTACCATGCTCCTCCGTCCATGGGATTTTCCAGGCAAGAGTACTGGAGTGGGGTGCCATTGCCTTCTCCGTCATCAACTATAATCCAATATAAATTAAAAAAAATAATTTTCTTAAAAACAGAACTTTTAGATGCTAACAAAGAATTCTTATGAGGCAGGTGTGGAGCAGGTGAGTGGTTAAAGAATATGACATGTAACATTGTTTAAATATTAAATAAAAATATGTCCTCAAAATCTGTTATCTTCACTTCATGCACATCTTATTTTCTTCTCTTTAACTTCTTTAAGTTTTTTTGCTCAATACTAGTCAATATTTGTTTCAATTTTTCTCCTCAATTTTTCTCCTCCAAATGATGATTTAAAAAAATCAGTACATATGCAATCCTGTATTTATATGCCAATAGAGAAGGCTGGTGGAAACTGAATTGCGTATAAATGAGAAAACAGTGGTGATCAAAAATACAAACTAATTTTAAAATCAATTACATAATGCTAGTAATGTCAAACATTTATTGAGGCCTTACTGTGTGCCAGGCATCGATCGACTAGGATTTATCATGTACTATCACACTTAAGTCTTACAACAAATTCAAACGTGTCAGCTGGGTTTTCTTTCTTTTTTTTTTTTTTTTTTGCTGGGTTTTCTAAGAAGCAGACAGAGTTAGGAAAGATATTGATAAAAGGAAGGAAAAGCAAGATTGGCAGGGAGTCTTCAGACCACACTGCAGATCTGACGTGTTAAAGAGTAAGCAGGCTGGGCCAGGCCAGCCTCTGACCACACGGCAGTCTGAGGCCATCAGGAACTCTGGAGCAATCTTTCCCTTTAGAGGAGTCTCATCTTGGGCTGAAATGATTTCACTGTACCCCACTGAGCTCAGCCACTGGCTAGGGGCTACTCTAGAACATCGTGATCTCACTCCAGAATCTGAGGTTGATCCTGAAGGTGCTAACAATCCTTAGAACTCAAGAGCAAGTCCTTTCTTGAAGCGTGATCTGAGTGCTGTACATCATGGCTCTCACAAAGAGGTGGATTTTATAGCCATCTCCATTTTTCAGAAAGAAAAACAAAGCTCAGAGGTTATGTAAATTTCCCAAAGTTGCACAGCTAGTAAACAGCTGGTAAATGTTCCTCTATTTTCCTTGTGGTCGATAAGTAAACATTATTTTGTAATTTATTGGAGTTTTTAGAAATGATCAACTTTCATCAGTGCATCTTAAAATGCTGTTTTAAATATTAAGATGTTCATATTGTTTTTAAACCTCCTAAGTATACAAAAGACTGTCATAGAAAAGTTTTCATTTTAAAAAATAAAATGATGTGGGAGAATACCTTCCAAGTTCCAGAAATATTTAGCTTATTTTTCTTTTCTCTCCAGTTAAAAGGCATTGTTGATTCTAACAATTAAATCTCTGGGCAGCTAGTAGTCAAATGTGCTAAGTTTCAATGTGGATAAAGAATTTACAACATAGTTTTAAATATCTGAAAGCTGAAATTGCAGGAAAGTGCTCAGAGCCCCATAATTACGGTAGCACTCCTCAGAGCTGCCGTAACGATTTTATTGCCAACACACTGGTCTTTTTAGCTCCTTCACTAGGAGAGTGTGAAGGGTAAAAGGAAATTGTCAAGCAGCAGGCTGTCTAGCAGTTATAGGTATCATTTGCCTAATGACATTTTCTAAAACTGTTTCTTTATTACTTAGGGACCTTACTTCTTCCCCTTCGTTTGTCATGTTTTTCTGACTGTGAGCAAAGCACAGCTTTGGGCAAGTCAGAGAGTCAAGGTGGCCCAGGCTTCAGAATTCCTAAACTCCTCCATCTTAGCCAATTATTTCACCATAATCTGTTATGGGAGCGAAGGGATTTGTGGAAAAATCCAAGAACATTAGGAGGCAAAAAGAGGAAAAAAACTCTGTGTGTACCCTTCCAGTCTCTCATTCCCTAGTGTATTTTGGCTTTGTCTTCATTATTTTTCCAAAATATAGAATCATTCCTTAAATATTATTCTGTAACTTTTTTCTTTACTCAATATCATGAACACCTTTTCACATTAATAAATTTCTACAAGTTTGTACATATGGCTCTAGTCCAATTCATTCAAAGAACACCCCATAGTTGAATATTTAACGTCATTCTTTTATTTTTCCCTTCCTTTTATTTTTATGTGAAAGATCACAATTTAGTGAATGCCCTTGTAGTCAAAGCTTTTTGTAATTTTTTGAGATAAAATTCACAAAACTTGTGTACAATTTTAAAGTGTACAATTCAGAACTTTTTAGTATAGTCACAAGGTTGTACAAGTATCTAATTCTAAACATTTCTATCACCCCAAAAAGAAACCCCATACTATTAGCAATCACTCATAACTGCCACCCCAAACCCCATGACAATTACCAGTCCATTTTCTGTCTCTATGTATTTACCAATCCTGGACATTTTATATAAATGGAATTACACTGTATGTGACCTTTTCTGTCTGACTTCTTTCACTTAGCAAAATGTTTTCAAGATTCATCCATGTTATAGCAGGTATCAATACTTCATTCCTTTTTATGACTGAATAATATTCAATCACATGAATACACCACATTTTATTTATCCATTCATCAGATAATGGACATTTAGGTTGTTTCTACATTTTGACATGTTATGAATAGTGATGCTATGAATATTACTGTACAAGATTTGTGTAGGCATATGTTTTCAGTTCTCTTGGGATTATACCTAGAAGTGGAATTGCTGGATTAGCTTTATTTCACTTTTTTGAGATACCACCAGCATCTGTTGGATCATAGAAAAAGCAAGGGAATTCAAAAAAAAAAAAAACCATCTATTTTCTGCTTCATTCAGTTCAGTTCAGTTCAGTTCAGTCACACATTCATGTCTGACTCTTTGCGACCACATGGACTGCAGCACACCAGGCCACCCTGTCCATCACCAACTCCCGGAATTTACCCAAACTCATGTTCATTGAGTAGGTGATGCCATCCAACCATCTCATCCTCTGTCGTCTCCTATTCCTCCCACCTTCCATCTTTCCCAGAATCAGGGTCTTTTCCAATGAGTCAGTGCTTCGCATCAGGTGGCCAAAGTATTGGAGTTTCAGCTTCAACATCAGTCCTTCCAAGAACACCCAGGACTGATCTCCTTTAGAATGGACTGGTTGGATCTCCTTGCAGTCCAAGGGACTCTCAAGAGTCTTCTCCAACACCACAGTTCAAAAGCATCAATTCTTTGGTGCTCAGCTTTTTTTATAGTCCAACTCTCACATTCATACATGACTACTGGAAAAAACTATGGCCTTGACAAGACGGTCCTTGGTTGGCAAAGTAATGTCTCTGTTTTTTAATATGCTGTCTCGCTGGGTCATAACTTTCCTTCCAAGGAACAAGTGTCCTTTAATTTCATGGCTGCAGTCACCATCTGTAGTGATTTTGGAGGCCCCAAAAATAAAGTTAGCCTTTGTTTCCACTGTTTCCGCATCCATTTGCCATGAAGTGATGGGACCAGATGCCATGATCTTAGTTTTCTGAATGTTGAGCTTTAAGCCAACTTTTCACTCTCCTCTTTCACTTTCTTCAAGAGGCTCTTCAGTTCTTTGCTTTCTGCCATAAGGGTGGTGTCATCTGCATATCTGAAGTTATTGATATTTCTCCCAGAAATCTTGATTCCAGCTTATGCTTCATCCAGCCCAGTGTCTCTCATAATGTACTCTGCATATAAGTTAAATAAGCAGGGTGACAATATACAGCCTTGACATACTCCTTTTCCTATTTGGAACCAGTCTGTTGTTCCATGTCAAGTTGTAACTGTTCCTTCCTGACCTGCATACAGATTTCTCAAGAGGCAGGTCAGGTGGTCTGGTATTTTCCACAGTTTATTGTGATCTACACAGTCAAAGGCTTTGGCATAGTCAATAAGGCAGAAATAGATGTTTTTCTGGAACTCTCTTGCTTTTTCAATGATACAATGGATGTTGGCAATTTGATCTCTGGTTCCTCTGCCTTTTCTAAAACCAGCTTGAACGTCTGGAAGTTCAAGGTTCACATACTGTTGAAGCCTGGCTTGGAGAATTTTGAACATTACTAGAGTGTGAGATGAGTGCAATTGTGCAGTAGTTTGAGCATTCTTTGGCATTGCCTTTCTTTGGGATTGGAATGAAAACTGACCTTTTCCAGTCCTGTGGCCACTGCTGAGTTTTCCAAATTTGCTGATATATTGAGTGCAGCACTTTCACAGCATCATCTTTTAGGGTTTGAAATAGCTCCACTGGAATTCCATCACCTCCACTAGCTTTGTTCATAGTGATGCTTCCTCAGGACCACTTGACTTCACACCCCATGCTGTCTGGCTCTAGGTGAGTGATCACACCATCATGATCATCTGGGTCGTGAAGATCTTTTTTGCATAGTTCTTCTGTGTATTCCTGCTACCTCTTAATATCTTCTGCTTCTGTGAGGTCCATACAATTTCTGTCCTTTATTGAGCCCATCTTTGCATGAAATGTTCCCTTGGTATCTCTAATTTTTTTGAAGATATCTCCAGTCTTTCCCATTCTATTGTTTTCCTCTATTTCTTTGCATTGATCATTGAGGAAGGCTTTCTTATCTCTCCTTGCTATTCTTTGGAACTCTGCATTCAAATGGGTATATCTTTCCTTTTCTCCTTTGCTTTTCACTTCTCTTCTTTTCACAGCTATTTGTAAGGCCTCCTCAGACAGCCATTTTGCTTTTTTGCATTTGTTTTTCTTGGGGATGGTCTTGATAGCTGTCTCCTGTACAATGCAACAAGCCTCCACCCACAGTTCATCAGGCACTCTATCAGATCTAGTCCCTTAAATCTATTTCCCACTTCCACTGTACAATCATAAGTGATTTTATTTAGGTCATACCTGAATGGTCTAGTGTTTTTCCCTACTTTCTTCAATTTAAGTCTGAATTTGGCAATAAGGAGTTCATGATCTGAGCCACAGTCAGCTCCCAGTCTTGTTTTTGCTGACTGTATAGAGCTTCTCCTCTGATGCCCTCTTGCAACACTTACCATCTTAGTTGGGTTTCTCTTACATTGGAGGAGGGATATCTCTTCACGGCTGCTCCAGCAAAGCGTAGCCACTGCCCCTTACCTTGACGCTTACTCCTTGGAAGGAAAGTTATAACCAACCTAGATAGCATATTCAAAAGCAGAGACATACTTTGCCAACAAAGGTCCATCTAGTCAAGGCTATGGTTTTTCCAGTAGTCATGTATGGATGTGAGAGTTGGACTGTGAAGAAAGCTGAGCACCGAAGAATTGATGCTTTTGAACTGTGGTGTTGGAGAAGACTTTTGAGAGTCCCTTGGACTACAGGGATATCCAGCCAGCCCATTCTAAAGGAGATCAGTCCTGCGTGTTCTTTGGAAAGACTAATGCTAAAGTTGAAACTCCAGTACTTTGGCCACCTCATGCAAAGAGTTGACTCATTGGAAAAGACTCTGATGCTAGGAGGGATTGGGGGCAGAAGGAGAAGGGGACGACAGAGAATGAGCGGGTGGATAGCATCACTGACTTGATGGACATGAGTTTGAGTGAACTCCGGGAGTTGGTGATGGACAGGGAGGCCTGGCGTGCTGCAATTCATGGGGTCCCAATGGGTCGGACACGACTGAGCGACTGAACTGAACTGATAGAGCTTCTCCATCTTTGGCTGTGAAGAATATAATCAATCTGATTTTGGTGTTGACCATTGGTGATGTCCATATGTAGAGTCTTCTCTTGTGTTGTTTGAAGAGGGTGTTTACTATGACCATTGCATTCTCTTGGCAAAACTCTATGAGCCTTTGCCCTGCTTCATTCTCTACTCCAAGGCCAAATTTGCCTGTTACTCCAGGTGTTCCTTGACTTCCTACTTTTGCTTTCCAGTCCCCTATAATGAAAAGGTTATCTTTTTTTGGGTGTTAGTTTTAAAAGGTCTTGTAGGTCTTCACAGAACCATTCCACTTCAGCTTCTTCATCATTCCTGATCGGGGCATAGGCTTGGATTACTGTGATATTGAATGGTTTGCCTTGGAAACGAACTGAGATCATTCTGTTGTTTTTGAGATAGCATCCAAGTACTGCATTTCAGACTCTCTCATTGACTATGATGGCTACTCCATTTCTTTAAGGGATTCCTGCCCACAGTAGTAGATATGATGGTCACCTGAATTAAATTCACCCATTCCAGTCCATTTTAGTCGCTGATTCCTAGAATGTCGACATTTACTCTTGCTATCTCCTGTTTTACCTCTTCCAATTTGCCTTGATTCATGGACCTAACATTCCAGGTTTCTGTGCAATATTGCTCTTTACAGCATCGGACCTTGCTTCCATCACCAGTCACATCCACAACTGGGTGTTGTTTTTGCTTTGGCTTCATCACTTCATTCTTTCTGGAGTTATTTCTCCACTGATCTCCAGTCTGCTTCATAGACTACACTAAACCCTTTGACTGTGTGGATCACAACAAACTGTGGAAAATTTTTAAAGAGATGGGAATACCAGATCACCTTACCTGTCTCCTGAGTAGCTTGTATGCAAGTCAAAAAGCAGTAGAACCAGACATGAAACAACACACTCCTTCAAAACTGGGAAAGGAGTATGTCAAGACTGTATATTGTCACCCTGCTTATTTGACTTCTATGCAGAGTACATCATGTGAAATGCCAGGCTGGATGAATCACAAGATGGAATCAAGACTGCTAGGAGAAATATCAACAATCTCAGATATGCAGATGATACCACTCTAATGGCAGAAAGCGAAAAGGAACTAAAGAACCTCTTGATAAGAGTGAAAGACAAGAGTGAAAATCTGGCTTAAAACTCAACATTCAAGTAATGAAGATCATGGCATCCGGTCCCATCACTTCATTGCAAATAGATGGGGAAGAGTGGAAACAGTGATAGATTTTATTTTCTTGGGCTCCAAAATCACTGCAGTCAGTGACTGCAGCCATGAAATTAAAAGACGCTTGCTCCTTTGGAAAGAAAGCTATGACAAACCTAGACAGCATATTTAAAAGCAGAGATATCACTTTGCTGACGAAGGTCCATCTAGTCAAAGCTATGGTTTTTCAAGTAGTCATGTATGGATGTGAGAGTTGGACCATAAAGAAAGCTAAGCACCAAAAAATTGATGTTTTCAAATTGCGGTGCTGGAGAAGACTCTTGAGGGCCCGTTGGACAGCAAGGAGATCAAACCAGTCAATCCTATAGAAAATCAATCCTAAATATTCATTGGAAGGACTGATGCTGAAGTTAAAACTCCAATACTTTGGCCACCTGATGAGAAGAACCGACCCATTGGAAAAGACCCTGATGCTGGGAAAGATTGATGGCAGAGAAGGGGACAACAGAGGACGAGATGGTTAGATGGCATCACCTACTCAACAGACATGAGTTTGAGTAAACTCCAGAAGATTGTGAAGGACAGTGAATGCTTTCTAACGCTTCAGTTCATGGGGTTGCAAAGAGTTGGACACAACTTAGAGACTTAACAACAACAACAAACTGTTTTCCACAGTGGCTATGCCATTTTACACTCCTCCAGCAGCAGTGTGGATAGATTCTAATTCCTCCATATCCTCATCAATTTTTGTTATTTTCCTTTTTAAATATTATTAGTATCATTATCTTAGTATGTATGCATGGTATTTCATTGTGGTTTTGATTTACATTTCCCTAATGACTATTGAATTTGAACATTTTTCACATGTTTACTGGTTGTTTGTATATCATCTTTTAAGAAGGTCTGTTAACATCTTTTGCCCACTTTTTAACTGGGTTGTTTGTCTTTTTATTGTTGGTTTTAAGGGTTCTTTATATATTCTGGATACTATGCCATTACCTGATGTTACTTGTGAATATTTTTTCCCATTCAATTTTGCCTTTTCACTTTCTTGATAGTGTCTTTAATGCATGAAAGTTTTTAATTTTTATAAAGTCCAATTTGTCTATTGGACTTCAAAAGCAATTGGACTATCAAAAGCAATTCTTTTGTTGCTTGTGCTTTTGGTATCATATTTAAGAAACTGTTGCCAAACCCAAGGTCATAGGATTTATACCTATATTTCCTTCTAAGAGTTTTACAGTTTTAGCTCTTACATTTAGGCCTCTGATCTATTGTGAGTTAATTTTTGTAAGTGGTATGAAGTAAGGGTTGAAATTTATTCATTTGTGTAGCTAAATCTTATACATAATTTTCATTACTTACCTTGGATAGATTCCGAAACACACAATGCTTTTGTTTTAAACACAGAAGTTGGATTTCTAATTCCGGTCACAGTTCCATCACCAGTAATGATGGAGACAAGAATGCACTCTCTAACAAACCTTTCATTTTCTTTATGAGTAAAGGACTAAAATCAACAGCAAGAAATTACTGGATCACTGCCTATCTCATTTGCCATGGCTATTTCTGTCTGCTACCTCTACTATCTTAATTGCTTTTGTTTGATGCTTGTCAGAACCATCACTGTTGAGAATTTATTTGGGAACTTCTGAATCACTGTGGGCAAGTTTCATCTCTTTTTAAAGACTCTACATGAAGAGATGGCATGGAGGCTCTTCACAAACATGAGAACCTGCAGAAACCATTTATGACTAGCAACCCTTGTTCATCTAAGAATATAGACTTTCCTTTATCCTCTAATTTTCTAAACGTTAATTACCTCCTCTTTCCCTATAGTTTCTTTCCTTGGAGCTACAAAATTGGAACAGCTGAGGTTTCCATCTCTTCTCCCTGTCAGTATTTCATTAGTGCTGTTAAAGCTGCAGGGAAAAAACCTCCTTGAGTCTTTCACCATCTGCTGCTGCCGCCGCCGCTGCTAAGTCGCTTCAGTCCTGTCTGACTCTGTGCGACCCCAGAGACGGCAGCCCGCCAGGCTCCCCCACCCCTAGGATTCTCCAGGCAAGAACACTGGAGTGGGTTACCATTTCTTTCTCCAATGCATGAAAGTGAAAAGTGAAAGTGAAGTCGCTCAGTCGTGTCTGACTCCTAGCGACCCTGTGAACTGCAGCCCACCAGGCTCCTCTGTCCATGGGATTTTCCAGGCAAGAGTACTGGAGTGGGGTGCCATTGCCTTCTCCAATGCTTGAAAGTGAAAAGTGAAAGTGAAGTCGCTCAGTCGTGTCTGACTCCTAGCAACCCCGTGGACTGCAGCCTTGCAGGCTCCTCTGTCCGTGGGATTTGCCAGGCAAAAGTCTTCCGCCATCTAGTGACTTGGAAAACTGTGTGTATAGCAGTGAACCATAAACCACAACTGGGAAAGAGCAAGAGGACCTAGATACTAAGATCTGCAGTGGAAAACAAAAGACAAAGGCTATTATTGTACTGGGGGCTGGGGATGTAGAGATGGATTTATAAGATTTTTAGTTTATAAAGTCCCATTATCTTCATAACAAGAAAAATATACATATGTGTGTATATATGTATTTAATTTGGCTTGGTTGCAGCACATGGAATCTTCATTGCAGCATGCAGGATCTTCAGCTGTGGCCTATGGGCTCTTGGTTGCAGCACACAGGACCTAGTTCTCTGATCAGGGATTGAACCTAGGCTCCCTGCATTGGAAGCGTGGAGTTTTAACCACTGACCATCAGGAAAGTCCCACGAATATATGTTTTTAGAGCATTAAAGATTAGTTTTTTAGCTATGGTTTTCGTTCTGGTGTAAAGAGGGTCATGTTTAATGTGCCTATTGCATCCTGCATAACATGAGGATAATAGCCACTGTCAAGGAAAATCATGAGAACTTATTCATCTAATATGTACATGTTTTTAATCAATACAAGAAGAAGCCTGTATCTAACCAAGTAGTAACTGAGTTCTCTCACAATGTGAAAATAAATAAAATGTGGTCTTTGAACGTATTTGAGGTCTAAAAGCTCTCTCCCTTAGCTGAGTCAAAAATTAAGGAGCTTGGTTCTACAAGCTGCCTGGCACAGTCAACACTGGGAGTATGCACTACAATAAGAGTCAAGTGGTCAGTACCTTCTGTAGAGAGCATACTTTGCAGCTTCACTTTATATTCTATAAATATCAAGTAATGATGATTTGCTGAGCTCCTCTGATTGAATAAAGATCATTCCACATGATACCATTTTTCTGCTACTTCCTATCAATGATAAGCTTCCTTTTCCACTACATTTAAAATCCATTTAAAAGGATATCTTGTAGCAAAGATTTATTCAAGAGGACCAAAAAAAAAAAAAAAAAATTAACCAAAAAAGGAAAAAGGTGATGTTAGTCTGTATTAAGAACATCTGTACTAACTAACTCAACTGGGAAATCCTTTCACAATACATATACATATATATATCAAATCATCATGTTCTACACTTTAAATATTTTACAATTATACCTCAATAAAGCTGGGAAAAACTATTCCCTCCCCAGTCATGTATATGAAAGTGTTCAAAACTACTATGAGATTCAACAATTCTCTGGCCTCAGTGCCTTAAAAGTTGAGTCAGTCAGACACTTTTCCCTATATACCATCCAAAATAAAAATCAAGAACATGTGTTCAAAAGATACTACTAAGAGATCTAAAAGGCAACTTTGAGAGGAGATACTCACAGACACACATATTCCTCCAAGGACTCATATCCCAAATATATGTAAAACTCTTACAGATCAGTAAGAAAAAAATACAACCCAATAGAAAAAGACAAAAGACGCAGCAGACATTTCATAAGAGTATATGAAATTGTACCTCTGATAAACATGTGGAAAAATGTACTCAACTGATTGATTCATTATCAGGGATATGTGGATTAAAACTAAAATGTGACCAGATGGCTGAAGTGAAAAGATGCAAAACACCAAGTGTTAGAAAGGCTATGAACAACTGGAGTTCTCACACAAATCTAGTCAAGTACAAACTGGTACGAACACTTGGGAAAATCATTTGCCAACATCTCCTAAAACTGAACATATGCATCTCCTGTGAGACAGTAATTTCACTCTTAGTATACACCCAACAGAAATACATCCATAGGTTTACCAGAAGACATATACTAAAATGTTCACTGAAGCTACCCAAATATCTGTGAAATTTTATGGTACATTCACATGATGAAATATTATATAGTAAGGAGAATCTGCCTGCGATGAAGGAGACTCAGGTTTGATCCCTGGGTTAGGAAGATGCCCTGGAGAAGGCAATGACTACCGACTCCAGTATTCTTGCCTGGGGAATCCCATGGACAGAGGAGCCTCATAGGCTATATAATCCATGGGGTTGCAAAAAGTCGGACACAACTGAGCAAGTAACACACATACACACCATCCACTAATAATTTCTCCCCGAAAGTTTCAACTTGATTCTCTTCCAAAAGAAACTCTTTCTTCTATTTCCTCATAATGAATACATTACCTGTCCTGTTGGGTAGCTGTGGAGCTTCATTTTACAACTAAAAATCTAAGTAACTGATTTTCTACCCTCCACTCTCAACCTCCCTTAAAAAGGCTTGCACATAATTTTATCTTTCCTGATCCATTTCAGTGCCTTCAATAATTTGGCAAATGTAGAGACTTATCCTTGACTAATAAGAGCCAGTATGGTCATTTATTTAACCATTTTCTATGGAGTTTCAATACAATTACAAAAAAATAATTGGGGGTTAGAAATTGTAGGGATCCAGTTGAATGGGAGGTAAAAGAAAAAAAAACTAGAAAACCCCAGGTAAAGCTAGGTTTTTCTTTTTTTGATTCCACCAATGACAAGGCACACTTAATAACTTTACTCCCAAGGGAGGATATCCCATTCTGAAAAACACTCCACTCTAGGTGATAAAGGCAGGAAGGAGGAAACATTACACCATGGGAGAGGAAACAACCATTTGAAAAGCATGTAATAGAAACCAGCTCTGGCAACTGTCATTCCTTCTTCCCCATCCAATTTAGGAAAGGTCCATAAACCACTTTCTCTAATATTTCATACTAAAGAATCTCTTAGACTTAAAAATAAATAGCTCCGACTAATAACCCTCCATCACTGTATGGTATCTAGAGCAATGAACTTCAAATATATTAAAAGTAAACTTCTTGATATGTCATACACATGTAGAGAAGTACACAATTCTCTCCAAACCTTTCTGATCCCTCTCCAACTAATAAGAAAAAAACTGAGTATATACTCCATATATGTTTTTTCCATATGTATGTAGCACTGTGCTAATATTATGTACATTAAAAAAAATTTTTTTTAATCATAGAAGAAAAATAGATCTTCAAAGTTCTCATCACAAGGAAAAAACTCTGTAACTCTATGTCAGTGATAGATGTTAACTAGACTTACTGTGATGATCATTTCACAAAACATACATATGTTAAATCATGATGTTGAATACCTGAAACTAATATAATGCTATATGTCAACTATACTTCAATAAAAAATAGGAGACAAAAAGAATAAGAAAAAATAAACAGAAGTTACTTTGCATACCTCAAAAGGACCAGCCTTGCACACTACTTGGAAACTACACCTGTACAGACAGAGGGAGCATGCTGTCGGTGGGCTTGATAACTTCTAGTCTCTGTCATATGGCACCAGTTTAATCTCCAAATGTACACTGGGCAGACACCCCAGCTGTCCTAAACCTTTAGGACTATGGCCACAGTATCTGTGATATTCAAGAATTGACTCCCCCAGTAGCATGTTTATCCACAACAGCAGTCTTCTGGGATTGGAAATTAGAAGAAGGAAAACACAAGCATGTCTTATTTCTCCTTTGTGATAATTTAACTGCAGAAAACACTAAGGCTTGGCTTTCAGTTTTTCAAAAGGATTTGTTATCTTGTCAAAGGAAATACGAATAGATTCTCCAGACATTTTAAATATGTTTCTAGACTTGTATTTAAACTAAAACAACTGTTTAGCTGACTGTGGATTCAACAATGGATTAGCTCCAGTTTTAGGTCTTCAGCTAAAGAGCTAGGTGATGCTTTGGTAAATTTCTTCCTCTGTAAATGCAAGTGCTAAACTGAATGGTCCTAAAATTATTATGTGACTAGCACCACCTTGTGGATATTCATGTAATAACATGATAAGGGAAGCTTGGGGGCCCAATGTCAGCCTCCTCCTCAAAAATGGTTTCAGTAATTCTAAAGAAAATGAAAATTAGAATTTTTAATTATGTCAGATTTCTTTAACAATTGACAGACTTTTATCCCCAGGATGGTCTAGAAACAGCCAAAGATACCCCTCATCACTGGTTTATTTGGGAAAGAAAGAAAACATTACAAAGAGAACCGAACTCTGTCCCACGGAGTTTAGGAAGAATTTCAAGCTGCTAGAGCCACAAGCATTCAGGAAATCATGCACTCCACTGACATTACCTTCAGTGCTAGCATAACAGGGGGTGCGGCGGAGGGGGGCGAGGAGGAGGGACAGCGTTTCTGTAGGATATGAACGGTTCACCCTTGGAGTTGTTCCAGGAGGTTAGGCTGGCCGAAGCAGGCAACTGGTCTGGCTTAAACCAACTGAAGACTTAGGCCTTGAGGCTAAGAGGTATGTTCTACTATTTCAGCATGTTTATGAGTTGGTTCCACAGTACAGCTACAGCACAGCCAAGTTTAACCGTTCAAAAACCAGCCTGCAAGCCTATCTTGGCCACTTTCTGGATCTCAGCACACTTTTGGATAGTATAATTATATTTGGCATCACTTCGTGTCCTCTATACAATTTCCCAATCCTGGAATTCATGTGCTGCCAAAGGGTAATTATCCTGCACTGAATACATTTTCTCCTTGAAGCACTGAAACCTAAGGAAGCTTTAGGGTTGTAGTTTTTTTAGAGGGGGTGGTTTGGAGGAGGCAGTGTCTTGATGTGAACTCTTGATGACCTTTCCTGTGTTCACCATAACTACAAATAACAAAAAAAAGTTTTCATTTCTCCATATCCAAATAGACCTCAATGCTAAGAAGAAAAAGTGATGGCACAAAGCTTCACTGTGCACTACTCATCCCATATTACTCATTCCGCATTACTACAACTCGGTTGCTGTTATTTACTTCACTTTACAGAGAAGGAAATGATCTCAGAGAAAATTTACCAGAGATCATAACGCAAGCACCAAAATCAAGATCTGAATTTGAACCCAAGTCTTCTAACTTTAACTTCATTGTTTATTCATGTATGCCCCAGTGATATTAATAAGGTCACATGCCAAACATAACCCCTACTCCCATCCATCACCCCTTTATTTCTGAATGGGACCCACAGGGAAATCAAGTAAATAAAAGTCAAATGGCAAGAATAAGCAAAGGAACCTTAGCAAGCAAGGATTCTCAAAGGAATTAAGGATTACATGATTTCTCAAGCATCAAAGGACTGTTTAGGACACTTAGTAGGGTCTTGGACATGTGTGCTCAATGAACACTTGAATGAAAAGGTGTTTAAAAAGGTTTACAGTATCATCCCACTGATTATTCATTTACAAAAGGCAAAAATGTACTTTGAAAAGATCTGGCTGTCACTACCTTAAACAAGTGATCATGTTAGCATCACCAGCACCTCTACTGAGGTGCTAAGAGATGAACCACACAGAATGAGCAATTTAATCTACGAAGAAACAATTAGAAAAAATTCAAGATTTAGGATATTATAGACTGATTTGGATATGTGAAAAAGTTCAGTGTCGTGAAGGAAAAAAAAAAAGCAGAAAGGACTATTCTTGATTAAATGAAAAGAGGAGAGATATAACCAAATAAATAAACTTTGACTAGATTCTGGATGAGGAAAAAAGTTTTAAAAGACACACTGGGCTGATTGGGGCAATTATTCCATACAGACCTATCATGTTAGATGTTACTGAGCTATTTGTCTCGGGTGCGACATGGTACATCCAAGGATGTAGAATTCCTAGGAGATGAATGCTTACGTATTCGGGGATGAAATGTCAATTGTCATAACTTAATTTCAAATGATTCAGCAAAGCAGATAAAGTACTTGTGGTAAAATTTAAAAGTTGGTGGGTCAACTTTTTGGATATTTAAAAATTTTTCAAAGTCAAAATATTTTTTTTAATTCTTGAAATTCATCATGACCATTAGCATAAATCCAACTCTTTTATAATCATGACTTATGAAAACACAAAGTTGTAACCAATGAGTCAATTAATAAATATTTATTGTGCTCCTACTCATATACTAATAACAACCATGCTAGATTCTGGGAACTAGTGTGGTAAAAAAATAAACTTGGTTTCTGCTTTCATGGAACCCACTTAGCATACAATTCTACGTGTCTGTGTGTGTGTGTGTGTGTGTGTGTGTTGGGAACGGTATTGGTTGTTCTGGAAGGCTTCCTCAGGTGGTGCCTAAGCTGAAACCTGGTGAATAAGTAGGTTTTACATAGCTATGGTATGGTGGGGAAGTGGGTCAGAGAGAACTAACAGCATGTGTAAACCAATGATGGTGTAGTTTAATACAGAGTGACAAAAATATTTATTCCTATGGCTTCACCATGCCCCCCACCCTTTTTTACATCAATAATGCCCTACTCCCAACCCTTCAGACCCAGGGGTAGTTAACAGCAACCTTAGGTTACTAGCAACAATGTTACCAGTCCTGAGAACTGCACCCTCCTTTGGAGTTTCCCTATACTGTGTGCACAGTTTTGTAAAGTCCCTTTATTGAACTTTCCTCAAATTATCCAATTTTAAAAAGCCATGAGTTTCCCACTGGCACCCTGAGATAGACTTGGGAGATGCCTGCATGTCTTAGATGTTATTTGGAACCCTGGTAATGGAGACGGTCTGAGAAGAGGGCTGAAGGTGCACCCTGGGCCAGGGAACATGTGCAGTAGGAAATCTGTAAACAGCAGCCTTATCAGCCAAGAATGTTTCCAAAGAGAAACAATTGTATTAAGTGCTGTTGAGAGGCTGGATGAGTAAAATGAGGGCCTTGGAATTCCCCATGAGAAAGCCATCCTTGGGGTGGTGAGGGCAAAATTAACTTCAGTGGACTGTAATGGTGCTTGGAGGCAAAGAACACACTTGTAACCGTCAGAAAGAGACACAACTGTTCAGTTTCCTATTTTAACTTTTTAACTCTTCCAGAGACTTTCTAAAATTTTTGAGGTGTAAGTATAAACATAAAACAGCCACTCTTCCTTGCAGTTACAAAAGAAAAAACAATACCTGGACAATACTAAAGCTAATGTAAGCTACAGAAGTGTAGAGAATCAAAGCTCTAAAACAGAGTAAATTACTTCCCCCTCTCTCAGTCACTGAGACAAAAGGCAAGCTTTGCCAAAGTCTTTTCAACCCACTCCAGCATTCTTGCCTGGGAAATCCCATGGACAGAGGAGCCTGGCGTGCTGCAGTCCATGGGGTTGCAAAGAGTCAGGACACGACTGAGCGACGAAACAACAACAAACAAACTGAGAGATTAAGCTCTTTTACACTGAAGCCTGTAACTAAGCATGTCCAAGACCCCCCTACTTGACATAAAATAACAAGCAGTTTCTAACCAGGGGCAAGATATTTGAAACCTAAAGCATTCTCATGATCACAATGAGTAACCAAACTCCATAGCTTGAGAAATTGTTAGAACCCTCAGGTCCCTTTCTTTGAGAACATGAGCCTGTGAAATATCTAACTTTGATCCAGTTTGGCTTTCTCCTCCTTCCCAGTTCACTGAACATCACACAACAGTGATTGCCAGGGCAGCACAATGCTAAATCTGGGTGATTGGGAAACTGCTCTAGGGACAGCACATCAAGAGGCTCCCTCAGGATCTTCCATTCTTTAGTACAGAGCAAGCAGTTAGTTCTGGCTCCTTTATTTAGATGATTCCGTGTTTTACTAAACCTCCTGGAGACTATCTTCTCCATGAAAAGATTATACTATGCATTTTCAACATCAAAATTATCAGATTTCGAGTAACTGATTTAGACAAAAGTCAACCTCTTTGCAAGGGTGAAACTTGCCTCATCTGCAGCCTTCAGAAGAGACTCAAGTTAGAGCAGGGACAGGGGCCAGTCTGAAGAGCAGAGGCTTTGCAATCAGGAATTAAATGGCCCCCTTGCACCCCTTCACTGACTACCTATAAACACGTTTTTTTGTTTTTCACCTGTGAGGTTGTTTGAACAAGGTTTAAAGGTGCCAGGCCCACCACAGTGTGTTTCCTAATAGGAGGAGCTTCTTTTTCTTTTTTCTTGCTACACCAAATGCTTGTATTATAGGACACTTTCAAGTGGTTCATTTATGAAAGAGGTGCTGTGGCAGACCAAACGCAATGGTTCCCACACTCCACCACTTGTGCTGTGAGCTAAACATGGACCAGACTCTTGCCAACTGACTGGCTCTGGAGACCTGTCGGCAGTGTGCAGTAAGTGCCATGTTGGGAGACCTCAACAGATCCTAATTTGGGGCAAGATTGAGGGCAGAAGTGGGGGCAACAGAGGATGAGATGGTTGGATAGCATTATCGACTCAATGGACATGAGCTTGGGCAAACTCTGGAAGATAGTGAAGGACAGGGAAGCCAGGCATGCTGCAGTCCAAGGGGTTGCAAAGAGTCAGGCACAACTGAGTGACTGAACAACTGGTAAGGATCTAGGGGGCCCACCATCCCACCCACAGCCACAGGGAAAGAATTCTGTCAACAACCCAAGCGATGGAGTGACTCTCAGGTCATCTGATGAGAATGCAACCAAGTTGACACCTGTTGCAGCCTTATCAGATCCTGAGCAAAGGACCCAGCCACACTGCACCTAGATGGAAACTGAAATCAATTTCTTGTAAGCCATTAAATTTGTGGTAATTTCATTAAGCAGCAATAGATAATAATGAAGGTGCTATCATCTTTCACTAATTAAGTAGCTTCACAGTAACTAGGTTAGTTGTTGGCAAAATCACCTGGACTATCCCAAAGCAAATTTAACTGTAGTATAAAAGGTGTGACTCACAGAATATACCTTGTCCAAATAACAATTTGTCTTTAAAACTTTGATATATGGGAGTTCCCTGGTGGCCTCCTGGCTAACATTCTGGGCTTTCACTGCTATGGCCCTGGTTCAATCCCTAGGTCGGGGAACCGAAATCCCGCAAGCAGAGTGGTACAAAAAAAAAAACCACAACACCTTTGGTATGAATTATACCTCTTGGTTTCCTCATAAATCTATAAACAATTCTGTGAAATAAAGTAACGTTAAGTTTATATAAGTGTTAGTCACGCAGTCATGTCCATCTCTTTGCGACCCCATGGACTGTAGCCTGCCAGGCTCCTCGGTCCATGGTATTCTCCAGCTAAGAATACTGGAGTGGGTTACCATTCCCTTCTCCAGGGGATCTTCCTGACCCAGGGACTGAATCCAGGTCTCCTGCATTGCAGGCAGATTCTTTACCATCTGAACGGCCAGGGAAGTCCTTAACAGAAAGTTTGGAGACTCACAGTCAAGTGACTCACATAGCTAACATAGGACCAGAAATTAGAGAACCCAGGTCTGATCCCAATGCCAAAATCTGTCTCCAATTTTTAGTTTCTCTAGTCTCAATGGTGCTTCCCATATGTACATAGACAACAGTAATAAAAACACTGTAGTCATTCAATCATTGGAGAACTTTTGTCCTTTATTGTTAAAATCACCTCATTGCACGTATCAGTTAAAATGTCTTTTATAGTCAGTCTCTGGATTAATGATGGTTCAACTTAATTTTTTGGCTTTACGATTGTGCAAGAGACATGCTTTCAGTAGAAATCAGGCTTGGAATTTTGATCTCTTCCCAGGCTAGCAATACACAGTAGGATTCTCTTGTGATGCATTGGCAGCAGGGAGCCTTAGCAAACCACAGCTCCCAATCAGCCACATGATCCTGAGGCAAACTACCAGTATGTTTAGCCATTCTGGCTTTCACTTTCAGTGCAACATTCAATAAATCAAGTAAGACATTCAATATTTAATTAAAAATAGGCTTTGTGTTAGATCATTTTGCTAACTGTAAGCTAATGTAAATGTTCTGAGTATGTTTAAGGTAGGCTAGGCTAAGCTATAATGTATGAAATGCATTTTAAAAATATTTATCTCACGTAGCATGCAGGATCTTTCCTTGCAGCTGACTCTAGCTGCTTGCTGCACAAGGGCTCAGCGGCTCTGCAGCATGTGGGATCTTAGTTCCCAACCTGTGTGCTCCTCACTCCCTCCCCCTTCTCTCCCCCTGCTGCAAGGGGGATTCCTAACCACTGGACCATAGGAAGGGAAGTCACTTACATGCATTTTTCACTTACAGTGGTTTCAACTTGTGTTTATTGAGGTGTAACCCTAAGGTAAGGAGAGAAGATCTGTATTTTAAAGTCTGTATTTCTTGGTAAAGAGGACTTTCTTCCTTCATGGCTTCTTACAATACTAAGGGCTTATACTGAGTAACACCTGTGAGGGCCAAAAGTATTAGTTATTCTTACTTAAGAACACCTTTCAAACAAAGCCACAAACAGCCTCTTTTATTTTCTAATAAGACTAAATTTATTCAATACCCTAGTAAAAGTTTTGATTATAAGTATCCAACAGTATAAAAAGTACAAAACAGATTTGTAGATTTCTAATATATTAATACAAAGTGCATGACTACATACAGTACATCCTACAGGCAAAGAGAGGTGGAAGGGGGAAAGAAGACTGTGGTTGAGGTCTAGTAATAAATAAATAAATACAGAAGTAGAGATGATCCATATTATAGTATATTCTACCACCAATACTGCAGCCAAAATGTACAAAAAAAATTTCAAAATAACTCAGGAGGAAGATGATAATGGCTGGGGTTCTTGTAATACACCTCAAAGTCTGCGGGAGCACTGACTCAACTCACTGTGTAGTCTGTGCGTATGGTGGCTTGTAGTTTTTTCCAAAGGAAGAAATATAAAACTTTAAGTTTCGATTAAGAACTATAAAACTATAGGGTGTCCATAAAAAGTGGCTCACTCTCTTGTTATGTATACTATCCAATCTTTAAAATCCAGTTTTAAAAATAAGTACTGAGTCATGTTTTACCAGGGAGGCAAACGATGCTTTCTCATTATGAAAACAGGTGATATATTTTTCCTGTACTTTTAGAAAAGAGGCAATAGATAGTACTTTGGTTTGGGTTCAAGTAAAAGGCTTTTAATGAAGGTTTTAGAATGGAAGAGCTCCACATTTAGGATGTATTATCTAACTCCTCAATGTTCAGAAAGCCTGACTAAAAGAAGCCAAACCAAAACCAACCCACTCAGCATTAACACACACCTCTTTTCTTTTAGTAGAATTTTACTTTAATATAGAATGAAAAAAAAAAAAACCCCAAAATCCCAAAACCCTAACAGGTTAAAACAAGTCAAACAACCATTCTACACAGATAAAACCTTCACAAAGGTCAACTGAAGTAATCCAGAGCTAAAACTGAATTGTGCAGATTTTCAGTGAAGTCACCAGTCACGTAACATAAACAAATTATTTACACACTTGCAAGCCCTCTAAGAAACGTGCCCCAAGAAGCATTAACCTTTGTTTTTCTCGTGTGCCATCCTAAAGACTTGCACATTGTTATTTTTCAGATAATCTAACATTTTTAATAGAGAATGTTCTCTACCAAGTGGTAATGCTTTGGTACTATTCATATAGGATTGCTTATCCTAAAGACTTGACATTTCCCCAAGAGGAACTTTAATTCTGCTTTAAGTTTTGATTCTGCTTTTTAAGTTTCATATAAATTAAAATCTGTATCAAATATCAATATGGAGGGAGGTGACACAGGATGCAACATATACAGTCAAGTTACCTCTGCATATTTAGAAATTCCTCCTTCAAGATATGCGCACCAGAGCGCTGTCTGTCCTGCTTAATATTCAGTAGTACAGGTTTGAATCACCAGAACCTCGGCAAGACCTTAATATTTCAGTTATTAACAACTACCTCTAGGGGCAAGTCCATGTTTACTGAGTTATGACAAATTTATTATAATGAAGGAAAACAAGTGTAGCCAGCCATCTTAAAAAATGCCCCAACCACTGCTTCTCAAAATAGAAAGACTAAAACTACATACGTTTATCATACAACAAATCCCATCTCTGTCCCCTGAAAATTCCCCTAATTTCATTCATTAGAAGGGGATTTTTTAAAAAGACTTAAAGAGCACTTTACAGCAGCATTCAGCTTTCCTATGAAATACTCAGCATCTTAAATATTATGTACACTTCTTTTTTATCTCTTAGTAAGCTTCACTGGCTTCAGAGTTTGTGGAACTGGAGGAAAAATAACCCATTCAAAACTATTCTACAAATCCACCTTTTGGCAGAATAGCAGGTATCCAAATTAAAAATAGGAGGGTCATTTTGTTGCTTTGTTTTCCAAAATTTAAATCGTTTTTGCTCCCCTTCTACATAAAGCTTAGTCACCACTCCTGAGTGGAGATAGGCAGAGGCTCTGGCCCCTGCTCCTCCGGCTTCTCAGCAGCTGCTTTCTTATTGCTGCAGCAAGGCTTGAATAGATGTGTGTCGATGAGGACTTCCCCAAAACGGCCCTTATAGATAATGCCACAGCATATTTTCTGTCTAAAAGAAAAAATGGAGAGAGAACCAGAATAAGAATACAAAAAAAAAAAAAGAACAATCCACCAATCATACTGGTTTAATGGTGGCACAGATGGTTAAGAACCTGCCTGCATTGTGGGAGACTTGGGTTCAATCCATGAGTTGGGAAGATCCTCTGGAGGAGGAACTGGCAACCCACTCCAGTATTCTTGCCTGGAGAATCCCGTGGACAGAGGAGCCTGGCGGGCCACAGTCCATGGAGTAGCCAAGAGTTGGACAGGAATGAGCAATTAACATACACGCATACACACCAATCATTATGACTAGTAGAGTATGATCAAAGAAAGGTTCTACATCCACAATCTTATCAAATTTCTAACGAATGGTCTCCTAGAGTGACCTCAATCTGCCAGGTAACGGGAATTACCCAAGCCCCTTAAATCCCACACTGAGTGAGTGAGTGAAGGTCACTCAGTCATGTGTGACTCTTGTGATCCCAGGGACTGTGTAGTCCATGGAATTCTCTAGGCCAGAATACTGGAGTGGGTAGCCTTTCCCTTCTCCAGGGGATCTTCCCAATCCAGGTTCAAACCCAGGTCTCCCACACTGCAGGCGGATTCTTTACCAGCTGAGCCACCAGGAAAGCCCAAATCCCACACTGAATCTTATTAAATATTAAGGGGGAGAAGGTATTCCTCAGTTTCAGAGGCTGTTCCTAAAGTTATTAACTGTTTCTTCCAAAAGTCACCACATCTTAAAGAAAAACAGCCACCATGAACAGGCTGATACAGCTGGCGGTTTTAATATTGATCAGACAAAAAATATATACATATATTATCAAATACACATAAAGGCATACAAAAATGACAACACAGCAAATCACTCATGGATCATACACTCTAAGGAAAAAAACGATTATTTCCTATGAAATCCCCCTGTATGCTCTTCTCAATCCCACTCCACTCAATCTCATTCTCTCCTTAAAATTTTAGGTTTATCACTCCCCTTTTTCTTTGTATACATGTTTGCATCTCTAAACATATTGCTTGTTATCTCATATATGTAACATATAAAATAAAAATAGATACAGAAATGCACATATATGGAATCATACTGTATGCTGCAATTTTTTTCCTCAACAATAACTGAGGTTCAAATATACTATACCATTAGAGCTTTTTTTCATTTTAACATATGTACGGTATTCCACCATGTGAATATACCACAGTTTGCAGACTCTCCTTTTTAAAACTTTTTATTCTGCATTAGGGTACAACCGATTAACACTGTTGTGATAGTTTAGGTGAACAGTGAAAGGGCTATCCACTGTTCTTCTGATGGGACAATTTTTGCTATTACAAACATGCTGCACATATCAGTGCACATGTCTGAAGGTAATGTTGCTGAAATATAGGAACAGGAACATGTTCGATTTTACCTGAAAATACAAAGTACTTATCAGTGTGGTTGCCTTCTATTCCTATTTTGCTAAAGGTTTTATTTTAAACCTTGAAGCAAAGTTCAAATTTATCAAATATCTTCAATACACCACTAATACGATAGGCATTTTCCCCTCTCCTTTAGTAACTGTCAAATTATGTTAGTTGGCTTTCTAATGCTTAAAACAATCTCACATCCCTAGAATAAATCTAATATACTTATGATAAACTGTTTATAACATATCAAAGGTATGTTAGCCTCACAGAATGCTTGGCGCCTAGGCCTTGTTTGATCCATAATCTGGAAAGCCAGTGCAAGATCAGATTCATTTGTTTCTGGAACATTCAGTAGGACTTATCTATCTCAGCCTGGGGTTTTTTGTGGGAAGACTTCTGACCTCTGAATCCATTTTCTTTATTATGTGACTCTTCAAGTCTTGGCACAGTTTTGGTAAACTGTCTTTTTCTACTAACGTATCCACTTCACCTGTATGTTCAAATTTACTGGCATAAAGTTGTTTATAATATCCTTTGTCTTCTAAACCTCTGTTTGTCTAGAGTTGAATATCACTTTCTTATCTAAGAAATAAGAAATAACAAGGGACTATCTCTTTTTCTTGATCTGTAGAAACTTCTTTGGTCATCTTTTTCAAGAACCAACTCTTGGCTTTACTGATACTATTCCTTCATATTGGTTTTCTACTCCATCTATTCCTACTTCTATCTTTAGGATTTCCTTGCTTTTATTTTTTTCTTTATTAATCTATAAACTGGATATATATCACTTCGTTTATTGTAAATCTTTATGTTAAAAGAAAGTACTAAAAGCAACTTTTCTTCCATTTACCTCTTTAACTTCATGGCACACATTTTGATTTGTGGTATTTTTCAGTTATTTTTTAGTTATAAGGATGTTCTAACTTACACTTTCTTCTCGACCCAAGCTTTCTCAATTTACAAATATATAGAAGTTTTCTTCATTTTATCTTGCTAGGTATATTTGTAAATTCTTGGTCTTTCTCTTCTTCTCTGGAGGTTTTACATTCTTATTTTTACTCCTTTAGTGGTTAAACAGTTCATTAATCAAACTTTAAAGTTACCCAATAGTTATTCTCAACAATACAAAGATAGGAGGACATTTTAACTCCCATTACTCCGACTAATTTGATTTGCATGCTATTGTTGTCACATAAGGGCTTCCCAGGTGTGCTAGTGGTGAAGAACCCGGCTGCCAACGCAGGATACCTAAGAGACGTGAGTTCAACCCCTGGAGAAGGGCATGGCAACCCACTCCAGTACTCTTGCCTGCGAGAACTATCCCCCAGCTATTATCTCTGGGGCCACTGAAGGTGTTAAACCTATGGTTTTATGGCATCCTTTGTTCATGCTGAGAACTCACCTTGTGTTTGTTGTTCCTCTGAAAATAAAGTCTTTATTTTCTCACTAACTGTTTTGCCTCCCATGTTCCACAGTTTGCTTATAATGTGTCATATGGGTGAATTTTCCTCACCCATATGATAACTGCTTATTACCTTGATTTTAACTCGTTAGTCTTCCCAAATCTGTGAACTAGAAAATCCTTAACCACTTTCTCTTTCACTATTCTCTCTTTCCTAGTCTATTATCTCTTTTTTGACTTTCGAGTTTCTCATTCACATGGCATCTGGCCTCTGGTTATCCCTTATTAGGGGCTCTCAGGCTGCTACGGGGTAAAGAATCCACCTGCCAACGCAGCGGCCGCAGGAGTCACAAGTTTGATCCCTGGGTCGAGAAGATCCCCGAGAGGAGGGAATAACAATCCACGCCAATACTTTTGCCAAGGTAATCCCATGGACAGAGGAGCCTGGCAGGCTACAGTCCATGGCGGTCACAAAGAGTCAGACATGACTGAGTGACTGAGCATGCATATATATTCCTCATTAACTTGTCTACTTGTTAATGCCATTTTTAAAGACATAAATATACATATATACTTCTGGTCTTTTTACTTTTTTTCAGTGGGAGAGTTGGTCACATTGAATAGCTAAGTATACTCCATTATAGCAAGTTTAGATTCCTTAACATGGTTTTTATTTTAAATCAATTTTAATAGGAAAAACATACAAAATCCAAACTCTCAGCTCCATTCTTGCCTAATCCACCTCCAACCACACATGCTACCAGCGGTTTGCCAAATGCCATATAATTGCTAAGGAAGTGGGAAACGGTTGCCTGTAATTAAGAAGGTTTGCTGGTTAGAGAGATATTTTCTGTTGCTTTTACCTTTTCCAGTATGTGAGATCTAAAAAGGAAAACACTGGCGTTCTGTTGGAGCCAGAAGCCATCTCTGTATCTGAGCCATCATCTGACTGGTTACTGTAACAGGGAGACTGAGCTGGAGAGGCACTTGAGGTTGTACTGTGAGCATCAGAATCTGAAGTAAAGAGAAAACAAAAATGATAATTTCATTATATGCCCACGCAACTAAGCCTCAGCATAAAACACAGTGAATGAGATAGTTGAAAATGGAAAAAAATTATTTTCTATTCTACTGTATTTGTACTAAAGTGTATCTAAAAGAAAATGAGCTTCTGGTAAGACTAAGAGTAGACATACTTTCCTCTCTTCCATATAAAACAAAACTAAAGACTCCAAAAGTTGGCAACAGCTAGAGGCCTTAACACTTAAGGAAGGATGTGGAGGTGAGCACCCTAGCTTTTATGGGTTTTATTTTTGCCTTATAAATCCCAGTCTTGAAGCTGAAGAAGCCAGTAATTCAGAAAAGCCAGAGGGTACACACAGAGACACACACGCACACACACCCCTAAAAAAGTCGGCCCTCTCTAGCCAGAGGACTAAGAAAGGGGCAGTCTAGCAAGACAGGAAATCTTTACAACACAATAATCACTTTACTGCAGCCAAACAGAAAAAACAGGTCCCTACCCCCACCGACCCTAGCAAAAGCCAACTGAAAGCCTAGATTTCCATCCTATCAAGAATGTTATGAGGCCTCCCCAACACTTTCACCAGGGTGATGGCAGTGACAGCCTACTAAAGAGTCTGGGCTTTCACCATGGCCCACCAAGAACAGGAGGACCCCAACCACGTGGGAGCCTTAATTCCCATCCCAGCGCCACCCAGCTGCAGTCAGGAGCCACTCCCACTTCAGATATCTATAGAGGTTGGGTGAGGAACCTGACTTTTAACACCACCTGGCAGTAACAAGGCTGTGCCCCTCTCCAATTTACCCCCTGACCAAAAAAAAAAAAAAAAAAAAGCCAGTTAAAACAGAAGGTTTAAATAAAACTCAGAGTCTCATCACACAATTTTTTAATGTCTAGGTTTCGATTTAAAAAAAAAAAAAAAAATCACATCATATCCAGAACCAGGGAGATCTCAAATTGAATGAAAAGTCAAGAATATATTAATGCCAAGATGACAGAGATGTTAGAATTATCTGACAGATTTTAAAGCAGCCATGACAAAAAATGCTTCAGTAAGCCTTTACAAACAAGCTTAAAATAAATGGAAACATAAACTCAATAAGCAGGTCTCAGTTTAAAAAAAAAAAAAAGCTATAAAGAATCAAGGAACTAAAATCCAAAGTGAAAAAAATACAATAAATGACAGGACAGTGGACAGGCTCTACAGCAGAATGGAGGGGACAGAGGAAACAATCAATGAATCAGAAGAAAGAACAACAGAAATCAGCCAACCTGTACAACACTAAGAAAACAAATGAAGAGCCTTAAGAGACCTGCGTAACTACGATAAAAAATCTACATCCATGTGACTGCAGTCCTGAAGGAAGAGAACAAAGAAGGCACAGGTAAAAAAGTACTCAAATACAATGGTGGAAAATGTGCGAAACTTGGCAAGAGACAAACCTACAGATTTAAGATGAGCAAACGTCACATAGGCTATACCCAAAGGAACCAAAGCCAAAGTGAAAGTGTTAGTCACCCAGTCGGGTCTGACTCTTTGTGACCCCGTGGATTGTAGCCCACCAGGCTCTTCTGTCCGTGGGATTCTCCAGGCAAGAATACTGGAATGGGTAACCATTCCCTTCTCCAGGGATCTTCCCAAACCAGGGATTGAACCTGGGTCTCCTGCACTGCAGGGCAGGTTCTTTACCGTCTCTGCCAGAAAACACACTATAATTAAACTCCCAAAAACTGAAGAGAAAGAGAAAAATCTTGAAAGCATCCAAAGAAAAATGAAACCTTACCTATAAAGCAAAAACAATAGATTCTAACTTAGTAAGGAATAAAGGCAGTTAATCAGATACAAGCTACACATGATTTAGTATTTTTGCCCTCAGAAGATATCACATACATTTACAAACCAGAATATAAATCTTTTGGTTAATGGTCACTGAGCTATAAAGCCATCCTACTGCTATTCCCAGCAGCAGAAATATCAGACAGGGGCTGAGTCTACTACACACCTCACCTTTATCTGCAGACTCCCCCCCTCCCAGAACAGGTGGATAGAACAATCCTCCAATTTAGAGAACCAATCAAATATTCATGAAGTATCCACTAGACAACAAACCTTGTGTCACATCCTGCATGGGGAGAAACAAGACTGAAGAAAGCTGTTTTGAACAGCGCTCACAAGTGTTTTCTATTAACAAAATTTTACATAAAATAGCATTTAATATTAAGTATCTAAAACAAAGAAAGCACCATTAGTGTTTTTGATATGTTCATTTACTTCCGATCTATGAATAGCTTAAACTCCATGGGAAAAAACAACCAAACAAAATTCTTAAGAACAGCAGGCTTCACATAAAAAAGAACAAAATAATACCATTTGCAACAACATGGATACAACTATAGAGACTATCATACTAAGTGAAATAAGTCAGATAGAGAAAGACAAATACCACATGATAACATACACGGAATCTAAAACATGACACAAATGAGCCTATGAAACAGAAAGAGAATCACAGACATAGAGAAGAGACTTGTGGTTGCCAAGGCGGGGAGGCTGGGGTGGGATGAAGTGGATGGTGAGCTTAGCAGATGGAAGCTTTTACATATAGAATGGATAAACAAGGTCCTGTTGTATAGCACAGAGAAATATATTCAATATCTTATGATAAACCATAATGGTAAAAGAATATATTTTTTTAATGTAAAAAAAAAATAGCAGGCTTTAAAGGAGTAAGGCTATGGGAATACTTAAAAAACTTCCCTAATAATTAACAGCAATAGCAGTGCTATGCTTCTGAAGAAAATGCACTATCCTAGTAAGTGCTTAATATCTATGAACCATTTGGAATTGCAATTATATTTGTCCATTTCTAACTATAAAAGTGGCAAATTTTTTATATGGCTTAATCTAATAATACCTGGGACAACAGGATACAATTAACTACACATAGAAATGCAGTTGTCTTCTAGAATGTAAATCTGGAAATTCTTCAAAGAACTGAAATTTTTAAAATCTTAAACATCAGGTAGGATTTGGAAATGCCATCCCCTACATGGATAGACGGGGATGATGAGCAAAGTGATGGACACAGAATACACCATGCACAGTAAGGGAACTGACCTTACTCTAAAGGAGATACCCCAAGACTTGCTAGGGAGTTTCAATTTTATTCTACAGCAACCAGAATCATGGCAGATTTTAGGAAAAATGACAAAAAAAAAAAAAAAAGGCTAACATTTCTAGAGGAATTTATTTTTCTTTGTTTTGTTTTACAAAAGCCCTTTTTACTTGCTTATCCTCACTACTCTTGATTAGGAAACTGTAGTTTAATGTTAAGCAACACCAGGGTCATATATTTGTTCAAGAACTATAACTCAAATCCCGATCTTCAAGCCTTAGATCCAATGCCTTTCCAATATATCACAAAGGAAAGAACATTGCAAGAAGAGGAATACATGTCAGGTACATGCGAGATGCACCGAAGTAAACATGTAACTAGAGGCAGAGAAACCATTTAGTGGGTGATGTATAAAAATGCAAATATCTCAGAACTGTTACACTGCACACAGCTGCCAGCAATTCACAATGCACCTAGAAAATCTTATTTCACTGAGTCTCCAAACCCATTAATTTTCAATCTCCAACCCCTCCACAACATAGCTTTATCACAAAAATCTAAAATTACACTGGACATATTCCCTTAGGTAAGGCAAAAGTTAGGTGTCACCTTCCCTATAATTAAAGATGCTAAGAATATACATACGAACTTTCAATTTCTCTACTCCTCAAATGATAAGAAAATTACTGTTTTCTAAACGTTCACTAAAACATTTTCTGAGAATAAAGGGTAGAGTCAGTTTTTATTTGCCCCTTGGTGATAGCTGGTTAAGAAAGAAACATCTATGATTAAAATATACATGTATTTGATGTTGTCTAAATATTTTCCTACCAATGTATTATAAAAGTTTACCCAAAGATTAAATATATATTAATTAAATACATAATTAATTAAATTAAATATATTTTCAAAATAACTATGGACTAGTAGCACCAACAACTCACTAGTAACACCAACTTAGAGCATGGAGTTAGTAGCAGATCTGGAAAGACTTTGGGGTCCTGGGGCATAAGCTATGCTATCCAAAAGAGCAGGATGATTGTGTAGAAAGGGCTCAGGGTTTTGAGATTAGACAAACCCCAGGTCAAATTCATCTCTACTACTTATTAAGTGACCTCAGATCAAGGTGAAACCACTACCTTGTACTTCCTATCCTAATCTCTAAAACTGATATCACTGGGATAATTGTAAAGTGCTTGGTATATATAGCAAAATGCTCAAGAGATGATAGTTCTCCTTCCTTCCTTCCTTGCCTTCTGTCTGATCAGTAAATTTAACTTTCTCCATTACTCTAATACAAACATTGATTGATAATATTTTGTCTAACAAGGCCCCTACGGATCTTTTTTTTTTAGTGACACCTCATGCCCCATATAGTGGTGTCCTAACCATTAGACTCCAGGGAAGTCCCCATATCTTTTTTAATCCTGAAAATTCCAATATAGGCCCACCACAATTCTGAAAAGGTTCTCAAAACAAACGTTTATCTCTAACCCATTTGGCCACAAAATCTGGCCTGATCTGGGCCATAATCAGGTGAGCAAACATGACTAGTTTATATACAGTTAGTTTATTCCCCCGATATAAATAGGTCTACATTTCTCCTGCAGAAACACTATTGTGCTTGACTCAATAGTACTGCCTCAAACCCCCTGGGGATAATTACATTATATACAGTGGATTTCCTTTTCAAAATTTAAATTACTAAATACGGAAGTACTACAACAGGTCCTGTGCCCCCAGTTGACTTCCCATAAAAGTAGATGAACTTATTATTAATTTATCATTTCTTTCCCATCCTCTGACCCAACACACCAAGCCCCTTTAAACCTAAAAATCTTGAGGCTGCAATATGTGAGTTATGATTTCCAAAATTACTCTCCAGAAAACCTGGGTTTTAGTCTTAGGTTGCCCACTAATTATTTACATACCTTTCTGCATGTCTTCAGGCCTCAATCTCCTTAAGGGTAAAAATCAAGTAAACAAACTTGAAACATTAATCTTCTAGAAAAGATGTCAATAAAGAAATGAGAATGGTCCAAGTGTTCTGAGTACAGTTTGAAGAAGTGGCTAATGAAAGTACTTTTAAGACACCAAAATCAAAGATAAAGTTCCAAGATTTCCTAGAAATAAAATATCTCTACCAGTCAACATTGCCTCCCACTCTTTTTTAAAAAAGCAACAAAAGAAAAAATGGTCTACATATGCCACGTGCCACCCGCAGACAAAAACAAAACATCCATTCTTTAATCCTCATGTCTCAATATCCAACTTACTGTGGCGTTTAAATTCCTTCTGCAGTTTACTGATCTGGTTACTTTTTATCCTGTTTCCAGATAGAGTTTTCACTTTCTTTGGTTTCAGTGTAGTCTTTAGACTGGGTCCTGCCCTTGCATCTACCACCTGGAAGAAAATACTGAATATTTAATACCATTTTTAAAATGACACCTCTGCACTCTCTTAGTTCAGATGAGTGCTTATTTGAAGGAGCCAAATTTGAGAACCATAGTTTTCTACTCAGTGTTTAAGAGCTCATGTGCACTTTGAATCATCACATGGTATTAAAAACAGTTTATCTAGGGTTTTTTTTTTTACTTTGAAGTAGTAACAGCAAGAGTAGCTGGACAAAAAATTTATATAGGTTTTATATATGGTGAAAATGAGCCAAGTAGGTTAAGAAAAACCAGACCTTACAACAATTAACATTCCTACTGGATGATGTCTGCAGTTTACAAAACGTTTTCATATACTTTTGATTCTAACTTCACCACAAGGCAGTAAGCAGTAATTTGTTATTCCAATTTTAGGGTACAGAAAACCAAGAGATATTAAACTATGTATTTTGCCTTATTTCACTAAACTAGTAAATAGGCAAAGGGAGGTAGGGAAGGCGCCCAGACTCATGCTTTATGCTCTTTTTACTACACACCCTTAAGCCTGAGGTCAGCCACGTGCGGGCAATGGCATGTTCTGCCACAGCCCGGCAAGGCCACCGGTCTAGCCCCATATGGTCTCATTTCTCATGTCTTCATTCACATTTACTATTTGCAGATTTCTATCCTTCTGTAATGGACAGAGGAGCCTGGTGGGTTACAGTCTATGGGGTCGCAAAGAGTCAGACACAACTGAAGCGACTTAGCATGCATGTATCCTGATGTAAAAAGGTTGACATCACCTTCAAAATCACAATTTGGATCTTCCCCACATAAGCTATTCCTTAAAGAAAAACTCACAATTTTAGAAGTTAACAGACACACAGAAACCTATTATAATAATGTAACATTGTCACCAAAGAACAGCTTACAAGGCTAGCGTAAGAAAAAATGTAAAGAATAAATGCCTGCCTGCTTAAAAACAAGTATCTTATATAAATGTCATAAATCTTCTGAAAGCTAGCATATAGAAAAACAAATAACACTTAACAGTGTTGTTCTGGTCACTGAAAATATTTTCTGAAGAATTCTAGTGACATTATTAAGTGAAATGCAAATCTCAATTTAACACAGAGAATAAAAACAGCTTCTATTTAACTGAGTGATTACTAATTATTCTTAATATATATCATCTCATTCAGTTCTTACAATAGTTTTGTGACATGGCTATTATCCTCTTTTGCACTTAATAAATAAATGTCACTTGTCCAAAGTTCACAAGTAGTAAGTGGTAAAAAAGGAGGGTTTAAATCCAGTTCTGAATGTAAACTCATGTGCTCCTTAGTACCAACATGAGTTAGGAAATCGGTTGTCCTAAAAGATGAAAAAAGGATTCATGTCTAATTAACTGGAGGAATTTCTGGGTTGAACCTAAAAATATGTTAAATGTACACTGTGAATCTCCAAAACGGGTAAATTCAATACAATACATGCCAAAATGTTAAATGATTATATCTAAGCAGCAATTAGTATTTTTCTTTATTTTTTTCAGACTTTTCTACCCCAGGAACATATTATTTCCTAAACTAAGGGAAAAACTAGTGTTACTTTAAATATAACAGAGGTACAACTGAAAAAGGGGAAAAGATAAACTCACATGATTCCAGTTTTTTTTTGATCCTGCTGGCAATTTCTTCCATCTTTTCACAAGCAGGACACAGGCATTACAGATATCTCCTGAACGAGTCTCATGTAACCTGGTAAGAAAACGATCAAACCTTTACTCGTCTCCTTTACATAAAAGAATTCATGGAAGTACATTTCTTTTAGAAAAAACACTATTTATAGTTTATAGATGTTATTTCCAATTGTCTGGGGTGATCCAGTTCTACTGTTTCTGTAGAATATTTCAGAAGTCTAATTAACTTATATGTGCTGCAATTTGGTCATTTTAAAATAAAGAATTTTTTTAAATTAAACAACGGTAACATTTAAGACCTAGAGAAGATCCTGGTCACCATGTTTTTACACAATGATGTCCAATTAATCTTTCTTGAAATGTATAGATACATAAGCAATAAAACGCTATCCTTTAAGTAAAATAATGTGCCATGATATTCTAGTTTCACAACAAACAAAACCAGAGAGGCACTGTAATATTATTTTAATGAATGTATCTGCATAAGGGGAAATAAATGTATAGTTTCCAAGTTATTTTTTAATTGTCTCTCTGAGGAATTTTTCATTTACTATACATATTTCTATATTACAAATATATACAGAAAAATACTAATAGCATTTATTATATATACAATTGGAAATAAAGCATTAAGAGAAAAATGTGACTTCAAATGGCAAGGTTGGTTGGTAGAGACTCTTTGACAACCTTCAAAATAAATACAGTCTAGGATTAACAATAACTAATCAACAGAATGTTTTGATAAGAAACACAGGGGTGAAATTAATTTCTAACATCAAAAATGGCTCAACATTAAGTATCTTGTTTCATCCAAGTATTTTTTGAAAAGTAAATTCCATTTTATTAAGCAGAGGTTTACTGTCAAAAGAAAAAATAAAGAATAAAATTATAAAATAAAACTAATGTACCCTGACAGGTTTCAGGGCAGAACATTAAACCCTGTTAGGATCCTCAGCAGATTGGGTTAAAATTTATTTGTATAACTTAGAAAAACAATACAAAGTACTAGTGGAGGACAATTACTCTGAGAATAAGGGTTATTTTTTTAATCTCTCTATACATCTTGAAGTTAACAATGAAAGGTTCTATTATAACTTTTTTAAAATAATTTTTAATTGGTAGATAATTGCTTTACAATCTTGTTTTGGTTTCTACTGTACAACATGAATCAGCTATCAGTATACATGCATCTCCTCCCTTTTGAGCTTCCCTCTCAACTCCCCCATGATTTAGGGCTTCACAATAAACTTAGTAGTTCCTCATAATCTAGAACAAAAAAAAAAAGGGTATGCTTTCAGTATTGTTTGGATTTAAGCGCAAGTGCCTTGAAACAACCTAGATTAGAATATGAGTGATTTTAATTATTATTGCATTGTTCCAATCCCTTTGCTTAGAAATACTTCCTTATACTGTGATCTTTTTCACTCTAAAAATGGTACAAACATCACATGATCTTACCCAAAACAGCTCTGGAAATCCTTTTCATAGCGTTTACTGTCAGTGAATCGAGAACTGGAGGATTTAGCTCTGCAAATACAGCATCCCTCTATACTTCGGTACATCTTTGGCTTGTGAAAACCAAACATCTTTTCTTCTGGGCAATAGCCTGTAAAGCCAAGGGAATTGACACAGCTTTGTTGAGGGCTATAACAAGAAACCATTAAAAGCAAGCTCTCTGCTCCACCCCTCCCCCTGCAACATGGTATTACATGACCAAGACAGACAGGAGGGCTCTGGTGAAGACCTCTTGGATCTACCTCAATTCTTGGCACACGAGCATGCCAAGTGTCTAAAACAAACAGAACAGTTCAGATATGTAACAAGGCTTCTCCTACCTCCTTCTACTATCCTGGCAAAAACTCACTGTAAAACTGCAGGAATGGAGAAGGAAATGGCAACCTACTCCAGTGTTTTGCCTGGAGAATCCCAGGGACGGGGGAGCCTGATGGCCTGCCGTCTATAGGGTCACAAAGTTGTATACGACTGAAGCAACGCAGCAGCAGCAGCAGCAATGGGTTTGATGGTAACAACTGTTGTGAAATCTTTAGACCCTGTTTTTTTCATACCTCTGAGATACTCTTTCTAATAAGAATAGTATGAAAAAAATAAAAAATAAAAAAAAATAAAACTGCAGGAAGCAGGGATTTTCTAAAACTCAAGATGCTAAGAAGAGAAGGACAGAGAAGCCTAGCGTGCTGCAGTCCATGGGGTTGCAAAGAGTCAAATACAACTGAGTGACTGCCCAACAACAAAGTAGAGAATACAACAAATTCTCTCTCTCCACTGTCCTGTGAAACACCGGAATCATACACAGTGGAGGACACATCCTAAAATCAAAGGTACCCCTTTTTACTCTGCATGTTTGCATTACTGTGATTCCCCTCTTGGAAAGTTCTGAGCATTTACCACAGGACTACAATTTGATACTAAGCACAGAAGTAACTCAATATGCATCAACCCACACTACTTTGCCCTATGGGAAATCAGAGGGGCTTTCTTCTGTGATAAACGGGAAGTTCTAAGCAGGCAAGTTATCCTTGAATTGAAACTACGGAAAGGAGGATGTAAAACATACAAAAACTAGGGTTATAGTTTATGAATGCTAATTTCATAAATCATTAAGACAGATTAAGAGTGAGCTCATGTTGCCTGACCAGTGGTCTGCCCCTCAGTCGTTACAGAGCTTTTTGAAGTTCTTCAATGAGGCGCTGTGCCTGAGCTCTAATAGTGGGAGGCAGATGTTCAAAAATGTAGAGTGAGATAAACTGTGATTTCCATGATCAAAAAAACCCTCAACATCCATCAAGGAAGGAAGAAAGAACTCCAGGGCTGGTTGCAACAAAAGGCAGCTGGTAGTAAACATACACTTTATAAATAATTTAGAATATCCAAACCAAGGACCAACTTCACAAAACATCTGGACTAAGAGGTGATGAAAATGTAATGAACAGAAACTAAACCCCAAAGGACAAATCCAGAGCAGGGCCTCTGTTGTGTGTGCATGTGTGTGCGCGCCTAAAGCATAAGAGAACGTTATTAAAATTAACTAGATTTGTACCCACAGTTTTAGGAGTTATAACCACATTTTAAAAGGAATGCCATCCTTTTAAAAGTTCTTTTAGAAATACACTCAAATATATGAGTAAAACAAAAGCCTTGTGTTTGTCTTTGAATGACCTCTTCCCTAACCTCATTCCTCTCCAATTCTGGTTAGCCATACCAGAGTAAGTATTTATGAAAGTGATTTATAAAAATAACCAAATAATCAGACTCTGTGTGTGCCTGTGTGTGTCTGAGATGAAGCAATTCTGAAATACAAAGGATTTAAAATTTGCTTTTAAGAAAATAATTTATCAGCAAATAATTAGTCAAACACTTAAGTTTTCCTTTTAAACAGGGACTAGTGTTCTTTGATGTTTTTGAGGCAAGTAAAAGAAAGATGTGATACATCAGAAGGCCACTGATGTATTTCAATAATTAATTCTAAACTAAAAGTTAGTTTAAGAATTGTTAAACAAGAACATAATGTTTCTAGTTGATTAAGGTAATTGTTTTCATTAAGTGAGACTTTTTTGAAGGGGAAAAAAAATGAGAAAGGTGCTCAATATATAGTAGGAAAAGGTACAGACCTGTGAAATGAAGTAGATTTTCTTTTTCAGTCTAACAAAAATTCACATGATAAATGAAAAGAAAATTGCCTTCTGAAGAAAATGGCCATGCACTGCTTTGGAAAAAACAATGTCAAACGACACAGGTTTATACAAACTTTAAAAGAAGTATGAAGAAAGTAGAAGCTACTGCTTTAATTTGTATATTCCTGTTTTGAGGCAAAAATGTAACACAACTCTTTCTAGTCCTTACACTAACCTGCGGCCTCTCCAAATTCCCCTAATACCTTCCATTATCATCAAAGTCAAAAGTCCACAGATCCTCCTGCAGTCGCCAGCTTCATCAATAGCTCTAGGAAATTTCAACCTCCCTTCTCCGTTCTCAGCAAGGACAGAGGAAATACAGCAAGAAATGCCAGTTCATTCCATTAACACACAGGCCAAATCCCATTACAGGACAGACTATTCTACCCTCACAATCCCCTTCCTTCCACAAATAATAAGCATACTATCAAAACTATTAAAAATTCAGGTCATCTCCAGGATATGAACTACTACCTTCACGGAGGCTGGATTTGATTGACCAAGAAGTCATAGTTGTGTCAGTTATCATGCTGGCAAGCTGCTAGGGAATATTAAGACTATAGCCAAATATTACTTTCCTTTTCATTAGCAGTGACTGTGAATCAATTTTTGGTGGTGGTAGGAATCGCCACAAAACTTACCCAATAGTAAGTGAAACAATCCACTCTTCAGCTTGAGAAATGTTCTTAGACATCAGAGAAAATCTAATAGCCTGATGTCTTCCGACTGATATCTTTTATGTAGCTCTGCAACCTTGTTTTTCCTGACAAAACTCTTCTGCCTAAGCAGCTGAGTGGGGAGTCTAAATTCTAGGGTTCCCCCTCTCTCAGTGCCAAGTGCAGTAAGGAGGCAGGCACCCGTCCTGATGCAACACGCAAGTAGCACACGAGCCTTTTAATGGATGACTACTTAATAAACCTAGTAAACCTTTTCTGAGCTTATTCCTGCACTTGAGAGGCACCTGGGAATCTGCAGTGAATACACAGGGGTTTCACTCTGGGCTTTGTTTACGAGCAACCCACTTAAGCAGTGATTGGTGTTTAACCATTTTGAGCTTTGGGGAGGCCAGAGAGTAACTGAAAGTATTTTCACAAAACCTACAAACCCACTAATGTTTTAGAAAAATAAAAAACCTTTTCTAATCCCTGGGAAAAAACTAAGACACAAAATGGCTCTGAAACCAAGTTACTTTATATATTTGAGAAAGTGGTGAGTGAGCATGGCACAATTTGATTTTAAACTTGGGATTTCTATTATCTCAACAAACTAAGTGGTCTTTAGAATACTTCTTCCCTATAAGACACTGAATCACTATGTTGTTTTGTATACCTGAAATTAACATAATAAAAATAATAAGTAACATAATAAAACGGAATCAACTTCAGTTTTTAAAAAAGAGTATTTCTTTCCTAAGCTCACATTTGTGCAGTATTAAATGATTCCTCCAGAACAACCTATTTGTTCAAATTGTTAGTTATTTTTGCATGTATTCTTACAGATGTCACATCACTCAGCAGTGTTTTAATAGAAGGAAGCCAATGCCATCTGCTTCTTAATTGATGAATAGTTACAGATGAGAGTAGACTCCATATAGTATCACCCTTAAGCGTGTATTTGCAGAATCAGAAGAAAATTTACCTTTGAAATGAAGGCAAAAATAAAAGACTTAAAATGCTGATTTAAAAACTGTCATTTGCCTTCTAAAAATAGACAGTAGCGGTGGTTGCAAAACTCTAAATATACTAAAAGCTACTGAATTGTATACTTTGAGAGTGAATTTTATGATATATAAATTGTTACAATAAGCTTGTTTCTAAAAATAAAAAGATTGGGTTTGGAATTCTCTTTACTTTATTCATCTTTGTAACCTCAGCACCTAGAATATTGTCAATCATGTAATACGTACTCAATAAATCTGTGGATTAAACTTTTTTAAAAAACTGTCATTTGTACAGTTTTGCTAAAGCACTTTCACTGGCATTTCTTTACCTACTGTCAGCCAAAAAGCCATAATTTTTAAAAAATATTGTAACAGTTAAAGACAAACCAACCATGCTGAAATTACTGTTCTGTCCAATTTAATTCAATCTCAAAGATTAAAGTTAATAGCTAAGTCAGCAAAAGCCATAAGAGAAATAACTGTAATTACATGAACAAATAGCATACAAAGACAGCAATGTGAGTTTTTAAAATACAACAATCAATTCTGAACATTTGTTTTGATTGATTTATTGGGGTTTCATCTACTTTAAAACTGTAAATTTCATAAAAATTCAACGATCAACTTAATGAAAGGATGGGGAAATGCATCCTTAGGGTTGAAGCAAGGAAAGCATGAAGTAACCACTGTTTATCAAGATGCAAAAGAGCCAATTCTAATCTCATTTAATGAGACTATGAAGGCAAAGAGCAGGATGATGTCCTAGTACACTTAATATGGCACCCATATGTAAGTTTACTGAGCACAGTATAACATGATGGTGAAGTAATCTTCACAACCAATAGTAAAGGCTGTATAAGAAGTTTTCTGATAGTTCCAAGCTTAAAGATCATCTCTTTTAATCTTTAGTGATACCAAAAGGAACAGTATGATTTGCTATGAACTAAGAAACAGTATGAAGAATCATGGAAAATGCAAATTTTAGAGCTTTTAGTACCCTTTCTGACATGGAATTAGGAGACAGTGAGGTGAAGATCTTAATTCTGCAGAGCATTTTCTTATCTTTCAAATCTTATAAGGGTGTGATTTCCATTAACACTTAGGAAAATGGAGAAGGGTCTTCTTATGATGTCTGTAACATCTATCAGGACTTCCCCGGTGGCTCAGACAGTAACCTTAGTTGGTATGCTTTGAAGGACACCAACAGTTCCTCCAACGTAATAACTTCCCCAATTCCATTTTCTAGATTCCTTCTGGGTAGTTGTTTTTCTTATATTCAAAAATACCTTTCAGGGGCTTCCCTGGTGGTCCAGGGGTTAAAAATGTGCCTGCCAATGCAGAGGACATGGGTTCCATCCCTTGTCCAGGAAGATTCCACATGCCCTACCTAGAGTCCGTGCTCCACAGCAAGAGAGGCCACTGCAATGAGAAGCCCGCGCACCACAGCTAGAGAGCAGCCCCAGCTTGCTGCAACTAGGGAAGGTTTCAGTGCAGCAAAGACGACGCAACACATCCAAGAAACAAAATAAACAAATGTTTAGAAAAACTTTTTTCAAAACTCAAAATGCACTGGATGGACTAGGTACAAGAAAACAGAAGTAAATATGCCAAAGATGATGATAAATCAGCTTTTACAGTTAATGTTGTAATTTGTCCTTACCATCTTGAGAAGTGAAATTCTGATGCAAATCAGGGGTGTGACCTCCCAAATTAAAACATTTCTAAATTGTTCATTTTCAGGAGACCAAACCCTATAGCTTCTAATGATTTTTTCTAAAAAAACCAAATGACCTAGACTTCTTTTCTAAAAAAGCACACATAAGATAGTGTATGTGCATACACGCTCAGGCATTGTGTCTGACTCTGTGACCCCTTCGACTATAGCCCACCAGTCTTCTCTGTCCGTGGAATTTTCTGGGAAAAAATACTAGAGTGAGTTGCCATTTCCTCCTCCAGGGAATCTTCCTGACCCAGGGATTGACCCCACACCTCCTAGTATCTCCTGCACTGTCAGGCAGATTCTTTACCACTGTGCCACAGTGTAAATGTCCATGGATTCTCAGACTGGTTAAAGTATGGTGTCTTCACACTACAGGATACCCTTTCAGCCCTTGAAAGAAGGCAGTAGATCTACAACATGTGCAGAGAGGGAACTTTTTAAAGATATCTTGTTATATAGTATGTTTTTAATGAGATCTTGAATACACAACCTGGCTTTTTAAAATAGACTTTTAAGAACCAATAACTAGCAATTGTCTCTGAGGGGTGCAAGAATGAAGGAGGTTTACTTTCACTTTACTCCCTTCTATACTACTTTTTTTTTTTTTAAGTCAAGAGCACCACACCCCAAAACTTTAGTCATCATCACATATCTTGACTTAACTAAAGAGGAATCTGAAAAAGCCCAAAGAACTTAAATAAACTTCCTCAAAGACATACAGATGAAGAGATACACATTAGGAAATATATTCCACAAGACAGCATACAGAATAGGCTAGTAAAATCAGAACAGACAGAACAGAATGGGACGGAAACTGCAGAGAAGAGACAAGCAAAAGATGTGTAAAGTGGGAAAGGAAGCAGCAGTGGACAAAGAGGAAAGGCACCAAGCAACCAAAGACAACTCTAAAGGGAAGGAGATGCATTTTTTAGAGCTGAACTTTAAACGGCATGATTCTGGGAAAGGAAGAGAAATAAATAAGAAAAAGCACTTATGATCCAAAGTTAAGTGCCATCTCGAGTGCCTGAAACTGGTAATGCCACCTTCAACACCATTTCGGTCAACAGTATGCTATCTTTAATCACATGTAAGTACAGGATCTAGTAAACACTAACAGTGTAACTGTAGCAACACTCTTCACAAAGAGTCAAATAGGATTGTTTTGTGTTCTCCCACTGCTAGGCCACTTGGTTGCAGTATTCTCCTACAAAAAGATACGTTTCAGTAGTACTTAAGGAAAAGCATGGGGCAATCAAACACTACTATTTCCTTTTACCTGCTTCTAGTAGATACCTACCCACATCCCAATACCAAAGTTTCTGAATTTCTTAATTCACTTTTTCAAGTGAAATTTAAAAATTTAAACTTGCGTGGAGAAAAACAGAAAGAGGTGGTGGATGCCCACTTGTTTGCCAAAAACAGACATGTTCTCCAAACATGTATCCAGACTGAGAAATTATATAATAAAATCAGTGCTGCCTATGTAATCCACGCTCAGTAGAAGACCCCAGAACTCCTCCTACAGGAAAGGGGTCAAACTCAGAAATTAAGTCTTCAGCTGACATAGCACAAGTTAAAAATAAAAATCACAAAGCCAGGTCTCTGCGTTTTAGACAGTGTAAAAAGAAATACTAGGTCTTCCCATTTTGATACTGTAAAAACAAAACAAAACTGGGTATTCCAATACCAGATTAAGAGCAATTCCAGTGAATGAGAAAGTTAAAGGTTGGGAGGGTAGTATTCATTTGCTTTTAAAGGATGATTATTAGTTAAGAAATGTGACTATTGTGAGTGTGATGAAGAAGTCAAGCTGGAATCTATATTTCTGCTTCTGTCTTTACAAGTGAATAGACAGTCACCTCAAATTTTATTTGTCCTCTGTAATATTAGGGCAAAATCTTACTTCTACCTTCCAGGAATGCTGTGGAGCAAGAATATGAAAACATCAGTGTATGTATATGATTTCCTTAAATTTATGACTTGCACATTATAGAAATATAAACTCTTATCTGTCCCAAGACACACCCAACTAAAATGAGGGTAGAATCCTGATTTCTGAAGGTTTTAAGAACAAGTTTGTGGGGAAGGAGGAACCTAAAATTTCCAGAGATTTTAAGTTTATGAAACCACCATATTCCTTTCCACGAAGGTTGTTCTCCATTTTCAAACTTGACAAAAATGTTAAGAAAGCACACACCTGGTCCAACCTGAATCTCAGGAAAGTTCCTAAAGCTCTCTGAAGCACAAGGACTGGCAGTCCTAACCTTTAAATGCCCTCCTGATTATATAGTCTTCTCTTCCAAACACATTCTTTTTATGTTCACCTAACCTGGCTTTAATCCACACAATCACATAAAAAAATCTGAAAGTCAACCAGATGCTCCCTTCTCATCTTCTGCAAGACCTCTACCATCTCCATGATGAAGCCTTAGAGAAGCTCCTTCTTTCACTTCTCTGGTTCATGTTCCTTCCATTCCCATTGTCTGTTTGTCCCTCATTATGGTGTCTGAACTTCTGTCAGAGCCTCATAACTGACTTATAAGGCTGCACCCTTCAAATAGGTGGTATCATCCTAAAAAGTTCAAATATTAATATTCCTTCCAAGGTACCAACACTTGGCTATCAGGATAATATCCAAACTCCTTGGCAAGAAATTCAAAGCTTTTCAGGATCTAGTCCTGTCTAACAGCTACTCCCAACACAGAATTCTAATATTCCAGGAGTGTCAAATCAACCTTAATAACTAGCCACATCAATACTTAAGGCTGCTGTTTCTGTCCAAATGGTGTCTCCTTCACCCTCTTAACCTAAGAAATTACTTGAGAATTTCATCTTTTTACAAAACCTTTCCATACCTAACAAACACACTGGATTTCACATACTTGTTTAAGCTATTGTTTCCTCTGTGCTTAGTCACTCAGTGGTGTCTGACTCTGCAACCCATGGACTATAGCCCACCAGGCTCCTCTGTCCGTGGAGATTCTCCAGGCAAGAATACTGGAGTGGGTTGCCATGCCTTCCTCCAGGGGATTGCTCCCTCTACTCAATGATAAACTGTTACAGGACAGAAACTATTAATAAGTCTTATATTATAACCAGGTGCTGACTGTACCTCGTATACAGAACTGGGTGGAACTTGCTAAGAAGTGTGGGGTAGACAGAATGGAGCTGAACAGTGTTTTTAAGGGCATGAAATAGGAATGGTATCCACAATAAAGACATGCATTTAAAAAAAAAAACTGATGTTTTGAACAATGTCATTTTTCTTTAACATTCAGTTTCTAGACTTTTGCACCACCCCCCCAAAAAAAAGTGGGCTTTAAAGATTTCCAAGAAATGTAAACCAAATGAATGACTTTAATCAGAAAAGACTAACAGCAAACAAGTTAACGTTTTCGTAACAATTGGTAGAAAAAATATTTCTTGATTTCAAGCAGGCATGTGTAGAGGAAAGGAGGATTAAGAGAACAATGTGTGTAGAAACGGATCTCAAAACGAGAGCTATTTAAACTCAGCATACATTAACATCAACCAAATTAAAATAACATTAAGCCAAATCAAACTTATAGTAGGTGGTAACAACTAAATATGAAGCTAAAAAAATTATTTTAGTTAAACTGCAACTTTTGTACTTGAATATGTAATAGCAAAATGTGTCTGTGACTTCTATATTTCTAGTACAAAAAGAAAACTCTCCTTGAAAATAAACTCCCTTCTTTTGGATTAGCTGCATTTCCATAATACAGAAAACCACTCAGTTGCAAATTCAATTAAAAGGGACTGAAAAAGAGAAACTGGAGAACCAAAAGATAACAAAATATTTTCAATTTATAATAGGACACTCTTGTAGACAAATCAGAAAGAAGATGGTATTTTCTAGATTTCCACTGGACTTTCTGATGTTACCTGGTTGAATCAGAATTAGATTGGCAACCAGGAGTTTAAGGCAGTGTCTTCCCAGAAACAGTTTCTGAAGGTGGGGAATGGGGCCAAAAACAATTATTCTTTCCACTTCTCATTTACTAAATTATGTATTCCAGCAAGGAAACTGATCCAAATCTGTTTTGTCTTCTGCAAAATATCTACTTTCCAAAGTTGTGAGGACAACAGGTTGTATTACCAAGCACATGATTTACTTATTTACATCCCCGAGAACAAGGTATGATTATTGCTATTTTGCAGATGACACAATCTGACTACAAAGTGACTTGCTTAACATGATCACATCTTCGGAAACCAAGGGTCTTTGGATCACATCTTTTCAACCCCATAGACTTCTGAACACTAACCTAGTGCCTCAACAAATATACTTTCCTCCTTCCTAGCCAATTATATGCCTAGCACTGCTTAGGGAAAAAAAGAAAATGTAATACTTTTAAAGCAACCTACTAAGTGCCTAGCACGGTAAATTAATTTGTCCTTGCAACAGCTTATGACGTTGGTCTACATTTCAAATTAGCTTTAAGTTTTTCCCAGTGAGAAACTTATTTTACATGGAAAATCATTCTCAAAGTGCTTTTGTGACATAAATCTGCCTGACTGTGAGCTTATGAGCCAGGTTTTCCCAAGGTCTGCCTGCCAACTCTGGAGAAAAAACTGATCATTCAGGTTCCAGATATACAGAATAGTACTGTGCAACAGCAGTCTTGAGGCCCACCCAAGATTCTAGAATATACTATGTATTGAACTTTTTATCTCCAATCTCTTGCAAAAGTAATGCAAAACGAGAAGGCGGCAGAGACCTTGTCTGTCTTTCCCACTCTCAACTCATTTACCTTGATAAACCAAATCTCTGCTGCACATATCACCTGATATTTAAAACAAAAGCCTTAAACTCTAGATACATTTGAAATTTCTCAGAACATTGAAATCTAGCTGTAACTCGGCTATGAAATACTAATTAAGAAAACAAATTAAAGAATCTCAGTGTATTGGCAAAGCTCCTCATATGCGTTTTATTAATAAATACCTGACCCAGAGAAATAACTCCCCAAAGGAAAGCCATAAGGTTATTAAATCTGAAGTTTCTCATTCTCTTGACAAGATCTTTCTATTCATTTCAGAAATGTACTAATATTGGCAGCCTGTAGGTATTTGTCATTTGGTCAACCAAAACTTGGGGGATAAGAGTGTATTGAATAGCAAAACAATGAAAGCACAAAACTGGTTTCAATTTGTATGGATATTCTGGTATGTGTGGGCGTGGCCCTCAAAGGATATTTTTATTTTTCAGTAAAGGCCACTTTTAGATTCTAACCCTTAAACATGATCAAAATACAGGAGAAATAAGGAAAGAAACAACACACAGTGCTGCTTATCGGATGTCTAGACTGCAAGCAAACCCCAAATACCAAAGAAGCATCCATGTGTCAAACCAGCATAATTTCTGAACTATGCCTGGGGCCACATACCAAAAAAAAAAAAAAGTTAGCTTGAAAAGAAAATCTAAGAGGGGTAACCAGCAGGTCAATCCCAGTTCACAGGAAATAGGAAGAGCTAGCAGGGACACCTAGCCGTTACCTTTTATCATCTCCCTGAGCAGCTTCCTCCCCAACCCCCACAGAAAATCTAGAAAGGCCTAACTCCTACATGCTAGCTTCTTCAAGGTCGTCCGAAGATAACGCAGAAACACTGAGCTGAGCACACCTTTAGGCCAAAAGATTCCCTCTTGCCCAAACCATTACGTAAATACTTTAAATGCCACAGCCCACCAGAAACAGTCCCAGAAGTTTATTTAAATTGAGCAACTAATAAACGCGTTCGGCTTTGTAACATAAATTATGAAAACGCTCAAGAGTGACAAACTCCAGTTAAAAAACAGGTGCTTTGAGTACTTTTAATGACAAGGTCCAATTCATTTTTTAAAAAAATTATTAGGAGAAAGGCGGGGTGGTCGGGGGGGACCTTTTCTTAAGCTTCCTTAGGATAATATGAGTGAAGAGTGTGGGGAAGGACAGATGGGGAGAACTGTCTAGCATTTCATGTCTGGCTGTGACACAGTAATTCCTGGTCTTCCGGGTGCCTGGAGTAATCGAAGATTAGAGCGAGAAAATAAAAACAAAGAAATCTAGTAGGGGTCAGAGTTACCAGAACAAACTCTGCACCGCGCGACCACCTCAAGTAGCACCACCCCAACCAAAACAGCCCTGGTCACAGCCGGGCCCCCCCTCCCACACGTAAACACACAAAGACCAGAGCTGCACGAACGGTTCGCCCACAGTCCTCGCTTCCCTTTGTAGGACAACGGGAGCCCCGAAGTTCCCTGCGGTTGCTTTTTGGGTGTCGTCGGGGCTGGGTCCCCTGAACGTGGGGACTGCGGCTCGGCTGGGGGGAAGGGGTGCTCGCCGGTTTCCCCGAAAGCAGCAAAATGCCTCCCCGTCCCGCCCCAGTCCTCCGCGGTGGCCCCAGGCTGCGCTTCCCCCCGGGCACGCGGCGACGGCCGAGACAGACACCCAGGCAGCAAACAGAACAGCTCCCCGGCGGACCCGTGGGTAAATACAGCAGCTGGGGTCGGGAGGAAAGTTCCAGTGGAGAGCTGCCCGCGGGGGAGGGGGCGGCGGCGGGAGGGAAGCGCGTCCCTCTCCGCCGCCTCCCTCACCTGCGCCGGAACAACGGGCCCCGCGCCCGCCCACCCGGCCGGCCCGGCGCCTCCCGCAGGCCGCGCCTCCCGCACGCCGTGCTGCCGGGGCTTGTTCCTCCTCATGGCTTTGCCCTGACGTAATTCAAACATGGCAACAGTTCGACTTCAAAGGCGGATCCACAGACCTCCCAGACGCAGGCTCAGGCCCCGGGGAGCGGGCCGAGCCCTCGCGGCCGCTCTCTCCCGGGCCCTCGGCCGTCGCGGCACCCGGCGCCCCGGCTCCACCGCCAAGCCCCGACTGCTGCCCCTCGGCCGCCCACCGCAAGGAAGCACGCCGCCTCCTCCCCCACCCCGCGCTCCGGCACCGCACCGCGCACAAGTAGCGTCGCCAAAGTTTCCCCGCGAGGGGCCGAGGGACAAAAGCCCCTCCCGAAACTCGCCCGAACTTAGGAGGGCCCGGCCTGCAAGGCGGCCGCCTCCAGGGCCGGCCGGGCCCGCACCGGCACATGCAGCTCTTTGTTTTCTGTCCAGCCGGGCGCTGCCTACGTGCAGCATCAGGGGCGTGGGATTGTTTCCCAGGGGGAGACACTTGACGATCGCCCAGGGGAAGGGTCCGGACTCTGCGCCCCGGGAGTCCGGGGACGGTCCCGCCGTCCTCCCCAAGCAGTAGGCCCATTTAATCAAAGTTTTGCAATGTCCTTGATGAGAAATGCCCGGATCCCCCGCCCCGCACCGGCCGAGAGTTGGCGACTTTCACTCTGCTTTTTAAACTGGCAAGACGCCATCATCAGCAAGTCACATTGTCCGGCCGGCCAGCCCCGACAGTGCCCACATCTCCCCGCTAACCGCGAGCCAGACACTCAGTCGGACCCCGGACCAAACCCGGGTCGCAGCCCCAGCACGTGGTCTGTCACGCTCCCCACAAAAAGCAGTGCCCTCCGGAGTTCCCGCACTCCTCAGGCGCAGACAACGCCGCTGCCTCCATCCCGGAGTCAACTCGGCTCCGACTGGCCATCTTAAGCCGCGCACCGTCGCCCTAGAGAGCTCCGCGGCGCCCACTTTATACGCTACAGGTGAATAAATTTGCGAACCAAACTTGAGGCTCCACCGACACCCCGGACGCCCGCGCTGTCTGGGCGCGGCCCGGGGAGAGGCGTTTGAGAGCCGGGGCCGCTTCCGAGCGGCCGCGTGTTGCTCATTGTCGCATCCGCATCCCTCCGGAGTTGGGCGGACAACGCCACCCGCGTGCACTATGGCCACGCCGGCACCGACCCGAAAGGCCGATTTAAACCCCCTCCGCCCTCCAGCTCGCAAGTAGGCGGCAACTTAAGTTTCCGAGCAAGGGGCGTTCATTGTCCACCCTCATGACAACACGCGCGAGGGGCCGCAAGAAACTAAACCACGAGGGCCAACAACGGCGCCCGGCCACTCCCGGGCGCGCGCCCACGCGGGTGCACAGACCCGGGGCCCCTCTGCAATCGCCAGCAAGTTCTTTTCTCTGGGGCCTTTAAGCCACCGGGCTCCCTTTCGCCAGCGAACACTGCGGCTGCGAAAAGTCATTGTCACCTTCAACGTGGATCCCTCAACTCCGGCGACTCCTCACCCCTTTCTTGACTCTGTTCACTTCCCCCACCCCAAGACTTTCGCTTTTCCTCAAATAACCTCCCTAATTAAAAAGGGCACACTAAACATGCAGATACAAAAGAATCTGGGGTCTGAAGATCACGAAAACAGCGCTCCCCGAAATGCCACCTCCAAGACAAAACTTCCTGTGTGTATAAATGAGTGCGTGTGTCTGTAGAAGGACTGGGGGAGGTAGTGAGGTGAGGTGAAAAGAGAAAAGAAACCACTCCGAAATCAAAGCCTCGTGAGACAGTTTTGCACCACAGTAATGGTTCGAGTTACTCACCTTCCAAAAGCAGCCGTTCCACGCGCAGTAACGTTCCCGAGGGGCGAAGTGCACGCCAAGTCAACCCCCCTTCCAATCGCTCCCTCCTCCTCAACTGCCTCGTCTAGAGAGATTGTCTCCAGCAGTTCTGCAGTTGCTACCGCTGGCGGGGAAGGTGTAGATTCCGCTTTCCCTCTGCGCACGCGCGGCTCCCGGTACAAAATTCTCCTGAATCGAACTTATTTGCATACGGGCGCGCGCGCGTCGAGGGCTGGGAGGGGAAAAGGCCCGGCGGCCGAGCGCGCTCCCGAGGCCTCTATTGTCCTTTTAAGGGGAGAAGTGCCGTGGCGCGGGAAACGCGGCGGCCAGAGGGAAACGGGGGCGGGGGCTGCTTACTATGGCTGACGTCACGTAAACAAACGCCCTCTGCCTTGAGGCAGCGGCCAAGTGGGAGTGGCGGGATGGGAAAGGCGGAGAGGTTAGCAACCCAGGGAGAATACTAGACTGCGTGAAGTGGTTTCCACTCCGAAGCTCTTCAGGCACACCGTTTCGCTTTGGAAAATAGTTTTGAAAGCTGTTTTTGCAAAATTCTCATACCTGTGCCCGGTTTCTGGCCTGAGCGATAGGGGAGGTGGTCTTGCAAGCATCCAGACTGAATTTATATGTTTCCCACATTTGCTAAATTTTGTTTGAAAACAGGTTTTTGAATCTTTTTTCTGTTTTAATCTTCTGGGGCCAGTAGAGGTTCGTCTTTCTTGCAGTTTTAATGAGTCATTTAGTAAAGTCCGATTTTGACACTATCCATTCACTAACTCCTGTCTGCCCTCCTCAAACAGTAACGCAACCCATGACAATCCAATTTTTTCTCCACTTCAGCCTTAAGATTTCAAGCCTGAATTGAATGGTTGTTAATTTCCGTGGGAACAGTGTCGCTTTCCTAATAGACTAGTTAATGGGAAGTCAGTAATCTAACTAGAAATGTACATCCAGCTGCTAGTAAAGGTTGTTCCACTCACCCAGAAATAATATTGATTCTACTAACTGATGGTCTTGGGAATTGAAAAAGTAGCCAGTTAAATGCAGGCTTTCCCTTGTGGAATATATAATAAACAATCTAAATGCTTCTTGCCTCAAGAGAGGAAAAAACCTGGAAAAGCTGAAGTAAATCTTCTCAGATTGATAAGTGAAAAATGCAGAAAGAATGATTGAGATACATCTTTATTCCCAGAACACATTTAACACCAACAACAAGCTGAGACCCTGACTTAATAATGATAGAGGGACATGGGGAGAGAGCAAGGATGTTTTTCCCAGAAACTTGATATTGGTCCCAGGATACAAAAGTGTGGACATCAACCATAAAACTTAATCATCTGTTGACTAGTTTCACTGCTTTCACTGTAGTGTCAACAATATGGATTTAAATAGCTACTTCTGAAATGCTAATTTAATGTGACAGTCGATTCCTAGTACAAACAAGACAAACCCACTTCTGAAGTCTTCAACTAATGTTTCCTCATTTTCTTTAGGTTCTGCAGCATACTATTTCTGTAACTGTTTGTAAAAACTATATGCTAAATACCTACAAAGGAGAAAAAAGCTGACACCTGTCACTAAAATGTCAGCTCCCTAAGGGCAAGAATTTTATGTTACATTCTTTTTTGTACCCTAGCGCCTGAAACAGTGCACGGTATGACAGACTGCTTGTAAATAATAAATCAATGGATGTTTTCAAATTTATTACAGATCTATTTCATATAAAAACAGTTTTAGTTTAGAATTTTTTTATTTTATCTAAAATGATCTTGGAAGTTATGGTGATCACCTTGATTGATATGATGGCTATCCTTAAATCATAATAAGTAAACCAGAATAAGATTCATAACCATTTCTGGACTTTGATGGAAAATTGGACTCTTAAGCATAAACTTCTATTTTCTTCTTTTTAAAGATTTTTAAAATGTGGCCCAGGTTGTCTCGAGTACTTATTTGGTTTATGACAGATAGTCCAAAAGTTATTTCACATTAGTGTATGCTTCTGAAAGTATGGAACTTACAAGTATAGTAATATTTTTCAAACTTCAATTATTGTTTGTAGGATATATCTATATATTTTAATATGTATATGTTATATATATATAATGTATAGTCATGTAAAATATAAATATGTACTTCCAATGCCTTTTCTCTTGAAAATTTATGTAAAGAATATATATTGTAAGCCACTGGTTCGTAATAACTTGAAGCAGAGTATGATCTACAAAATATTGAATTGCTATGTTGTACACCTGACATTAATATATTGTAAATCAACTATAGCTCAATACAAAAAAAAAAGGATATACATTTTAATACAGGGATGAAATAGGTCCAAATGTGCAAGGAATGCAGGCACTACAGTATTTTGGATATTTCGTGCTATGGAACTAATTCTATACAGCAAGACTTCCTTTACTCTCAAAGTAGAGGTCAAGAAGCAATCTAGGTAATTTCTGTAGGAAAGGTAGCAACAAAATTGTTAAAGAGAAATTTCAGTTCCTTAGAGTCTTGAAAAAAAACAACTGCTATTTTTGAACAAGCTGGTGCATTCCAAAGGTTCTTTTGTTCCTTTCATTGCTTGAACACGTTGTTATAGCTGGCTCTATCCAGGGCCAACTAATAGCTTCATTTATGAGCTACTTTTAAAATAACTATTTCTTAAATAGCCTAAGTGGATTTTTCATAAGGAAAGAAGGTAGGACGGAAGAAACATCTAAGTTTAGATTATATTTGGATTATAGGAGATTGATTTATACCATGTTCGGGAAATATTTGAGTATTTTTAATGACTGTAGTGCTGTTTTGAACTCATTCTGAGTTATCAAAAATGTTGAAATTGAAAATGTAGTAAAAATTGAAATTGAAAATAAGTTACCAGATAAGCCAACTACCTTACTTATGTGTTGTCCCCGTTGTAGGATTATGCCTATTGCCCAAATGTTTTCAAGCATTTAGCAAACACTGAATGATCATAACTATGTGCCAGACAGTAAAACCATTTAAGTAGAGAGACTTCTTGCCTCTTCTAATTTATTCCATTTTACTTGCTGCTTTCTCTTCTGTAGCATTTGTTGTCTTGTTTTGAGGATTAAAAACAGTTATTATCAGCAACTTTGCAATTTATTATGATCTTGGAATGGAGGATAAATTCTATATAAATGACTGAAAAAGACAATTCATGCTTGGCAATGAAGGATATCGTCAGCAATTTAGTAAGGTTTGTAATGACCACTGAAACTAATGATGATTTTTTAAATGAAGGCTGATACCCTCATCAGAGGCTGGTATGAACCACATCAAAACATTTTTGTTGAGCCCAGGAAAGAGATGATGATTATTATTAACCGTTGGGTTTGGACCCTTAACAGGTAATAGCTATAAAACTAAACCTTTTCCTCACACCTAAACAAGCACAGTATTTTGTTACTCATTCGTTTAAGTCCGTTTGAAGTTCAACTAGCCAGTGGACAGAGCAAGTCAGATAATTTTAAACTGTAAGTATAGAATTGGTTGTGTAATCTAACCAATCCACCAGCAACTAACTGTTCACAGCTACCAGAAAAGGTATCTATTACTTAATCAAAATTAACTTTTCAAATTTCTGAACTTAGACTTAACAGTCATAAATTTATTCTTAGAAAGAGCAACCTCTGAATTTATAGAAATTTTAAATATTATGATATAGCATACTTAAAATTTTTTTAATAATAATAATAATTAGGCTTCCCTGAGAGCTCAGTTGGTAAAGAATCTGCCTGCAATGCAGGAGACCCTCCTTCGATTCCTGGGTTCGGAAGATCTGCTGGAGAAGGGATAGGCTACCCACTCCAATATTCTTGGGTTTCCCTTGTGGCTCAGCTGGTAAAGAATCTGCCTGCAATGTGGGAGACCTGGGTTCAATCCCTGGGTTAGGAAGATCCCCTGGATAAGGGAAAGGGTAACCACTCCAGTATTCTGGCCTGGAGAATACCATGAGTTGGACAGGACTGAGTGACTTTAACTTTCAAAAAATAAAAATTTTTAAATTTAAAATAAAATTACTGATAACAAAAGTAATTTTATTTCAAGAAGGACATTGACAAACTGGAATGAGTTCACGGAGAGGAAATCAGGATGATGAAAGAGTCCAAAAACCACAACATAAAAGCAATAATTGAAGGAGGGGCTATGTTTTGATTGAGCAAGAGAGCAATCTTTGACTACCTGAAAGGACCATCATTAGAAAAGCAAATGGGCTTAGTCTTTTATGCTTAGGAGCCAAATTCATCTTGAAAAGCCCAAGAATGTCTTGCTAAATATAAGAAATATTTCTAAACATTTGAATAGTCCAAGGATGGTTCATGATACTTCAGAAGTCAAGTCCCCATCATTAATGATGGTGTTCACAAAAATTAAACCAAGACTTTTATTTCAGGAAGTTACATTATTTACAGTAGAAAGCTTGCTATCTACTCCTACTGAATCTGTGAATCTGTGCTTCCTTAGGATAAATGAATGGCATCAACAAGATGAGTCTTAAGTTCAAGAAAGGAATTTGTCCATCACTGTGGCTGGAAAGGTGAGGAATGTTATTTTGGAGAATATGAGATTTGAGTTTGGACATGAATTCATTGATTCATTCAACAAAGATGTATTGGGTATCTACTAATTGCCAGGCTCCGACAGTAAAATGGTGAGCAATGCAGAAACAGTCTCTCATGGAATGTGTCAGGCATTCCAAATAACAGCACAAATATGATGACAGACCATGAGAAATAAAAGGAAAAAAGTACTATGAACCTAATCATGTATAGCAAGGAGATCTGATATAATCTGGAGGTAAAAGTTGAATTATCAGCAGGATTAGATGGTGGATTGGAGGGTGGAAAGAGTTGTTGAACCAATGGCAATTTTAGGAACAAGTTCTTAAAGACAGTCAGGTACTTGGGGTGGTGAGAAAAGACATGACCAGAAGAATCATAAGTTTGATCAAATAAAAATCACACATGAATCTTGTTTGAGGGAAAAGATCATGTCAAGTGTTGGAGTCTGGTAGAAATCAGAATGTAAGCCCTATGGATTTGGAAGTACCTACACTGAGTTGGGGTTGCAAAGAGTGGGACACAACTGAGCAACTGAACTGAACTGACACTTGAGTTGGAAGTAGTTGCACTATGAAAGTGCAGAGACTCCAGAGACAAACCCCTGTGATTAGATTACAATTGGTATAATCAATATATATTTCTTCTGCAAATATTTTTTTTCTAAACGTCAATAGGAAATTGATCCCCCAAGCATAGAATCCACGTCCTGAAAGAATCCTTGTTCTAATTATTCAGATCACTGCTAAAGGCAAATGTGCTACATCAGATGAACAACAGATGCTACAACAGATGAATAGGTGAACAAGCAGTTACATAATACAAAAAAGTGAAAGATACATGCTGGGATGCCATTTCTAAAAACTTTGAATGTAGAAATTAGGAAACTAGAAACTTTTAATATTTTGCTGACAGTTAATTTTTAAAAAGATTTAAATATGTATTTTAAAGAATTTGAATTTTTGTGCATGAATAATTTAAAAAAAAGAATGCAACTTCCTAGTTTAGCTCAGCAAATAAGAGATACTGGTTTCAAGGTTTCAGATGATGCAAGCATTAGTAGTTTATCTAGATATATTGCTAATTTGGCAGTGCTTTAGTGTTCCAGAAATGGAAATACAAAGCAGTGCAGATGAAACAGAGGTAATCAATGTACCATATTGCATCTGTGGCAATGGTTAGAGATGATGGTATCAGCAGAGAATAAAACATTACATACTGTTTTGCTAGCAGGCAAGGTTTAGACTTATGAACATAATTTAAATTTCTTTACAGTAATAAAATTAAAACATACCCTCAAGCTTGTTGAAAATAGGGGGTATGTTAGTACTCAACTGTTGACAACTAAAACACTACTATAATGCCAGCAATATGATCTATACTTAGACTAATAATTTACAAAATAATACTTTGTGGAGGAGAGTACAGGACTCCCAGATCTTTAAAACTATTTCTGAAAAAATGCATTCTTTAAAATTTTGCCTGTCATTTCTTCAAATCAGAACAGTTGCCAGTGGGGCTAAAATAAATTTCATGTTTTGAATAATTAACTAATTTTGTCCAAAATCTTGATTTGAAAAACTGAACATAAATAAATCACATTTATTAACTTTTACCATGACTGATATAGTATAATCAGAAGATAAAATTTATAAACTTTTCCCTCTTTTTGTCATATCATGAATATTATTTTAATAGAATGTTGCAATTTAAGACTGGAATTTAAAGTGAAAGTGTTAGTTACTCAGTCATGTCCTACTCTTTGTGACCCCATAGGGTGTAGCCTGCCAGGCTTCTCTGTCCATGGGATTCTCCAGGCAAGAATACTGGAGTGTGTTGTCATTTCCTTCTCCAGGGGATCTTCCCAACCCAGGGATCAAACCTGGGTCTTCCACATTGCAGGCAGATTCTTTACCAGCTAGCCACCAGGGAAGCCCTAGAATTTAAAATATATATCATTTTTTTAAATGCTGGAATGAAGGAATTCAAAATACTTGAAAGATTAATAAGTTTAACTACATAAAATTTAAAAATTTGTACATGGGGAAAGATATGATAGTGCCAACGAAAAAAAGTCAAACTGAAAAAATCTTGCAAAATAAAAATAATTTCTTAATATGAGTAAGAATATAAAAAGATAATTCACCCAAAAATATATAAATAGAAATAAATACATGGAAAGATGTTGAACTTTAGTCATACTTTATAATAAGATTGTTTATTTAAAAATTTTACAGTAACTTTATTAATAATTTTAGTATAAGGAAATCAACCACTTTTTATCTAAATTTGATTATAAATAAATTTGTTTGATAATATCCAGGGTTGATGAACATGTAGGGAAACAGCAACTGTCATATTCTTTTATTGGGAATATACATTATTCATTCCGTTAAGATACCAATTTAACATTATCTATTGAAATGTGGAAATTTTGTTTGGTTCCATTTCTGGGGATTTCCCCTTAAGATATATGTATACAGAGAACATAGATATGTCTAAGGATATTTATTCCAGCATAATTCATAATGGAAATAGCCAAAATGCTTATCAAAAGGTAACTAATTGAAGACATGATGAAATGTACATAAAATGGAATTCTATATTGTTATTTCAAAGAATGAGGTTGCTTTATATATATTGACTTAGTAAGATACTGGCACTCTATTTAAAGTGGATAAAAAGCAGTTTCCAGAACAGCAGGTAAGGTATGATTTCAAGAGGCAAAAAGAAATATATACATACTGTATTTGTACGTGCACAAAAAGTGATTTTAAGTAGACATACCACATGTTACGTCTGATGAAGACAGAATTGAGAAAGTGGGGGTAGTAATTTTTATATGATTTTTCCTCTTTGAACCTTTATGAACGTCTATTATAAATACTTGTAAAATATTTTAAGGTAGAAAACACCTATTAAAACATGTGGCACATTAGGAATACAAGCAACATTACAAAAGAAAAAGTGTCTGTATCAGTTTAATGAATGAGTTACTAAGGTGACTGTTAGCTTCTTGAACTAAAGATCCATATCTGATTTGGCTCCAAAGCTTCCAAGTGTTTTGTATGGTGCATACACATAAATAGCCATAAAACCATGCAGTACATAAAAACTCTTCTTTTTTTTACTGGAACATTTTCTCTCTCAGATCTGAATGTTTTTTTTCAAGTCCTGACTCAAATACCAGCTCAGGTTCAGACATAATTATCATTTATTGATTGCCAGCTGTAGATCTGGCATTACTCTATATGCTTCCACATGTTTTATCTCTCTTCATTGTTTAAAATCTTCATAAAAATTCTGTGACAGATGTGAGTCTTTGTCACATTTTTATTTGCATATAAAAACTAGGCTTAGCAGTTATGAGGCTTACTAAGTGTGTCACATGTCATAGTAAGAAGCAACGGCAAAAGAGGAAACCAGGTCTCTGAAATCGAAATTCTGGATTCATTCCACTGTACTTCTTCATGGACTTCACCCTGATTCCTCAAACAGCAAGTGATATTTTCCAATATTTCAACCCTTGCAGTGTGTAAAAATCACCAAAGAATTTTTTTTCAGTTTTTTTATTGTGCTAAAATATACATAACATAAAAATTATCTTAACCATTTTAAGTATACAGTTCAGTGGTACTAAATGCATTCATAATGTGCAACCATCACTAGCATCCATCTCCATAACTATTTTCATCTTGTAAAACTGAAACTCTATACTCAAATAGTAACTGTCCATTCTTCCTTCCCTATAGCTCCTGGCAACCACCATTCTACTTCCTGTCTATGATTTTGACTAGTGTAAGTATTTCATATAAGTGGAATCATTCCATATTTATCTTTTCATGATTGGTTTGTTTGCCTTAGGATAATGGCCCCAGGTTCACTCACATTGCAGCATATGTCAGAATATTCTTCCTTTTTAAGAATAAATAATATTCCATTATATGTATATTACCACATTTTGCTTACCCATTCATCTATCAAGGGACACTTGGGTTGCTTCCCTGTTTCAGCAGCTGTGAATGATGCTGCCATGAACATGGACATACAAATATCTCTTCAAGTACCTCTCTTCAGTTGTTTTGGATATATATCCAGAAGTTGAATTGTTGAATCATCTGTTCAGTTCAGTTCAGTTCAGTCACTCAGTCACGTCTAACTCTTTGCGAACCCATGGACTGCAGCACGCCAGGCTTCCCTGTCCTTCACCAACTCCCAGAGCTTGCTCAAACTCATATCCCTCAAGCTGGGATGCCGTCTAACCATCTCATCCTCTGTTGCCCCCTTCTCCTCCCGCTTTCAATCTTTCCCAGCATCAGGGTCTTTTCCAATAAGTCAGTTCTTCACATCAGGTGGCCAAAGTATTGGAGCTTCAGTTTCAACATCAGTCCTTCGATGAATACTCAGGATTGATTTCTTTTACGATTGACTGGTTTGATCTCCTCGCAGTCCAAGGAACTCTCAAGAGTCTTCTCCAACACCACAGTTCAAAAGCATCAATTCTTCAGTGCTCAGATTTCTTTATACTCTTAACTCCCACAACCATACATGACTACTGGAAAAACCATAGCTTTGACTAGATGGACCTTTGTCGGCAAAGTAATATCTCTGCTGTTGAATATGCTGTCTAGGTTGGTCATAGCTTTTCTTCCAAGGAGCAAGTGTCTTTTAATTTCATGGGTGAAGTCACCATCTGCAGTCATTCTGGAGCCCAAGAAAATAAAGTCTGTCACTGTTTCCATTGTTTCCCCATCTATTTGCCATGAAGTGATGGGACTAGATGCCATGATCTTAGGTTTTGAATGTTGAGTTTTAAGCCAGCTTTTTCACTTTCTTCTTTCACTTTCATCAAGAAGCTCTTCAGGTCTTCTCAATATTCTGCCATAAGAGTAGTGTCATCTGCATATCTGAGGTTATTGATATTCCTCCCAGCAGCCTTGATACCAACATGTGCTTCATCCAGCCAGGCATTTTGCATGATATACACTGAGCAGAAGTTAAATAAACAGAGTGACAGTATAAGCCTTGACATATTCCTTACCCAACTTTGAACCAGTCCATTGTTCTATCTCTGGGTTCTAAATGTTGCTTCCAACCTACATACAGGTTTCTCAGGAGGCAAGTAAGATGGTCTGGTACTCCCATCTCATGAAGAATTTTCCACAGTTTGTTGTGATCCACACAGTCAAAGGCTTTGGCACAGTCAATAAAGCAGAAGTAGCTGTTTTTCTGGAACTCTTGCTTTTTCAATGATCCAATGAATGTTGGCAATTCGATCTCTAGTTCCTCTGCCTTTTTAAAATCCAGCTTGAATATCTGGAAGTTCTCGGTTCACATACTATTGAAGACTCACCTGGAGAATTTTGAGCATTACTTTGCTAGTGTGTGAGATGAGTGCAATTGTGTGGTAGTTCGAACATTCTTTGGCATGACCTTTCTTTGGGATTGGAATGAAAACTGACCTTTTCCAGTCCTGTGGCCACTGTTTTCCAAATAGGCTGGCATATTGAGTGCAGCACTTTCACAGGATCATCTTTTAGGATTTCAAATAGCTCTGCTGGAATTTCATCACCTTCACTAGCTTTGTTCATAGTGATGCTTCCTAAGGCCCACTTGACTTTGCATTCCAGGATGTCTGGCTCTAGGTGACTGATCATACCATCATAGTTATCTGGGTCATTAAGATTTTTTTGTATAGTTCTGTGTATTCTTGCCTCCTCTTCTTAATATTTTCTCCTTCTGTTAGATCCATACCATTTCTGTCCTTTATTGTGCCTATCTGCATGAAATGTTCTGTTGGTATCTCTAGTTTTCTTAAAGAAATCTCTAGTCTTTCCCATTCTATTTTTTTCCTCTATTTCTTTGCATTGATCACTGAGGAAAGAAAAAAGTGAAAGTGAAAGTCTTTCTGCAGCTTCTGCTGCTAAGTCGCTTCAGTTGTGTCTAACTCTGTGCGACCCCATAGACGGCCGCCCACCAGACTCCCCCATCCCTGGGATTCTCTAGGCAAGAACACTGGAGTCGGTTGCCATTTCCTTCTCCAATGCATGAAAGTGAAAAGTGAAAGTGAAGTCGCTCAGTTGTGTCCAACTCTTTGTGACCCTGTGGACTATACAGTCCATGGAATTCTCCAGGCCAGAATACTGGAGTGGGTAGCTATTCCCTTCTCCAGAGAATCTTCCCAACCCAGGGATCAAACCCAGGTCTCCCACATTGCAGGTGGATTCTTTACCAGCTGAGCCACAAGGGAAGCCCAGAACACTGAGGAAGGCTTTTTTATCTCTCCTTGCTATTCTTTGGAACTCTGCATTCAGATGGGTATATCTTTCCTTTTCTCCTTTGCCTTTAGAGTCTCTGCTCAGCTAGTTGTAAGGCCTCCTCAGACAACCATTTTACCCTTTTGCATTTCTTTTTCTTGGGGATGATCTTGATCACTCTCTCCTGTACAATATCATGAACCTCTGTCCATATTTTCAGGTACTCTATCAGATCTAATCCCTTGAATCTGCTTGTCACTTCCACTGTATAATCGTAAGGGATTTGATTTAGGTCATACCTGAATAGTCTAATGGTTTTTTCTACTTTCTTATATTTAAGTCTGAATTTGGCAATAAGGATTTCATAATCTGAGTCAGAGTCAGCTCCTGGTCTTATTTTTGTAGACAGTATAGAGCTTCTCCATCTTTGGCTGTAAAGAATATAATCAATCTGATTTCAGTGTTGACCATCTGGTGCTGTCCATGTGTAAAGTCCTCTAGTGTTGTTAGAAGAATCATACGGTAATTCTATTTTTAATTTTTTTGGGAAAACACTGTACTGTTTCCCACAGTATATACCGTTTTGCATCCCCACCAGTAGCACACAAGGGTTTCAATTTCTCCACATCCTCACCAACAATTGTTATATTCTGCCTTTTAGACAATAACTATTCCAACATATGAGGTGATATCTCATCTCACTGCAGTTTTGATTTGCATTTCCCTGAAGATTTGTGCTATTGAGCATATTTTCATGTGCTTATTGGCCATTTGTACATTTTCTTTGGGGAAATATCTATTTAAAGTTTTTGCCCATTTGGGGGGGACTTCCCTGGTGGTCCAGTGGTTAGGACTCTGCTTCTATTGCAGGGGGCATGGGTTCATGCCCTGGTTGGGGAATTAAGGTCCCACATGCCACTTGATGTGGCCAAAAAGTAAAAAAAAAATTAAAACATAAAGTTTTTGCCCATTTTTGAATCAGGTTGTTTTGTTGTTTAGTTTTAGTAGTTCTCTTTATGTACTGGATATTAATCCCCCATATATGATATGCAAATATTTTCCCCCGTTCTTTGAGTTGACCTTTTACTTTGTTGATACTGACTTTTGATGCAGAAAATGTTTTCATTTTTGTGAAGTGCAATTTGGCTATTTTTTCTTTTGTTTCCTGTGCTTTGACGTCCTATCCAAGAATTCACCTCTAAATCCAGTGTTATGAAGCTTTTGCCCTATATTTCATCTAAGAGTTTTTTAATGGCCATTTTTTATTGTGGGGGGAGGACCCACATGGCTTGTGGGTTCTTAGTTCCCTGTCCAGGGATTGAACCTGGGCCACAGCAGTGAAAGTGCTGAGTCCTAACCACTGGACTGCCAGGGAATTCCTTTGTCTAGGAGTTTTTATAGTTTCAGGAATTATTTTAAGTATTACAGTCTTTAATGCCTTTTGAGTTAGTTTTTATGCACAGTATTGTATAAGTTCCAACTTCATTCTTTTGAATGTGGATATCCAGTTTTCCTAGCACCATTTATTGAAAAGATTATCCTTTCCCCATTGAATGGTCTTGGCATTCTTGTCAAAAATAATTTAGCCATGGGTTAAATGCATCGGTTTGTTTCTGGGCTGTCAATTCTATTTCACTGGTCTATATGTGTCTGTCTTTATGCCTATGACAAACTGTTTTGACTGCTATAGTTTTCTGATGAGTTCTGAAGTCAGGAAGTATGATTTCATACTCCAGCTTTGTTCTTTTTAAATATTATTTGGCTATTCAGAGTCCTTTATGTTTTCACATAAATTTGGGTATGGATTTTTCTACTTCTGAAAAAAAATCATTGGGATTTTTATAGGGATTGCATTGAATTTGTAGATCACTCTGAGTAGAATTGACATCTCTTAACAATATTAAGTCTTCCAGTCTATAAACATGGGTTCATTCACTTCAGTCGCTCAGTCGTGTCCAACTCTTTGTGACCCCATGAACTGCAGTACGCCAGGCCTCCCTGTCTATCACCAACTCTCAGAGCCCACCCAAACCCATGTCCACTGAGTCAGTGATGCCATCCAACTCATCCTCTGTCATCTGCTTCTCCTCTTGCCCTCAATCTTTCCCAGCATCAGGGTCTTTTCAAATGAGTCAGCTCTTCACATCAGGTGGCCAAAGTATTGGAGTTTTAGCTTCAACATCAGTCCTTCCAATGAACAGCCAGGACTTATCTCCTTTAGGATGGACTGGTTGGATCTCCTTGCAGTCAAAGGAACTCTCAAGAGTCTTCTCCAACACCACAGTTCAAAAGCATCAATTCTTCAGCACTCAGCTTTCTTCACAGTCCAACTCTTACATCCATACATGACCACTGGAAAAACCATAGCCTTGACTAGATGGACCTTTGCTGACAAAGTGATGTCTCTTCTTTTTAATATGCTGTCTAGGTTGGTCATAACTTTCCTTCCAAGGAGTACATTTCCATTTATTTATATCTTCTTTAATTTGTTTCAACAACATCTTGCAGTTTTCACTGTACAGGTTTTCTGTCACTGGTTAATTCCTAAGAATTTTATTCTTTCTGATGCTATTGTAAATGGAATTATTTTCATAAGTTTCTTTTCAGATTATTTATTGTTTGTGTATAGAAATACAATGGATTTTTGCAGGTTAATTTTGTATCCTGCTACTTTGCTGATAACCTCAGATAAGCAGATGACACCACCCTTATGGCAGAAAGTGAAGAGGAACTAAAAAGCCTCTTGATGAAAGTGAAAGAGGAGAGTGGAAAAGTTGGCTTAAAGCTCAACATTCAGAAAACTAAGATCATGCCATCATCACTTAATGGCAAGTAGATGGGGAAGCAGTGGAAACAGTGGTTAATTTTATTTTCTTGGGCTCCAAAATCACAGCAGATGGTGATTGCAGCCATGAAATTAAAAGACACTTACTCCTTGGAAGGAACATTATGACCAACCTAGACAGCATATTCAAAAGCAGAGACATTACTTTGCCAACAAAGGTCCGTCTAGTCAAGGCTATGGTTTTTCCAGTAGTCATGTATGGATGTGAGAGTTGGACTATAAAGAAAGCTGAGCACCAAAGAATTGATGCTTTTGAACTGTGGTGTTGGAGAAGACTCTTGAGAGTCCCTTGGACTGCAAGGAAATCCAACCAGTCCATCCTAAAGGAGATCAGTTCTGAGTGTTCATTAGAAGGACTGATGTTGAGGCTGAAACTCCAGTACTTTGGCCACCTCATGCGAAGAGCTGACTCATTTGAAAAGACCCTGATGCTGGGAAAGACTGAGGGCAAGAGGAGATGCAGATGACAGAGAATGAGATGGTTGGATGGCATCATCAACACAATGAACATGAGTTTGGGTAAACTCCAGGAGTTGGTGATGGACAGGGAGGTCTGGTGTGCTGCGGTCCCTGGGGTTGCAAACAGTCAGACACTACTGGGTGACTGAACTGAACTTTGCTGAATTCATTAGTATTAGCAGTTCTTTTTGTGGACTCTTTAGGGTTTTCTACATATAAGATATAAATCTATGATGAGATTTAAGACATACTACCCCATAATATATGACTTCCCTAGTAGCTCAGTCGGTAAAGAATCTGTTTGCAGTGCAAGAGACCCGGGTTTGATCCCTGGGTGGGGAAGATCCCCTGGAGAGGGAAATGGCAAACCACTCCAGAATCCTTGCCTGGAAAATTCCATAGACAAAGGAGCCTGATGGGCTGCAGTCCATGGGGTCGCAAAGAGTTGGGCATGACTGAGTGACTAACACTTTCACCCCATAATATGGCACCTTGGTATGTTGGATATTTTTGGCTAAAGGAATTTGAGAAAATGATATGAACAGGAAAGTCATTTTCACCTTCCCCCACAAACTTTCTCCCCTGAAGCAAGTCACCTTGTTTCATGAGCAAGTTTCATGTCATGAGAGAAGATGCCCTCTGTTTACCAAGAGGAAATGAGCATCCTTATCTCCAAATAAAGGGTCACAAAGGGCTTCCCTGGTGGCTCAGCTGGTAAAGAATCCACTTGCAATGAGGTAGACTTCAGTTCTATTCCTCGGTTGGGGTAACGGCTACCCACTCAAGTATTCTGGCCTGGAGAATTCCATGGACTGTATAGTCCATGAGGTCACAAAGAGTTGGACATGAGGTCACAAAGAGTTGGACATGACTGAATGAGTTTCACTAAGGAAAATCTAATCAAACTGGCCTTGCTAAGTTTCATTCAGTTTACTATACTTCATACTCTTTGAACTATGATTTTTCTTAATAACTCTCTATACTTTATCATGGAGAAGGCGATGACACCCCACTCCAGTACTCTTGCTTGGAGAATCCCAGGGACGGGGGAGCCTGGTGGGCTGCCGTCTATGGGGTCGCACAGAGTCGGACACGACTGAAGCAACTTAGCAGCAGCAGCAGCATACTTTATCAAACTTGGCATAAAAATATTTAGGTTTAACTGTTTCTTTGGTCTCTGTTTCTTTATGAAAGTTCTCATACCACATAAAACAACTAAGTTTTTATGGTTTTCTCCTGTTACTCTGTCTTTGCCTGTTTAATTTTCAGGTGCAACCAGGGATAAGAGGATTGAGGGAAATCTTTTAGTTCTTTGCATCTGCAAGCAGAGATAATTTTATTTCTTCCTTTCCAATTTGGATATTTTGTATTCATTTTCTTGCCTAATTGCTCTGGGTAGAACTTCTAGTGCTATGTTGAATGGAAGTGGCAAAAGTGAGCATCTTTGCCTTGTTCCTCATCTTAGAAAGAATACTTTCAATTTTTCATCACTGAGTATTATTTTCACTCTGTGATTTTCACAACATGGATTTTATTATATTGAGGGAATTTATTTATATTCCTTGGTTGTTGAAGGTTTTTATCATACTAGAGTGTTCAATTTACCAAATGCTTTTTCTGCCTCAATCATATAAGTGAGGTTTTTGGGGTTTTTTTTTTTGTATGTTGAACCATCCTTTTACTCCAGAAATGAGTCTCACTTGGTCATGGTGTATAATACTTTCAATATACTGATATATTTGTTTTGCTAGTATTTTATTAAGAATTTTTGTATCAACATTCATAAGGGATGTTGATCTATAGTCTCTTCTTGTAGTGTCTTTGTCTGGCTTTGATATTAATAGATGTGTTAATTTTTGAAAGATGTTTAGATCACAGACCAATGGAATTAGAATTTCTGCAGTTGATAGTTGCATATTAAAAAAAAAAAAAACCAACTGCATAAGCCATTCTGATGCATACCAAGGGTTGAGGACTGCTAGGCTTATCCACACCTTATACATCTTTGAATTTCCCTAGTGCTTTGTGAAAAGCAGTTGCCTAATAATATTCGTTGTTATTCATAATCATTAATGATTTTGTAAATTCAAATGTAAAATTAGAGATACATCTCTAGAAAGAAAAGTCCAAGTAATTTGGTGATACGAACACCGTGAAGATAAAATAGCATAAGCTCTAGGGAGGTAGTGGACAATGAAGTTGAGAGGTGAAACAATTGGGACACAAAGGTGTGCTCAAACACATCTTAGATGTTAACAGCCATAAGGAAAGAATAAGGAAAACAGGCTTATTAGGTCACTCCCTCAGACTACATTGGAGAAGGAAATGGCAACCCACTCCAGTATTCTTGCTTGGAAAATCCCATGGACAGAGGAGCCTGACGGGCTTGGAGGGCTACAGTCTATGGGGTCGCAGAGTCAGATGTGACTGAACGACTAACACTTTCACTCAGGCTACATACTGCCCTTTTATGATGGCTTTGCTCTTCGTTTTCCTTTGAAAGGCACCCTTATGTTATCCAGATCACACATGCATAAAAATGTTCACGCGATCTTGGGAGAATAAGGAGTTTGCCTTCATTCCTCTCCTGGTCCACAGTTGTGTCTCTTGTTTCAACAGTATTTGGTCAGAACAGACCCAGGGACACCCTTTCTTCCAGCCTCCTGTCATCCTCCAACCTTTTTTCCAGTCACAGTCTTCAGAACCAACCATTCAGCCATCCTCAACCTCCAGGACCAGCCAACGGTATGGAGCTCAGCTCCTTATTGCTGATCAACCATAAACTTCCAGATTCATAAGAATTATTCTGCCAAGGTGCAGGCCATTGCCATCCTACCTTTCTCTGGGCTTCTATTTTGAAGGCAGTGATGTGGCTCTGGAGGGTATGAGCCGCTTTTTTCATGAATGGGCCAAAGAGAAGTGTATCTCTTGAAAATGCAAAACCAGTGCAGTAGCTGAGCTCTCTTCTAAGACAAGGAGAAGTGTTCTCAAGATGAATGGGGTATACCTAGAATTCTAGGTTTACAACCATCTCATGAACCAAGCTTTTTGGATTTGCATGCCCTAGGTTCTACCCTAATAAATCTCCATCTCTGTGACTTCCTGGAGAGCCACTTTCTAGACGAAAAGGTGAAACTCATCAAGAAGTCGGCCACTATCTAACTAAACTCAACAGGCTGGAGGCCCCCAGACTGCGCTAAGCGGGTATCTCTTCAAAAGAGCTCACCCTCAAGCATGCCAAGGAGCCTCTAGAATGGAGCCCAGTGTCATTTAAGGAGCCCTGGCATCCCCCTGCTTTTAGGGCCTTGGCCTGAAGACTCCCTGCAGCCACTAAACAGCTTTTTAAAAAATTTATTTCATTGAAGGATAATTGATTTACAATGTTGTGTTAATTTCTGCTGTTTGGAAAAGTGATTCAGTTATACAAATATATACATTTTTTTCATATTCTTTTCCATTATGTTTATCACAGGATATTGAATATAGTTCCGTGTGCTATGCAGCAGGTCCTTGTTGTTCATCCATTCTACATATACTAGTTTGCATCTGCTGATCCCAAATTTCCAGTCCACTCCTCTGCCGCCTTCCCTCCCCATGAGCAATGGTAAGTCTGTTTTCTATGTCTATGAGTCTGTTTCTGTTTTATAGGTAAGCTCACCTGTGTCAGCTTTTAGATTCCATATGTAAGTGACCTCGTATGGTATCTATCTTTCTCTTTCTGGCTTACTTCACTTAGTATGATAATCTCTAAGTCCATCCATGTTGCTGCAAATGGCATTGTTTTATTCTTTTTACGGCCGAATAATATTCTGCTGTACACATTCCACATCTTCTTTACACCAGTCATCTGTTGATGGACATTTAGGTTGTTTCCATGTCTTGACTGTTATAAATAGTGCTGCTATGAACATTGGGTGCATTATGTTTCAAATTATAGTTTTGTCTGGCTGTATGCCCAGGAGTGGGATTGCTGAATCTTATGGCAACTCTATTTTTACTATTTTTGAGCAGCTTCCATGCCATTTTCCATAATGTCTGCACCAATTTACATTCCCACCAACAGTGTAGGAAGGTTCCCTTTTCTCCATACCCTTCTAGCATTTGTTATTTGTAGAAATTTTTTTTTCTCAAAATTGTCCTGAATCAGGATAGAATCCATGTCTTCTTCATTAGCAAGCAGATTCTTTACCTTTGAACTACTAAGGAAGCATCCATTTTGTAGGCTTTTTAATGATGGCTATTCTGACCCATTGTAGTTTTAATTTTCATTTCTCTAATAATTAGCAATGTTTAGTATCTTTTTATGTGTACTAGATAGCTTTTTAACCACCATGGAGCCACTCACAAGGAGTGGACCAAGTGGAAATAATATTTCTACGGAAAAAAAAAGCTTGCCTTGACTCTCCCAGATTCCCTTAAACTTGTAAGGAAGCAAAAGAAGACTAGAACATGCTGGCAGTGCTTTGAAAATGGATGAATTTGTCTAGGAGGAGAAGGGGACTTAAGGGGACCACAGCAAGAATGTGGTTGAACAGGACTGACTGCAGATGCCGCATAAAACACGGTGTTCCTTACCTAAGGAGTTATCTATTAAAGCAGCCCAATCTTGCTGATATCTCTGCCTGTCAGTTGGATACTTTTATAATAACAAAAAAGTTTTTGTGTGTATGTATAATACATACTAACTGATGCTTCACTTTTCTCAGTCAATCTCTTATATTAACAATCGGTATAAGAATTTAGAGGTCTTGTTAGAATCTGCTGTAATTAGATTTTCCCTGAAATGGGTTACTTTCTTTACATGATAGAGTTAAGATTGCCAGGCGAAATATCAACAACCTCAGATAGTCAGATGATACCGCTCTAATGGCAGAAAGTGAAGAGGAACTAAAGAACTTCTTGATGAGGGTGAAAGAGGAGTGAAAAAACTGGCTTAAAACTCAACATAAAACAAACCTAAGATCATGGCGTTTGGTCCCTTTATTTCATTTTAAACAGAAGGGGGAAAAGTGGAAACAGTGACAGATTTGGGTTCCAAAACACTGTGAATGGTGACTGCAGCCATGAAATGAAAAGACGCTTGCTCCTTGGAAGGAAAGCTATGACCAACCTAGACAGCGTATTTAAAAGCAAAGACATCACTTTGCCAACAAAGGTCCAAATAGTCAAAGCTAAGGTGTTCCCAGTAGTCATGTATGGATGTGAGAGTTGGATCATAAGAAAACTGGATGCCAAAGAACGATGCTTTTGAAATGTGGTGCTGGAGAAGACTCTTGAGAGTTCCTCTGACAGTAATGAGATCAAACCAGTCAATCCTAAAGGAAATCAACCCTGACTATTCATTGGAAGGACTGATGCTGAAACTAAAGCTCTAATACTTTGGCCACCTGATGCGAAGAGCGGACTCATTGGAAAAGACCCTCATGCTAGGAAAGATGGGAGGCAAAAGGAAAGGGGGTGACAGAGGATGATATGGTTAGATTGTATCACCAACTCAGTGGACTTGAAATTGAGCAAACTCCAGGAGATAGTGAAGGACAGGGAAGCCTGGCACGCCACAGTCCATGGGATCGCAAAGAGCTGGACACAACTTGGCAACTGAACAAATAGTAGAGTATATCCTTGAGGTGTTTTTCATAATCTTCACAATAATAATCATTAATGAATATCTTTAGAACATTAGCTGTTTGATAAAGATACACAATATTATAAAATATAATTCCTACCCTTAATGGGCTTCCAGCCTCACAAGGGAGACATAACAGTTATATAAAAAGTAATTACCCAAATACACAAAGTAATATAAGTTCTGTATTAAATGAAATATACTCACCATATTACTTTATGAGTTCACATGGTCTGTGTCCTTAAGGAGCGTGTAAAGATCCTGGATAGGTAACCGATAATTTCAACATTACATGATAAAGTATGCACAAGGTACTAGGGAAACACAAGGCTGGAATGTTTAGCACAGCTTGTTGTTCAAAGATTTGGAGAAAGTGCTGCTTGAGCAGATCTGGAAGGATGAATGTGAGACTGACAGATGAGCAAACATGGGCAGGCCTTTCAAAGTTACAGTAACTGCATAAACAAAAGCTCTTAAGTGGGAAAAAGCACGCCATGTTGAAGGAACAGGCAGAATTATTACAGTGTCAAGCACATGATTAGGATTTATGGGGGATAAGTTTGGTCAGGTCATGAAGGGCTTGTGAGCCATGCTAATGAAGAGCTCGAACCTAGGCTCTAAGCAGTGGGAGCCATTAAAAGCATTTAAGCAGGGGGATGACATAATTAGATTCATGTTTTTAAATATCTAAGTGCAGCATGGAGGACAGATTAAAGGAAATAAGGCCGCAGGCAGGCTGATTACTTAAGATTATAGTGCTGTAGTTTAGGCGAAATATCATTAAGGGCCATAATTGGATATAAATGAACTATCCAAAGAGGACAGATTGGGAGATTTCAAGGAGGAAAAATAAGAAGTACTTGGTTATTTATTGGATGTATATGAAGGAGAGCATAGAGTCTAGAATAAGTGGGTTGCTGTTTTTTTTTTTTTTAATTTAGATAATAGTCACATGAACTGAGATTGAGAAAAGTGGGAAATCAACAGGTTTAGAGGAACAGATGAACAGATCTAATTTGAGGAAGGGAAGGAGAAAGTAGAAGCTAGAAAGGAATAAAAGCTCAAAGACAGTTTTTTGTTTATATGTTTTAGTGTGAATAACTTGATCATGCTCGTAGGCTATGAGTCCCAGCATTGCATCTTATGCTGCATAGCACTCAATAAATTATTTGTTGAAAGAATGAAAAGAATGAGTTAAGAGGAAGACGTTGACGATAGAGAGCATGACTGATAAAGCAAGGTCCTGGGAAAACAAGACATAGAAAACCCAAGGGCAGAGGTAGATGAGTTAGCCTGGAGCAACAGAAGGATATCTCATCCTTTGAGATCCATGGGAAGTATGTGGCCATGGTGGGAAATGAAGCCACATTTCTAGGAGTGGGAGAAGTTTAGATATCTGTTGCTTGATGACCTTGATTTTGTTAATGAAATGGAAGCAAGTTAGCCAGCTTAAGAGAAAAAGTCAAGTGCTTGAGTGGACTGAGAATTGTGAGGGAACCATTGCTGACTGGAGTGGGAGAGAGTGCTTTCACCACAAGTAACCTTAGAAGGTGGCAGAGGGAGATTTTACTATGAGAGAGAAAGCCATTTGACAATGGCAGATGCAGGGACTAAAGTGATGTGCTTTAAAGATGGATGAAGGGGCCACAAGCCAAAGAATATAGGTGACTGCTAGAAACTGAAAAAAGCAAGTTAATATATTCCCACGTCAGAAGAAACCAAATTTCCTGACATCTTGACCTTAGCCTAAAGAAACTGATTTTTGACCCCTGACTTCCAGAACTGTAACAGAACAAACTTGTGTTGTTTTAAGCTACTAAATTTGTAATAATTTGTTACAGTAGAAATAGGAATGGAGAAGGAAATGGCAATCCACTCCAGTACTCTTGCCTGGAAAATCCCATGGACGGAGGAGCCTGGTAGGCTACTGTCTATGGGGTCGCAGAGTCGGACACGTCTGAGCGAGAAACTAATATAAGTGGTAAAAGAAGGCTTGTCAGAAAAGCTAGACATTGGAGGGATGGTAGGACATCTATAAACGAAGACAAGGGAATGGGGAAATGGGTGATAAAAAATGTAGGTAGTAACAAGCTGACAGTGCCCACAGCGTACTCAGGAACTAGGAGACAAGAAGAAAAAGTGTGCTGGAAAAGGAGGCTGAATTGGTGGGGTCCATCAAATGCTGAGGACCTAGATTGCCTCCTTAATGAGTTGTGCTGTGCTCTGCAGGCTTAGGAGAGCAACCGAAGAAAGAAAAGTTGATGCATAAGACTTTAGAGCAGAGAAATACTTCAAATAGGAAGACTATGTAAGTTTCCATTAATATAAATATTAGATGATAAGATCCTTCATTAGTGGTAGTGGCACTATGCACCTCTCAGAGTTCTCCAGGGAAACAGAACGGGTGTATGTATGTATATACAAAGAGACTGATTGTAAGGAATTGGCTTAATCATTTGTGGGGGCTGATAAGTCTGAAATGCTTAGGGCAGGCCCTCAGGCTGAAGACTTAGAATTTAGGCAGAAGTTGAGGAGACAAAATCACTTCCTCTCTGGGAAACCTCAGTTTTTGTCCACTCAGAACCAAACACTGGTATAAAGATTATCTTAAGCTGAAGATATTTGAAATTTTCAACAGATGGAGAAAAATCATTCTCAGAGCTCATCTTATCTGACTAAAAGCAGCAACTTCTGGGAAATTAGGCTACCATAAATTCTTCTTCAAGGTAGATCTATTCCCAGAAGGGAGACTATGAAAAAGAGCTACCCCTTCTACAAAGGAGGTTTCCTTATGGTCCTGAAGGAGCAGGAAAGACTACTCAAACCTGTATAGACAAACATTATCACAACCTTTCTTATCTCCTGTTTGTTCTCTTGAAAATCCATTATCTTGTTTTCCCATAAATGCCTTTCTCCATCTTCCCTTCACCTAATATTAAGATGGTATGTAAATCCCAAATTCTAACCACTCCTTTGAGTTCTCACAGAGTTCTCCTGCTATATGCACATTGCATAAATAAACTCCATTTTCTCTTCCTGTTAATTGGTCTTGATCAGTTCAATTTGCAGCTCCCATTCACTTAACCTAAGAGGGCAGATAAAGTTTTCCTTCCCCTACAATTTCAGTTGATTGTATGAGGCCCACCCACATTAACAAGATAATCTCCTTTACTTAAAGTTAATTGATGGAAGATGTTAACACATCTATAAAATACCTTCACTGTAACCCAAACTTAGGTTAGCGTATGATTAAATAATTGGGTAGTATAGCCCAGCCAAGTTGACATATTAAAAAAACCATCACACCAAGGGAAAGAAAGGATGGATAATGTTAAAAAAAAAAAAAAAAATTGAGAAAACATTAGGAGGATTTGGTGATTGGCTAGAATGCGGGGGTTGGGGGCTAAAGACAAAGGAGGTCCAAGGTTTTAGGCTTGGATGCAATGGTTTGCAACTATCCTCACTTCTGGCCTACCTTTAAGAACAAGTACTCTCTTTCTACCCTTAACTTCCATCTCTTTTCCTACCCTGAACAATGGCACACACATTTCTCACAAGGATCGGGGTTAAGGACATAGCGTGTGGCAGTGTAACAGTTCTGCACAGGGAAGGTCAGTGGCTGTGGCCCTATAGGAGTAATGCTTTAGGTAAAAGCAATCATGGTGGGGACTTCCCTGGTGGTCCGGTAGCTAAGACTCCACACTCCCAATGCAGGGGGCCTGGGGTTCAATCCCTGGTGAACTAGATCCCATATGTTGCAACTAAAGATCCTACATGCTGCAACTAAGGTCTGGTGCAGCCAAATGAATATTATAAATAAAAAGTAATCACAATGGAAGTATTATCATGGCTGTTACAGAAAGAGCAGTCTGTTACCTAAGAACTGAATAATTGGACAGGAAGAAAAAAGAGCAAGAAATGATTGTGAGAAAATTTTCTGAGGTAATTCTCTTGAATTGTCACTTTCCTCTGGGCAGTGACATACTGACTGGTTAATGCACTTGCTTTAATCAATTGAAATTTAACAATTAGTATAACCTTGAGCACAGTTTACAAGCTTTCTGCACTTAATATGAGATTCATTTATCTGGGTTGGTCTTTTCCTGATTTTCATTCTATTTTTAGCTTTGGGTTTCTTTCTAAGTGACACACAGGTAATACTTGTAAATTATAAGCTTGGCATTTTGGCAACGGTAATAACGAAAACCTGAAGCATGGAGATTAAAAGCCCTGCCTGGCCAGGTTTTAAATTGAGTCTGGATGCACTTCACTTACTCTGTTAGACTGGTAACTTGTTGCCAACAGAAACCTAAAGAAGCGCTTTCTGCAATTAATATGTTAACTGTCATTAATGGCTTTCTTTTCTCCAGACAAGCCTACAGCATAGGCATTAATCTTTAGTCTTGACAAACTGGTTCTCAGAAATGAAAGCACCTGTGTTGGAAAATAAGCACACAAGCAACAGTGAAGCTAGCAGCAAAATGCTTTTTACCCTCCAAGGTGAGCTATAAAACCTTGAACTTAGAAGCCAATATGAAGGACCTGATTTAATGTGTCAGGAATGACACAAGCTTCATAGCCTCCAGTCCAAATCTGACTAAGCCAGCAGACCACTTTCTACAGCCCCCAGAGCACCAAGCCTCTGGCACACCCACCACCCACTTCTCCAGACCAGCACTTCTTCACTCTGTAGCAGCTGTTCTCAAAACCTCACTTGATTCCTTATACTTTCCTCAAGATGTCTACAAGCCCACTTTCTTACATTTCAGCTATAGTGTGAAAGTCACTCAATCCTGTCCGACTCTGTGACCCTATAGACTAGCCTGTCAGCTATAGACCAATGGCTGTAACACAAAACACCAAGCACTTTGCCTACTTTATCTGGTCTGTCACTTTATCTCTTCACTTTACACTGTTGCTGTGAACTAAGCATTATTATTGTTATCATACTCCTTGTATCACTGAGCAAAGTGAGCTTGAGAGAAATAAAGTAAGACCTCACATCTTATAAGTGATAGAAATGAGACTGTACCCCAGTCCTTTTTTTAAAAAATTTATTTTTAATTGGAGGATAATTGCTTTACAATTTGTGCTGGTTTCTGCCATACATGAATCAGCCATAGGTATATGTATGTCTCCTCTGTCTTGAACCTCTCTCCCACCTCCCATCCCATCCCACCCCTGGTCCTTTTGAATCCAAATATTGCACCTATCATTTTGCCTTCTTAGTTTATATAGGATCATTTTCTGAAAAAGGGATGGCTTTTCTCAGTTTGCCTATCAATAAGTGTGTGTGGAGGAGTCCTACAGCTTAACTAACATGGTGGACATTTTCCAAAACCTTTCTTTACTTTGCATAAACAAAGAGTTGATTTAGGCTTCTGAACTGTCCTCAAAGCTTTTAAAGGACACTGTCCATCTTCCATTTTGAAGCTCTTGTGATGGAGAGGATTCCCTCATAGCTCGGTTGGTAAAGAATCCACCGGCAATGCGGGAGACCCTGGTTCAATTCCTGGGGGAAGATCTGCTGGAGAAGGGATAGGCTTCCCACTGCAGTGTTCGTGGGCTTCCCATGTGCTGGAAGAGCTAAGGGCCCATCAGTAAATGGAGCACCACAGGTGGGGGATTCAGGGAGGCTCCGTAGGCTCCACACTCCCTGGGGGGAGGAAGGGTCATTGGCTCACAGACCCTGAACTCTAGGGTAAGGCCATGAGCGGCCAGTTTCTTTCCCCCACCACCATCACACAGCAATGTGAATGCACTGTTTTCAAGAGGATTTCATTTCCATTGTCTCATCCCAACTGCAAACACTATTCTCAGAAAATTAAGTTGTGAGAAACCTCTATTCTGCCCTCCACTTTGTGCGCTGCTACAAGAAAGGTAACAATATAAGCCTCCTCCTGGTTAATTGCAGTTAATTCATGCCTGGTTCCAGGCTGATTGTCCACAGGAACCAGATCATTTCTCAATCTCAGTTTTGCTTTTGAGGACATGAGCTGAATTCTGTGGAATGATGATTATCTGTGAAAGGTTCCCAGGTGATGGGGTTCAGGGCACTCGCAAGGGGCTTTCAGAGCTGAACTTCAAATGTGGGCTTTTTGTTTCTACCCCCGGTCCGTGTTGCTGTTCTTAGAGGCTGACAATTGAGGGCTGTTGTCAGAATATCTGTGATTATTTCATGATCTACATCTATCTCAAGGACAATGAAACTACATCTATAAAGATACAGTTAGAGCTTTTCTTGGAATTTTGGGTTTAAACTGCCAAGGATCTGCCATTTATCGGCTCTAAAAAGTTATGAATTACTTAACTTCTCCTGGTCTCAGTTTCTTATTTTCCTAGTGGAGATAATAATAATAAAAACTACATCAGAGTTTCTTATAAAATAGGTAAGTAATAAAGACCTGCTATCTTATTAGAGCACAGGGAACTCTACTCAGTACTCTGTAATGACTTATATGGGAAAAGAATCTTAAAAAAAGCATGAATATATGTATCTGTATAACTGATTTACTTTGGTGTCCACCTGAAACTAACACAACATTGTAAATCAACTATATGCCAATAAAAAAATTTTTTTTAAGTGTAAAAAAACAAAAGATGAAAGCAGGGACCACTGGTGGTCCAGTGGTTAGGGCTCTGCACTTTCACTGCCAAGGGCCAGAACTCCATCCCCTGGTTGGGAAACTAAGATCCCACAAGCTGTGATGCATGGCTGGGGAAAAAAAAAAAAGATGAAAGGAGGTAATATCTGTGAAATTAAGATGCTCATTAAAGGTAACTCCTGTACTTGAGTTAATTATTATTAGTTCTTACTAAATGATACTTTGGGGCAAGGATAAATTTTACTAGGTATTCCAATCACACCACCCAGGCTACTTTGGGACAGAATATTTCTCATTAGTACAGTATCTAAGGAAAATGGAAATTCTTCCCAAAGAACAAAACTATAAAACCAAAACACAACACAAAGAGACGTAGACTCTGACTCACAGTTAAATGATTCACGAAAATGAAGCATTCTTGTGTCAACCAGGAGTAGGATGAGGAGGAAAGGTCATCAACACAAGTAGCACACAGCTGGAGTCAGGTGCTACCCTGCCCAGAGGAGAGTGCCTTCTCTCAGGCTACTTCCTGGATCCTGCCTTGTACCTCCCCTGTGCTTTATCTTCTGCTCAGTGGGAATAATTCTCATTTGCATTCAAATATGCTTTATTATGGAGGAGGAAATGGCAACTCACTCCAGTATTCTTGCCTGGAAAATCCCACGGACAGAGGAGCCTGGTGGGCTACAGTCCACGGGGTCCCATAGAGTTGGACATGACTAAGCGACTAACACACATGCTCTATTATCTTTCATATTTAAATCCTGCCCCTGTTGACCCTGTATTCTCTCTTTGGTCACAGTACCATTTCTCTGCCTCCCATGGTGAAAGTGAAGTGAAAGTATCAGTTGTTAGCCATTCCCTTCTCCAGGGGATCTTCCTGACCCAGGGATCAAACCTGGCTCTCCGTCATCGCAGGCAGATTCTTTACCATCCTACCGTCTGAGCCACCAGGGAAGCCCTAGGGGGTTTTGTTGTTATTGATGTTTGGCTATGCCATGCAGTTTGTGGGATCTTAGTTCCCTGATGAGAGACTGAATCCAGGCCTCCCGGCAGTGGAAACACAGAGTCCTAACCACTGGACTGTCAGGAATTCCCTAAATAGAGGTTTTGAAAGCACTGTCTACACTTCTTCCTAACTCTATTGCCCACCTCCCATTGACCCTTCTACCCTTTCCAGTCTAGCTTACCCTCCCACTGCTCCATTGAGGAAGCTCTTGATGAGGCCACCACATTCAATAAATACCTTTCCATCCTCATCCTACTGGACTTCATGAGGAATGGCTCCTCGTAACACTCTCCTTGCGGAATCTGTGACACTTAACTGCTCTTGGTTCTGCCACCTGTCTGGTTGTGCCTTTTCAGTTCCCTTTGTCAACACACTGGCTTATACCCAACAACTCATTGCAAAGAGTTCCTTCAGTCCTTAGGTTCTCCTCTTGCTCTATACTCTGTTCTTAGGCAGTCTTAACTATCCTATCCCAATTGCTTTTTTCCAGTAATTCACAGATTTCTACCAGCAGTCCAGATCTTCTCTATATCACGAGACTGACTATCCAACTAGTATTTCCTATCTCCACCTGAAAGTCCTCCAAGAATCTTCGACTGAACATGTTAAACCTGAAATCACTCTTTGATTCTGCTGGCCTATCTCTTTGCAACATCCTTCTTTATTATTTCTCACTTCAGTTAGGCACTACCAACCATCAGAGGTTCAAGCCAGTAACCTGAAAGTCATTCTCAATGCCTCCCTCATGTCACCTATGATAGGAACACCAGGCCCAGAGCCATAAATTCTGCCTTCAACAAGTGTCTCAAGTGCGGACGTCTCTGCCGTCACCCATCGTCTTCTCTCATCTGAACTACTGCAAACAACCTCCTAATTGGGCTCTCTTTGCTCTATGTCCTTCAATCACTTCTCTTTCTTAAGAGGTGCCTTGGAACATTGATTACTTGGGAGAGACTCTAGGATCTTTATATCAGGCCTTTGCCCATCTCTCTAGGCTCTTCTTAGGCCACGCTGTGCCCACCCTAGTTATTCTTCAGCCACGTGTCTCTCTCATTTCTTGTCAAACTCCTTATGGACCTGTTTCCTGCATGTCGATTCTCCTGTTGTCTCCTGCCTTACCACCCTTCCCCATACCTGGCTAACTTCTATTCAAGTCTCAGTAGTCCCAGAGAGGACTTTCTTGACCTTCTGATCTAAAATCCTCAATTCCCATAACTTTTCCATCACATTTACTACAATTTGTACATTTAGTAGTATATTTATTTGTTAAATATCTTTTTACCTCCATAGACTAAAAACTCCATGGGAGGGGAGTTCACATCTTTTGCATATCAGTATATAGTCATTCTTACTGCAGTGCTTGGGACATCAAAGGCTCTTAATAAATATTTGTTGAATAATGAATAGATTAATATTCTTCTGACAGGTATGTTCTGTCAGGTTATGGAAACAGATATCAGAGCCTGGTGCCAGTAAACAGTTAAGTCATTCAGCTCATGTCAATATCCCTTGCTAGGATTCTAGGCTTATCAACCAGCCTTTTGATAACTTGGATTCTTATTTCTAATTCAAGTATCTTCAGGTCCCACAGGGTCATAACTGAGTCCACCTGAGTTTTAACACCAAGTTTTCTGATTCAGTGGCTCTCCTGTAGGAAGCCACCTGCCTCAGCCCACGAAGTGTCCCCAAGTATGTCTCAGGGTTCCCTTCTCTTCTGAAGAGAAGGGTTCCAGCCCCTCTGCTTCTCTGGGGGGTGTTATCCTTCCCAAGAGGCTCTCTCCAGGGTTTTCCCCAATGACACAGCCCTCAAGGATCCACTTAATGCTCTTTATCTTTTGTCTTCTCCTGGGACTCTTTTCCTTCCAAATCATAGGTCCCAACTCAAACTTGTTTGAACACAAAGAAGGCCTGATTAGTTCTCATGACCCTGGAAGAGCCGAGGCTGAGCCTGGGGAAACTCCAAGCTCTGACTCTCTGCCCCTCATCTCAGCTTCTTCCCTCTGGTGGCTTCATTGGCTCATCCTGTAAACAAGTTCTTTCCATTTATTTGGGGACATAGCGCAGCAGGTCTAAAGGTTTCATGCCCAAGTACCACATACCAGTCGGGGAGGGCTTCCCTCACCCTGACTCTACTTAGAGAAATCTGAGGGAAGGGTATTAGCTGACCAGCCACAGGCCTTGCTTGAGTCCTGTGTGGCCAGAGGTGTGGAATCTCAGGTTTGGAATGAGGGGACTGAAGGAGGATGGTGCACTACCAGAAGAAAGAATAAGAGTGTGGGAGGCAACATCAGAATGCCCACCATGCATTCTGGAGAAGTTGCCAGTTATGGGTTGAATTGTGTTTCCCAAAAGATACGCTGAAGTCCTAAACCCCAGGACCTCAGCTGTGACCTTATTTGGAAATAAGGTCATTGCAGTTGTGTTACAGTTGATCTTTGAACAAAGGAGTTGGGATGGGGGTGTAGGGGTATAGACAATGACTCAGTTGAAAATCTGCGTGTAACTTTACAGTTTGCCCTCCATATCCTTGGTTCCACATCTGTGGACTCAGTCGACTGTAGATCATGTAGTACTGTGGACCCATGCAGTTTGAACCCGTGTTGTTTAAAAGTTCAGCTGAAGTTAAGATGGTGTCACACTGTGAGTCATTACCTCATATAACTTGTGTCCTTATAAGAATTATTCTCAACCTCATTAAAAAAATGATGAGGGAGATTTTATTCAGGTACCATCACAGTAGGCACTTTTTGCAAGTATGGAAGAGAGCTTGGGCTCGATTTTGAACACATCAAGGAAAAGTGGAAATTTATAGCAAGAAATCAGGGTGGGAGATGGTCAGTGGATGGAAAATTAATAAGAGGGAAAGGCAACCTCTCTTACTGGCGAGAAGAGAGATTTTTGATTAGGTTGACTCAGTAACTGTTAAGTTGGGCCATTCTATTTCTCATTGGAAATGAATAATTTGGCATTTTATACATTCCTGTTTTTGAGCTTTGTTAGTGAGTTAGTATCTGAGTTCTTTTAACTTGCGGCTACTGATTAAAGATTCCTAATCAGCAGAAGTGGAAGCCGAACTTCTTGGGCCTATATGGAGGGGCAATCAGAAAACCAGGTGATATCTGTCTCCATGACATTACCTTATTCCTTTCCATTTGAATGTCTTTATGGATAAAATGGACTCTGCTCATAACACTGGCAGAGTGTTATGTTACTGCCCATGGACCCTGCCTCTCAGTCCTAATTGAGGATTAGAACTAAATGTGACAGTTTTTTCACTTTATCCCTAAAAGCTGCTCTGATTTCATCTCTGATTTATTTTTATCCTATAAAAAGTAAAATGCTCCCAATAGATTAACTCTACTGTAATTTGGTGGTTGCATCAAATTCCCAAGGATATTTGTCCTTGGGCATAATTTTTTACACAACTAAGTAGTTATGAGCGTCTATAAGCGGGCATGGATACTTGACTTCCAATGAGATGCTTTACAACATGATAACCTTATGCCATATGTTAGGCAAATATCTTGGCTGTAATTCACAGGCAACTGACACATTAATAGACCCTCTGCCGTTCTCATTGTGGAGACTGTGCTAGTGGCCTTTGTCTACTGTGAATCTGACAGAGGGGCAGGATTAGCTCACTGATGCTTGGAACACAGTTGACAAGGGATTTCGTGAAAACAAAGCCAAACAAACGAGGCAGCTTCCACAGGCACCTGGCTGAATAAATTAAAGTTGATTGAATCCTCTGTTACAACGATGACAGAAAAGGAGGTAAAATATGCCTCTCTTAATGAGTTTCTTTACAATCATTAACTATTTAAGACTTGCTCTTCCAGGAAAGCAGCAACTTTGCACGACACCTTCTACTGATTCTGGGCCCCAGAGGTATTGCGCACGCTTTCGGCAAGCAGAGTCACTAGACAACATTGCTTCCAAGCTAGGGCTGGCAAAGAACCCAACACTCTCTTCCCCTTGGCCTGCCCTGCCCTACTGAGTGGCCACAAGGGTAGGGACTCAATGAGGGAGAAACTAAATATGCCAGAAGGAAAAAGACTGATTCAAAGTAACAGTCTATAAAGAACCATGAAAATAATGAAAACATAAGTACATCTTCTACATGAAGAAGAAAAAAATAGTAGAATCAAAGTTTACTAATACACTTGGCATTAATAAACACTCTGCCACTGGATTTAACATTATTTATGGATCTTTCATTTGCTATGAGTTGGCATCACCAGCAAGCATGAGGTACTCAAATGCAAAAGTACAAAGGAAAAGCCATTTTCACTTTGTAAAAATGAGCGCACACAAGATTACACAAGTGCCCTGTGGAATGGTGAAAGTCTGCATAGTGTGGTTTTTAATGGAGTCACACCTATCTAAACAGAAATCTCCATCAACCTGCCATTGTGCTTGCCTCCACTGAGAATATCCACCAACAGTGTCCCTCAGTAAGACAGCAAGGTCAGTTTCGGAAGAACTGGGTTCAAATACACTGAGATTTAAATGTTACCTGGGGCTAAAAGGAGGTTAGTTTTTGCCCATTAGTAAACTGTGGTTGGCCAGAGGATTAGCTACTGCTCTTAGTGGACTCATGTTTGATTTTTATGTGGGATTGGGGTGCCAACCCCAAATAGGAAGTGATCAATGGTTGTAGAGAATAAACAAAGCACGTGAAACAGCAAGAGAGGTGCAGAGAGGCAGCATGTGTAGTAGGAATACTCACTAAACCAGCTCCAGAAAACTGGTATTACTGCCATTTGCTAAACTATATACTTTTTCAGCAAACTACCTTCATTTTGTGAGCCTCAGTTTCCTCATCTGTAAAACTGGTGTCATTGGACCATTGTCAAAATTAAATAGGATATATATGTAAACACAAGCATATCAGACACAGTTTGCACATGAAAATACAAACTTCCCAACTACCTTGCTACAGGATAAGCTGTAATTGTGCAGGGGAGCAGGGTAGGGCGACCAGTGGAGCATGCAAGGAGCTTCTGAAGTACGGCCAAAGTCAGAGACCACTGCTTTAACTGATTAATACTAGGCTTCATGTAACTATTATAATCAGTGCTAGACCTCACCTGGGGCTTTTGGCAAACTTTCTCTGTAAAGGGTCAAATAGTAAATATTTTAAGCTTTGCGGTTCAGGCTCTGTCTCAACTACTCATCCCAGCAGAGCAGAAAAGCATCCACAGACAAATAAGAATAAGCTTGATAGTGTTCCAGTAAAAGTTTATTTTTGGACACTTAAATTTGAACTTCATGTAATTTTCACGTCATGAAATACTATTCTCTTTCTGATTTGACTCTTTCCAACTATTTAAAACTGTGAAAACAATTCTTAGCTCATGGCTCATACAAAATACAAAACCAGGTGACAGGGCTGGATTTGGACGGTGGCTAAAGTTTGCTGATGCCTATTATGGACGCTGGATTCTCTTCTTTATATTTGTTATTTTCTTGAATTCAAATATCAATCTGATGAGTTAATGTCAGGAAGGGAACTCATTTTATGGAAGAGAAGATTGACCTTGGGATCAGCTGGGTGACACTGGCAAGATTCTTCACGTTCCTCGGCCTCAGCTTTCTCACCTACCTTGCAAGCTTGGTACAGAATTAAGTGAGCTCAGACACATAAAGCACATGTACCTAACACATGGTAAGTGCCTCACAAATATTAACTGCTATTAATACTTCCTCAAGCATTAAAAACTTTTCTACAACATGATATTTAATGACAGCATAGCTTTCCATGTAGATTTTCATGATTTAGTTAACAAAGACTCTAAAGTTGAACTTTTAACTTATCCTTTATTTTGTCTCTTCGAAAGGAACTTATAATTACTTTGTGGAAAAAAATTTAAAGTGGAGATAAGAAAAATTAAAATTGCTCATAATGCCATTACAGAGAGATTATAACTGCTATTAAGACATCATGATGTATGTTTTTCCAGGTTTGTTTGTATTTTTAAACAAAGGTGGGGGAATTCCCTGGTGGTCCGGTGGTAAGTACGCCATGCTTTCACTCTCGAAGGCCTGGATTCGATTTCTGATTGGGGAACTATGATCCCACAAGCCACACAGCACACCCAAAAAAGAAAAATAAACAAATAAACAAAGCGGGGGTTACACTGGACATACTGTTTTGTAACATGGGCTTTCATTTATCACGATAGTGAAGGGCTTCTTGACCTCTCAGATCCTGATTGTGAGCTCCTGGTCTCTGACTTCTATTATCCTAGACTAACACGTGGCTGCCCACTGCTCATGTCTATTCCCGTTAGGGAGACTGGGCTGACCATTTGGTTCTCTTGGTATTACAGTTTCTTACTATGAAACTATAAATTGGCAGCTGGTTTTGCACAGAAGTTTCTTAGGAGTTTAGTTACTGTTAGCTCCCACTGTAAGCCCTAGTGATTACCTCCAATACAGCAAAATAGGGAGTTTGGGGATCTTCCAAGCTGAGGATCTGGGCATTATGACTTAAATAAAGTCAGGCAGTCCTGTCTGAGCAACCAGTCAAATCCTGTCAGCCTCCTTCCCTGACATCTTTATTTTGCTTTCTTTATGTGTCTTACCAATGATTATACGTGATGACTGGTATTTATCATTTTAAATGGCAAATGACTCTAAGTGGCTGTGGTGAAGAGCAAGTTCAGACACAGTTGCTAGGGACTAGGTGAGAGTAGTTGCCCCTTTAGAGTATTATTTGAAGTGCGGACTTTATACAAAAATGCCAAATTCCCTCTCCCACTGTTAAAATATCTTGTTATACTTCCCCTTCCTCTTTATGGTATCAAGGAAGTAAGTATGTTGACTTCAGGACTCAAATTTTGATCTGGTTTTGATTAAACCTAGGTTTACCACACTATGGTAACTTTTCACATTGTTGAGAAAAAGATGAACAATTACAATGAATTTTCTGTGGGTGTAGATGCTTCTGTAGTCGATGTAAATATCTAAAAATCTCACCACAGTGTGTCTGACTCTTCTCACCATGCAGGCACTGGCATGCTCTAGACCTAAACTGGACTGATTTGAAAAGACTACTGACTTGTTATTCGACCCCGTGTATACTCTGGGCAGTGAAAAGAAAGTTGAATGCACTTAATTTTTGAAGTCAAGCTGTTTCTTGATCTGGAAATTGAGTCTGTATACCTGCCTCTAATGGCTGAGTGTGTTTGTATGCTCTCAGTGACATGAGCAATTCCCTTTCATCTGTGACAGGGCCAAAGCAGAGGCACAGGGGCCTGAATACAAACACGAAAAACACCTTACCACCTGGGAGTCAGAGGCAGGTTCAGGCACATCCATTCCTTGTGCATTTGAGCAGCTGTTTCTACTGTATTGCCCAGAACAGCAGATGGGAGAGTCAGATTAGAAACCAGTAAAACAGTGGTCCCCTAACCCTTCAATCTTTTCCTACTCCACCTCCTGCCAAAAAAACAAACAAAAAACCTAAAGTGACACTTTGTCAACTAGACATCAACAATCTTCTTTAGCTTAATTTCCAAGAAAAAATTACAAGGATGGTTAAAGTCCTTTTAAAACACACAATAAGCAATTATTGAACACTTACTACTACAGATGCCTTGCATAGTCATATTCATGGTTTATTTCATCTAATCACAGTACTGGGGCAAACAGCTTTTTAGCTGACCTCATCCAGAGTATGAGGCCTAGCTGGCTAGTAACACAATCAGGGTCAGATATCCTAAAGGACAGAATCCAGCTTTGAAAGCAGACCCGTGCCCTCAAACTTGTGTGCTTCCCATGACCACACTACCACATTCTAGAGCAGAACCTTTCTAGCCACAGACAGCAGCGAGCAGAAAGCCACTGCAGGAGGAAGGGCCCAGAGGAAAACTGCTGGGAGTGGGGCAGGGCAGAAGCCCACGCCATGCGTGCATGCAGTGTTATTTAGAATCTTTTCTTCTGAAATAGAGAAGTGTTCATACCCAGGCATGTCTCTCAAACATTCATTCATCCAGCTTGGGCCCAATAGAGCTGTCGGCTGGTTGGCAGCAGGGGTGGGGGGCGGGGCCTCGGGAGATGCCACCTTCCTGGTACAGCAGGCATAGGGCCGGAAGTGCTGATACCTGCCCTGAGGCGGGTGCTGGCAACCAGGAACTGTATTCAGAGCTCAGGGATAGGTCTGAGATAGAGAGTGACCTGTGCCTTGAGTCACAGGAAAGTGAAAGCAGCAGGAAGCACCCTGGGCTAGTGGGGTTTTTGTTTTGTTTCGCTTTTGGCAGGGCCTCCCCACCACACCTGGAAGTGTGACAGTTAAGTTGGCTGGAGGAACTGGGCGGCCCTCCTTCCCCACCTGCCATTTAGCTCCCCCTACTCAGATCCCTGGCAAAAGCATGGCCTGAGGCTGTGTGCGAAAGAGCAAAGAGAGACTCCATTCTCCACCCTCCTCCTCAGAGAGGGCAGTGTGCCCACAAAGGCCTGTGGGCCCAGTGTGTACTGGCCCGGAGGTGGGGACTGCAGGCGTGGCTCTGCTGCCTGAGCCTCTTCCTTGGGGCATGCACTCTTTGTGATGTTGTGGTGTGCCAAGGTGTGGTAGGAGCAGGGTGGGATTCAGGGTCTCTGGAAGGAAATGGGACCCTCTTCCCTCCTATCCTACTTTTCCCCATAGTCTGCAGTTCGGAGGCAGAGATCAGGACGAATCCTAATTCTATTACTAAGGCTAAGTTCTGATCATGACAGGTGGAAAGTGGAACTCAGAAGGACCCTGAAGTTGGTGTGAAGGAAGGGTAGGGGTCCAGAGGTGGTACTGGTTATCTATTTCTCTGTAATAAATTAACAAAAGCAGAGCTGCTTCACCAACAAACGTTTATTATCTCAGTTTCTTGGGGTCAGGAATCCAGGTGTGGCTTAGCCAGGTGCCCCCAGGCTTAAGGCCTTTCATTTATTATCTCAGTTTCTTGGGGTCAGGAATCCAGGTGTGGCTTACCCAGGTGCCTCCAGGCTGAAGGCCTTTCATGGGGAGGCGGGGCACTACTGCCATTGGCTAACGCCGTCCTCTCAGCTGAAGGCTCAACTGGTGGAGAATCCAGTTCTGAGCTCACTCTTGCAGTTACTGACAGGAGTCAGTTCCAGTCCAGTTGGCTGGAGCCCTCCCCTCGTCATAGGGCATTTCAACAGGGCAACTAGCTTCCTACAGAGCAGGTAAGGTGGGGGAGGGTGCCTGAAAGGAACAGAGCCATCACTTTGGCCATCTTCTCTTCTCCAGAATCACATCAGGAAGTCCAGCTCACACTCATCTCAAAGGCTGTCTGTCAGTGTCTAGGCTGGGACCTGAACAGTGAAGAGAAATTGACTAGAAGAGGAGGGGGTGGGGAGTGGCCGGTAGTGGGGGCTGCAGCTGTAACTCAGTGTGGCTGTGGGGAAAGTGTCTTCCATGGGAGGAGAGGTGTGGTAGAGAGACCAGCAGGGCCCAGAGGGTGTGTAACCTTTTAACCCAGGTTTGTGAAGGTGAACTTTATCCTGGGAGGATGGAGAACTTAAAGCTGGAGACTAAAATTGATTACACTGTGGAGAGAATGAAGCAGGCCATTGGGGAATTTTGATCTAAGGAGTGACTGAAGGGACAAAATGGAGTCTAGAGATTCAAAGGAGCTGGAATTTTGTGAGGCTGAGAGACTGACTGTCGCCACCTGGTAGGATGCAAGTTCAGCAGAGTCTCTGGTATCCCCAGGTTTCTCCTTGAAAAACTTGGGAGAGCCTTTCTCTGAGATATGAAACCAGGGGACAAACATGGTGAGGAGCTCAATATTTGAAAAACAGGCAGTGTGAGGTGCTTTGTGAGAGTAGGTGCTCTCTAGGCAGCTGACGTGGGCATCTGGAGGGCTTCCCACAGAAAGAGTGAGAGATGCAGATTAGAGAACAGTAAGCACCCAAATGCTGATCAATGATCCATCATGGGAGTGGATAATATGCCCACTAGAGTTTCCAGGATACCTTGAGCAGCAACAGTGCTTCGAAAGACAATACAAGAAGAGAGGCCAGTGAACAACAGAAACCCCCAAATATGCTGCCAGGAAGGAAAACCAGGAGTCATAGGAACCAGAGAGAACGCAGGGCAGTAAGTGTCAAGCAAGGACTGCAAGCCTGGAGGGCTGAAGCCTGGGCCAAGTGGGGAGGGAGGTGAAAAGGAAAGTTCTCCAGAAATGCAAATTGATTTAATATTTTAGAAGTTAACGCTGCCATTTCAAAATCCCATTTGAAAAGACAAACAAAATAGATAAATATTTAGGCATCAGTTCCCTAAAAGATCACCAAGGAGGCTTAAAAAAAAACCAAAACCCAGTTCCAGGGGATGTCCCAACCCTATAAAATTAGTCTCTCAAAAAGGAGGCAGGGGCAACTGTAATTTTTTTTTCTAAAAGTAGCGAAGTGATTTTGAAGTGTGACAAGATTTTGAAATCACTCATTTAAACCTCTAAGAACTGCTGGTTCATATTTGGCCTAAGCTCTTTCAGAATAATTAAAGTGACAGAAAAATTCGTAGATTGCTGAACTGTGAGAAGCTGATTGTTAAATTTAAGACTTAAATAGGAAATTTAAAGCAATCAAGAAAATAAACTCCCCCACAAAGCTAATTAAAAAAAAAACCCATCAACTATAAAACACATCTTGTATGTTTATTATCAAGAAAAATGCTAATGATGGCAATTAAGACTATAAATTTAGTTGCGAGTAAATGAGAGCTAGTTTAGTAAATAAAACTGCCTGTAAACATTTGTAAAATAGTTCTCCTCCTCTACATGGTTTGTAAAAGAACCTGATGGACCTCTAAAGAGCTGGGGCTGGTTCCTGGCTCTAGCAGGTTGGGAAGTCCTCATTGTTTCATAAACCAAGAAAAGCTCCCCAGCTCGTGGTTGCCTCTTCTCTGGGAAAACCACAAGCTCCCTTCTCCGCACTCTGAGAGCAGCCTGGGCTGCACGGCTCCCTCCACTTCCTTACCGCTTTCCTTTGTCCCTGGAGATTTAACTGTGAGCCTCCAAAGTGCATTAAAAGCCCCTCCCATGTCCTTCGGGGACCACTGTCCTCATAAGTTCCACAACCAAAGAGCAGCCTTTCACATACAAAGTCTCTAGACCCCACCTTGGGCCCCTCCAGACTGGCAACAGACCCCCAAGGACTTACCTCCCATCTTCTGGAAACATGTTTCACAGTTCACCACTCACCCCTCCCCTTTCTCCAGGACTTTAACTTAAAATAGTTTTCCCACTTCTACCTTCTCTTGCTGTGCTTAAAGACACATATATTGGTTTTTCATTAGTTTTAAAATATTAACTCCTCATCAGGAAATGAAAGTAGCAGAGGGAAAGGCATAAATCACAGCTCCCCTCCCTGGCCCAGGGGGAGCCTCTCTAGGAAGGCTCAGATGTTTACATCTTCAGGTCAAATTGCTCCAAACAATGGTTGCCCTTAGGTTTCCCCTCTCGGGGCAGAAGGTGCCTAATTTCACTGGTCTCCTACCGCACACCAGCTCGCTGGGAAGCTGACTCAGTCTTGCACGGCTGGAGGGGTTCTGAATCTAGAGCCTTAAATGTGTGCATACTCTTCACAGTAATCCCACATCGAGGAAAATATCCTAAGGAAATAATCAAGAGATGCAGTCAAGGATTTATGAACAAAGAATATTCAGGGCAAAGCCATAACTGAGAAAAAAGACAGACGTACGTGCCTCCCAGGTGGGGCTTGGCTCCACAAACCCTCCAGCACCTCGATGGTGGATGGGGCGCGCCCAGCCACGCGGTCATTCAGATGGCAAACGTTTACTAGGTACTCTGCATTAGGCACTTGGCTGGGTAAATAAAACAGGTTAAGGTCCCCCCCCTCCCCGCCCGAAGATGCACTCGACTAAAATTCATGATCTAAAACAATTCTAAAATTATTTACACTGTGTTTTTCGGGGGGAAGCCGATTACACATTGTATCACCCCCGACTCTTTCAACCTCTGCCATAAGCAGTTACCAAATCCGAATATTTTTTCCTTCAGTGGCTCTGCCTAACCGACCTCTTCATTCCTTTTCAAGCAGATCCTAAGGCTCTGAGGTAACCTGATAACAGCGGAAAGAACACCCACAAGGAAGTGTTCCGATTGGTTTCTAATTTCAGGAAGTTGCCGACTTTGGGCAAATCACGTCACCTCTGGGACTGTTTCTTTTTAACCTTGTATTTTGTATTGGGGTATAACCTGGTTAACAAACAGTGTTGTGATAGTTTCAGGTGAACAGCGAAAGAATTCAGCCTGACATATACATGTATCCATTCTCCCCTCCGGGATTGTTTCTAATCAAAATAAAAGGCTGGCCTTCATCTTTCTCGGAGTCCAGTAATTTTTGACTCTATGACAGAACCATCCTTAGACGAGGAAGTCTCAGCCCGTGGCTAAAAGGAGGGGAGGCAGGGAACCCCTTGAGGATCTGCGCATTTCTGTCTAGGGAGTTCCAGAACACCGACAAGGTAAGGGGCCGCCTCCCTGGAAGGGGGGCGAAAGTCTAGAAGTAGGCGGGCCTGTGTCGGGGGAGGCCGGGAGGTTGCGCAGGCCCCGCCCAGGCCCCGCCCAGGCCAGCGCTCTGCGCGCCGCCCTCCTGCCTCTGAGCCGACTGCAGGCCTGCAAGGTTGGTAAGCAGGCAACGTCCTTCCTTCCAGTTGTTATTTAATATTAATAAAGAACAGCTCATAATTATTGGGTGCTTCCAGGTGCAAAACAGTGTGTCGGTGGTTTAGTTACCTCACAACCAAAGTACGAGGTTCATTCTGCTAATTCCCATTCTTAGGGCAAACGGAGGCTTAGGAATTTTACAAGGTTGATAGAAGTTACGCGGGTAGTCGCAGGGTCCAGGGCTCTTCACTTGCATACTGCCCAGTCTGCCTCTTTTCCCGAGAGGGCAGTAAGACAGTCTGCCGTTTTACCCCTCTTTCCTGCTTGAGAAGACTGGAACTCGGGTCATTACGTTGGTGAGAATTTGTTGACTACCAACCGGGAGACTGGGTGGCCGAAGTTTAGGAAGTTTACGGCTCATCTTGGAATCTGTTGAAGCCCCCTGCTTTCACTAAGAACCCCCTTCCTCCCGGCCCCTCGTCCCCCACAGCCTTTCCCTGTCCGGTTAGGGTGAAGGGTCAGCTCTGAAAGGACAGTCTGGAAGGAATAATCCTCATCTCTTCAAAAGGAGAAAGAAATTTGCACCCCAGAGGAGCTCTGCTCTCGCTGTTTGTGCTCTGACCCTTAAGATCTGCTCTGAGAAGTTTCCTGTGACCTGTTAACGGTTTGTTGCTACTAAGCAGTGTGGAGTTTTGACATTAAGGTCTACATAATTCAGGAATCTAGATTCTATGAGCTCCTTGAAATTGTACTGAAAAGTAGCTCGTGCATAGGTGTTTTTTCCTAGGGGGAGTATTTATAGCTCTCCTTGGATTCTCAGAGGGGCCTACAGCTGCCCAAGTGACATGTGGGTGCTGCTAAAGGGGAACAGTGATGCAAATCCTGCGGAAGTGGACGAGGGAGAAGGGAAGATGGAGGAGAGGGGTGTTCAGGTAAGACTTCGCAGAGGCAGGATTCTGGTATTGGGGATGCGGGAGCTGACATTTCTTGCACTCTTACTGTGTGCCAGGCATTGTTCTAGACCAAAATTTACAAGGATTAGTTCATTCTTATAACAACCTTATGAGGTAAATAAGATTATTGTTCTGGCTTTGTAGATTCATTCATTTAATAAATATTTATTGAGCGCTGTGTGTCAGGCACTGTTCCCAGAGCTACAGCAATTAACAAAACAGTCAAAAATGCTTCCTTTGTGGAGCTTGCATTCCTGTGGGGAGACAGATGAGGAAACCAGGTTCCCAGAGACTTAAGTGATAAACAAGGGTCTTCAGCTAGTTAGTAAGCAGCAGAGATTTGAACTGAGGCAGTATGGCACCAGAAGCTGTACCGCTTTATTTATTTATTTATTTTAAAGGAATGGTTAATAATTTCAAACAATTGACAGCTTAAATTTTCTGTGTAACAGAAAATCCCCAAACCTAAAAGGAAAGTGAGAAAATACTGACATCATATAGAGCAAAGAATAGCTCCAAAATGTTTTTAATCACACATTAAACGCACATTAAAAATGAATGGGAAAAGGTTACTAAAATAACTCAGAAGAGGAAATACACAATCAATAATGTTGAACACTGGCTTCCTGAATTATCATCAAAACTTTCTGTTTATTGCTTGCACAGTAAGGAAGAGCTTTACCTTGACAGAGTCTTAGTAACCTATCAGAGGGCAAAGGGTGGAGACTGGATATTTACTGAAGTTTTGGAGATTGGTCTAAGGCAGAACTTTCCATGGGGAAAGGGGTTTTGGTTAAGTTTGGGTAGGATCATGATATAATAATTTGGGATTAATGGACACAGTCCTGCAAGGACTTTAAGGAAAGATTAAAGAGTCACTATAACATGCAAAGAGTCAGACACGACTGAGCGACTGAACTAACTGACTGACAACACGCCAGAGACATTACTATGTCAACAAAGGTCCGTCTAGTCAAGGCTATGGTTTTTCCAATGGTCATGTATGGATGTGAGAGTTGGACTGTAAAGAAAGCTAAGCGCTGAAGAATTGATGCTTTTGAACTGTGGTGTTGGAGAAGACTCTTGAGAGTCCCTTGGACTGCAAGGAGATCCAACCAGTCCATCCTAAAGGAGATCAGTTCTGGATGTTGATTGGAAGGACTGATGTTGAAGCTGAAACTCCAAAAGTTTGGGCACCTGATGTGAAGAGCTGACTCATTTGAAAAGACCCTGATGCTGGGAAAGATTGAGGGCAAGAGGAGAAGCAGATGACAGAGGATGAGATGATTGGATGGCATCACCAACTCAATGGACATGGGTTTGGGTGGACTCCAGGAGTTGGTGATGGACAGAGAGGCCTGGCATGCTGTGGTTCATGGGTTTGCAAAGAGTTGGACCCGACTGAGCAACTGAACTGAACTGACAACATGCCAAGTAGAAACTTAGAAGCAAAAATTCAGGTTGTCTTTTTTGAAAGAATGTATAACTCTGCAGTTGTATGCCTGCAATTCTTTATGCTAGTGCTTGTTGGGTTTTGTTGGGGGCCAGCGGGAGGAGCTCCGCCCATGGCAAAGGTCATGAGGAAGGAGGCTTGGCATACACAAAGGCATGATCAAGCCTCAGGAAACCCCCTGTTCCCGAGCATCTACCCCCAAACCAGAGTCTGTTTTATGCTCTCACCTACGCCTCTGACTTTACGGGGGGCTCTCCCCTATAACCGTTTCTCTCGGAGAAGGAGTAAACGTGCAGCTCCAAGGCAATTAAAATTCCTGGGCGTGACAAGAGTGTTTCGGCTTACGAACTCCTCTGAAGGTTATCTAACCCACCTGTATAGGCCACATGTAATTGTTTACAGCCTCCCAATCTGAGAGGCACGAGATGTTTTAGACTTACTAAAGGCAAATTCTTTTGGGGAGTTAGAAATTATCAGTATAATGGGTTGGTTAGGAATTATATCGGTGAAGGGTTTTTCATTTGTTGTGTCAATGATTGCTGCTAATTCCCTGCTCTGGGTGGGACAAGGATGTCTCAGGTCAAACCTCTCTGCTGACAGACTAGCTTGTGTGACAGGATTATCCATACTCCTGCCACTAAACAGCACATAGAGTTTTGGAGTATTTTGAGAGTCTTAATTAGCATAGGGCTTTTTCTTATCATTGAGTCAATGATCGCCGCTAGGCCTCCATTTCCTTAGGCACCTGGGAATATATTAATGTATTTGGAATATAGAAAAGGAAATATAGTAGTTTTTGATGTTAGCAATACTAGACTTTTTGAGTTAATGGATTTTCTCTTTTGTAATAGATCACTGTGCTTTGTTATAAATCACTGTCTTTGTTATGTAAAAATGTAACTTTATCACTATCTTAAGACTAAATAGATCTTAAGGGGAACATTGGTAAAAGGATTTTCATTTGTTGGGCTGATGTTTGCTGCTAAATCTCCATATTCCCTGCCCTTATAATGAATATAACTAACATATAGGAGAAATAAGTATTAACCTTTAAGCATATAGGAGAAATAAGTATTAACCTTTAAGATTAATCCTGTTAACCTTGGGTTAAATAAATTCCTTTCTTGATTGTAACTCACTACACCCTCACCCTATAGGAATGCAACTTTATCTGGAGGGTGGTGCCTGGTTTAAGGAAAAATCACCCTTGGAGGAAATAAGGTTTTTGGTTATCAGAAAGAAAGGATCATAGAATGTCAGCAGGTCTCACTCATGGCCAGAAGATGATGTAATATCCCTAAGACCCCTGCGTGCCTCTGTATTCATCCCTATGTGTAACAAAAGGTATATAAGCAAACCCAAAAATAAAGAAATCGGATCAGTTTCCGGAAAGACTGATTCTACCATGTTGCTTCTTTCTTGCTCCCGTTTCTCTGGCTGAATTCCCATCTGGATTCAGCCTCCTTTTCTCCACTGCACTATCTCTTACTATACTGTCTGTTTCTAATCTCTCTCTATATCTGTAATTAAATATGTATTTTTCCAACACCTTCGAATTCCCTGGATCCACCCCGGCAGGGTTTGTCTAGATTTACCTGACCTCTTCTAGCCTTTGGCATCAATGCCTTCAGTGCTTGTGGATAAACAAGTGATGAAACTAAGAAGCTTATAGAATGAGGTAGAAGGGAACGATTGATAAATCAAGTTATTGGGTTTTTCCTTTGTTTAAAATCACATTTTAATTCTATGTGTATTCTCAACTTTTCAGTTATATTTTTTTAAAAAAACCTTGAGGTGTCATTGACATTCAACAAGTTTCATATACTTAAAGTATGCAATTTTGACATTAGTATGTACTCATGAAACTTATCACTGCAATTAAGATTATGAATATATCTGTTACCTCCAAAGTCTCCTTGGGCTTCTGTCAACCCCTCCCTCCAGGTCCCTCTCCAAGCAGCAACTGATTGTCTTTTGTCCTACAGGTTATTTGCATGGCTCTGTTTTTTTAATTGTTTGCATCTGTGTTGTTGCATGTATTAACAGTTTACTGCTTTTTATTTCTGAGTAATATTTCATTGTATGGATATACCACAAATTATTTATCCACTCATTTGTTGATTATATGGTTGATTCCAATTTTGGGCTTGTAATTACAAATGAAACTGTGATTAACATTCATGTGCAAGTATTTTTGTGGACATATGATTTTATTTCCTTTCAGTAATTAATTACTTCTTAATAGAATGGCTGGATCATACTATTGGTATATGTCAAAGTTTTTAAGAAACTGTCAAACTGTTTTTCAATGTAGTTGTACTATTTTACATTGCTGTCAGCAGTCTATGAAAATTCCAGTTATTATACATCCTTTTCCATTATTTGGTCTGGCCAGTCCTTTCGATTTTAGCCATCCTCAGAGGCGTGCAATGGTATCTTATTTTAATTTGCATTTCTGAGATAATTAATGATGCTGAGCATCTTTTTGTGTGCTTTTTGCCATCAATATGTCAGGAGGGCTTCCTGGTGGGTCAGATGGTAAAGAATCCGTCTGCAATTCTGGAGACTGAGGTTCAGTCCCTGGGTCAGGAAGATCCCCTGGAGAAGGCAGTGGCAACCCACTCCAGTATTCTTGCCTGGAGAATTCTATGGACAGAGGAGCCTGGTGGACTATAGTCCATGGGGTCACAAAGAGTTGGACATGACTGAACAATTAACACAAAAAATATCTTTGGTGAAGTACTCTTTAAAATCAATTGTCACTTTTTGTTGTTGTTGGACTCTATTGCATTTTGAGAGTTCTTTATGTATGTATTCAAAAGCAGAGACATTACTTTGCCGACTAAGGTCCGTCTAGTCAAGGCTATGGTTTTTCCTGTGGTCATGTATGGATGTGAGAGTTGGACTGTGAAGAAGGCTGAGCAACGAAGAATTGATGCTTTTGAACTGTGGTGTTGGAGAAGACTGAGAGTCCCTTGGACTGCAAGGAGATCCAACCAGTCCATTCTGAAGGAGATCAACCCTGGGATTTCTTTGGAAGGAATGATGCTAAAGCTGAAGCTCCAATATATTGGCCACCTCATGCGAAGAATTGACTCATTGGGAAAGACTCTGATGCTGGGAGGGATTGGGGGCAGGAGGAGAAGGGGATGACAGAGGATGAGATGGCTGGATGGCATCACAGACTCGATGGGCATGAGTCAGAGTGAACTCCGGGAGATGGTGATGGACAGGGAGGCCTGGCGTGCTGCGATTCATGGGGTTGCAAAAAGTCGGACACAACTGAGCGACTGAACTGAACTGAACTTATGTATGTTGCATACAAGTCCTTTATCATATATGTGATTTGCTAATGTTCTCCTAACCTGTGGCTTATTTTTGCATTCTTCTAAAAGTATCTTCCAAAAAGTGTACATTTGGACAGAGACTACTTAGTCTGGGACCTGGCAGATTTGTTCTCATCTCCTTTCAGATCAAAGGCCTTTGCCACAAATATGCTCCACTAGATCCTTGGTTAGCCCAAGAAACATACAAGCTTGGTTTCTTTCCTTGTATTTATTGGAGCTGGAGGTACTGTAGCAGCACTGTATGCCTTGTATCTGGCATTGTTCAATCAGTTGGAACAGAAAGAATAAGCCAGAAGAAACTGAATCCTAGTGATCAATGTAAGTTCTATTCAGTGAATGTGGATTACAGTAAGCTGAAGAAAGAAGGTCCAGACTTCTAAATGAAATGTTTGATTATAAAGCTGCTTAGAATGAAGGTCTTCCAGAAGCCATTTATAAAATTTTCTATTTAACCAGGAAATATTTCCCCTTTAAATGTATGAAATCATGATTGTATATTGTGTTGAGGGTTTACACTGATTAATACATGTCTGAAACTTGAACAAAAAGCATACATACATTCTTAATTTTTGTTTAGTCAAATTTATCAGTATTAAGGACCGTATTTATTTGTCATATCAGAAATCTTTGCCTAACCCAAGGTCATTTACTCTATATTCTATCAATTTTTTAATTTTAAAATTTACATTTATATCTGTAATCCATTTTGAGTTGATTTAAAATATATGCTGTGAGGTGTGGATCAAACTTCCATTTCTTTTGCTTGTAGTTATTCAATTGTTCCAGGACCATTCACTGAAAAGACTATCCTTTTGACACTTAACAACCCTTATAACTTTGTTGAGCAATTGAACATATATGTGTGTTACCAGACTTTTTTGTTCAGTTGACCTAAATTTGTCTAGCTTTACCTTAATTTCCCCCACACTGTATTAATCACTGTAGCTTTAAGTATAAGCATTAAAGGGGTTCCCAGGTATTGCTAGTGGTAAAGAATCCACCCACCAATGCAGGAGATGAATCCCTGGGTCTGGAAGATCCCCCTGAGTAGGAAATGGCACCCCACTCCAGCATTTTTGCCTGGAAAATTCCGTGGGCAGAGGAGCCTGGCAGCTTACAGTCCACGGGGCCGCCAAGAGTCGGATATGACTGAGTGACAGGGCACGCACACACACAAGCTCCTACATATGAACCTTCAAGTTACAGACTTTCAAGGAAAGAACGTTCTGTCAGCATTAGGCATGAGTGAAATTGCCCTTTCTCTCCTATTGCTGATGATCCTTCAGCTTTACCATCTCCCACCTTCTCTCCCTCCTACAGTCACTAACTCTTCTTGCTTATTCACTTAATGCCAGCCTCTGTATGCCAGCTATTGTACTGTACTGTACTGTACTGTAAGATTAATAATGTTTTATTTTTGTTTTTATGTATTATTTATGTTAAAAGTATTATGAACCTATTACAGTATAATACTATATAGCCAATTGTGTTAGCTGGGCACCTAGGCTAACTTTGTTGAACTTACAAACAAATTGGACTTATGAATGTGCTTTTAATATGGAACTTGTTCATATGTAGGGGATTCACTGTATTGAAATCAGGTAGTGTAAGTCTTCCAAGTTTTTTTTTTTAATCTATTTCCGTATTATTTAGGCTCCTCTAGGGCTTTCAAATTCCATAAATTTTAGGATCAGTTTAAGTTCTGTGAAAACGATTGCTGGGAGTTTGAATTAGGTTGTGTTGACTCTATAGATCAATTTAGGGAGAACTGACATCTTAATGATATTGAATCTTCTGATCTAGGACCACACTATAGTTCTACATGTATTTAGGACTTTAGCTTTCCTCAGTAGTTTTCAGTGAGTGAGTCTTGCCCATTTTTTGTCAAATTTATCCCCAAGTATCTCAGATTTGTAATGCTGTTGCATATAGAAATGCAATTGATTTTTGTACCTTGACTATATCTTGTGACCTTGCTAATCTCACTCACTAGCATCAGTAAGTTTTTAGTAAATCCCATAGGATTGTCTATTGATAAATGGACAATCATTAATCATCTCTGAATAAAGACAATTTTACTTCTTTCTTTCCAATCTTTATGCCTTTTCTTTTTATTTTATTGCACTGATTAGAAACTACAGTACAGTGTTGAATAGAAGTGTTAAGAGTGGATGTCTTTGCCTGTTCTTGATCTTATGGGGGAAGCACTCAGTATTTACATAAAGGATGATGTTAGCTGTAGATTTTTGCAGATGACTTTCAGCATTTTCTAACCCATGAACCCAGTATATCTGATGTGAGGAAGTCTGCTGAGTTTTTTTTCCCTAAACCTTGAATGAACAGTAGAATTTGTCAATTTTTTTGCCTCTATTGGGATGAGCCTATAACTTGCTTTTTTTAGTCTGTAAGTATGGTGAATTATATTGCTTGATTGAATGTTAACCCAACCTTGCTTTCCCTAATAGACCCCAATTAGTCATTACATATTATTTGTATCATAGAATTTGAATTAATATTTTGTTAAGAATTTTAACATCTACCTTCATAAGAGTTCTTGGTCTGTATTTTTCTTTTCTCGTAATTTGTTTGGTATTGGTATCAGGGCAATGCTGACTCATGGGATGTGTTGGGAAGTATTACCTTGTCGTGGGCTAAATTGTATCCTCTCAGAATTCATGTGTTGAAATCCTAACCCCCGGTACCTCAGATTGTGACAGTATTTGGAGATAAGGTCTTTAAAGAGGTAGGTTGAAATGAAGTCATTAGGGTTGGCCCTAATCCAATATGACTGGTGACCTTAGAGGAAGAGGAAATTAGGACCCAGACGTATACTGAGAGAAGACCATATGAGGAGAGAGAGGACAGCCATCTGTAAGTCAAAGAGAAAGGCCGTGGAAGAAACCAGTCCTGCTGACACCATGCTCTCAGAATTCTAGCCTTCAGAATATTGAGAAAATAAATTTCTGTTGCTTGAGCCAACTAGTCTTTGTTATGGCAGCCCTAACAAACTAACACATACTTCTTTATCCATTTTCTGGAAGACTTTGTGTGGCATTTTCATTATTTATTCCTTAAATTTTGGATAGAATTCACTAGTAAAGTTATCTGGACATGGAGTTTTTCTTTGGGAGAAGGTTAATTTGTTGTTGTTCACATGCTAAGTTGTGTCTGACTATTTGTGACCCCATGAACTACAGCACACCAGGCTTCCCTGTCCTTCACTATCTCTTGGAACTTGCTCAAACTCATGTCAGTGATGCCATCCAACCATCTCATCCTCTGTCACCCTCTTCTCCTCTTGCTCTCGATCCCTCCCAGAATCAAGGTTTTTCCTAATGAGTCAGCTCTTTGCATCACGTGGCCAAACTATTGGGAGTTTTAGCTTCAGCATCAGTCCTTCCAGTGAATATTCAGGGTTGATTTCTTTTAGGACTGGTTTGATCTCATTGTCCAAGGGACTCTCAAGAGTTTTCTCCAGGACCACAGTTTGAAAGCATCAATTCTTTTTTTTTAAAGTATTTATCTTAATTGGAGGCTAATTACTTTACAATATTGTAGTGGTTTTTCCCATACATTAACATGAATCAGCCATGGGTGTACATGTGTTCCCCATCCTGAACACCCCTCCCACCTCCCTCCCCATCACATCCCTCAGGGTCATTCCAGTGCAGCAGCCCTGAACACCCTGTCCCATGTATCAAACCTGGACTGGCAATCTATTTCACATATGATAATATACATGTTATTATATTCTCTTAAATCATCCCACCCTTGCTTTCTCCCACCGAGTCCAAAAGTCTGTTCTTTACATCTGTGTCTCTTTTGCTGTCTCACATAGAGGGTCCTTGTTGTTATTTTTCTAAATTCCATATATATATATGTGTTAATATACTGTATTGGTATTTTTCTTTCTGGCTTACTTCACTCTGTGTAATAGGCTCCAGTTTCATCCACCTCATTAGAACTGATTAAAATGCACTCTTTTTAATAGCTAAGTAATATTCCATTGTATATATGTAACACAGCTTTCTTATCCATTCATCTGCTGATGGACATCTAGATTGCTTCCATGTCCTGGCTATTATAAACAGTGCTGCGATAAACACTGGGGTACACGTGTCTGTTGAAAGCATCAATTCTTCGGCACTTAACCTTCTTTATAGTCCAACTCTCACATCCATATACAACTACCAGAAAAGCTACCATACTTAGCTTTGACTATATGTACCTTTGTCAGCAAAATGATGTCTCCTTTTTAATAAACTGTCTAGGTCTGTCATAGCTGTTCTTCCAAGAAGCAAGCGTCTTTTAATTTCAAGGCTGCAGTCACCGTCTGCAGTGATTTTGGAGCCCAAGAAATCCAACACTCTTTCCACATTTTCCCCATCTATTTGCCTTTAAGTGATAGGATCGGATGGCATGATCTTAATTTTTTGAATATTGAGTTTTAAGCCAGCTTTTTCACTCTCCCATTTCACCTTCAAGAGGCTCTTTAGATCCTCTTCACTTTCTGCCATTACAGTGGTATCACCTACATATCTGAGGTTGCTGATATTTCTCCCAACAAGCTTGATTCCAGCCTGTACTTCATCCAGCCCAGCATTTCACATGATATACTCTGCATAGCAGTTAAATAAGCAGGGTGACAATATACAGCCTTGACGTACTTCTTTCCCAATTTTGAACCAGTCCATTGTTTCATGTCCAGTTCTAACTGTTGCTTCTCGTCTGCATGCGCATTTCTCAGGAGGCAGGTAATGTGCTGTGGTATTCCCATCTCATTAAGAATCTTCCACAGTTTGTTGTGATCCACACAGTCAAAGACTTTAGCATAGTCAGTGAAGCAGAAGTGGATGGGTTTTTTTTTTTAATTCCCTTGCTTTTTCGATGATCTGGCATATGTTGGCAATTTGATCTCTGGTTTTTCTCCCTTTCCCAAATCTAACTTGTACGTCTGGAAGTTCTCGATTCACATATTGCTAAAGCCTAGCTTGAAGGATTTTGAGCATAATCTTGCTGGCATGTGAAAAGAATGCAATTATACAGTAATTTGAACATTCTTTGGCATTGCCCTTCTTTGGGATTGGAATGAAAACTGACTTTTCTAGTCCTGTGGCCGCTGCTGAGTTTTCCAATTTTGCTGGCATATTGAGTGCAGCGCTTTCACAGCATCATCTCATTGTTTTCCTCTATCTCTTTGCCATGATCACTGAGGAAGGCTTTCTTATCTCTTCATGCTATTCTTTGGAAATCTGCATTCATTTGGGCATATCTTTCCCTTTCTCCTTTCCTTTCATTTCTCTTCTTTTCTCAACTATTTATAAGGCCTCCTCAGACAACCATCTTGCCTTCTTGCATTTCTTTTTCTTGGGGATGGTTTTGCTCACCACCCTCTGTACAGTGTTACGAACCTTCGTCCATATTTCTTCAGGCACTCTAACAGATCTAGTCCCTTAAATCTATTTGTCACCTCTACTGTATAATCATAAGGGATTTGATTTAGGTCATACTTGAATGGCCTAGTGGTTTTCCCTACTTTCCTCAATAGAAGTCTGAGTTTTGCAATAAGAAGCTCATGATCTGAGCCACTGTCAGCTACCGGTCTTCTGTCAACTGGATAGAGCTTCTCCATCTTTGGCTGCAAAGAATATAGTAAATCTGATTCAGTATTGACCATCTGGTGATGTCCAGGCATACAGTCGTCTCTTATGCTGTTGGAAGAGGGTATTTGCTGTGACTAGTGTGTTCTCTTGGCAAAACTCTGTTAGCCTTTGCCTTCATTTTGTACTCCCAAGGCCAAACTTGCCTCTTATTCCAGGTTTCTTTTATCTTCTTACTTTTGCATTCCAGTCGCCTATAATGAAAAGGACATCTTTTTTTTGGTGTTAGTTCTAGGAGGTCTTATAGGTCTTCATAGAATTGTTCAACTTCAGCTTCTTTGGCATTAGTGGTTGGGGCATTGACTTGGATTACTGTGATGTTGAATGTTTTGCCTTGGAAACAAACTCAGATGACAAAGATGAAAAAAAGTTGAATAACAAATTCAATTTCTTTAAAACATATAGGCTACTCATTTTATCTGTTTCTTAAGTGATCTTTGGTAGTTAATGTCTTTAAGAAATTTATCTACCATCTAAGATATAGAATTTCTTTTCATAATATTCTATTATCCTTTTAATGTATGTAATGTCTGTATTTGCATCACCTCTCATTCTTATATGGCAATTTGTGTTTTTTTCTTTTTCTGTAATCAGTCTGGCTAAAGGTTTATCAATTTTATTGGTTTCTCAAAGAACCACCTTCTGTTTTCACTGATTTTCTTTATCTGTTTTCTGTTTAATTGATTTCTGCTCTGATCTTTATTTTTATTACTATTATTGTTTTTAGGTTTTTAAAGGTTGAAGTATATGTCATTGATTTGAGATCTTTTTTGTTTTTTCTCACAGGGGTGTTCAATGCAATTCTTTTTAAGAGCTGCTTTCGATGTATCCCACAAATATTGATATGCTTTATTTTCACTCAGTTCAAAATACTTTCTGCTTTCAGTTTTCATTTTTTGACCCTTGTGGCCAAAGAACATACTTTGCATTACTTAAATCTTTTTAAATTTGACATGTTTTACTGACCTGAATATGGGCGATCTTGGTAAGTGTTCTTTGTGTACTCGAAAAGAATTTGTATTCTGATGGTGTTGGACATTCTAATAATATCAGTTAGGTCAAGTTGGTTGGTACTGTTGTGCAAGTCCTCTGTGTTTCTACTCATTTCCCATTTCTTTATCAATTACTGAGAAAGGAGAGCTTTATCTTACTATAACTGAGACTTTGTCTATTTCTTATTGAGTCCATTGTTTTTGTGTCCAGGCATTTTGAAGTTCTGCTGGTTTTGAACAGGATGCAAGTGGGAAATCAAGGAAGAGTTTTGGGGCACTTAACCCAAGTAGATAGGTGGTATGAGTAGTAGGTAGGTAGTATGGGTAGGTAAAAGGCCTCTGGGTTATGTTGAGTATAAGGAACATATGGCCCACATGTTGGCTCTGACTAGAGTGATTTATTTTTAGATTACTCTGCTCAGAGAGTAATTGCTCCATCTAGGTTACACTATCTAGTTTAATCAAAGTAAAGCACATATCAGGATAAAGAACCAAAAGAATTATCAAAAATATTAGGTTGAATCATATGGAGTTGACATTTGTCTTTGACCTGCAAAAATGGTAATTTCTCACAAAGCAAGGATGTTTGTTCATTATAGTATTGTTCAGCATAGTGAAACACTGAAAGTAATGTAAATGTCAAGCAGTAAATCATGTCACAATACTGGAAAATTAAAATTAAAGTTTTGAGAGATTTAATAACTTACTCCTTTTGTGTCCTTATCCAATTTTTAATATTAAATTCTATCTATACATGCCAGCAACTCCAAAATGCATATCAGAAGTCCAATAGCTCAGAAGATCCAGACTCAGACATTCAATTTCCTGTTCACCATTTTCACTCGGATGTCTAGTCAACATCTGAAATTTAACGTGTCAAAACTGAACTCCTGATCTGTCTTTAAATCCTGTTCTGCCCACATCCTTACTCATCTCAGTTAGTAGAAATTCTAGCCTCTCCTTTTTGTTCAGGTCAAAATCCTTGAAGTCATTTTTGTTTTCGATTTTCATGTTTTTATTGGGGGCCACCGGGGAGGGGCCCTGTCTCTGTCACCAGAGGAGCTCACAGTTCTTCAGCCATTTCAAGGCTCTGAAGGTCTGGGGGTGGCTAGGCATGTTGGGCATGTTCCCATGTCTTGAAAGAGCACTGGAGAGGTAGGTGGAGGTTGTGGCCTAGTTGATCATGACGGTGTACTTAGTGCGTGAGCTGAGTGTGGGCAGAATGAGTGAGGCCTCTGGTGGTGAAAGATGCCACCAGCCTGACATTCTTGAGGAAGGTGATGATTCTAGTGGCTCTCCTGGTTTCCCTTGGACTCATTTTTTGACTCTTCCTCATCCCCGATATTCAATCCATCAGGAAACTTTCTGACTTTAGCTTCAAAATATACCCATACCCAATGCTTTTCACCATTGCGACCACTGAGGTCTTCTTTCCCTTACACTGCAAAAGCCTCCTGACCTTATTATAATAACTGTAGTTGGTCACTATTTTAAAGAGCACTGATGAAAACTGTATACATCTGAACTAAGTTCAAATGAACATGGCAGACAGTGTCTGCTCTAAATCATTACCTCATGAAGTTTGCAGACATTTGCTCACTATCTTCCTATCTTCTCCTGCATTTTCCTACTCCCCTTCTTCGTTTACTCCTTAACTGAATATAAGGAACTTAGCTGTTTGGAGCAGTTATCAATTTATTGCCCCATAGCAATAAAAATTTTGCTCTGCAACAATGGAGCTAGACCTTCTTGTAAACATTTCTCCTTTGACAGGTGGCACAGTATTAATCTTCATTAACAGAATGCACTGGAGAGGAACTGGAGGAGGGAGCTTCTCTTCCAGGTTCTGCTGTGTTCTCCTCTGTGAGCTCCTCCAGAGTGCAGCTCCTGGCTCTTGTGGAAAGTGAAAGTGAAAATCGCTCCGTCGTGTCTGACTCTGCAATCCCATGGACTATATGGTCCATGGAATTCTCCAGGCCAGAATACTGGAGTGGGAAGCCTTTCCCTTCTCCAGGGGATCTTCCCAACCCAGGGATCGAACCCAGGTCTCCTGCACTGCAGGCGGACTCTTGACCAGCTGAGCACAAGGGAAGCCCTTGTGGCCTCAGGCCAACCTCTTGTAGGGGGGCTCGGGGCTCTGTAGTCAGCTTTACTGGTGTGGCCTCAGGCCAACCTCTTGTAGGGGGCTGGGGGCTCTGTAGTCAGCTTTACTGGTGTGGCCTGAGGCCAACCTCTTGTAGGGGGGCTGGGGGCTCTGTAGTCAGCTTTACTGGTGTGGCCTCAGGCCAACCTCTTGTAGGGGGCTCGGGGCTCTGTAGTCAGCTTTACTGGTGTGGCCTGAGGCCAACCTCTTGTAGGGGGCTGGGGGCTCTGTAGTCAGCTTTACTGGTGTCACACCGCTCCATGCAGGGCCTCCCTGGAACCTCCTCCCACAGTGGCTTCCCAGCAAGTTCTGGGCTATGCCACCTCTCCAAGGATGTTTCCCTGGCACCTGACAGCAGATGCCAAACAAGTGGCACTGGTAAACTCAAATAAACTTCTCTGCCATCCAGTGGGCCGTGGTTGTGGCCTCTCTAATATCAAAGTCTGAGCTCAGCCTAAGTGGGAGGGGGCTCTTTGAGGTTTACCTTACCTCAGCCCTAGAATTAGTAGCTGCTCCCTATATGTGTTATTTTTGTATTCTTTAGAGTTCTTTTTATTGCTTAGTAGCAAATCCTTCATCATTTCAGTTTCTTGTTATGCAGTCTGTGATGGTTAATTTTATGCATCAACTTAGCTGGGCCATGGTGCCCAGAAATTTAATCAGACATTATTCTGGAAGTTTCTGTGATGGTGTTCTTCAGATGAGACAAACATTTACATTGGTGGAGTTTGAGTAAAGCAGATTATCCTCCATAATGTATCCAATCTGTTGAAGGCCTTAATTCAGCATAGACTGACCTCATTTGAGCAAGAAGAAATTCTGCCAGTCAGCGATCTTTGAACTTGAACTACAATTCTTTCCTTGGGTCTCCAGTCCACCAGCCTACCCTCAGATTTTGGATTTACCATGGCTCCACAAGTGTGTCAGGTGATTCCTTAAAATAAATCTCTACACACACACACACACACACACAGAGAGACACACACATCTGTATACACCCTTAGCTCTGTTTCTCTGGATAATTCTAACAGTTCTAAACATTAAACTACCTCTCTTCAGATTTCTATGTGGTTTCTGTCTCTTGATTTGGATCCTGACAAATACACCATTATTTTCCCCTGAACTTCAAATCCATAGTGCAACTATCCAACATCTTTACTTGGAGGTCTAAAGGCATGCCAAACTTAACAGCCAAAAGTAAGCTCTTGATGTTCCTCCTGCAAACTTGTCTCTTAATGCTTTTTCCAATCTCAGCTGAAGACAACTCCATTTTCAGTGAGGCTTTCCCTGGCAAATTTCCCAATTTGCAATTACAGTCCATCTTTAAGCAGCCCCAACCATACTTTCCATCCTTCTTCTTTGCTTGTTATTACTGTTATCTAATTACTATATGTATTGGGCTTCCCAGGTGGCTCAGTTGGTAAAGAATCTGCCTGCCAATGCAGGAGATGTGGGTTTGGTTCCCGGGTCAGGAAGATTCCCTGGAGAAAGAAATGGGAACCCACTCTAGTATTCTTGCCTGGAAAATTCCCTGGAGACCATGGGGTCACTAAAGTGTTGGACATGACGCAGCGACTAAACATCAACTATATGTATTACTTGTCATGTTTATTAGGTACTTTGCTCCATTGGAATGTAAATTCCATAAAAGCAGGAATTTGATGTGTGTGTTTAAACTGCTGCATGGTCATAACCTAAAGTAATGCTTAACATGTGGTGAATAATTAATGCATCTCCACCTTTCATTTTTAGTAAGGACTACAGTGCTAGTTATTTTTGAATGTCTTGTTTGTCTCAAAATCATAAATACATTCTACATTTTCTTTTAAAAATTGTTTTTGCTGTTTATGTTTAGATTGTTAAGCGAAGAATTGATTTTTCTGTATGGTGTGAGATAGGGTTCACATTTTTTTTCTTTTCTTTTTACTGCTTTTGGAATAACCAATTGCCCAGCAGATTATATTTCTATTGTGTGTGTGTGTGTGTGTATGTGTGTGTGTGTGCACGCCTGCATGCATGTGTGTATGTTCTCTGTGGAATTCTTCAGGCAAGAATCCTAGAGCAGGTTGCCATTTCCTACTTCAGGAGATGTTCCCGACCCAGGGATTGAACCCGCATCTACACTTGGGCTTCTTGCACTGGCAGATGGATTCTTTACCACTGTGCCATCTAGGAAGCTCATATTTCTACTACATAATGGTTTCATGTAGCTTTCTCTCATAATGATTTTATTGCTCTATTTTCTGGAGTCACTGGCCCTGTGCACTACTCAGTATTGAAGTGAAGTCACTCAGTCGTGTCCAACTCTTTACGACCCCATGGACTGTAGCCTACCAGGCTCCTCTGTCCATGGGATTTTCCAAGCAAGAGTACTGGAGTGGATTGCCATTTCCTTCTCCAAGGGATCTTCCCAACCCAGGGACTGAACCCAGGTCTCCCGCATTGTAGACAGACGCTTTACCGTCTGAGCCACCAGGGAAGTCCTCAGTATTAAGGTTCTACAATAATGAAGCAAAACAAAGTATCAACCCCACAGTTTTATTTGTAAAGAACAAAGCATGAAAAGTCATATTTAAATGTACTCCAAAACCTGAAAAACCCACATCAGTTTCTCTGATACATATGTTAAAGTGCTTGATATCACAATACTTTTAAAATTTTAATTATGTTCAGATGAGAAAAAAAATCCAGTTCTGATGCATTTTGTTAACAATACAAAGAAAAAATATATAATTTAAATGCAGAAATGCTTATTTAAAAAAAAGATACACAGGATACATTTATACATGGTTCAAGTGTAACACAGAGAATTCTTTCTATATGTTTAACACCCTCATTTGATTGACAACAGGAACTCTCACCATACCTCTCTACTGTTAACAAGATCTGGTGTCTGGTGTTTGGAATAAAGACTGGGCCACACACAAATACATTTAGGTAAATGTGTCAAGCATAATTCCCTCTCACATAACCCAAGGATACCCTGGATTCATTCCAATGAGGAGAATGTTTTTGATGATTTTTTTTCACTCTGGTATTAATTGCTCAGTGTGATACCTTTCTGGATCCAATCTTTATTTTGTCCTTGAGAGGACAATCAGTTCTGCTAAGATCTGAAAGGATGAGGTTCTCCTTGGATTATTCTGATCACACTCCAGTGGTACCCTCTTCAAAAAGCTTGGAAATCAGTTTGATTCAAGAGTTTTATAAATGGATTTTAATAGGAATAAGAGACCTAGTAGTTTATTATTTGTTTCTCCTTTTACACTAAAAGGTAATATAACAAATACTTATATAGAAACACTGACTTCAAATGACATGGATGATGTGGAAATAGAATTCACTTTATAAAAGTAGAGAAGATCTCAAGACTCCATTCTCAATCAATGAAGGTGCATTAATACTGAAATATAAATAGCTACGGTTCAGATTGTCCTTCCAAATGATGAAAAAGATAGACTAGTTTCTATAAACCTCACAGAGAAAATACTCAACAGTTCTCAAAATGAAAATCTACTGAAAAATCATAATTCTTACCAGAAAGAAGCTATTTTATAATTAACAGCTACACTCCCAATGCTGTCAAATAAATATTTCCCTGGGCAATCCGAGGTCCTTGTCTGTTGCCTCATATTTCAAAGTATCTCAGAGGGGTCAGTATTTACTATACACAAACTGTAATGTATAGTCTCCATCCCTCTTTTACTTCCATTTACATATAACAGTGCTTTATTGCCAAAAAAGGAAATATGAGCAATTCAGTATTTCCCCTGTATATTCATACAGTGTGACAGAAGTTCATTAAAATGATTTCTTAAAAAGCCGTGTTAAAGTAAATACCACAGGGTTACAAAAGGTACAAAATGTATGAAATATTTAAAATAAAATTTAGAAGGAAATCATAAATTTTGCAAGCTTTCAGTTTCTTCTGTCAGATTCTTGCCACAGTGGGAAAGAGGAAGGGAAGGTCGGGAAGCCTTCCTTCTGTTCTCTGTAGCCCCATTTTCTCCACTGACAACCCTACCTTACACTACTCCACACTGAGCCTCAGTCATTTTAAGGTGCAGATAAGCCCCCAAACAGAACACAGCTTCAGGGTCTCACATATAATACCAACACTGGTGTAATGCCACTATATCAAAAAGGTTATTATTAGGAGTTTCAGAACGTTTGAAAAACACTTGGAAGATAAGTATTTCAGGAGGTAACATTTTCGGCAATTTAATTTTAAAATAATTTCTTCTTAAGCTATTTTGTGAAAATACTAATCATGACTTCAGGCACAACTTTTAATTTATTTTGAAGAAAAAAGTCAAATTTGATTTTTGTATACTTTAACTTTGAAGTATGATGATATAGCAATATACTAATTTATTAACAGCAAAAAGTACACCTCTGAGTGACTTTCCAAAGTCAGGTCGGAAGGCTATGTACACTTCTGTACATTTATTCTAAGAATTTTGCTGCTTTCATGCACAAAATACTTTGATACTCAAAGACAGTTATAAGCCATGTTAAGAATTGTCTTACTTCTTTAGAACTGTATTTTTTACATGACCCCAAACTCTGCTTAAGTATCCTTTTCATTCAGCAACTTGGGTTCTAAGAACTTTTTGTTGTTTCCAAATATTAAATTTCTTCTGAAAAGCCAGCATTACCCATCACTAGAAATATTCAAAAGAATGGGCCATAGGGCATTCGGGCAGTTCATAAGGAGGTCCCCACGGGTCTGGAGCACAGGCTGTATTACTGGACTCCCAAGGTGATAACTCTATAAAGGGCACAGCATTCTAGAGGATGTGTCCATTCTGGTGTGGTTTCTTCTGAAATTGGTCATTTCACTACTGTAGTCAGATAATAGAAAATGGGATGAAACTTCAAGTCAAACTCTTGGGGGTGGGTATTACTTTCTAAAGTAATGGTTTTACTGATAGGTCTGAAATCCAATTTTGCTCCTAGTTTTGTTTTTGGCTGTGCCATAAGGCTTGTAAGATTTTAGTTCCCTGACCAGGGATCAAACCTAGGTCCTCAGCAATAAAAGTATGGAAACCTAACCACTGGACTGCCAGGGAATTCCTGCTTCTACTTTTTGAAACAGGTGTAATTTTCTATTACTTAAGGACAATTTGTTAAAATGAATATTAATCCCTATAAATTATTACTATAAATGAATATTAATCATTATCTGCTACTTGTAAAGGTGGATGAATTAAGATCCAAGGGTAGAAAGACTTATTATTAATATGAATGCCTTGAAGGGCAGTCTCATGTAGCCTGGTATAATTAAAAAAACATGAATTCTACACCCTGTGTTGCCACTGACCAGGTGTGCAGATAAGTATTTAATCTCTCTGATCCTTAAGTCTTCCCGTCTGTAAAATGAGAAGGCTAGATGAGATGAGTCAGTTCTAGCATGCTAACCTAAGTCACCTCTGTTTGCCCAGAATGTGTCAGCAGCTAGGCCTTTGGAAAAGGTAACGAGACCACCACCCTAGATTGGATCATTCTATGGTTTCTCATCATTGAAACAGTAAGCACCTGTGTGAAACAGGTTCTGGATATATCCCATAATAGACTCTCCATGTCCCAGGGGTAGCCACACCACTGTGGACAAATGTTAGCTGCAGCCAAACAAATTTCTGGTCTACCCAGGTCACCCAGAACCATCTTAAACCCTTTCCGTGGGTTTCTAAATGCTGTCTTCAGTTCTCCCTTACCTCCTCAAGGACTCAGTCACGTATTAAAAGGGAGTGTGCCTTGGCTGAGTACAGTGTTTGATAACAGGAGTGGGACACTTATTTCACTAGTTTCTTCCGCAAGAGAAAAAGGGAAGCAACACTATTGGCTAAAGCCCAGGACCCTCAGATGACACAAGGGTCCTGAGAGGCCATGACTTTGCTTCTCAGTCACAACTGGGAATAACTGGAGCTCTGCTAAGGCAATTTTCTAACAACGTGCAACCCAACCGTAACATGAAGACTTAAGGTAACGTGCTAACACTGTATTTAACTTCCTTAAAAAACACCAAATTGGAAAGTAACTCACAACGTTTGGTCTTCCAAATTGTTGCCTCTTGTTTTGCTTCCATTTTGCCAGTCTGCGCTGTTCTGGCTTTTACCTTCCTGGGCCAGCAGTATTACATTTTCACCACTGCTTACAAAGGAACAGACAGCTGGCCCTGAAACACCCAGAAAGCGTTCATTCTTTCTCTCTTCTTCTGGTATTTGCATTATCATGGTCAACAAATACTTTCACAAAAACATTCCAAGCCACACAGAGTCCTCCTCCTTCTTAGACATTCTTTCCATTTCCTGAGGGGGGATGGGCACTGGAAGAGGGGAGGCGGGTGATTGGAACCAAACAAAGACAGTGTTTGTGGTTATTCTTGAGAGGTAAGGGACCACTGCAGGGTTGAGACGGCCAAATTGAAAGTACAGAATCAAACTGCTGTTTGCAGTTTTTAAGACTATGAGGCCAACACTCTGAAATTCACATCTCCCCAAAGTACCTCAAATAACAAGAATAAAAATGTCAAGGATGAAGTTAGTCTAGGCTAATCTTTCTAAAGTGTAAAGAAGTTAATATAATCCCACAATTTCACACACTTCTCAGGGCTTTGTGTGTTCTCTTTTCAGTTCAGCCAAGCTCCTGGGGTCCAGTATTTAAAATATTTGAATTATATCTTTATCTTGTGCTGATGGAAAAAATTTTCCAAAAGACTGGAAGAGTGGCTCAATTCAAATTATGAAACCATATGAAACTTAAAAGATGTAAATGAGGGCTACTCCCCTACAGTAGGTAAACTGTTTACATTCACAACATAAAGGGTAAGACACCAGGATGGCTGGCTAGTACATAACAATGCTTTCTGGATTCCTTTGTGGTACCTGGAGGAAAATAAAAAGCCCCAATGGGTTGTACTATATTTACATGTTTACTGGCTTCTTCCTGACTAGCACCACTCTCCCCACTACCCAACTCCCAATACTTTTAAGCTACTGATTTTAAGTTACAGGAGTATTCAATCTAAGAAAAGTATCTTATTAGAGTAATAGAATTTCTTAAAGAAGAGAGAATATTTACACACATCTAACACATGAAAATACTCAATTTTATACTAAATTCCAGGTTCAAATGAACTACAATACAGCATTTTGCCTTGTCTGCAGTGTGAGGACTGTTCACATTAGGGGACACGCTGTGCCGCCCCTGCAGTGACTCACTGCCTTGTCAGACAAGTCCAAATCCGTCCCCATTGTTGGGGAAGGTTCAGGAACAAGGGTTCTGGACTGAGTTTCTAGCTAATTGGGTTACACATCCACTCCTTTGATGAGTGAGCCTTCTAAGACTATGGTGAAGTCCTGAATGGTCTGTAGAATGCGGATGAGGGAGTTGACCGTCATGTGATCTCGCAGGAGGGCGTTCTCCTCATACATTCGGCTGATGGCAGGACACTCGGCTAAGAGAGGAATCCACTGTGGGAGCAGGCGATCTCTGCAGACCCAAACAGAAACAAGTCCTGAGCACTGCTGCCCTACTGCAGAACTACACACACACAGGAGCTTTGGACAGGAAGGTACGAGGCTGAATGAGGCAAAATCTAGCCAAGCTCTGAGGTCACCAGAGAGAAAATCAAAGTCAAGTAGTTGGATAATTACTGGTTAAAAAGATACGCTAAGGGGGAAAGGAAACCTATCAGATTCTAAGAGTGAGTCTGTACAAGTTGGCCATAAAGACTTAGATGTGGTAAAAATATTCTCTATTCTGATTCTACCTCTTTTAAAAAAGCAGAATGTCATTTTGTATTGTTTAACAGAGATGTTATCCAGACATCTGTGACAAGCCATGCCACAGTAGACCTTTTGGGAAGAAAGACTCCATTAAATTGTAGGGACTAGCACTTAAAAAAAAAATTTACACAACATAAAAAGGTAAGGAACAAAATCAAAGCAGAAAAACATTAGATCTTATAAAAAAGAGTGTTGCATTGATCTAATAAATCACAACAGTAAAGAGAGAAAAGGAGATAAGGATCATGCTCAAAAGGAACTTAAAAAGCACAGCTGAAGTTGGACAGCTTTTATTAAGAAAAAATATACAATTTAGCTCAATAAACCAGCTGTTTCAGGAGGACAGGATCTCAATCTTTAACGTTTCCTGATTAAACTGACATTAGTATCTGCCACTAAGTTGCTTAGAGACCCTTGCTGAGCGGCTGTCAGTACACCTTCATGACAAGGCAGCTAGGTTATCCTCCAAGAGGTGTTGGGGCTTAGAAGAAAACAAACATTGCAAAGATAAAAAATCTAAGGGTCTGTGTGGTTCATTTCTTACAATTCTGAGAGCTGTTTTAATTAATGGATTGTATAGCTCCTATGTGTCATTTTACAAAAATAAAGGGGTAGGAAACTGTCTTAAAGAGACTTTCCATAGTAAGAATTCTACAATGTCATCAAATTTAAAGCAATATGGTACTGTATACATACCATACAAGCTCTGTACAGAAAATATGTATGTGTGAATGTGCTGGTGTGTCTATTACTTCCACCTGTCTATGGTGCAGTACTGTGTCACGGTTCAGAGCTCGGGGCTCTGGGGTGATACTGGGTATAAATCTTGGCTCTGCCTCTTTCTAGCTGTGTGACCTTGGGAAAGTCTGTTAACTTATCTGTGCCTCTTCTACTTTCTATTTTCTCACCTATCCAGGGGGGATATTGCTTGCTCCTTCATGCAGGGGTGGTGGTGAAGTGATAGGAGGGTTAAATGAGATAATACATGTGAAGTACTAAGCATAGTGCCCAACACACAGCAAACACCCAATAAACAGGAGTCTCATAAAACCTGGAATGGAAGAAACCAACTGGAGAGCTTTGGAAGGGGCATGGTCTGGTATAAACCTTTCTAAATTCTTGTTCAACACATGACAAAGACAGGGAAAGTCAAGAACTAGCTTAATACCGTGTTCCAAGGCAAACTAAGATCTGGAATTTGCCATCCTTCCCAATATTCCGGGGTGCAGTATTAATAGCATTTACATAGTGGCAGAAGGTTTTGCAGGATGATTTCTGAATGAGGACATCATCTTCATTATCTAGAATCTGGTCAGTGGTTTCAAAATAAGCAACTGCTCTCTCTGGGGAAGGAAATCAGAATCATATCACAGTGCACATTAATACTTCATATACAAAAAGATGAAACAATGTATTCTGGAAATACTAACAATGCTTTGCATTATAGCCAATCCTAAAACCCAAACCATTATTTTAACATTGGTTTCACAATAAATCCTAAAGGCCCATGTTTCCTGGTAGAACAATACGCTCCCAGGAATTTATTATCTAATCTAGACTACACTCTAGATGGCTGAAAAGCTTACTCTCTTTAGAATACCTTCAAAAATGGCAATTGATAGCAAAGAAAAAATAAACATGGTTTTTTCTGTTAAGACTGGATCCTTCTAGGAGTAAGCAGCAAAGATATGGTAGCCATTGAGATGGTGCCCTTTGATCTAGTTATAGAATGGCTGGCTAACACTTTGCAGCAAAATCTTGAAACAGAACTGCTTCAGTAAATCTGAGGAAGAGTTATTAATACATTTATCAGAAGCAGGACTAGTAAGATTCAGTGCATTCCAAAAGGAAAAAAATACCCCACTCTAGGGGCCTAGCTCTGTCCACTTTCCTTTCTTTGTCTGAAAATTCAATTTTGGATAAAACCAACTATTTCATCCAGGTCTTATTTACAAAACATGAAACAATCACCCTGTTAAAGAGACTGAATTGTAGAAGAGGTGCATAGCAAAATAAAGAATACAAAGTTTAGGGAGCTAGAGAACCACAATCTAATCAAACTTTCCTGAAGATGGAAACATTCTATATCTGCAAGGTCCAATTCTATAGCCCCTTGCAGGGCCAGTATGACTAATGGAGTCAATTTAAAATTTGATTTAAATTAAGTCAATTTAAATAGCCACATATGACTAGTGGTTACCATACTGGATAGCACAGAACTAGAGTAATCTTTTTAAAACATAAATTATATCATATTCCTCAGCTCCCTGGTAGCTCAGACAGTAAAGAGTCTGCCTGTAATGCGGGAGACCTGGGTTTGATCCCTGGGTTGGGAAGATCCCCTAGAGAAGGGCATGGCAACCAACTTGAGTATTCTTGCCCGGAGAATCCAATCCCCATGGACAGAGAAGCCTGGCAGGCAACAGTCCATGGGGTCGCAAAGGAGTTGAACACGACTGAGTGAGTAAGCACACCTTAGCTCCAAGTCTTCCAATGACTTCCCATTCCATTCAGGATAAAGACCAATTGCTTCCAAAGACATAGAAGGCCCTCCACAACCCAGCTCTAGCAATAAAAACCTTCTCTCCAAATACCCACCCTCTCTCCCTCACTCTGTTCCAGTCACACTCACCTCCTTGCTGCTCTACAGAAAGCCAAGCACAGCCCCACCCTGCTCTGCCAGGGCACTTGTTTCAGCCTGGGGTACTCTCCTCTGGGTATTCACAAGGCTCACTTCCTCATGTTCTTAAAGTCTTTGCTCAACAGTACCTTATCAACAAGGTCTATAACCTTCCTAATTAAAAGAGTACTCCCACTCCGCTTCCTTTTGCCTTGCTCCATTTTTGTCTGCATCAATGATGACCTTCCAACATATCATATAAATTACATATCTGTTATGATTTTGTATATTGTTTGCCCTCCTGACCCCACAAGACTGTAAGTTTGTCAACCATAGGAATTTCTGTGTCTTGTTTACTTTTAACTTGAAGTGTATATCTTGAGCATCTAAAATAGTTTAGAATATTGTGAACACACACACACACAGATATATTTGCTGACTGAATGAAAAGCACAGACACTGCTTATTTGATATTTACTTTGAAAAACATATACCCTTATCACTAACCCTTATTTGCTCAAATTCTTGGGTTTTTGAGTTTTCTAAGACACATTTCAATGACCTTACAACAATGTACACCAGCTTTAATTTACCTATGAAGTCCCAGATGAAGACATTCTTGTGAAAGATGCGAGCTGATTTGAAGCCATGGTGGAAAACTTGCTCAAGTGCTGCAACTAAGCCACTCTCTCCACACAGCAACACAGTGAGGCTTCCTCTCTGTGGAGAGCAACACACAGTGTCAGAGAATAAGCTCCTGCATTGATGTTTAAGAAAAACAGTAGAGGAACAAGTGCTGAGGCTAGCTATGAAACATGTTTTTGCAGCTATTAGAAAGCTTACAAATGAAAATTAATGCACCTTTTTATTGCCTTATGTGTCATGTATAAAAGCCGCTTTAAAATCCTACCATAGTAAGTTTTATAGCCGATCATACCTCTTTTTCAGGTTTGTGAAAATGTTTCACAATGTTGTTCACAGCTTCTCCAATTCCTTCTTGGATCTGTCCTGCATTGGGTTCTAAAAAATAATGAATAATGGTGGAAATTTCAGGCAAGGAAAATAAACCAAGTACTACAGGGCATCAACTGTGCCTGCCTGTGCAGGAAACACTTCACCAGGGCAAGGTGCCTTGTCAGGGATCCATGAAACCTGCCTTGCCAGTTTGGTCAAGTGAGACATATTGGCACAATGGAAAAGAATCTGAGACCCCCAAGACTCAAATCCCAGCCTTACCACTCAAAATCTATAACTATAGTCACCAATTTTAAGTATGTAATTTGATGAGTTTTGACAGATGTATAGACATTAACTACCACTATAATCAAAATACAGAAAATTTCCATCAACCGCAAAAGTTCCTCTGTTCCCCTTTTCAGTCAATTCCTTTCCCCAGCTTGTAACTTTGTAACCCCTGTCAACGACTGATCTGCTTTCCATCATTATTATATTGCCTTTTCTAGAATTTAATAAATAGAATTGTATAATGTCTGCTTTTTCTCACCTGGCACAATACTTTTGATTCATCTATGTATGATGTTAGCTATATGAACACTATTGCTGAATAGTATCCCAATGACTAGATATATCACTATCTGCTTATCCACTTACCAGCTGGTGGATATTGCGGGTGTTTCCATTCTAGCTATTAGGAATAAAGCTGCTTGCAAAGTTGAGTACGAGTCTTGTATAGATATATACATTCATTTCTCTAGGATATATACATCTAGATTAAGAGTTCTGGGTGAAGTGTTATGGTTAGGATATGTATATATCTTTATAAGAAATTGCCAAATGGTTTTTCCTTTTGCATTCCCATTGTAATATATGTGTATTGTCTATCCTCTTTTTAGCTATTCTAGTGTATGTGTGGTACTAAGTTTACTTCTGGAGGCAGAAAAGAATTATGGATAAAGGGAATCATTTATTAAAGAATAAGGGAGATTGTTAAAGACCATATCATTCTAATAGTTAATATATCACTATATGCTAACAAATGGATATAGAATAATAATATCTAAGGAAATTGCTTTGTTAACTAAGGACCTCTTAGGTACCTCTTATTAATAAGGTACCTCCAATAACTCATGGTTATTGTCTATGAATTGGAATAAAACCACTTCTTCACTGTCTCTTTAGTTTTCTGTGGCTCCTGTAACAGATACCACAAATTTAGTAACTTAAAAAAAGGAGAAATTTCTTCTCTCACAATTCCAGAGGAAGAAGTCAGAAATCAGTATCAATGGGTAGAAATCAAGTTGCGGACAGGGCTGTGCTTCCTCAGGAGGCTCAGTGGAACAAGTTGCTCCTTGCCTCTTCAAGCCCAGGTGGCATTCCTTGGCTTGCATCCACATCACTCCAGTCTCTGCCTCCATCTGTCTATTTATTGTCTTTTCCTCTGTGTGTCTAATTTCCTTTTGCCTCTTATAACAATACATGTAATTGCATTTAGGGTCCACCTGGATAACCCAGATAATTTCCCTATCTCAAGATCCTTAACTTACTCATATTTGCATGCAAATAAAGTAACATTTACATATCCCAGGGATTAAAATTTGATATCCTTGGGAGACTAAAGACCACATTAGTATAAACTAGAAGTTTACTGTGCATGTGAACACAGTACCCTATCTGTAGAAGTCACTTTTTTATAAATTTTGTCACTTCTACAGGAAGTTTGGGGGTGGGGTGGAGAGTGGAAGTTTTAGAATTCCTCTTAGAAAAAGGGGCTTTGGATAACGAGATATGAGAGTACTATAACTGTCCTTATTCTTCCTTGAAGTTTCAGGCAAAATATTATTTATTCATACTTTCAGAGCATAACTAAAACAGAGCAGGTGGTTTTTTATTGGATTTTAACATCTAAACTCTTCAGGCTTTTGATTATTTGTAATTATCCTGCCGTATTTCCCCCCTTTTCTCTCTCCACTCTAAAGTCTTTCTCACAAATTAATTTTCCTCAGCTTTCTTCTTAATCTCCTTACCATAATTCATTTAACACAACAGTTTTTTATGAAACGGCCACATGATGCCTAAAACATCTAAGACACATTGGAAAATAAAAAAACAACTCATTACTGGTAGTTTTTCCTGTCAGTGATGTGATGCTCAGTCTCCTGGCCACAGTGGGTGACTTCTGCTGGGGTGGAGTCCGACACTGCTTTACTAGATCCTCATCTGTTGCTGATGTCATCAATTCTCCAATGAGAATTCTCTCCAGACTTCCATCATCAATGCCTTTCCCCAGCCACCGCCCACATGGGAACCTAGCAGGACAGAAAAAAACTTAAGAATCTCCAATATTTTACTAGCTTTAATCAGAATTTTAAAATGGTACCAAGGGTGAAACCCATCATTTTAGTGGGTGATCAGCCTGTGGGTGATTTTTTTCATTATGAAAAACTGCAAACACTTAGAAGACAAAAAAATAGACACCCATGTTCTTATGACTTAGTTATAACATTCTCCCATACACTTCATTTTTGTTTTTTGTTAAAAGTATTTTAAAGTAAATTACACACATCAGGACATTTTACTAATTACTTCAGTGAATCTCTGAAAAATAAAGAAATTCTCTCTTGTATAGCCGTAAATTATTTTCAAATTAAAGTAACTTTTAAATATTTTCTCATACCTCATCTATATCAAAATTCTACAGTTAGTTTCAACAAGAGTATCTTCAAACTAGATGTTAATGTGGGAATTAAGTTCCAGGAAAAAAGAGGAGAATGTTCTCAAAGAGGAGTGCTGGGTGCAATCAGGAATGTCCAAAAGAGCCTTTTGTCTTACTGATATAATATTTTAAGCTTCTTTTTTTCCTTTTCTTATCAGACTTCCAATCTTTTTCAATATTTGTGGACTAAGTGTTAGCAGCAAACACAGTTAGTCTTTTTGAGAAATATTTTGGGGGCAATTTTGTATTTGGAACAAAATAACAGAACTTTGTTATTACATAAACAACCCAAAAAACTAAAGTAAAATTCAAAAGGTAGTGGGAAAGCTTTAGAATGAAAATAATTCTCAAAGTTTTTCTTGTCTAAAAGGTATTAAAAGAAATTTGAACACCCAAGGACATTTACTTACCTATATGTATGTCCTGTGATTTCATTTCTGACCATGACACAATCCACTAGCCATTTGGCTAACAGTCCTGAGTTATCGTGACCAATCTGGACAGTTGTCAGCTTCCCTAGGTTCTGGCACTGTAGGGACAGGACCATAGGGTACTCAGTTCCTGATCTTTTCCTGCTACCTCTCAGTGGTTCCAAACAATTTACAAGTGCAGAGGACTCTGCATAATATGTTCTGTTGTGCACTCGAAAAAAATATCCAAATAGATCCCTTCTAATGAGACAGGAGACATAGGAACATTATTAAATGAGAGGGACTACACAATGTCTGAGAGTAGCTATGTAAACAGGTGCTTGAAGAACACTTGAGAAGGAACAATGATTTCCAACTGGAGAATCCAGAAACACAGTCAGTAGATATTTTTCCTTTGAAGGATGAGAAGAATTCCAAAAAATGGGAAAGGATGCTATTTAGATTTAGTTATAGGGAGGTCAGAAAAATAATTATAGACATAAAAAATCACCAACTTTTTCTGCTTTAATAAATACTAAGGCAGAACTGACCTCAACCATCATCTAGAAGTCTCTGAAGCTACTGTTAAAAAAAAAAAGCATAGTTATCAGCATCCTTCCTGACCCTTTGTGCAAAAGTACAAAAGAAAGTGATGATAACAGAAATGGTAAATATAAATGTCAACAAAATTCTGACTTAGAAATTCTGATGAAAGATCACAGACCCCAACTGACTATGTATAGCTGGGAACCTCAAAGCTATGAGTTCTCAAAGCACTTGACATCTTTGAATCACAATGATCTAGGTGATGGAGGAGGGCATCTTGAATTAGTTGTGGCAGCAGAGATGCAAAGAAGCAGGCAAATGTGAGAGTCTAGAAACAGCAATTATGGGACTTATAATGCAGTTTATGCTCTATACTTGGTAGTCAAAGAAAAGCCAAGGATTTTAATCTTTTATATAGAGATAGCTGTGAACCCACTGGTTAGATGGTGTCAAAATAAGCTCTTGGGCAGTGTCATGATTCTGAGTGGAAACTGCCATTCCTAGACTCCAGGAACAGAATGGTCAGTTAGTACCACTTCTCTTCTGAAAGAACAGGTGTTTGTCTTTCTGCATGCCAGGATCAACTAGCATGTGGGCTCAAAAGTATGGGACTACTTCACCAGGTAAGACTGGAAAACTGACTATCATAGTGAGAGGTATTTTTGCAAGATCACTTTACAAATACCACCATGTGGTCTAAAGGCCAAAGCATGAAGAGCAGCTCCCATTCCCTTTGTCCAGGTTCAGGCAGGGTGAATTTACAGTTTGGAAGAGAACCACTGTGGGGAAAGCATTCACCTGAATGTTCTCTACGTGCCTGGTTCTACAACACGGGTTGGAATTATGGAAAAGGACCTGGCAAAGCCCCAGAGTGCACCACTACAAGTAGAAATACACAGCTTAACAATTAAAACAACAATAAAAATGCAAAACAAATCCATGTGTTCAAGACAACTTTAGGGGTATATTCCCCTAAATGATCCTGCATGCTTAATTACCCTTTATATTATTTGACTCAGGGAAAAATGAAAAACTGAAACTAGCATTGTTGTGTAGAACTATGTATGACACTTTGTGCTAAGAACGCAATTAGCTGAACCTACTTCAAAAGTCATTTCAAGGAGGTTTTTGGGAATCTGCATTACTCCCGTGTCTCCTAGTTCTCCTGATACACAGATCCAAGGGTTCGATGTGATGATCGCGTTGCTCAGCTTTTTGATGGGAATGATCACTGACCTATATGGAATCACTGAAAGAAAAATGCTGAAATTAATACAAAATTACAGTGAAGTTCTCTTGAAGAAAACAAATATATATTCAGAATTCTGTTGGCTTTCACAGGTAATTTGCTTTTTAATGATCTATCAAGATATACTTAAGCAACAGGATGAGATCATAACCTCCTCTAGTCTAGAAAGATGAGGTCTGGTTTATAAGCCACAAGTCCCAATACTTGTACTAGTTTCCATACTTATACATCATTATGTATACACGGCATTGTTGTTCAGTTGCTAAATTCTGTCCGACTCTTTGCAACCCCATGGACTGTAGCACACCAGGCTCCTCTGTCCTTCACTATTACCTGGAGTTTGCTCAAATTCTTATACATCGAGTCGGTGATAACTATCTAACCATCTCAACCTCTGTCGCTCTCTTATCCTTTTGCCCTCAATCTTTCTCAGTATCAGGGTCGTTTTCAATGAGTTGGCTATTCGCATCAGGTGGCCAAAGTATTGGAGCTTCAGATGCAGCAACAGTCCTTTCAATAAATATTCAGGGTTGATTCCCTTCAGGATTGACTGATTTGATCTCCATGCAGCCCAAGGGACTCTCAAGAGTCTTTTCCAGCACCACAATTAGAAAGCACCAATTCTTCAGCACTCAGCCTTCTTATGGTCCAACTCTCACACCCATAACATGGCATGCTTATCATCAGCACTACATTTTATAAATAATGCCAGGCATTAGCACCAGAATACCTGAGGACATAAACAGTGACTGTGTAGTATTTTCATTGCTTTGATGTTTTTATTCATTTTGTTCCAAAATGGAGTACAAATGAGCATGGTTACTGGCATGGTTTCATATAAAGAAGGTGGTTGGTGACTACTTCACAGTATCTGTTTGTTGCTGATTTTCTTGGGCAATGCTTCACAACACTGCACTTCAGAACTTTCTCATCCCAGTGTTACAGTCCTATATGCAAAGCCAGTAATAAACAACAGCACCTCCATTCCAGTTGTAATATGAAGTCTATTAGCTACAGCTTGGAAAGGGGGCTCTAGGGCAAGAGGTGCCTCAGGGAGAGAATCAGGATGCGGAAAGGAAATCTGTGAAATCCTTCCCTTTGAAGGCTCTTCAAAGGCAAGGCCACTAGATGTCACTGGCCAAACACCATCATTTGCTCAAATGTGGAGCCCACAGTTAGGCATTCCACTTACCTCCCTTTCCTTTAAAAAAGGAGGATGGCTCAAACACATTAGCATATTTTTATCCCTCAGAGCCATACTTTTTTTAAAAAAAAAGGGTAGAATCAATATTTTGGTTGGTATTCTCTTCATCCAGTCACAAGAGAACTATTAAAAAGTCCTCTTTGAAAGAACTACACGTAGGATTAAAACCAGTCACTGGACCAGGGGCTCAGATACTGCCTCACAGTAGGGGTTCATGTTTCAGTGTGCTCTTAGATGAGCAAAATGAATGGGATAAATGGCTCATTTCTCTAATTTTACATAGAGGATTTTCTTTCTGTTGGCTGAATAACCCCCCTTTCTGTCCTTTTATTTTGGCTGAAGGAAAGGAAAATGTCAGAGAAAAAGGCCATATTTTCATGGTTTAGTAATCATGAGAATCAAACTATTTTTGAAACTGAAAGCAGAAGAGGTTAGTGCAAGACGTTATTTTAGGTGCCAGAGGCTACTCGTTTCTTTCACTGACAGGATTAGAAAAGAGGCAGAAAAGGCTTCTTTAGGGTCAGCGGTTCTGTTGGCTGCAAAGGGCTCACAGATAAACAACAACGATTTCACAAAGCAGAAAAAGAGTAGTATTATTAAACTCAGAATATTTATTTCATGAAGTATTTCAATTCCCTAGTTGTAACAGTTACACGGATAAAGAGAAATCTGCAGATATGGGGAGGAGCTTAGGAGTCCTAACTCCCTCTGCAATTTCTTCTCTTTCAAAATTGTATATAACACCTTAGCTTCTAATTAACTAACAGTATCTTGACACATATTACAGGTTAGCCTAATAACCATTCTAACTCCATTTTCTTTGTCTGCCTCTACCAGAGACTTAGAAGACCAAAACCTACGCAACTCTGCCCAGTGAAATACTGGTCATATTTACTGAAATTTCTTAGAAAACTGTTCTTCTGGCACAGATTCTGACCCCTCTTCCTTGGCACTGCTTCCTTCTTCACGCTGGAGGGTAAACTGAGAACAGCCATCTGACCATGAGGTGATTAGCACACACTGACAACTGTCACAGAGCTTGGGTCTGGGATAGCACTGCAGACTGCCTACCTCAAGACTTCTCACTGTGTAAGAAAAACAAAACTACCCGTTTGTTTAAACCATTGTTTTCTGATATTTACAACTGAAAATAACTCCTAACTGATACAAGTAAAAATTCTCCAAAGTAGGAAAGGGGACCAATGCGACAGAATAAATGCTATAATTATCAAAAACACATCTTCAATCAGTATTTCCTCCCTCTTATTGTTGCTCAGTGGCTAAGCTGTGTCTGACTCTTTATGATCCCCATGGACCGTAGCATGTCAGGTTTCCCTGTCCTTCACTATCTCCCAGAGTTTGCTCAAATTCATGTCCATTAGCATTCAGAATCAGTGAAGCTATTTAACCACCACATCCTCATTTTGCTCTTGACTTCAATCTTTCCCAGCATCAGGGTCTTTTTCAATGAGTTGACTCTCTACCAAGTGGCCAAAGTATTGGAGCTTCAACTTCAGCATTAGTCCTTCAGTGAATATTCAAGGCTGATTTCCTTTATATTGACTGGTATGATCTCCTTGCAGCCCAAGGAACTCTCAAGAGTCTTGTTAACAACACAATTTGAAAGCATCAGTTCCTTGGTGCTCAGCCTTCTTTATGGTCCAACTCTCACATCTATACATGACTACTGGAAAAACCATAGCTTTGAGTATACGGACCTTTGTCAGCAAAGTGATGTCTCTGCTTTTGAATATGCTGCCTAGGTTTGTCCCAGCTCTCCTTCCATGGAGCAAGCACTTTAATTTCATGGCTGTATTCACTGTCTTCAGTGAGGTGACTCTGGAACCCAAGAAAATAAAATCTGTCACTGCTTCCACTTTTCCCCCTTCTATTTGCCATGAAGTGATGGGACTAGATGCCATAATTTTAGTTTTTTGAATGTTGAGTTTTACACCAGCATCTTCACTCTCCTCTTTCACCTTCATCAAGAGGTTCTTTAGATTAACTTTACTTTCTGCCATTAGAGTGGTATCATCTGCATATCTGAGTTTGTTGATATTTCTCCTGGCAATCTTGATTCCAGCTTATAATTCATCCAGTCAGGCATTAACTTCTATACAAGAAGTTACAGAAGTTAAATAAACAGGGTGACAATTTACAACCTTGTCTTACTTCTTTCCCAATTTTAAACCAGTCAGTTGTTCCATGTAAGTTTCTAATTGCTTCTTAAGCCACATACAGGTTTCTCAGGAGACAAGTAAGGTGGTATGGTATTCCCATCTCTTGAAGAATTTTCCACAGTTTGTTGTGATCCACACAAAGGCTTTAGTATAGTCAATGAAGCAGATTTTTTTTTTTTTAATTCCCTTGCTTTCTCTATGATCCAGCGGATATTGGTAATTTGATCTCTGGTTCCTCTGCCTTTTCTAAACCCAGCTTGTACATCTAGAAATTCGCAGTTCATGTACTGCTGAAGTCTGTCTAGCTTGAAGGATTTTGAGCACAATCTTACTAGTATTGAAAATGAGTGCAACTGTATGGTAGTTTGAACATTCTTTGGCACTGCTATTCTTTGGGGCTGGAATGAAAATGGACCTTTTCCAGTCCTGTGGCTGCTATAGAATTTTTTGAATTTGCTGGCATATTGAACGCAGCACTTTCAAAGCATCATCCTTTAGGATCTGAAATAGCTCAGTTGGAATTCCATCACCTCCACTAGCTTTGTTTGTAGTCACATTTCCTAAGGCCCATTTTACACTCTAGGATATCTGGCTCTAGGTAAGTGACCACAGCATCATGGTTATCTGGGTCATTGAGATCTGCAACATTCTGCAAGATTCTTAAGTCTTTCTGAATCATCAAAGTTTAATGATGTTCAGTTCAGTCACTCAGTTCTGTCCAACTCTTTGCAACCCCATGGACTGCAGCACACCAGGCTTCCCTGGCCATCACCAACTCCTGGAGCTTGCTCAAACTCATGTCCATCGAGTTGGTGATGCCATCCAACCATCTCATCCTCTGTCGTCCCCTTCTCCTCCTGCCTTCAATCTTTCCCAGCACCAGGGTCTTTTTCAGTGAGTCAGTTCTTCACAACAGGTGGCCAAAGTATTGAGTTTCAGCTTTAGCATCAGTCCTTCCAATGAATATTCAGGACTGATTTCCTTTAGGGTTGACTGGTTTGATCCCCTTGCAGTCCCAGGGACTCTCAAGAGTCTTCACCACAGTTCTAAAGCATCAATTCTTCAGCACTCAGTTTTCTTTATAGTCCAACTTTCACATCCACACATGACTACTGGAAAAAACATAGCTTTGACTAGACAGATCTTTGTTGGCAAAATAATATCTCTGCTTTTTAATATACTGTCTAGGTTGGTCATAGCTTTTCTTCCAAGGAGCAAGCATCTTTTAATTTCATGGCTGTTCAGTTACATGTTTATTATTATCATATACTGATTCTTTGAATTTATGTGTTTCAGATAAGACACTGCAATGTTTAATAAAACTTTCCTCTTCACATCCACCCCATTTCCTACTGCAGGATGGGTTTTTTGGTAAGCAGACTCTGAGTCAGAAATTAGCATGAAGAATGCTGCTTCTGGTTTCAACATGTGAGGAAGAAAGGGTGGGCTGAGGCAGAAACTGAGCTCTGATGCTGTAACTCCTCAGCTGATACTACATTGAGTTCTTGGGCAGCCCAGGGATCAGGCAGGGATCCTGGCTGGCTTTAGTAGGACGGACAGCCTCAGGGAAGGTAGTTTTTTTCTTGGGTGAGACATTCCCCAAATAGCCAGGGCTGTCTTCAGGAGGTGGGGCTGCTGGGGCATAACCTTTATTGCTAAATGGAGATGGGGTAGGGCAGGGAAGGTGGGGGGAGGGGTGGATGTTACAGTGTCTGTCTCACTGAACTGTGGTATGTCTCACTTTCAAAAATATAAACTCTTATTCCATTAGTCATCTGAGCAGCACTTCACTTAACATTCACTTCTCCAGACTTACTGATAGTGGTGAAGACACTGGTGAAGCAGAAATAGTCCACAGCATTGAGGGAAAGAAGATGGTAAAGAAACTGCTCTCTTTCTTCTTCACAACGGAGAAAAGCATAACGTTTATAAAGCTTCCTAGGAAAGGATAAGACAAAGACAAAGTAATAGTAAGGTGTATTTTTCCTTATATCTTCCGCTAAAAAATACTTCCTCTTAGACAAACTATGAGTAGAAACTTCAATCTAGAAAGAACAGACAATTCATAAAAATGAATGTATATACGTTAATATTTTAACCTACTTAGTAAAGAAACAACCTCCTGTGATTTCATTTTGTCTACCAAAGTAATAAAGATTTAAAATTAATGATCAGTGCTGATGGGGGTGTATGTGGGGGATGGCAGTGAATAACAGAAAGTGTAATCTTCTGAAAATTTCAGAAAAGCAATTTGTTGGTAATATTTAAGTAATTAAAAAATAATTATTCTTTGACTTACTAATTTTATTTTAAGGACTCAGTCCTAAGGATATAATATGAAATGGCAAAGATTTACTCACAAATGTCCACTTGAATATTATTTGTAAAAAATAAAAATACTGAGTTGGTCAAAAAAGTTCATTCAGGTTTTTCCAGAGGATGGTACAGAAAAACCAAACAAAGTTTTTGGCTAACCCAATATATCATAATTTAAAATAAAGTTTAGGACTTTCCTAGTGATACAATGGATAAGAATCCACCTGCCAATGCAGGGAACACAGCTTCAGTCCCTGGGTCTGAGAAGATTTCACGTGTCACGGCGCAACTAAGCCCAGGCGCCACAAGTACTGAGCCTGAGCTCTAGAGCCTGCAAGCTGCAACGAGAGAAGCAACAGCAGTGAGAAGCCCAGGCACCACAACTAGAGAGTAGCCCCCTGCTCATGGCAACTAGAGAAAGCCAGCATGCAGAATGAAAGCTCAGTGCAGCTAAAAACAAATTTTTAAAAATTTGTTAAAAAAATAAAGTTTAAGAAGAGTTTTAACAATAACAAAACTACTACTCCCCACATCTGCTATTAATAGCCTATGGTGGATTTTTTTTTCTCATCCCATGGCTGAAGGACATTACATTCACTAAAGATAAATTTTTAAAAATATTGACTAGTTGTAATATAATCATCTATATTATAGTGTTTCGGAGATATCTTTCTGGAAAGTTTAAACCACTCTGTGTTTCAAATGTTTCATTTCAAATAAGGATTGAATTTTAACTGAGTAAGAAAAAAACTACTGCTCCCTAAAACAGTAACTTTTTATTAAGCACTTACATTTAAGCATTTCCCAAGTATTTCATAGTTATTAATATATCTAATCCTCGTGATCACATGAGAGGTAAGTCTATTAGCATTCTCCTTTTACAGATAAGGAAAAGTGATAAAATGAAGTTAAGGATCTTGCCTAAAGCCATTCAAATAGTGAATAGTAAAGGCAGTATTTGAACTCAGGCATTCAGATTTCAGAGACTTTATGACATATAAAATGTTATGGTATAATATTAACCTGAAAAAAAGGTGAACTGAATTGCAAATACAGTATAATCTTAACTAAGAGAACATGCATAGACGAAAGTACAGTAGAAAACATGTAAGATATTTAGTAGTTACCTTTATGTATAAGATTTTTAAACGATTATCATTTTCTGCTTTGTACTTTGGCCACAAAGGGCAGAAGACTTAGCAGCAGGGATAAGATGTGGGGAGTGTAGTCAGTTTTAAGAGAAGGTCAGGTTCACAGGCTGTACTTCACATCATATACTCTTTATCTAATCCATTCTTTGGATATTAAGATTCATCCTAAAATGCTCCAAGGGATAACAAACTCGACAGTGATACATACAAACTTAAAAATCACAAAAAGAACTGGGTTATGGTGGGATTCCAGCACTCTCGTGTTTGAGGTCTCTGCTGAATCCTTTGCATGCCTTTGCTCTAGAGAACCCCAAAGCCCTTAATTTTCAAATTAATTCTACTATACGTATTATCTGAATGATGCATTTCATCCAGGTTTCTGATGGAGTAAAAGGGAATCAATCAAAACAGTTAATAATTAACTAATATGCACTTGACTGGTTTACTGGTTCTACACTACTAAATGTAAGTTGGTAAGACTCTCAGAGAAAAGCTCTTTACTATGGACCTTTTTTTTGCTACTTCTGGTTTTGTTGTGATGTTCACAATAGGATACAAGGTTTACATAAATTCAACCCATCTTTTGGATATTTCCCTTGTGGCTCAGCTGATAAAGCTTCCCTTGTGGCTCAGCTGGTAAAGATTCTGCCTGCAATGTGGGAAACCTGGGTTCAATCCTTGCATTGGGAAGATCCCCTGGAGAAGGGAAAGGTTACCCGTTCCAGTATTCTGGCCTGGAGAATTCCATGGACTATACAGTCCATGGGGTCGCAAAGAATTGGACACAACTGAGCCATTTTCACTTTTTGGACGTTACCATCAACCTGTGGGACTACTTTGCTTTTTTTTCTGAAAAAGGTAACACCATCTGCCTCTGGCTATGGAATCTGTACCCTCCCATATACAATCAAATAGGAAGTCATGACATCTGAAACATGTGCCTGTTAGAAAGGAAGACTGCATGTACACAGGAGTGAACAACTCATGCTGAAGAAGGCAGCCTGTCAGTCTATGCAATTTATTTTGTAAGCACACAGGTCATAGAAACAGAAATGCCTCGAGGCCACCTCTTACTTTGTGAGCAGCTGGTTAGAGAGCAACTGCTTGAGATGCTGGGACAAGAGCTTCTTTTCTAGAGACAATCTTATCCATGCTCGAGCTCGTCCGACATCAGTCTTGATCTCACTCATGTTTTGAATATGCCTAAAGAATAGTAAAACAACAAAGATGTAAATCTTAAGGCTAACGTTGAACTGGGAAAGAACTGAAGAATTACAGCACTTCACACAGAAAAGTTATTTTCTACTTAGAGGAAACAATAGGCCACACACCATTTATGCTGATTAAACTTTAAGTGTCCCATCTGAATCATGAAATTAGTCCCACATCAGAATTACCATTACAACATGACCATACAGACAATATCCTAAGATAAAGCATTTAACACTCATTTACTCTTTCAGGTTTTATTTTGTTCTTGTTCCATGCTTGCAGATACATATAAACTGGCAATTGGTTATCCCTGACCCTCAGAAAAATAAAAGTAATAAAACAGGCTGAATATTCATGCTCTTACTCAAAATAATTGTTCTACAGTTAAGTCTCTGCTACAATTTTAATTCACTGAATCATTTTTCAAATTGCCCTGACAACATCTGGAAAATATGAAATTCCATTTTCTATGGCATTAGAAGAAAAGCTGTATTATACTAATAAATTCAAAATTCTTAAAAATTTGAAAGACTTAGGATACTGTGTGCCCACAAACAAAATTGTGTGATAAACCTCCAAATGAATGTTACATATATGTATAAATTGGTATTCTGTGTTGAAGTTGATGCTATGCCCAGCAGGACTGAATTAATCTTCCTAAATGATTCCCCTCCTAGGGGGAAAGAAGGATTGAGCAGGAAGGACAAACCTAAGGGACAGGGTAATTACAGAAACAGTACAATGAGTCACTGAAAAGTCTTTGTGATTGTGACCCACCATCCTTTCCTTTGATTTTTTTTTTTTAAGTATAGAATGACTTATCTCAGCTGTAATAAATATTGCAGACTCTTTGATGATTCCAGCATTCGGAATAAGGAATAGCCTCCTTGTAAAACACATCTCTCCCCCTGCCCAGTTTTACTGAGATATAATTGACACACAACATATAAGGTACACAACATAATGATTTGACTTATATTGATTATGAAATAATGATCACAATAGGTTTAGTGAACATCTACCATTTCTTATAGATACATTAAAGACAGTTTTTTTCCTTGTGATTAGAATTTTTACGATTTACTCTTAACAACTTTCATTTACATTGTACAGGAGTGTAGTGTTGTCATGTTGCACGACACATTACATCCCTCGATTCAGTTCAGTCGCTCAGTCGTGTCCGACTCTTTGCGACCCCGTGAATCGCAGCACGCCAGGCCTCCCTGTCCATCACCAACTCCCGGAGTTCACTCAGACTCACGTCCATCGAGTCAGTGATGCCATCCAGCCATCTCATCCTCTGTCTTCCCTTTCTCCTCCTGCGCCCAATCCCTCCCAGCATCAGAGTCTTTTCCAATGAGTCAACTCCTCGCATGAGGTGGTCAAAGTACTGGAGTTTCAGCTTTAGCATCACTCCTTCCAAAGAAATCCCAGGGCTGATCTCCTTCAGAATGGACTGGTTGGATCTCCTTGCAGTCCAAGGGACTCTCAAGAGTCTTCTCCAACACATTACATCCCTACTAAGTACTTAAAACTCAGAGTTTACACTTTTTGACTGCCTTCAGATGATCTCCCTCCACCCCACCTTGGCCTCTGGTGATCACAAACCTGATCTCTTTTTCTGTGAACTTGTTTGTTTTTGCAGTATAACTGACCCACAACACTATGTTAGTTTCTGCTACACAACAGTGATTTGATTTCTATACATTTCAAAAAGATCACTATAAGTCTAGCTGTCATCTGTCATCATACAACAGTATTACATAGTTATTGTCTATATTCCCCACACTACATTTCATACCTGTGACTAATTTATTTTGTTAACTGAAAGTTAGTACCTCAATCTTCCTCATTTATTTCTCTCCTCTCCCCAGGCCCCTTTCCTCTTAGCAGCCACCTGTTTTCTGTATCTATGACTGATTATGTTTATTCATTCATTTTCTTTTTTAGATTCCACATATAAGTGACATCATGCAGGATTTCTCTTCACTTAGCATAATGCCCTCTAGGTCCACCCATGTTATAATACACACATTCTTACTTCTCTCCTTCCCTCCTTCTCTCTCAATCCCTGGATGTAAAAGATTTAGCCTCTCAATCCAGGGCACTGACATATGATCAAACACTCTTTTTTTATTCCTATTTGCTGGTTTAATGACAGGGGACTGAGGCGGGGCATCCTATCTGCTGCTTGGTTTCCATTCAAGGGGGACATTTGAGGAAGCCAAGACATGGGGGGCGGGTGTGGGCAGCCTGGAAGTTCCATCCAGGGATGACCAGGAATATCAAAGGGCACTGAGGCTGGTGCAGAAGCACTGGGCCTTCCTCCTGAGTTCTGAGGAGCCTGCTGACAGCCATGGCCCACTGAGGCCTACCACTGGCCCTCCCTATGGTCCTCTAACTCCAGTCATCTGGGAAGAGCCAGGACAGATGAAGAGCCACTCGTCTTTCTTCCACTAGGGCTCAGTTTTCTGGACAGAAGCTGGCTCACTGGTTGCTGGGGATGGTCACAGTGTGATTCTCCAGTGCTCGTGGTTGAAGAATGTAACTGGGCCCAAGGCAGCCATGGCACAGCGTGGCCAGAGCCCGGAGCCGGTATTGTGATGCTGATGGTTATGGTCCCAAGGTCCTCCTGAAATGGGGTCAGACAGTGGGAAGGACAGACAGGCCAAGGTGGGTTGGGGTGGGGACCAGGTGCTCAGGGCTCAGAGCATGTGGCGTTCACCCACTTGTCGGTCCCTTTGTACTCGAAGCCCACTCTCTTCATCAGCTCATCAGCCTCTGTGGGGCCTGGGCTACCACAGATGTAGGGGATGGGCTGGGGATTCTCACAATCGATCTGGTGCAGCAGTGGGGTAAAGATGCACCCGGCCTGCTGGAGCTCGTCACTGCGCACAAAGTGCATCTGGCTTCCACTGAAGATGTCCAGGATGAGGTGTGCTCATATGCATCAGGGAGCTTCACGTTCTTGTATCTGTTACTGTAAGTCACGTCCAGCTCTGACTCCTCAGGGTTGAAGAACATGCCAGGCTTCTTGGTCATCATCTTGGCATACATGGCCTCCTTGGGCTGCACACGGATTACCAGTTCATTGCGTTTGCATTGCTGCTAGAAGACATCACCAGCCATGTTTAGGAACTGCAGACACACCTCGGTCTTGTGCTAATTCAGGGCTCTGCCGCAGCACAGTATGAAAGGCAGCCCGTCCCACCTCTCATTCCTCACAGAGAACATAAAAGCCGCAAAGGTGTCAGTAGTGGACCCACGGGGCACACTGGGGTCCTCTGGGTACCCTCTGGTGGCCTCACCTTCTTCAGTGGAGTTCTCCATATACTGGCTCAGAACCACATTGCTCACCTGCCCCTTTGATATACATTTCAACACCTTGACTTTATCATCATGGATGTCATCTGAGTTGGTGGAGGCAGGCTTCTCCATGGCCACCAGACACAGGATCTGGAGGAGGGGATTTTGCATCACCTCCCGGATGATCCTAAATTCACTGAAGTAGCTCCATCGGCCATCAGTGCCAAATAGCTCCTTGAAGGCTCCATGCAGGCAACGTTGTCATGGTTCCAGATGGGGCCTGAAGTTCCTGTTGACAAAACCTCAGCACCATGAGGTTCTGGACCACCTCCTTGCCCAGGCAGTGGTCAATGCAGTAGATCTGGTTTTCACAAAACAGGGAGGCTGCGTAGTCGGACAGCTGGTTGGAAATATGCAGGTCCCTCCCAAAGATCTTCTCCATGATGATACGGTTCTGTCTGGCTCACGCAGGTGTCATGGATGTTCTTGGTGATGGTCCTGTAGCCACTGGGGGGCAAGGCCAGGTAGAAGAGGCATTGGCCTGTGGACCCTGGTGGAGAGCGTTCATGCCACTGTTGAGGTGCTCCTAGGAAGCCACGTCATCATACTGGCTGGCCATGTAGGAGTTTGGGCAAAGAACTCCTCCAGCTTGGGCTCCTTCTCTGGGGTGGGCTCACTCTGCTTGCAGATGTTGGCCACTGTGAAGTGGGAGTGGGTGTAGCCCACAATGAAGGTATCTTTTGGCAGAAGCCATCCTGGAACAGCCACCAGATGGAGGGACAGATCTTCCTCTTGAAGAGGATATGTACATATTAAGATATACTGTCCCTGATTGATGGAAAGAATTGCTTTGGTACAGCTCTTCCTGCAGTATCCCACACGCCTGAGCTGGCTCAGAGCCACCTGCTCTGCCATGATGCTCTCTGCGCTGGGTGCCTGGCTATGGGTCACCTGGGGTCCCCAGTACTGCCCTTCCATGTCTGGGATGCCTTGTGAGTCCTCATGTGTTTGCACGTGTCTCTCCCGCCACCCCCCTTCCTCCTGAGGTTTGGTTTTCTCATGTGTCCTGGGCAGAGGGTTCCATTTCTGCAGTGTGGTCATGCCCCTCGATCCCAGTTGTGGGCCAACCTTCTTCAGTGCACCCCCTACCCCCTGCTAAGGTCACCTGCTCAGGTCAAACCAGCCCTATTAGGCAGCCTCTCGGTGGCTATTCCCCCAGCAGGGGCAGAGTGAAGGGAGGCTCGCAGCTGCAGCTTCCTGTCTAGGGCAGACTCCCTGGTGTCTGATCAAACACTTTTGATAAACAAAATGTAAAATAAAGCATTATCACATCACACGAGAGGCTTAAAGAAGTGGCTGAAAAACACGTCAGAATGAGGAGATAAAAGAAAATTCTGTTGACATTTTCGTGTTAACCAACCTCACCTCATCTCTAAGAATTTTTCTCAGAAATTATGACAGACTTAATTTATCTTTAAAGGGCTAAGACCATTACACATGGTCACAAATGAGAAAAACTGAGGTCAGGCAAGCCCCATTTACACCCTGATTATGGTGGTGGCAGCAGTGGTGAGCACTGGACAACCCACGTGGGCACAGCCAATATAAGCCTAGGAAACAGCACTGGTTGTTCCTCAACCCTGACATTGCCCAGATGAAACAGCTGACTAAAAGCAACACTGGGAAATGCTCAGGTATTTACCACTTAAAGTTCCACAGTACTTACAAGGTCCCCCTATGAGCTCAGTGCTGGGTAAGAGTTCACAGGATCCAGGTATACCATGTTGTCAAAGTGTATCCACCCAAAATGAATCTATATGAAGTTTGGTAAGTACTTATGTTGTATAATCTTTCCCTAAGTATTCTTACTGCTCTAACATAGTAAAATCTACTGAAATTAGTTTTATGATGGTCTTTAACTGGAGACATAATAGCTCAAGAATGTCAAAATGGGATATAATAATCTGAACAACAATGTATGGTTAAGGAAAATGGGCAGGATTGGAATACATTAAGTGAAATGTATTTTCTTTAGGTGGCTATTAGCATTCCCCTCATAAAAATGTTTGCACTATTTTTTTTTGGCAGGAGGCACGGGCATCAAGAGATGAGGCCACCAGACTCTTCTCAAGCCCTTTGTTGACCGACACTAGGGAAATTTCTTTGCCTAAAAGACTGCTTCCTAATGTAATTAATTGCTTTGTTGCAGAATCTTCAAAAGCTCACAGGATATCACCTGAATTGCTCAAGCTTGCATTCAAGGCCCATGAAGCCTTGGCCTCAACATATTTTCCTATTAAAAAATTCTACTCCAAGCAGTTAACTCATAGACTCTGTGTTTTATTACCCGAAGTACTTACTTTCTTTGAGCTTCCTTATTTGATTCTATTCATGTTTGAAATCCCAGCTTCTTCTAGAAAGCTTTCCTTGACCTTGACAGCCTTCAATGATCTAATTTATGAAGTTCTATAGTCTAATTCACATTTATCATGCACTGTCTGCTATTTTATCATTTTCTCCTGGTATACATATTTCTCATTTTGACAAAAGCTTCCTGAGAATGACGAGCCCAATACTTCTTACTAGCCTTGCATCCCTGTTTGTTCCCTATAAGGCCTAATGTATATTAGAAGCTCAGAAAGCTGTTGCTTTGTAAAAGTCTATATCTAATTTTATGCTTTAAAACAATTTATGCTGTCATTAAACTTTAAATCTTTTAAAATTTTTTCTGTATAGTTATACCATTCGAATCTGTTTTTAATTGGAATAATTTTTATTATAGGTAACTATAATGACATTCATCATAATATTCTAGAAGTTATTACTTCTAAAATAGATCCTGTTAATTCGCAGTAAAGTATATATAGTGTGTGGTTTAAATACCTTATTTACTTTATGTGTTTCCAACCCTGGTACAAAGCTTTCTAATTTTTATGTATTCTGTCTTACCTGATTGTCACAATATCTAGTGAGAGGGAGACCATCATTATTTCACTTCAAAGATGAGGAAACTGAGATTCGTCGAGACTAAGTGACCCACCCAAGACCTCAGAGGTAATACATATTATTCTATAGATGCCACTCATTTTCTACCAAGCATTTCTTCATGGTACTCACATTCTTGGAGAAGTTCTCCCTCTTCAGACCCAGAAGAAACAACTCCAGGTACCACCATGACCAGTGCTCCTTATCCATCAGCTAGAACTGAATGGATAAGCAGCATCTACCTGATCTAAGTTGAGTCAATACGATTTTCTCGCACAAACTGGAAAAACCAAGTCAGTCTTTGCTGAATGCTTAAAATAAGACAGGTGTCAAGGCCAGGGCTTGGGAGAGCATGTTCACAGTGAAGCAGAAAAGGAGGGAAAGGGGCAGAGGAGAGGAGAAGCACGCACAAGTGGAGGTAAAAGCAGGGACAATTTACTTCCAGTGAGATGGACAAAGCTGTTTCCAATCCAGCAACATTTCTTGGGCTTGGATTCTGGGAAATACCCTTGCATATCTCCCATAAAGTGAAGTGAAGTTGCTCAGTCGTGTCCGACTCTTTGCGACCCCGTCCATGGGATTCTCCAGGCAAGAATACTGGAGTGGGTTGCCATTTCCTTCTCCAGGGGATCTTCCCGACCCAGGGATCGAACCCAGGTCTCCCGCATTGGAGGCAGACACTTTAACCTCTGAGCCACCAAATCCTCCCTTAAATCCTCCTTTTTCCTGAAGCTAGTTTGAACAGGCTTCTGTTGCCTAAAACTGAATGATTCTTGAGAGCAGAAGCAACTAAGTTTGAATCCACATTTCCCAAATCCAAAACTGGTCTTTATTTCACTGTTATCACCGGTGAAAGCCAGTAATATTTATTAGAGAAATTAAGGAATTAGCCAATTTTAGTTTAAGCCCACACCCTGTAGACATAAAAATTCCTCAAATATTCCTTCCTAGGGTAACAAAATTAATCATGCTTATTTTAACCTTAGTGGAGAATAAAGCTGATGCTCACAAGCACATATGCAAACATTATTTATAATAAGATAAAAGTGACCATCCAGTTTACTGTCAAGTAATTTATTCCCATCTTTATAGGAAAACCAAATACTTCTAAGATATACTTAAGACATCCTGCTCATTTGTTGACATATTCAGAATATCTATACTTAGATAACAGTACTAACAATCTCCTCAATCATGTAATATTCTACTATACCCCTCATTATTAATTACATTTTGTCATTAACAATAAAAGTTGGTTTGAATGTCTAGATGATATATGCATAGCTACTCTGGAAAGAAATTAGTAATAATGATAATGACACAGTAATACTCCTCTCTTCTATGTAGATAATCTGTATAATTATATATTGTCCCAAGCCTTTCTCTTTGGAAGAAAAGAAATCATTCTATTATTGACAGTACAGTGATACCGAGTATCTATGAAAGTCCTGGGAAATTGTCAGAGATACTAAGATAAAGGGGATAGCCTGTAGACACATCTGTCCTGGACTCATGCCAGCTGCTGAGCAATCTGGTACCAAGACTCTTGACAACTACAGAGACTCAAAAGTCTCTAAACTGCCCATGTCTTTGCCTCAAGACAGAAATTTGGGAGACAGGAGGTACTGGCAGGGCACGAGGCCAATAGAGTATGAACTCTGATATCTATGTAATCTAATCTTTAGAAAACAAGGTTTTTTTTTTTGTTTGTTTATCTGTCAAAGTTTAGCATATTACTTAGGTATTTCTCTTTAAGGAAAAAGGTCCACATGAACTATCTAGATTGCAACTAGGGATTACAATGAAGATCTTGCCTAAGAACTTAGAAACAGAAATAAGCACATCCACTGAGATATAAGTAAATATATAATGAATAAGGGGCTTCCCTGGTGGCTCAGTGGTGAAGAATCTGCCTGCTAATGCAGGAGACTAGGGTTTGATTCTTGGGTCTGGAAGATCCCCTGGAGAAGAAAATGGCAAACCACTCCAGTATTCTTGCCTGGGAAATCCACTGTATACTTAATACTTTTTCCTCTGTAATTAATAAATTCTTGGGGAAAATACTTTTGAGACTATGCAAATATTCTTGTTTCAGCTTAGATGCTTCAAGCACTGATTTTTCTAATTCATTCTTCTATATTTATTAATTGGAGTGCTTCTGTAAAAAAGTTGTTCCACTGTATTCACTTATTTAACTATTATTATTGGAAAAGGCTCTTGGATATTCATTTTATTACTACTGTAAATTACTTTTTTTGCTCAAATTGTTTTAGCTTTGGCCATTTGGAGCTCTTTCAGGCTGGCTCCTCTATGTCTTTATTATGTGATCCCATACTTTCTGATGGAGAAGGCAATGGCAATCCACTCCAGTACTCTTGCCTGGAAAATCCCATAGACGGAGGAGCCTGGTAGGCTGCAGTCCATGGGGTCGCTAAAGAGTCGGACACGACTGAGTGACTTCACTTTCACTTTTCACTTTCATGCATTGGAGAAGGCAATGGCACCCTACTCCAGTGTTCTTGCCTGGAGAATCCCAGGGATGGGGGAGCCTGGTGGGCTTCTGTCTATGGGGTCGCACAGAGTCGGACACGACTGAAGTGACTTAGCAGCATACTTTCTGAGCACTTCCTTACTTTTTGGCCTTACCAAAGATGCACTTGGTTCATTCTGTATTTTCCCTTCCTCAATTCCTGGAATCAATCACTTCTCTAGATAGCCATGGTTCCTTTCATTGGAGAATGGTATCCAGAACCCAATCTGTGGGCAATAGCTGTGCTCACTATTGCTGGGGTATTACTACTTCTAGGCTGTCTCAGTGGAAAGAGCCTGGAAATGTATCAGTGACTGCCCAGAGTAGGAAGCTAGGAGAGGGGCAGATGCAAAAGCAGTAGCACAAGGGGGTGATAGAACTGTTCTGCATCACAATTGTGTTTTTATGAAAACATATACGACTACACACCAAGAATGAATTTCACTGTATATACATTTAATATACATATTATTACAATAATATACATATTATTTATTTATTTAAGCAAAACCCCAAACAAAAATCACTAGGATGTGAAGGGAACCCCGAATGGAATACACGGTTAACAAATAAATCTAACACTGTTACAAATGAATAATAAGACCACACTGAAGGGAGTGGAGAAAAAAAGAAGAAATCTAAATTTTGGAAAACAGTATTTTGACTGGATACTGAAAGGTTAATGACAAAACTGAGCTGTGCAAACACTGTGCTTAGTTAGTACCTCTGCTTCTTACAGGAGGGTGAGGCAGCAATTTCAAAACTACCTTACAGGTTGCACAAATAAGTGAATATATTGCAGAAAATGAGAGCCAGGTTTCTCATAGTTTGAAAAAAAATTACAAATAAGGGAGGCTAGAATGATCCCTGTGGTACAGAACTGGAATCAGGGATATCATTATGAATTTATGGTCTTAAAAATTGTATAAAAATACACACACACATACAAATAAATATAGAAACAGAAATAAATATAGATGTATATGTATGGATGAGTGCACAAACATACATTTATTTCCAGGACAATTCTGAGTGCTTTACATTTATTAACTCATTGAATACTTATACCAAAATTTTTAAGAGAAACACTATTATTTAATAGGTGAGGAAACTGGGAATATGAGCAATTGCCTTTGGCTACAGAGCCTAGTATGCGGCAGAGTTAAAACAGCACCACTTGTGGGCTGGTACCACAGTCTGAGCTCTCAATCAGCACGCTAGACTGCCTTTTATCAAATGAAGGGAGTTTATCAAGGCTGGACACCCCTCCCCAAACAAAACCAACAACATAAAGGAGATAAAAGTAAATATGCAGGAAACTGGAAGGAGTAGGGTAGCCTTATGTAACGTGATCATCTCCTAATTAGGTTTTAGAAGTTTGGTCCTTGAGGCCACTGCTGCAAAGCTCTCAACAATCATCACCTTAAACTGATGGCTACTGTGAAATCAAGGCATAACACGTGTGGTTTTATGTTTCCACTAAGATGTGGGGAGTGCATTCCCCTCATAGTTAGAACTATTCATCTATTGCTGACCTCAAAAGGAATCGTAAGCCACATGAGGACAACTACATTTCATCTATCAAGCAATAAGAGCACTTAAGATATAAATATGGAAACAGATTCAGAAAACAAAATCCAACATTTACTGAACTCTTAGGATAAGCCAAGAACTTCTTGAAACTTTTATAATGGACTAACTTGTTTAAGTCTCATGAGCTAGACAACTGTTTTTATTTTTATTTGAGAGAAAGAATATGGGCAAACTCCAGGAGATGGTGAGGGACAGGGGGAGGCCTGGCGTGCTGCAATCCATGGGGTCACAAAGAGTTGGACACGACTTGGCAACTGAACAGCAACAAGAGAAAGAAACACTGAGACAAAGAGAAGTTACAAAAAGTGCCTGGGATCACACAGCTTGTGTGAAGTCAGGATGTGCCACTACAGTATTATGACGCTACTCATAAGTTATGCTTTTCAGTTGTAAGCCTTTGACATTAAACCCATATATTGTAAAAGTTAACTAAAAAGGACCCAAAATATTCAAAAGAAAAAACTTCTGTCTTCCTCATTCAATAAATCTATTTTAGGTATGTTGATGCCTTCTAATGACTTTTAAAACCAGTAATTGCATGTGATAATTTTCAGATTTGCATTTGCTTCAAAGGAAATCTATGTGACAGAGATTTTTCTGCTGAGTAACTTGCTATTATTTGCAGATTTTTTGGTTTATATGTGGGGATAATAAGAATTTAAGGATACTAAGAAAACAGAACAAAAGAAATTGTAAAATAATTTAGGGATATTTAAAAAACTCTTCTCAATTGCATTTTGCCTTTGGATTTAATGTCAGGAAAATCATAACAGTACAAAATTAAAATAAATGAGATTATAAAAAATGTTTTCTTCAGAATACATAGGCAAAATATACCATAGTCACATACTTGACCAATTTATATGAAAACCATGAATATTTCAAAAGTTATCACCATATGCTAGCACATATAACAAATACCTCATGTCTTGGATAAGAGAGACCCTGAGGGTTGGCAACATAACTCCTGAGTCAGATTTTCTTCTTTCTGGTCCAAGGGCAACTATGTAGAAAAATATCAGCAAAGTATTAGAAAAACAACAGTAGAGACTTAAAACAAAATCTACATGGTTCACATTCCACAAATAAATACTTTGAAGCTATTTTGATATGAACAAATGTTAAAGATAATAGAAAAGGTCAAATTTGTTTACCCAAATATTCCTACTTTATGATTACAGTAAACTAGCTATTTTCTTCCTAGTTAATATGGGGCTTTATCTGAAAATTTTAAATGAATCATAAGAACGCACATAGCAAATAAGACAATGTGTGTACATTTTGGCCAGAAGGGCCAGTCATTTTCTAAAGTTATCATTCTAATAGTTCTGAATAATTACAGGAAAGCAGTGTCTGTAAATTAACCTACTAAATACGTGAATCATCTTTGGTCTCGTTAGCTACAATCATAAAATTTTCCTTTTGAAAAACTGTTTAAAAAGAAAAACTTAAGAGTTTGGATTCTTTAGTCTGATAAGTTTCTACTTCAAGTTCAGAATCCAAGTAACAATATGTTTATCATACAAAGTGAGTAACCTAAATGGACAGTTAGAAGTATAATGTCTATGAGTCATTCTCTTATGAAGCCTGAAGAGCTAACATTTATGTAAGAAGGAAAGATTACTCTTTTATATAACAATGGCTAAACAATCAATTATTGGCTAATATATTGTAGTTGGGCTTCCCTGGTAGCTCAGTGGTGCCAATGTGGGAGACTCAGAATCTTCCCTGGGTCAGGAAGATCCCCTGGAAAAGGAAATGGCAGCCCACTCCAGTATTCTTGCCTGGGAAATCCCATGGACAGAGGAGCCTGGTGGGCTGCAGTCCATGGGGTTGCAAAGAGTCAGATATGACTTAGGGACTAAACAGTAACAACAATATTGTTGGAGTGCTCAATCTCACTGTAAGTGAGATTCTGTGGAGTTCAGTGCCCTTTATTTCTATTTCCTCATCTGTAAATGAAAATGAAACTGCAACATCACACTTGGCAAATACATCATAAAATGAGAATTAAGGATGAGGGTTTTCACTGTATATTAAACTTACATTTTCTCAGTTTTTAGACACATTCTACTTTCGGGGGCTAGGCTACAATATCGGAACACGTAAGTTTATATGAAGCTGGCACTGAAGGAAGACAGAACATTTTGGTGGATAAGGATCTGCAAGATTTTGGCACTTGATGCAAGAAGCTCAACTGACACTTGGCAGGTATAATGTAAGTGAACACTGATGGAGTTGCCAGGACAAAAAGAATGTAGCCAGACCAACCTAAAGGCAGTTCTTTTGAGGGCCTGCCGTACCAAGTAGGTAATAAATAGGGCATCTGTCTTGGCAGTCTGTGGAGGGAGTTTTCGATGGGTCACTGAAAACACTGGTTGATCTCAATACCCAACAGGTAATAGATACGGAAGACACTATTTCAGAGATTTGCAGGCAATATGCTGTTTGTCTTCCTGTTTGAGACTATTACCACTTAAGTGTGTTAATTAATGAAAGCACATCCCTCTTATTGGAGAGAAAGTGAAATGCCTCAGAGAATGCCTCTACACCCTAGATGATTAGATAGCATGTAAGATGGCCACACATGTGGTAAGAATGGGTTGAGAAGAGAAAAAGAAAAAGACTGAGGCAGGAGAAAGGGGCTGAGTTACCATAATCTGGCAACTTGAGCAGAGGAAGACAGGACAATAGAAGGAATCATGCCTCAGGGGGGCAGAGAACAAGTGAGGTACTAAATAACAGAGGAGCCTGACATTTAAAAAAGCAGCAGCATCCACAAAAAGAACATTCACAGGTCTAAGCATGTTCTAGGAATCCTATTTTGGAATCCTCTTTCCAAGCCACACTTCACTGATCAGTATTCCTTTTTTAAAAAATATATATATATATATATTTTAAATTAGAAGGTAATTGCTTTACAATGTTGTGTTGGTTTCTGCTGTACAAGGATGTGAATCAGCCATAAGTACACATATATCCTCTCCCTCTTCAGCCTGCCTCCCATTCCCGCCATCCCACCCCTCTAGGTCATCACAGAGCACCAGGCTGAGCTCCTAGTGCTATACAGCAACTTCCCACTAGCTATCTGTTTTATACATGGCAGTGTAGATATGTCCATACCACTTTCCCCTTCCCCCACTGTGTCCACAAGTCCATTTGCTACGTCTGCATCTCTATTCCTGCTTTGCAAAAATGTTCATCAGTACCATATTCCTTAAACACACAATATACTTTTTCATGTCTTCATGCAATTTGTTAAAGGCTTTTGCTTTTACAGTGTTTCTGTATTTTTCTCCTTGTTTATGGCCTGTTTATCACCTCAGATTGAGAGCAGTACAGCATAATGGTTAAGAAGATGGTCTTCTCAAACCCTACAGAGGAATTAATAGCTCACTGACCTCAGGTAGGTCATTTAAACCCTCTATGGTCTGTTTCATCACCTGCAAATTGAGGACAGTCACAATACCTACCTTATTCAAACAGATGTAAAACACGTATAATGGTGCCTGGCACAAAGTAAACTCTCAAAAGAAAAAAAAGGAAATTTAGTTTTAATTTTGCCTCTGTGTGAAATCTTTCCTGAATATACTTTCTCCCCTAGGCACACTGTTAGATAAGTTATTCCCTTTCTCTTGTGGGATTTTTAATACTGAACCTCTATCACAAACCAATCACAATTTAACACTTCTGTTACTCTTATTATTAAATTATATGCCTCTTGAGGCTTGGTCATATCCTATTCTTAGAATATCCAGCTGCTACTGCTGCTAAGACGCTTCAGTCATGTCCAACTCTTTGCGACCCCATAGACAGCAGCCCACTAGGCTCCTCTGTCCCTGGGATTCTCCAGGCAAGAATACTGGAGTGGGTTGCCATTTCCTTCTCCAATGCATGAAAAGTTAAAAGTGAAAGGGAAGTCGCTCAGTCGTGTCCGACTCTTAGTGACCCCATGGACTGCAGCCTACCAGGCTCCTCTGGAGGGCCCCTCAAAATGCTGAGCAAATACTCACTGAGGAAGATAAGATTATTTAGGGCCAGATGGCAGAAGCTTAAATAACGAGTTAGAAACATCCAGAAATCCTAGGGAGGGGAAAGAGATTTTGAAAAGAAATGATATGCTTCTCAGTGCTTTTTTTTGGCCACATGCTAAGGCATGTGGGATCTTACTTCCTGACCAAGGATTGAACCCGCACCCCTGCAGAAGAAGTGCAGAGTCTCAATTACTGAACCTCCAGGGAAGTTCCCTACTGCTTTTTAGTCAGTTAAGTAGAGTGACAGCGTGACGGGGTGTGTGTGTGCACTTAGTCTCTCAGTCACCTCTGACTCTTTGCGACCCCATGGACTGGAGCCCGCCAGGCTCCTCTCTGCCCATGAGATTCTCCAGGCAAGAATACTAGAGTGGGTAGCCATTTCCTTCTGCGGGGGATCTTCCCAACTGAGGAATCAAACCTGGGTCTCCTGCATTGCAGGTAGATTCTTTACCATCTGAGCCAGGGAAGCCCAGTGTAATGGTACAAATGCTAAAAGGCAGATGAGCTAGAAGTTGTTCCAGAGGCCAGCTTGTAGATGAACTAAGACAGTGGCAGCCAGTGAAAACAAAGAGGAGAAATATGCAGTGGAATTAAACAACTAGATTAAGGGTAAGCAAGACTCAAGAGTCAAAACAATATTAAGTATATAGTATTCCATAATCATCACTTTCCTTTATTTAATCTTGATTTTGCAAATAAAAAAAATGAGGCTCAAAGAGGTTAAGATATCTGCCCCCAAAATTCTATTAATTAAAAGGGGTAGAGTATTCTGATGTCATGTCCAGTGGACTGTTACATTAAGGATGACTTTCTGGCTTGCCTGACTGAGAAGAGGGTTATGATGTCATTAAGTGAAACTGACAAGAAGGAAGAAAGTATGATTGGGACAGGAGGGAGAGGTGCTAAGATAATGAGTTTGTTTCAGGAGGAGTTGAGTTTGAGGTCCCACTGGGCTATGGATGTCTAGGAACTAGGGCTGGAGATAGAGATTTATGAAAAATCTGCTAATGGGATAGATTGATGATAACAGTGCATTAGCTGTCAACAAAAAAATGCTAATGTCCTAACCCCCAGTACTTCTACAATAAATGTCTGTTGTTCAAGCCATCCCGTTTGTGGTCCTATATAATGGCAACTGCAGGAAATTTAATACAGTATTTTATTAGTAAACTTTGGAGGAAAGTTTAGAAGCCTGTGAACAAAAATGCAGATTAGGAATTAAGGAATGAGGCCATAGTTTTAATCTAGAGATCTAAAATCTAAGAAAGTTTCCATGAAGTCTCTTCTAGACAGAATAAAAATTTATAAACTATTCAAATATATATTTCTATTAGTATTTCTTCTTTTTTTTTTTTTTTACTGGCTACACCGCACAGCTTGCAGGATCTCAGTTCCCACCAGGGATTGAACCTGGGTCACATCAGTGAAAGTCTGGAATCCTAACCACTAGTTCAACAGGGAACTTCTTCTTAGTATTTCTTAATTCACTATACTCAAATGCAACAGGCTACTTTCTCCTTCAATACAAACACTGGTTTAATACTCAGCCACAGAAATGTCCTTTGTATTCTGCCTGCAAGAATGCTACCACATAGACAGCAAGTACACAGAGCATAGAGACTTCATGTATTGTTTTATAGAGTCATAATATACCCACGGGCAGGTAAGTAATTAAAGAAACTTTTGATGTAAGACCTTTAAAGAGTGACTCCAAATTCTTGGCTAGATCTAGAATAAACCATTTAAACCATAAAAACCATTTAAATAGAAATAGTCATTTCTATTCCCTTCTGCATTCTACCTCACTCCTTGCCAACTGTTTTAAAAGTACATTTAAAGTTTAGTTGAAACTTATCTGAGGATGCAAGGTTTGGAAACAACACCCATGTCTAAGCTGGTCCACATTTTAAAGGTAGAAACTTTTGGGTGATATATCAAGAATGGTCGTCTTTCTAGAATCAACTGCATTCTGAGATCCTCTCTCTAAAACAGGACTTCTAACTACCAGGTACAGTGACTTGGTCAAAATTTGATGAGGTCAAAATTAAGACAGTTTTAAAAGACATGGAGGGAACTTAAGTGCCTATTACTAAGTGAAAGAAGCCAATCTGTAAAGGCCTCATACCACATGATGTCAACTATATGACACTCTAGGTAAGGCAAGACTATGGAGACAATTAATTAAAAAGATCAGTGGTTGCCAGGGGCTAGAGGAGAGGGATGGATGAATAGGTGGAACACACGATTATTAGGACAGTGAAGTTACTCTATATTACACTATAATGTTGGATCCATGTCATTAACACGTATCTGTCTAAACCCATAGTACGTATGACACATCAAGAGTGAATCCTAATGTAAATAAACTATGGGCTTAGGGTGCTGATGTGTCGATGAAGGTTCAACAACTTAAGAAAGGTACTACTCTGGTGGAGAAGCAGGATAATGAGGGAGGTTATGCACGTGTTGGGGTGGAGGGTTTAGGGGAAATCTCTGAACCATCTGTTCAATATTGCCATGAACCTAAAACCGCTCGAAAAATAAAATCTATCAAAAAAATTTAAGACAGTCTACCCTGCTATGGTCCTCTTGCTAACACGGACTTTTTCCATTCTTCTACAATCCTTAAAATGTCTGATTCTTGTTTAGGGCTGCTTCCTGGCTCAATGCTAGTAAGAGCTGTGTTCAAATCCACTGTGAATCTCCAAGGACTTGGAGGATCTTTGCATAATATGAAGACGCATACTGTTTACTGCCATTAGTTAGGAAGCTAAGTAGTTGGCAAACAAACTATTTTTTTGGAAAAAAACAAAACACCAGATTTAAAATCATTAAAGTCAGGGAACTGCTAATTTTTGTATAATTAGAACATACTGTTTCTCAATAATGAATTTTATTTTTAAACTGATGTTTTTATATACATTTCACACTGTCATATTTTTAAGTCCTAACTTCATGGGCTGAATCATCACAAGTGTTACAGCAATATTTATTGAATCCACCCCTCCAAACAGACAGTAAATTTGATTTCAAAAGCTACACAGCTTACATTAATCCTACTTAGGATCAGTATAATATTTAGCTTATGTTTATTCTTAGATCACCAGCCCTTCACTGACACTTGGCAGTGCAGCACAATGACTGCATGAGGCTTTGACACACTCTGTATTTCTGAGCCCTGACTTGAGTTTTACTAGTGTCATTACTGACTGCCTGAAGCACCCTGCAAATGGCTGAGTCTCTGGTCTCTAGCTCAACCACCCATGATTTGGTTATTCAAAGCCATGAACTTCCTGGTGTTGCCTGGTAGCTGCTCACTCTAACAGATGGACATTCTCACACACCTGTTTAGTAGAAGTCAAATGCCCCCCTGCCTAACAAAGCTTGGTTTTGCAACATTTCATACTACAAATGTTTATTTCTTCCTAGGAATTTATTCTAATTAGGGTAAACTACCTTAAATATGGTCTTATGTCTGAATTGCTAAATTTTCTATGAACTTGGGTAAATATTAGAGATAATTTCAGGTACGCTAATGCATTTTTACTTTTTCAATAGGAAAAGGGACAAATGGACACTAGAGAATGCTTTTAAGCTTGATCTCAATCATTACAAATAGTTACATTATGGGACATTAGAACTTTGACATTCTATGTAGAGGAGGTCCAGGGCAATGGCACCCCACTCCAGTACTCTTGCCTGGAAAATCCCATGGATGGTGGGCTACAGTCCATGGGGTCACTAAGAGCAGGACACAACTGAGCGACTTCACTTTCACGCACTGGAGAAGGAAACGACAACCCACTCCAGTGTTCTTGCCTGGAGAATCCCAGGGACGGGGGAGCCTGGTGGGCTGCCATCTATGAGGTCGCACAGAGTCGGACACGACTGAAGCGACGCAGCAGCAGCAGCAGCAGCAGCAGGGCAATGTAGTATCCAGTTCCTATTCCTAGCTGTCTCATTGGATACATTGAAAAAGTAGGTTTCCAATAATAAACACCACTTTTAGAGTAGTATTGCCCTCTAGAGGCAGTGAGGGGAATGAAAATAGTGTGCTTCAATCATAGTTGCAATGCTTTCTTTTCCTTCTTTTTCAAAAACTATTTATCTTTTTGGCTGTGCTGGGCCTTTGGCGTGGCACATGAGATCGTCAATCCTTGTTGCTGCACGTGGGATCTGTAGCTGTGGCATGTGGGATACAGTTCCCTGAGCAGGGACTGAACCCAGGCCCTTGCATTACGGGCATGAAGTCCCAGCCACTGGACCACAGCGAAGTCTCTGCAGTGCTGTATTTCTAAAGTTAGTGGTTGGCTTATGAGTTTTTTTTTTTTTTTTCAAATAAGCCTTTAAAAATATTTTTTCAATGTCTAATTCATGATTTTAGAAAATGTTCCCAAATAGCTGATTCAATATAAAACATTTTATATCTAACTCTCTTCTATCTATAACTCTCTACTATTACTTCTTTCTATGAAATAGATGGTTATTTTGCTTAAAGAAAAACAAGCTCCTTTTTATGAAAAATATACAATAGGTAGAGCATCTATGAATCCTATATAATTAAAGAGCTAATGAATCATGACAGTGTAACATAAGATGTCTCATAAATTGAAGAATATGATTTCTGAAGATTTTTGAAATACACACACACACACACACACACACGTTTTCTCCCCTGAAAGATTATTAACAATGTGATAAAACTTTTATTCAAGAAAAAATCAGTATACACCATACCCTAATACTGGTTAGAGTAGGGATACTACTTATATGATTCTTTACACCTTATTAACTCCGGAGGTTGGTGATGGACAGGGAGGCCTGGCATGCTGCAATTCATGGGGTTGCAAAGAGTCGGACACGACTGAGCGACTGAACTGAACACCTTATTAGAGGTTTTCAAATGTTATCTGATTTGATCAACCTTATAGCCTTGGCATGGCTAATATTATTTTCCCAGTCTGTGGAAGAGGAAGCGGAAGATCAAAAGGTCAGGGGACTTTCCCCAGGTCTCAGAGTTAGTAATATTCCTCCTCCTACACCCACTATAGGCAAGCTGGGGTGAATGGCAGTTTGAGAGAGAGAGAGGTGAAGACAAAGCCATAGGGACTGATTTTTTCACATGGTCCACTGCTGCCAGTGCTGTAGAAACAATCAAGCCAATGAATTCTCACCTGGCGACTCTGCAAGGTGCTCTTGTTTCTCTTCTCTGTCCTGAAACTGAATTAAATGTGACCACAAAGCTGACTTCCCCTGAAAGTACAAGGTATATATAATTTTTCATCTTATAAGAAACAATTCATTAAAAAATAACTTCTCATCAAAACCATTCACATTGAAATGCCAATTATGAAGCTGGGAACTGAAGTTCACCCGTTCCTAGCTGTGTGACATCCTGAGCATCCCGCTCCATGCGTAGTGAGGGTCATTCTTTGCCTCACTGACAAGGCTGACAGCAGCCTGGGGAAGGTCAGCAAAGCAAAGGCCAGAAGTGCAGGCATGGAAATTCCCAACTTCGGCTGGGTTATTACTTCACTATATGTAACTAGGGCTGTCTACACTGGCCACACTAGTAACCGTGGAATTAAAGGCTCTAGCAACACAGAATGTATTTGTGTCTGCAAAACATGTTTGAATGCACGCAGGAGCAATGAGGGAAGAAAAGTGGGGCAGGAGAAGAAACAGAAAAGATGAGGAAGAAAGAAAGATGCACACAGCAGGAAAAAAAAAAAAAAAAACAGAAAGGGAGATAAGAGGGACAAAAGCAAAGCAAGCATCTAATTTTTCCACCCTGAATTACCAGACAACTTAAAATGGCAAAGAACTAATATTGTGATTTTTTTCTTAAACAGTGATGAAAGTAGATACTTAATGGAATCTACAGTGAATACAGTCCCTGCAGTGAATGTGTTATCTTTCCCTGTTTACTAGGAAAGAAGCCCCAAACTACTTGCTAATCATGGGTTGTATTTTCTTTTTCTGGAATTAAAATGTCTGTGGTATATTTCTCATTATCCTGTGACAAAGGGACTTATCCTTTCATTTTCATGTTTTTTTTCCTTTTTGTTACTTAACAGGACATCTAACTGGTCCTGTCAACAGGGCCTCTTGAACCTGTTACCTGCTTGACTTGCAAGCCATGGCTCCATATCCTTTCCAACAGGTCACAGAGGCTGGCAATCAGGGTGTTCTCCTCCAAGCCAGTTATGTTTGCTTCCCCATGGCCCAGTTCCACTGCTTCGTGTCCCATCTTCTCCACCAACATGCGTTTCGTCTGAAAATATCACATGTGGTCTCAAGTGTTATTCCAGCAATGAGGCCAAAAGCCATCAAGTCAATTCCTGAATGAGGAGACCTGGGTTCCCTTCACTATACTTCTAACTGCAGATTTTGAATCACCTTGGGGAAAGTGTCTTAATCTCTGTGGTCAACAATAAATAATATCATGTATAACTATTCTGTCAGAGAAATACAGAGCAACTAAAGAGAGATTCTGATGCTATTTTAAAGTATCCTCATGAAAATGCTTATGTACAACAATTTTCAGATTACTAACTTGAATAACATTGGGCAATTACACCAGATCTACTATATATCATAGAATCTGAAACTCCATCCTGCCACCACTCATGCTCCATTTTAGCACACTAAAGATATTCACATTTAAGTTTTGATTGCACTTAGGCAAAAACCACAATACAAACAGGCAGTTCTAAATTTTTTCAGAATTCTCTAATTTGTAAGTGAAGTAGACCTCTTTTTTTCCTTCTTCATTTTCATCTCTTCTCTGGAATGAGTATGTACCAGAAAATGGAAAGGAAATGGAAATCCGTTTCAAGTATGGTAACTTACAGTAGACTTAACTGTCCTCATAAAATGTAAGTGAGTGAGAATCTAGTTACTTTAGGCAAGGACCATGTCTGTGTGATTCAGCATTGCAAGCTGATGCGGACACAGTGCATTTACTCAACACAGAGAAGGTACTCAAGAAACGACTGTCAAATAAATGAATGAAATTATTGGCTAAAATGTTATTCTGAGTTTTGTCAACTTGTAGTGCTACCTCGGATAAACAGAGATATCTGAGAGGAGACTCATGTATATAACACACAAATCTACAACACAGCTAAGATCTTCTTCCTTATGGGTATATGCACATACATATGGCACAGATGAGGTTCTACACAGGTTCACACAGAGATACATACAAACACACACAAAAAACGTGCTGCCTTTCACATAAGTTGACAACATCCCTGACAGAGAACTTCTGATTGGCTTAATATCTGTCCATGTTGGAGAGGAAGACAGCAACAGCTGAAAGGTGAGAAAAACTGTGCAGGACTCCCATGTCATTGATTCTGTGGTGACAGACAGAACCCCCAGAGGTTCATGACTTTAGTGAAGAGCTCACGAGGTTTATGCCACAGTATTAAGTGTCTTTCTAATGAAGCTAAAGACTCAAGTGGGGGTTGGCTCAGTTCATTTTAGCTTCACACATGGAGTGAACATGAATGCGCACTGTCCTGCACCAGTGAGTAATACGTACCTTCATTCTACATTCTTTTAATAAGCCTTCTACAAATTTCCAGTTGGTTTGTGCAATCACCGCAGGAGAGAGGTCTGACAATTTGGGCTGCCTCAAGTTTTTTCCTAAACTTCGTGCCTCTTGCATGTATTTCTAAAAATTAAAGAGTATTTTTAATGCATAAACATCAGCTATTCTTCTAACCTACTTAACCTTAAAAATAAGTGCAGGAACAAAATGCAAAAAAAGGCCGTACATCTATACATGTGCAACAGCAGTTCAAGGTTTAGTACACTGAAAGGCAGAGGGTAGTCACACTCCCTCTACTGTTAGGCCCGTGAAAATGAGAGTGACAAGCCACAGCAAATAAAAACTCACTCAGTCTTTTACTGGGAATACCCAGTGTGTGATTAGTTGGGATCATGGCTGGGATGGAAAAATTGGGGTGTCTGAATGAATATCAAACCCATGGTTTTCCAGGAACCCAGAGATTCTCAAATTACTGGTTTCCTCTACCCATTTCCCCACAGATCAAGAGCCCCGAGGCGCTTCCAGCCTCTTAGGGAGTGCTGTCTTTTGTTCTAATCAAGTCACAACAGTAAATTAAGTCAGCTCTGGAAAATGGCTGCAATGAATTTTATGACCTCAGGCATACGTGCTTATTCATAAAACGGGCATAAAACAAGCCCACCTGCCTCATAACAAAGGCTAGGCGACAGCTCTGCAAAGTATCATGTACTCCCAATGTAGGAGGTGACCTCTTATTTCCAAGATACTTTGCGACATCCGTACTTTGCCTTGTTCCATGGTCAAAATAAATCAGAAATATCATATCATTTTAGGAGACATCGACGGCTCAGAGAGGACCACAGAAACTCAGACCACTGCTCTTGAACTTTGGTTAGTGAATTTCCAATAAGAAAAGCACTACATGTAATTAGTTCAGGACAGCTGTTATCTTTCTTCTTTCTGTGGCACCTGCGAAAGTTCATCCGGATACCTTATGTTGGTGTCAGGACTGCAGGGCAGAATCTCCAAGAAGTCTAAGTGTCTTAGGTCTGTATTTAGAGAATAATTGCTCTAATTATATAGTAAAACCAGCAGTTTATTGGAGTGAGAGAGACTGCAAGTCAGCACATCCTCCCACAGACACATATGTGAAATCTATCTTTACTATCTTAAGGGAAGATTTGATAGTATAAGAAAAATATGTGTAAAATCTTTTGCATTCTTTAAATAAAAGAGAGTTTTTGCACATTTAACACATTTCCCCTTTGGAAGAAAAATAACCCGCTAAATTTAGTACAATTGTTAAAAATCTCACCAATTAGGGATTCAACAAAGCCATTTACCTTCTACTTCCCGACCCTCCTGACAAAAGGCAGCATTTACAAAATAATCTCTTTTCTAGTGTACTTATTTTAAGGATGGATTTAAAAATTAAATGGACTCTGCACATGGTTAGTTGTGTATATTTCTTCCTGCTTCAAATCCTTTTTAGAGGGTAAAAGGAAGAGGGAAAATTGACAATGAGAGGCAACAATCTCCACCAGGGAAATTAAGTGTAACGGAGTTGTGTGAAACATCCTGAAGGTTAGTATACATAAAACCAGGAAATGAAGAATTTCAGAAAAATAAACCTGAGATATAAGACAAGGATCATATATGAGACTATAATTACCTCCATTTCCTATCATTTCAGGTTGTACTAATGTTATTTGGAATATTACAACTTAGAGATAAATGGTTGGTAAAAACAAATGTTAACTGCTAATGTTAAAGGGGTTCTGTTTCTCCCCAGGCCTCAATTCCTCCATCTTTAGGACTGTGCAAATACAGAGAGAACCACTACAAGACCCAACTCTCAAGAACAGTGAAGTATCACACTTGGCTGAGGAAGAAATACCCTAGCTACAAGGAAAGAAGTGAGGTACATGAGAAAGCAAGAGGACAGGAAGAAGCCTCTGGCATTCTTCCTTTTCTCTGAAATATATGACTAGGTTTTTAAAAGTCAATAATTGGATTAAAAATTAACCACTGTTTAAAGTTTAGGTTCTATTGTATAATATAAATGACAGCAAGCTAGAATGGGACTGTCCTTTGAGTGGCCATATTCACTGATCAGCCAGCACATACGAGGCGGATACAGTATTAGCCAACAGTGAATTCCACATAGCCACATGCAAACTCTCCTCTGAGCACTTTGTGGAAGCCACAAAACAAGTCACATTCCATGGACATGTGCAGAATGAATACAGGGGTGGCTAAAGACCCCTTCTCATAGCAGGAAGTGAGGCTGCTTCTGCGAAGTGAGGCTGCATACTGCAAAAACAAAGCAGTACCCTTACAATAAACAAGTGACAATACAGATGTGCTTTCTTTGGGGTAACTGGAGGAAAAGGTGTATTTTAAGATAAAAAACTGAGAAGGAAGAAATCTTTCATAGGGAGTGGTTTCATAATAAAGTCCATTTTCCCACAGAGGGAAGTCACCCCAGGTTTCTTCTGAGATTTCTACTATGCTCTTCTTCATTTCTAAACCAAAAATAGTAGAAAAGTGAGTGAATAAAGTGAAAGTTCCTCAGTCGTGTCCAACTCTTTGTGACCCTTATGTGACTCTTACATGACTTAATAGTCCATGGAATTCTCCAGGCCAGAATACTAGAGTGGGTAGCCTATCCCTTCTCCAGCGGATCTTCCCGACCCAGGAATCAAACTGGGGTCTCCTGCATTATAGGCAGATCCCTTACCAACTGAGCTATCAGGGAAGCCCAAAATAGTAGGAACTATCTGTAAAAACATATCCTATTATTCAATAAACACTGAAATAATTGCTCTTCAGCACAGGATTTTGTCTAATAAATACCCTGTCCCTCTAACCAACATGGAGCATGTGAAGAGCAGACCAATGTAAAGTTAAGTAAATTTATCTTACTATGTCATAATGGGATAAAATACAACCAAAAGTCCTAAGTAACTCTGGCCCTCAGGTGAGTAATTTCAGTGCAACCTAGTTGTGCAGGGTTCCTGGGAAGAGTACTGGCTTGGAGTCAGGAGGCCTGGCCTGTGGGCCTAGCCCTGCCTCTGTGTGTCCATTTGACTTTAGACAAAGCCTTTTGGACTTGCTTCCCTACTGGCTCAGACGGTAAAGACTGCCTGCAATGTGGGAGACCCAGATTCGAACCCTGAGTCAGGAAGATCCCCTGGAGAAAGGAATGGCTACCCAATCCAGTATTCTTGCCTGAAAAATTCCACGGACAGAGGAGCCTGGCAGGCTACAGTACATGGAACCACAAAGAGTCAGACATGACTGATCGACTAACACTTGGATTCGGTTAAATCATGTCAAGCTGGACAAAGATACCTCAACTGTTTCTTTTAGCACTAAGATTATATACTGGTGATCTGATTTTCTGACCATATAAAATACAGACCAGGAACAGATAAACTCAGCAAAAGAAAAGTTGTTTGAAAATGAATCACTTTTGCAACAAGCTTAAATAAAAGAAAATTTGAATACTTAAATATTTCCCCTTTTTGGAAGAAAAACAATGTGCTAAATCTAGTCCCCTTCTTTTCCCTCAAAAATACCACTGATTTGGGATTCAAATAATCAGTTTTCTCTGCCAAATGCAGAGAATACTCTTATTAGCGCACACACCATCATGAAGAGGTACAAGCCACAAAAAAGGAAGTGGAGAGCTAAGATTTCACGTCACAAGGTGATGTGAGGCATCTAGAGCTATGTGCACTCACACACGTGGATGATTCAGGAACACCACAGACAAGATTCAGGAACATCTGCAAAGGACTTTCAGGCAAAGAACATACCAGGCAGCACTCAGAGAAGGATTTTTTAGGAAGTCGTGCAGGAGGAGGTGGACCCTGATCCCACTCCCAGAATGCCATGGAGTTCTGACAGACCACAAGTTCCCCGGAAGGCTATGAGGGTGGAGAAGTGCAAATGACAGAAAAGCAAAAAAGAAAAGGATGGGAGAAAGAGACAAGCAAAACAAGCATGCATATGATAAAGTCAAAGCAGAAGGGAAGGGAGAGAAATACAGTAGCACAAAGGAAAGCAGTAGACAAACTATGCTTCAGTTCTTAAGAAAATGTTTAAAACCATGTATGTATGAACAAATCAACAAAAAGCAATATATATATTCAGAATGATGTTTTCTGTTTTTTTTTTAACTCATTTGAGTTTAGAAGTTAACAGATAATTGACTGCATTTTTTGATCACAAGAAAAAATTAAAAATTACTTATCATTATTCAAATGTATAATTACTGTTTTATTTTCAAATAGTACAAATAAAGCATAAGGATATCAATTTAAAGTAATTTTAAAACACTCCTAAAAATGGTGTCAACAAGCCAAGGACAAATCACAGGCAAATATATATTTACTAAGTTTGAATTATGTTTGAAACTTAGAAAGTCTATGCTTCTTATACCTTTTTCCCCCTGCAGGAGACATACTGACCAAAACTTGATCCTAAGCTCAGCCTTTACTTGATGTGGTCTACAAGGAGACTTATTTTACAGCCTTATTTTAGATGTATTAAAATTACAAAATGGAAAAAAAAAAGGTGTTTCAGCTATGTCAGTCAGCATAAGAGAATTATTATTTTAAAACATAAATTGAACAATTTTTTTTTTAGAAGAATGCAAGAGAACCTACACAATGATACCTGCTGGACTAAGTAAGCCTAGCTTACAGTTCCCACATCAAGGCATCCCAGAAAGGCAACACACATACCTCCCGCAAATCGTTGTCCAGCCCAACGTGCTCGGAATGCTGGCGAAGGCGGTCTTTCCTACGCTGTGCAGTGGCACTCCGACTCACCCAGCGACTGAAAGAATAGAAGGGGGTAGGTTAAAACAAACAAATGAAAAAATAAAATGTGATCTCACCTGTCTTTAAAATAGGAAGGATATACGGTTGAAAACCAAAGACCAGCAATACTTATTTTTCAATAGATTCTTTTTAAACAAGTATATACCAGCTTTATTGAGATGTAATTTAGATACCAGATACTGGCTCAGTTGCTTAGTCATGGCCAGCTCTTTGCAACCCCTTGGACTATAGCCTGCCAGGCTCCCCTGACAATGGAAATTTTTCAAAGCAAAAATACGGAAGTATTGACATTTCCTTCTCCAGGAGATATCATATAATTCATCCATTTAAAGTATCCAATTCAGTGGTTTTTAGCATATTCATAGAGATGTGCAACCCTCACCACAATCAATGCATCTTTCAAACTGAGGTTAAAAAATGTACAGTGTCTGTAATGATTTTCTGTTTTCCACCCACCTGCCCAACAGAGCCCCAAGCCTGGATAGAGACCACTGTAGCACTTTCCTTTATCATATCCATGTATTAATAATTAGTTCTTGATTTCCCTCATGACTACCAAGAATCACTGAACCTGCTGCCCTTTATCAAGTTCCCCCATTTCTCTTCAAGACTGTTACCAAACCTTTGCCTTTATCCTCAAGTGCCTCTACTCAACTTGATGACCCAGCCTTGCCTCCCTCCTGCTGCTCTCTGCTTCACTGATACACACATACAGACCCAACCCCCACTCATCTTTCTTCTAATCCCAAAATATAATATATATTGGCCACAGCTTGAAACTTTCTTCCACCAGGATCCTTGACCAGTCCTCTCTTGCCTACTAGAATCTTCTCCATTAGAAATCTCGTGTGCCATATCTCCAATTTTTTTTTTCTCTCAAATGAGTGTTGCCCTTCAGCTTACAAGTATGCTGGTCTCTCTGACACTACATTTCAATCTGTTTCTATGCTCTTTCATGTAAACATTCTTAAGAAAAGTTTACATGTAAGGCCTCTGCTTAATTATTTTTGGATCTTTTGTTCATCTCAAATCAGCTTCTTTCCCTGAAAATGATCTTGATGAAGTCATTTATAGCCCTAACTGCCAATCCAATGGCTGGAATTCAATTTTTAGCTTACTTACACTTTCTGCTGATCCTTCTCTCTACCTTAAACCTCCAGCTGTCTTCAGATACCTCAGTGATCCCAGTGGGGTAAGATCTCTCCACATTTGAGTCTTGGAAGATGAAGTTTTCTTCCAACTTCGTTTCTCAGCTTTAGGTGCTACATAGGAAGTGTTCTATAATTCCTCCAGATTTAAATTAGCTATCCCTCTCATACTCTCCAATTATAGTATTTATCACAGTGTTTTATAATAACGAGTCTGTTTTCTATACAATCCTCTCTGCTATAACTGCTTCAAGGGTCGATGTCATGTCTGTAAGCCATTTATCTGCAGAGTCAACTACATCACCTCCTCCTTCTATAAATACACCCTGAATAAATGTAATCAGAGACACAGTCTAACATTTAGGGTTACAGACGTTCATCACAGCATACATGCAATAATGAATTCTACGTTTCCTTTATTCTAAGATTCACATTTTGAATGAGTTAGTCACGCACACTTGGGGCTTCCCCAGTGGCTCAATGGATAAAGAATCTGCCTGTAATGCAGGAAACACAGGAGATGAGGGTTTAATTCCTGGGTTGGGAAGATACTGTGTAGAAAGGAATGGCAACCCACTCCAATATTCTTGCCTGGAGAATCCCATGGACAAAGGAGCCTGGCAGGCTACGGTCCAAAAGGCAGCAAAGAGTTGGACATGACCGAGTGACTACACATACAAGACTCACATTTTGGCTTTTAAATGCTTCTGAAACTAGAACGAATCTTCTCTGTCATATACAAGTTTAAAGTATAATTTTTCCAAAAAGCTTTTGAATTAATAGCAGATCTTACAATCAACAGTTACTCAGAATCAAGTAAACATGCTCAGTTCAGTTCAGTTGCTCAGTTGTGTACGACACTTTGTGACCCTATGAACTGCAGCACGCCAGGATTCCCCGTCCATCAACTCCTGGAGCTTGCTCAAACTCATGTCCATCGAGTCAGTGATGCTATCCAACCATCTTATCCTCTGTCGTCCCCTTCTCCTCCCGCCTTCAATCTTTCCCAGGTTCAGGGTCTTTTTCAATGCGTCAGTTCTTTGTTTGCATCAGGTGGCCCAAGTATTGGAGTTTCAGCTTCAGTATCAGCCCTTCCAATGAATATTCAGGCATGATTTCCTCTAGGATTGACTGGTTCGATCTCCCTGCAATCCAAAACACTATCAAGAGTCTTCTCTAACACCACAGTTCAAAAGCATCAATTCTTCAGTGCTCAGCTTTCTTTATAGTCCAACTCTCACATCTATACATGACCACAGCATTGACTAGACTGGGTCTTTGTCGGCAAAGTCTCTGCTTTTTAATATACTGTCTAGCTTGGTCAAAGCTTTTCTTCCAAGGAGCAAGCGTCTTTTAATTTCATGGCTCAATGCAACCTAAATGTTCAACAGTAGGGGGTGATATAATGAAAGACCATATAGTCATTTAAAAAATTAAGTTACCAGGAATATCAATCGGGCTTCCAGGGTGGCTCAGATGGTGAAGAATCTGCCTCCAATGCAGGAGACCTGGGTTTGATTCCTGGGTAGGGAAGATCCCCTGGAAAAGGGAATGGCTACCCATTCCAGTATTCTTGCCCAGAAAATGCCACTGACAGAGAAGGCTGGTGGGCTACTGTCCATGGGGTTGCAAAGAGTTGGACACGACTGAGTGACTAAGACTTTCACTTTCAGGAATATCAATAATATGGGACAGTGGTCATGATACAATAATGAATGAAAAAGCTGGATACAATGCTGTGTAAGAAATTTTCTAATTAACAAAATAAGTATGGACATGCACACATCAGGATCCATGCAATGGAAAGACATAATACCAAAAGTTAACATTTCATGGTGATGGCATTATAGGTGGTTTTCTTTTTATTTTCAATTAATTTTTAATTGAAGTACAGCTGATATACAATGTAAGTTTCAGTATACAACAAAGTATTCACAGTTTTTTAAAGTTACATCTCATTTATAGTTATTATAAAGTAATGGCTGCATTTCTTGTGCTGTACAATACATCCTTGTTATTTTTGTTGTTCAGTTGCTCAGTAGTGTCAGACTCTTTGCAACTCTATGGACTGTAGCCCGCCAGGCTTCCCTGTCCTTCTCTATCTTCTGGAGTTTGCTCAAACTCATGTCATTGAGTCGGTGGTGCCATCTAACCATCTCATCCTCTGTTGTCACCCTCTCCTCCTACCTTCAATCTTTCCCAGCATCAGGGTCTTCTCCAATGAGTCAGCTCTTTGCATGAGGTAGCCAGAGTACTGGACCATCAGCTTTGGCATCAGTCCTTCCAATGAATATTCAGGGTTGATTTCCTTTAGGATTGACTAGTTTGATCTCCCTGCTGTCCAAGGGACTCTCAAGAGTTTTTTCCACAATTTGAAGGCATCAGTTCCTCAGTATTCAACCTTTTATACTGTCCAACTCTTATATCCATACATGACTACTGGAAAAACCATAGCATTGACTATACAGACCTTTGTAGGCAAAGTAGTATCTCTGCTTTTTAAAATACTGTCTAGGTTTGTCACTGCTTTTCTTCCAAGGAGCAAGTGTCCTTTAATTTCATGGCTGCAGTTACCATCTGCAGTGATTTTGGAGTCCAAGAAAATAAAGTCTGTCACTGTTTCCATTGTTTCCCCATCTATTTGCCATGAAGTGATGGAACTGGATGCCATGATCTTTTTGTTTTTTTTGAATGCTGAGTTTTCAGCCAGCTTTTTTACTCCTTCACCTTCATTAAGAGGCTCTTTAGTTCCTCTTTGCTTTCTGCCCTAAGAGTGGTATCATCTGCATATTATGAGGTTATTGATATTTCTCCTGGAAATCTTGATTCCTGCTTGTGCTTCATCCAGTCCAGCATTTCACATGATGTACTCTGCATATAAGTTAAATAAGCAGGGTGACAATATATAGCCTTGACGTACTCCTTTCCCAGTTTGGACCAGTCCATTGAAGGTGGTTTGGTATTCTCATTTCTTGAAGAATTTTCTACACTTTGTTCTGATCTACATAGTCAAAGGCTTTAGTATAGACAATGAAGCATATATTTTCCTGAAATTCTCTAGCTTTTTCTATGATCCAATGGATGTTTGCAATATGATCTCTGGTTCCTCTGCCTTTTGTAAACCCAGCTTGTACATCTGGAAGTTCACATACAGTTGAAGCCTATCTTGAAGGACTTTTAGCATTACTGTGCAGTACAATTTTGAATTCAATTGTGCGGTACAATTTTGAGTACAACTGTGCATAGTAATTTGAATGTTCTTTGGCATTGCCCTTCTTTGGGACTGAAATGAAATCTGACCTTTTCCAGTCCTATGGCCACTGCTGTTTTCCAATTTGCAGGCATACTGAGTGCAGCACTTTCACGGGATCATCTTTTAGGATTTAAAATAGTTCAGCTGAAATTCCATTACCTTCACTAGCTTTGTTCATAGTAATACTTCCTAAGGCCCACTTGACTTCACATTCCAGGATGTCTGGCTCTGTATCACTGATCACACCATCGTGGTTATCTGGGTCAAGATCTTTTTTGTACAGATCCTCTATGTATTCTTGACATCTCTTCTTAATATCTTCTCCTTCTGTTAGGTCCATACTATTTCTGTCCTTTATTGTGCCTATCTTTGCATGAAATGTTCTCTTGGTATCTCTGATTTTCTTGGAGAGATCTCTTGTCTTTCCCACTATTGTTTCCCTCTATTTCTTTGCATTGTTCACTTAAAAAGACTTTCTCACCTCTCCTTGCTATTCTCTGTAACTCTGCATTCAGATGGGTGTATCTTTCCTTTTCTCATTTGCCTTTTGCTTCTCTTCTTTTCTCAGCTATTCGTAAGGCCTCCTCAGAAAACCACTTTGCCTTTTTGCATTTCTTTCTCTTGGGGGTGGTTTTGATCACTGCCACCTATACAATATTACAAATTTCTGTCCATAGGTCTTCAGGCACTCTGTCAGATCTATCCCTTCAATCTATTTGTCATTTCCACTGTATAATTATACAGGATTTGACTTAGGTCATACCTGAATGGCCGAGTGGTTTTCCCTACATTCTTTTATATCCTTGTAGTATATTAATTTCATAGATAGTAGTTAGTACTTCTTAATCTCCTACCCCTTTCTTATCTCTTCCTCCCCTTCCCTCTCCCCACTGATAATCACTACTTTGTTCTCTGTATCTGTGAATCTGTTTCTGTTTTATGTTCACTAATTTGTCTTACTTTTTAGATTCCACATATAAGTGATATCATACACTATTTGTCTTTCTCTGACTTATTTCTTCTGATTTCAAGCCCATCCGTGTTGTTGCAGATGGCAAAATTTCATTCTTTTTTTATGGCTGAGTATTACTCCATTGTGTATATGTACAGATACTGCATCTTCTCTATCCATTCATCTATTGAAGGACACTGAGGGTGCTTCCATATCTTGGCAATTATAAATAATGCTTCTATGAACACTGGGGTGTATGTATCTTTTTGAATTAGCCTTTTCTGTTTTTTTTTTCCAGATAAATACCCAGAAATAGAACTACTATAAAATATGTCAATAGAACTATACAATAGCTTTTAGGTTTTAGAGAAATACCCGTACCGTTTTCCATAGTGACCTCCCTGATTTACATTCCCACCAACAGTGTACAAGGGTTCTGTTTTCTCCATTTACTCACCAACATTTGTTATTTGTGGTCTTTTTGATGACAGCCATTTTGACAAGTGTGAGGTGATATTTGGGGCTTCCCTGGTAGCTCAGCTCATGAAGACCACCTGCAATGCAGGAGACCCCGGCAGGAGACCCTGGTTTGATTCTTGCATCGGGAAGATACCTTGGAGAAGGGATAGGCTACCTACTCCAGTTTTCTTGGGCTTCCCTGCTGGCTCAGACAGTAAAGAATCCACCTGTAGTTCAGGAGACCTGGATTGGGAGGAACCCCTGGAGGGAGGCATGGCAACCCACTCCAGTATTCTTGCCTGGAGAATCCCCATGGACATAGGGTCACAAGAGTTGGACATGACCGAGTGACATATGCATGAGGTGTTATTTCACTGTGGTTTTAACTTACACTTCTCTGATGATTAATGATGTTGAGCATCTTTTCCTGTGCCTGTTGGCCATTTGTGTATGACTTCTTTGCAAAAATTTCTATCCAGACTTTCTGCTCATTTTTAATTGGTTTTTTTTTTTTTTTATGTTGAGTTGGATGAGCCATTTATTTATGCTGGATATTAATCCCTTATCAGTCATATCATTTGCAAATATTTTTTCCCATTCAGTAGGCTGTCTTCTGGTTTTCTTGATGGCTCCCTTTGCTATGCAAAAAATTTTAAGTCTAATCAGGTCTCATTTATTTATTTTTGGTTTTATTTTCTTTAGGAGACAGATCCAAAAAAATTCTGTTACAATTTATGTCAAACAGTGTTCTATGTTTTCTTCATATATCAAATTATTTTAAAAGATTTCTCAGCTCTTGATCTATCATGTCCATGACTGCATTCATTGCACTATTCTAGAACTATTTACTCCGATATATCCCTGAGAGCATGGAGCTATACACAAGAAGTGAATTTATACTTTTGCCATCCAGCAAGTCACACTGCATGACTGACAATTGATGATTTAAAATGTATTATTAATATAGTATCCAATTTACAAAAAAGCTTAAAATCAGAGTGCTGCTTCTTTTGTTGCTCTTTAAATAATTTATGCATGCCTTTGGTTTCAAACTGATGAATCATCTAATTTCAGTCTGCTATTTAGAGGAACACTGAATAATTATGATAAAAATGGTAGCAAAGTAAAGTAGCCCCTCTTAAAATAGTTTTTTTTTTTTTAAAGAATAGGTTTATATTGAGAAAAAAATGCAAAGAGCTAGTGACAGATCTTTGAAGTAGAATCCTTGGAAATGTCCCTAAAGCAAAAGATCAACATAAGACTATATAAGACTGTAAAATAGGATATTGAAAAGGAAGATTCAGAAAAAAAAACACATCAAGACACTGAAAAAGATTCTCTGCTTCATCAAACTTTAGTCAGACCCCTGGAACTTCTCCTAAGCCTATCTATGGATTTCTTTGTAAAATTCAGTTTTAGTAAGAAACTTATTAAGTCAGCTTAGCAGAAACCATTTTCCCTCTCATTATATGATCATTCTGGACATCTAATCAAGTTCTGAATTCTCCATCATCCCCAGGTGATGTCTAATGACTCAGGTCTGTCTTCAGCAAGAATCCTATTAGGTCAGCTCACTCAGAATCCCCCTTTACCCCTGATGTTCCCTCTTGGTAATTTCCTACTCACTGATCTCCACTCTGCTTCTTGGTGATAAATTCCCACGTGTCCATGCAATATTCAGAGAAGCCTCTAATCTCCCTCTCCACTGCAAGACTCCACTGCAGTGGTCTCTATACCTTAAATAAAGGAACTCTCTTCAACAAGTGTCATGAAATTTTTTTTTTTAAGAACTCGGAAGCAGAATATAAATACTAGAATCTATGTAGTAAATAAAGAGGAAGAGTAAAATATAAGTAACATAATCTATAAAGATCTGGAGGCCTTGGAAACAGCCCTGTAGCCAAAAACAAAAACCAAACTCTGTCATGTATGATAGTAAAATTTGCTCAGATTAAAAAATTAGGGTTACTGAACAAATAGTAAAAATATGAGGTGGATTATAAACACCAGCTAATGAACTTATATAATGAATAAAGGAAGGAGCAAAATACACATGGCTGAACATTTCTCCTGGTAGGCAAACTGGAAAAGCACAAAAGACAAGGATAAATATTAACTTTCAGGATATAACTAGCATTTCATTCTTTGAGACAAAATGCCCAGTTTAATTTTATTTTCAAAACAGGGAAATGGGCATCTGCTTAAAAAATTACTATGAAGTCTACACATTCCTCATCTTGTTAAATCATTTATTCTTTACATTATTAAACCTCACTTATTAAGTATAATTTTACCAAAGAAGACTACATTTGCTGAAATGCTAAAGACTGCTTATTTGTTTTTGTTTTGTAAGTAGCATACAAGATTCTAACAGTTGTTCAATCATTTGCATAGTCATGGTTATAAATCCCTTTACCCTGTAACTAATTCTGAGATCTATTCTCTTTCAGTCAGACGACAATCTAGGTGAAAATGTAATATTTTCAGACTACAACTCAGCTAAAAATGTAATTCTTGATGCTCTGTGTGGAAATGGGAAAATCTGAGATTATATATAAGATTAAATACAATAAAATATGGCAGGAAGATTTTAAACCTGAAATCTTTCCTCCTAAGCACTCCTTGCTTCCTTTCCCTACTTTATTTTTCTTCACAAACCTTATCACTTTCTGACAGATTATTTATTTCATATATTAATAAGTTCCTTGTTTGCTTTCTCATGCTGACAGAAGGGATTTTTGTTATTTTGTTCACTGTTAATCTCCCAATGAACAGGACAGTGTCATATACAGTATGGGTTCCATAAATATTTTTCAAATGAATGAATGAGCACTTTAATGCTATCAAAAGGAAATAAAAACCATTTAAATTAAGTGTCTGCCCATGTCAAACTGATTCAAAAAATTAGGATAATTTATAAACATGAAAGAAAATGAATGAACTGATGACTTAGTCATCCACTTGTGAAAAATAAAACACTGTATCTAGTACAATCACCTGGAAAGTCTGAATCCCCATAACGGTCAACATCTCTTAGTGCATTTCAAGTTCAGTGTTCACCTTCCCTGGAGGGTGAAACTCTACAAATTAACTAACGTAAGTAAGTGAGTAAAAATTACAGTCATTAGCTATTTACTTCCATCTCATAGGCAGCATATTAATTCTCTCTGCAACCTTCCTCCCCAAGACTTTAGTATAAACACTTGCATTTCTATAGGAAAGGAAGATTTCATCCTGAACATATAACTTTTCCACCTTTCTAGTGAATCATCCTCTTTCACTGTCTTCATTAGAGTTGAAGCAACCTACTTAAATAAGAGAGTTCAATCAAATAAAGCTTTTTAAAAATCCACAGTTCACTTTACTGCATAGTATTCTTTTTCCAAATATGTAAAAGAATGCTGGTACTGAAGATTTTCCACACCTTTCCACAGTCCTTATGAATTAGACATCATGAACATGGTGCCAGAAATAAGGAAACCTGGGTTCTAATCCTAACTCTGCTACTAATCCAAGCTTGTACACTTACCAACAGGTAATGATGACACTGTTTCAGGGTTAGGCTCTTTGATCTCAATCTTTGCTTCATGAAACTCTTCATGAGGCAAGATGGCACCTGAGAATGTACCCTGCTTCCCAGGGTATTATCCTATCTTCTTTTGGGTCCACCCTCCTCACAGAGCCCAGGGTGAGGCAGGGGTGAGGCACCTGAGAGTTCTTTCATTCTGAAAGACCTCATCAGATTGGTATGACAGACTGTTGCTGAACTCTCTTATATTCAGTATTTTAGGTTATTCAAAATTTCTTAGAGGGCTACCAAAGTAAAACATCGAGCTCAATAGCAACAAAAGGCACACATCACCTTTGTATTAGAGTGACAGAGCCAGTTATATATAGTGCAATGGTTAAGTGCTTGGGCTCTGAATTGGTAGACCTAAGTCTGAATCCTAGTTTCACCACTTCCTAGCTGTGTGATCCTGAAGCAAGCTCTTGATCATCTCTGAGCCTCCATCATAAAATGGGTAGAACAATATAGGTTTATATGTAGGGATATGCTTATAAGAAGGATCAAAGAACTAATATACTTAATGCAGTCAGCAAAGAAGCTAGTGCAGACCAGCTTAATAATACTAGCTATTATCAGCAGTATCTCCACAACTAACACTCTCTTGGCATGGAGAAGGCTCCACTGGCAGGAAAGGCACTGCTTTTGAAAGCAGGGGAAAAAAAGTGGGCTACAAGGAAGGATAATTAAGTAAAGCAATGATGAAAATTAACAATTTTTTTCACTGAGATCTGAAAGGAGGTGGATATTTATAATAATAAATACAAGCATACATTTCACTGCACTTCAAAGATACTGCATTTTATACAAATTGAAAGTTAGTAGCAACCTCTGCTGTCAGAGGATCGTTAGCATTTTTTAGCAATAAAGTATTTGAAATTAAGGTAATGTATTGTTTTTTCAGATATAATGCTATTGCACACTTAATAGACAACAGCATGTAAACATATGCACTGGCAAACCAAAAACTTCTTGCTTTATTGTGATATTCACTTTACTGTGGTGATCTGGAACCAAAATCAGAGATCTCTGAGGTATGCCTGTACTATACTCTGAAAGCAAAGGAAATGGCGATATATACAGTATTGTGACTGATTTCCGTAATTCATTGTTTTTGTTGCTTAGTCGCTAAGTTGTGTCTGATTCTTTGCATTGGAAGACAGAGTCTTAACTACTGGACCACTGGTGAAGTTCCTGTGTCTGACTCTGCAATCCCATGGACTTAGCCTGCCAGGCTCCTCTGTCCATGGGATTTCCTAGGCAAGAATACTGGAGAGGGTTGCCATTTCCTACTCCTGGAGATATTCCCAACCCAGGGATGGAACTTTTGTCTCCTATATCAGCAGGTGGATTCTTTACTGATGGGGCTTCCAGTTGGTAAACAATCCATCTGCAATGCAGAAGACTCTGGTTTGATTCCTGGGTTGAGAAGATCTGCTGGAGAAGGGATAGGCTACCCACTCCAGAATTCTTGGGCTTCCCTGTGGCTCAGCTGGTAAAGAATCTGCCTACAATGTGGGAGACCTGGGTTCCATCTATGGATTGGGAAGATCCCTTGGAGAGGAGAAAGGCTACCCACTCCAGTATTCTGGCCTGGAGAACTGCATGGACTGAATAGTCCATGGGGTCGCAAAGACTTGGACATGACTGAGCGACTTTCTCTTTCACCAGAGGAGCCTTTCTTAATTCATACACACCCTCTTTGGTCCTTTCATGTGTTTGCTATCACCATAGTTTTCTCACATGTAAACCTAAATGAATCAATAATTTGACACATTTCAGAAACATATTTAATGGAACACTTTTAGGTAAGAAAATGGTAAGCATTTTATTTCCTTCAGGTTATTAAAAATAGGACAGTAACTACACAAATACAAGAATCTACAAATATTATCACATATATGCACCCCAAGAAACTCCAACAGCATAATACTTAGCTTAGATAGTATTCAGTAAATTAAACCAAGCATTACTGTCACATATGGTAATTTACAAAGTTTTGTTTTTTTTTCCCTGACAATAAAATCATGACAAGCATCGTGGGAAATAAAAAGGTAAGTACTAAACTTCTCCAACAAATAGCTCAGCAGCTCATCTGGAAGATAGAAACATCACATTTTTTAGCCATTTTTCAAGAACCTGCATAATAATATCAATATTTAGTTTAGGTCACTTAGGTTAAAAGGCTTAATTCCACATGTTTTACTCTCCTCAGTTCAGTTCAGTTCATTTGCTCAGTGTGTCCGATTCTTTGTGACCCCATGAACTACAGCACAGGCCTCCCTGTCCATCACCAACTCCCGGAGTTTACCCAAACTCAACTGATTCTCCCCCACCTGCCTTCTGACAATTCTGGTGGCTCAATGCCACTCCATTTTGTGCACCCAATCTCCATCACAGTCTTCTACCATTTCTTTGCCACTGCTTGGCTTTTCCTTTTTCTTCTCTGAGCGTCTTTAAGAAAATCACAGATGTTATAGACTGTTAGTGTGTTTTCAGATCATAAAAGAGGCAAATGATTCCTCTTTTATGTCCAAGCATTCTAAGTGGCCAGGAATGAACTAAATTTCAAAACTGCAAATTTCCAATTCAAAACCTTCTTTCCAACTTAACATATTCCCCATTACCAGTCTCTGAGTTCTCTTCTTATAAAATACTCCTTTATTACACACCTGTATTCACCTCCTGCCAAAGCAGAAGACTCAGCTTTGCTCCCTGGTCCGGGAAGATCCCTTGGAAAAGGAAAGGGCAACTCACCAGCATTCTTGCCTAGGAAATCCCATGGACAGAGGAGCCTGGTGGGCTACAGTTCAGTTCAGTTCAGTTTGATCACTCAGTCGTGTCTGACTCTTTGAGACCCCATGAACTGCAACACACCAGACCTCCCTGTCCATCACCAGCTCCCAAAGTTTACTTAAACTCATGTCCACTGGGTCAGTGACGTCATCCAAACATCTCATCCTCTGGCGTCCCCTTCTCTTCCTTCCTGCCATTAATCTTTCCCAGCATTGGAGTCTTTTCAAATGAGTCAATTTTTCCCATCAGATGGCCAAAGAATTGGCGTTTCAGCATCAGTCCTTCCAATGAATATTCAGGACTGATTTCCTTTAGGATGGACTGGTTGGATCTCCTTGCAGTTCAAGGGACTCTCAAGAGTCTTCTTCAATACCACAGTTCAAAGCATCAGTTCTTTGAAGCTAAGCTTTCTTTATAGTCCAACTCTCACGTCCATACATGACTACTAGAAAAACCATAGCATTGACTAGATGGACCTTAGATGGCAAAGTAATGTCTCTGCTTTTCAATATGCTGTCTAGGTTGGCCACAACTTTATTTCCAAGGAAGAAGCATCTTTTAATTTCATGGCTGCAGTCACCAACTACAGTGATTTTGGAGCCCCCCAAAATAAAGTCTCTCACTCTTTCCATTGTTTCCCCATCTTTTTGCCATGAAGTGATGGGCCAAGATGCCATGATCTTAGCTTTTTGTATGTTGAGTTTTAAGCCAAACTTTTCACTCTCCTCTTTCACTTTCATCATGAGGCTCTTTAGTTCTTCACTTCCTGCCATATGGCTGGTATCATCTGCATATCTGAGGTTACTGATATTTCTCCCGGCAATCTTAATTCCAGTTTGTGCTTCATCCAGCCCAGTGTTTCTCCTGATATATTCTACATATAAGTTAAATAAGCAGGGTGACAATATACAGACTTGACGTACTCCTTTTCCTATTTGGAACCAATCTGCTCTTCCATGTGCGGTTTTAACTGTTGCTTCCTGACCTGCATGCAGATTTCTCAAGAGGCAGGTCAGGTGGTCTGGTATTCCCATCTCTTTCAGAATTTTCCAGAGTTTGTTTTGATCCACACAGTCAAAGGCTTGGCAAAACTCTATTAGCCTTTGCCCTACTTCATTCTGTACTCCAAGGTCAAATCTGCCTGCTACTCCAGGTGTTTCTTGACTTCCTACTTTTGCATTCCAGTCCCCTATAATGAAAAGGACATCTTTTTTGGGTGTTAGTTCTAAAAGGTCTTGTAGGTCTTCACAGAACCGTTTAACTTCAGCTTCTTCAGCATTACTGGTTGGGGAAAAGACTTGGATTACTGTGACACTGAATCGTTTGCCTGGGAAATGAACAGAGATCATTCTGTTGTTTTTGAGATTACATCCAAGTATTGCATTTCAGACTCTTTTGTTGACTATGATGGCTACTCCATTTCTTATAAGGGATTATTGTCCATAGTAGTAGATATAATGGTCATCTGAGTTAAATTCACCCATTCCAGTCCATTTTAGTTTGCTGTTTCCTAAAATGTCTATGTTTATTCTTGCCATCTCCTGTTTGACCACTTCCAATTTGCCTTGATTTGTGGACCTAACATTCCAGGTTCCTAGGCAATACTGCTCTTTACAGCGTCAGACTTTCCTTCTATCACCAATCACATCCACAACTGGCTGTTGTTTTTGCTTTGGTGTGGCGCTGGAATGGCTGTGAGGAGGTACCCCACGTCCAAGGTCAGAGAAGCCCCAGCCAAGACAGTAGGTGCTGGAGTGGTGGTTGCACGGCGCTAGAGTGGCTGAGAGGAGATACCCCACGTCCAAGGGCAAAGGTAAAGCCCTAGCAAGATGGTAGGAGGGGCAAATTTGCATTTAGAATCAAACCCCATTCCCGCTAGATATGCTCAGAGGGCTCAAACAAACTGTGTGCACACCAGGACCTAGAGACCCCACAGAGATGGAGACAGAACTGTTTGAGTGTTCCTGTGGAGGTGCGGGTCTGCAGTGGACTGCCGCAGGGGCAGGGGCTCTGGGTGCAGCAGACTTGGGTATGGCATAAGCCCTCTTGGAGGAGGTCGCCTAACTGTAACAGAGCTGCCAGAACTTACACCAGACTGGGAAACAGACTCTTGGAGGGCACAAACGGAACCTTGTACGCACCAGGACCCAGGAGAAAGGAGCAGTGACCCCACAAGAGACTGACCCAGACTTGCCTGGGAGTTTCCAGGAGTCTCCGGCAGAGGCGTGGGTCAGTGGAGGCCTGTGGCAGGGTTGGGGGTATCGAGTGTAGCAGTACATGCATGGGATCTTTTGAAGGAGCCCAGCATTAGCTTCATTACCTGCACCACAGTTTGGCCCCAGGTAAATAGCAGGGAGGGAACACAGCTCCACCCATCAACAGAAAGTTGGATTAAAGATTGAGAGGAGCAACCCCACGTCCAAGGAGCAGTGGCTGCACGGGCGCAGGAGGGCCAGGAAGAGCTACTCCACGTTCAAGGTCAGGAGGGGCAGCTGTGAGGAGATACCCTTTGTCCAAGGTAAGAGAAACCCAAGTAAGATGGTAGGTGTTATGAGAGGGCATCAGAGGGTAGACCCACTAAAACCATAATCACAGAAAACTAGTCAATCTGATCACATGTACCTTGGCCTTGTCTAACTCAATGAATTTAACCCATGCTGTGTGGGGCCACCCAAGACAGACAGGTCATGGTGGAGAGGTCTGACAGAATGTGGTCCACTGGAGAAGGGAATGGCAAACCATCTCAGTATTCTTGCCATGAGAACCCCATGAATAGTATGAAAAGGCAAAAAGATAGGACACTGAAAGAAGAACACCCCAGGTCAGTAGATGCCCAATATACTACTGGAGATCAGTGGAGAAATAACTCCAGAAAGAATGAAGGGATGGAGCCAAAGCAAAAACAATACCCAGTTGTGGATGTGACTGGTGATAGAAGAAAGGTCTGATGCTGTAAACAGCAATATTGCATAGGAACCTGGAATGTTAGGTCCACAAACTAAGGCAAATTGGAAGTGGTCAAATAGGAGATGGCAAGAGTGAACGTCGACATTCTAGGAATCAGCGAACTAAAATGGACTGGAATGGGTGAATTTAACTCACATGACCATTATATCTACTACTGTGGGCAGGAATCCCTTAGAAGAAATGGAATAGCCATCATGGTCAACGAAAGAGTTTGAAATGCAGTACTTGGATACAATCTCAAAAACAACAGAATGATCTCTGTTCGTTTCCACGGCAAAGCATCCAATATCACCGTAATCCAAGCCTATGCCCCAACCAGTAATGCTTAAGAAGGTGAAGTGGAACGGTTCTATGAAGACCTACAAGACCTTTTAGAACTAACACCCAAAAAAGATGTCCTTTTCATTATAGGGGACTGGAATGCAAAGGAAGTCAAGAAACACCTGGACTAAAAGGGAAATTTGGCCTTGGAGTACAGAATGAAGCAGGACAAAGGCTAATATAGTTTTGCCAAGGGAACGCACTGGTCATAGCAAACACCCTCTTCCAACAACACAAGAGAAGACTCTACTCATGGATATCACCAGATGGTCAACACTGAAATCAGACTGATTATATTCTTTGCAGCCAAAGATGGAGACGCTCTATACAGTCAGCAAAAACAAGACCAGGAGCTGACTGTGGCTCAGATCATGAACTCCTTTTTGCCAAATTCAGACTTAAATTGAAGAAAGCAGGGAAACCCACTAGACCATTCAGGTATGACCTAAATCAAATCCCTTATGATTATACAGTGGAAGTGAGAAATAGATTTAAGGGACTAGATCTGATAGACAAGAGTGCCTGATGAACTATGGACTGAGGTTCGTGACACTGTACAGGAGACAGAAATCAGGACCATCCCCATGGAAAAGAAATGCAAAAAAGCAAAATGGCTGTCTGGGGAGGCCTTACAAATAGCTGTGACAAGAAGAGAAGTGAAAAGCAAAGGAGAAAAGAAAAGATATAAGCATCTGAATGCAGAGCTCCAAAGAATATCAAGGAGAGATAAGAAAGCCTTCCTCAGAGATCAATGCAAAGAAATAGAGTAAAACAACAGAATGGGAAAGACTAGAGATCTTTTCAAGAAAATTAGAGATACCAAGGGAACATTTCATGCAAAGATGGGCTTCATAAAGGACAGAAATCATATGGATCTAACAGAAGCAGAAGATATTAACAAGAAGTGGCAAGAATACACAGAACTGTACAAAAAAAGCTTCATGACCCAAATAATCATGATGGTGTGATCATTCACCTAGATCCAGACATCCTGGAATGTGAAATCAAGTGGGCCTTGGAAGGCATCACTATGAACAAAGCTAGTGGAGGTGATGGAATTCCAGTTGAGCTATTTCAGATCCTGAAACATGATGCTGTGAAAGTGCTGCACTCAACATGTCAGCAAATTTGGAAAACTCAGCAGTGGCCACAGGACTGGAAAAGGTCAGTTTTCATTACAATCCCAAAGAAAGGCAATGCCAACGAATGCTCAAACTACCGCACAATTGCACTCATCTCACAGGCTAGTAAAGTAATGCTCAAAATTCTCCAAGCCAGGCTTCAGCAATACGTGAACCGTGAACTTCCTGATGTTCAAGCTGGTTTTAGAAAAGGCAGAGGAACCAGAGATCAAATTGCCAACATCTGCTGGATCACGGAAAAAGCGAGAGATTTGGAGATAAACATCTATTTCTGTTTTATTGACTATGTCAAAGCCTTTGACTGTGTGGATCACAAGAAACTGTGGAAAATTCTGAAAGAGATGGGAATACCAGACCACCTGACCTGCCTCTTGAGAAACCTATATGCAGGTCAGGAAGCGACAGTTAGAAATGGACATGGAACAACAGACTGGTTCCAATTAGGAAAAGGAGTACGTCAAAGCTGTATATTGTCACCCTGCTTAATTAACTTCTATGCAGAGTACATCATGAGAAATGCTGGGCTAGAAGAAGCAGAAGCTGGAATCAAGATTGCTGGGAGAAATACCAATAACCTCAGATATGCAGATGACACCACCCTTATGGCAGAAAGTGAAGAAGAATTAAAAAGCCTCTTGATGAAAGTGAAAGTGGAGAGTGAAAACATTGGCTTAAAGCTCAACATTCAGGAAACGAAGATCATGGCATCTGGTCCCATCACTTCATGGGAAATAGATGGGGAAACAGTGGAAACAGTAGCTGACTTTATTTTCTTGGGCTCCAAAATCACTGCAGTTGGTGACTGCAGCCATGAAATTAAAAGACGCTTACTCCTTGGAAGGAAAGTTATGACCAACCTAGATAGTATATTGAAAAGCAGAGACATTACTTTGCCAACAAAGGTCCGTCTAGTCAAGGCTATCGTTTTTCCAGTAGTCATGTATGTATGTGAGAGTTGGACTGTGAAGAAAGCTGAGTGCTGAAGAACTGATGCTTTTGAACTGTGATGTTGGAGAAGACTCTTGAGAGTCCCTGGACTGCAAGGAGGTCCAACCCATCCATCCTACAGGAGATCAATCCTGGGTGTTCATTGGAAGGAATGATGCTAAAGCTGAAACTCCAATACTTTGGCCACCTCATGCGAAGAGATGACTCACTGGAAAAGACCCTGATGCTAGGAGAGATTGGGGGCAGGAGGAGAAGGGGATGGCAGAGGATGAGATGGCTGGATGGCATCACTGACTTGATGGGTATGAGTTTGAATGAACTCCAGGAGTTGGTGATGGACAGGGAGGCCTGGTGTGGTGCAATTCATGGGGTCGCAAAGAGTTGGACACTACTGAATGACTGAACTGAACTGAGCATGGCCCCGTCCATCAGAAGAAGACCCAGTTTCCCTCTCAGTCAGTCTCTCCCATCAGGAAGCTTCCATAAGCCTCTTATTCTTCTCCATCCGAGGGCAGACAGGGTGAAAATCACAATCACAGAAAACTAACTAATCTGATCACACAGACTACAGCCTTGTCTAACTCGATGAAACTATGAGCCATGATGTATAGGGCCACCTAAGATGGATGGCTCATGGTGGAGAGTTGTGACACAATGCGGTCCACTGGAGAAGGGAATGGCAAACCGCTTCAGTATTCTTGCCTTGAGAACCCCATGAACTGTATGAAAATGGGCTACAGTCCGCGCAGTTGCAAAGAGTCAGACAGGACTGAGTATACATACAGGCATTCATCTAAAATCAAGAATTCCCTTAAACCCAAGTAAGTGTTTTCAATTCTAACCATATTCAAATATTTTCTGAATGGGATCATCTACCATAAAGAATGATAGGGTTTATCTTTATTTTTGGTTGTTTTGAAATTTCTGCACCTGATATTTAAAAGTACTAAATGGTGGCATGGGTCGAACTGTGTCTCCCTAAAATAAATGCTGAAATCTTAATCCCAACACCTGTGAATTAGATCTTATTTGGAAATAGGTCTTTGCAGATGTTAAGATGAGGCCATTAGGATAGGCCCTGATCCAACATGACTGGTGTCCTCATAAGAAGAGAAATACTTGAACATAGACAAGGGATAGTAGCCATGTGAAGTAGAGGCAGAGACTGAGTTATGTTACTATAAGCCAAATACTGCCTGGGGCCACCAGAAGTTGGAAGACACAAGAAAGGATCCTCTCCTACAGGCTTTGGAAGGAGCATGGCACTGCCAACATTTTGATTTTGGACTTACAGCTTCCAGAACTATGAAAGAATAAATTTGTCATTTTAAGCCACCAAGTTTGCAGTACTTTGTTACAGCAGTCCTAGGAAACTAATACGGACAGTGAAGGCATAACTTTTCTAATTCCATTAGACGGTATTAGCATTATATTTAAACAGTCATTTAAAACTATTCCTAAGCACACATTACTTCAACAAGAAAAAAATCTCTACTTTTGCATTTTCTTACATGATGAAATTAAAAGTCAAATACTCGTTGTCAATTTATATTTCAAGCAGATTAATTTGGTTTTCAAAAAAGTAATGATTGATAAAATCTTTAATAGTTAAGCAGTCCCCATAAGAGGTGCAGAGCACTGTGCCCTTCATTCACTCTTTCAACCAACGACTCAAATGAAGAACATGCTTACTTGTTATTAGTTGGTCCTGTTGCCAAGACATCAGACTGTAACTTTGGGAAAAATCCTTGCTCATATTTGCCTTGACCAATTTTCATATCAAGTAGATGTGGGTGGATAGCAGTGTGATCCATTTTCATCAGTCGCTGTTCAATTGACTGGGCTATAAATTAAATTTATAACATGTTAGAAACATTTCATTGGCTAAACCTTAAAAGATAATGCTTCCTCTACTCATGCAGTGACAAGAAACTCAATCTTTGTGATAGTCTGATATAGATTTTTACAAAAGCTCTTCAGAAATCAGTATAATGTAAGTATAAAAAGGTTAGTTTTAAGTAAATACTAGATAATGAATTTTCATACTATTTTCTGCATGTGGCAAAAGCAGGGCAGTGGGGTTAAAAAACAATCTATAATTTAGTACTGAAACAGTTTCCCGTGAGTGGGAAATTCATATTCTTAATGAAAATATGGTTCTAAGTACAACATTAAAGAAAATGATGGCAAATAAAATATCTTCCTTGAGCTGAAAGACAAATTAGAGAAGGTAAAAGCAAGCACTATAGCCGTATGATACTTTATTTCTTTGTGCAAATATCCATTAAATATTCATGCTTTTCCACTTGTAAAAAACAAGGAACTGTGTAAAGTCTATTACCTTCACTTTTAGCAACAGTCTCATTCTCATTAGGAGTTATTTAAAAGTGTTCATTAGATCAAAATGGGTAATGCAGAGAAAAATAAAATAAGCAGGCATTTAGAAAATGTCCAGAGAATAAAAAACTGCCATTTGAAGAATAACATAGGCCAGAGTTAAAAAATAGAAATTACTCAATATTTCTATTTTAAAACCACTGAAAGTTGGGAGATGTTTCAAAGGTTCAGGAAAGAAACTGTGAACTATTTCTCTGGTTAAAAAAAATCTGATCTTAAATGTCTTTATCAATTGAATTTATAAGAGAAAACATAATACTCGTAACCAAGGTTAGGTTTCTCATCCCTTGCCTAGAGATTACTGCTGGGGAGGACAAACAGTAACTGTGTTTGTGTGATGAACAGAAAACACTGTGGGCACTGCCAATCTTGGGATCTGAGAGAAGTAAAAAGGTATTTTCTTATAAATATTTCATAGAATCAGTTTACTCTGCCCTATTCAATACCAGCAGATTGAGTATTGCTGGTTCTTCTCCATATATATTCTAAAGAAAATCTTTTGTGGTGGGAAGAGGTCTGTGAATGATACATTTCACTCTAGTCAAAAGAACCTACTTAAGATCATCTTATGTGAGATCAATGCTTCCCAGCCAGTGTTTATGTTTGCAGAATTAAGAGATGTGTACAGAAGGCATTATTACACTAAACTTCAAAGTGTGAGACATCTACTTTAAGCTTTCCTAATTCTTCTTTATAACTCATATGAATTTATCCAAAACTTTTTAAAATTTCATTTTAATGTGAAACTTGTAACTTCTCTCAAAATACATTCCATATGTTCTGGGCTGGGCAAAAGGGTGTCATGCTTTAATGTATTGATATTTAATTTTCAATGATGCCTTCTGACTTTCCACAACAGTATATATATATTCTTAATGCTTCCTAATATTTATAAAACACAATTAGATTTAGGCAAATAATGCTTAGATTCATGGTGTGGAATTCTCTGAAGTCCTTGCCAATTTTATGTTCCATGAACTACTACAAAATTTCACCTCTGCCAAAAAGTGCTTCTACCCTCACAAAAGGAAAAAAAGAAAAGTCGTCAGTTTTTCTGTTGGATTTAAAGTGACAGAAAAACCCATCTGATATTGAGTTATTTTCCTTTAGTTAGGAAGCTCTGTAGAAATAAAAATCACGATTCACAATTAATTATCTGGGTTTATAAGACTGCCACAGGGAGCACAATGCAATGTTACATTTCAGTGATTATACCATCAGTGAATACTGAACATTCAGAAATTATTAAATGCCTGCTTCAAGAAGTCATAGGCCTGTTGTTAGACTTTCAGGGGTTTGTGCCAAAACTCATTTTCTGTGATTGGTAAGGAATAAGAAAACTCTGCGTTACTAGCAACTTGTTGTCTTTCTGCAAAGAAATCATGAGGTTCTGGTGCCACAATATCAGCAGCAGATAGCCTCTGCCTAAAGCGTTCACCTGCAAATCAAAATTCTTTTTAGTTGAGGCAAAACAGAAACAAAAGCAAAACAACAAAGGACCAAAAAAAAAAAAAGATACACAATAAAATTCAATGTCAACAACAAAATCCCAATCTCTATAGCTTCTGTTGGGGCTGGGATGGGGGTGAGGGTGAGGTAAGTCTTTTAAAAGATAAAAGTCTATTACCTTTTATCTGATAAAAGAAATAACGGCACCATTCATGAGAGATAGATATATATAGTCACAGTCAACTGCCTCCCTTTAAAGAAAGTCTTTGATAAATTAAGTTCCTGGGAGACTATTCCTAAACTCAGTTTAATCTCTTTCAAATATGGTAAATCTATAATGGTACATTTTAAAGAGTATTATATAATTTTTGTGATGACAGTACAAGTATCAAACTCTGAGAGGCCAACAATCTATTTTAATTGAAAAAACTTTCTAGAAGCATACAAATAAAGCAATCAGTACTTAGCTTCAGTTTAAAAAATTCTGTCAGGAAGGGAAGAATAAAATTCGCTCAAGAAGGCATTATACTATTTACATGGCTACTAAAGCACTGAAAGCCACACTACTCTCTGAACAGGCATAGACAATTTTGATCACTCTGCTCCCCCACCTTTCAGACACAGAGAGGCAACTGTCACTTCCTAAAGGGCTCCAAGGATCTACCCTCATAAGTGGAATATAACAGAATGATGTTTCCTCAAGTTATCAGAAACCTCTGAAGGATACACAAGAGACATCATTTATATACTTCTTTCCTTAAAACATGCTAGTTACAGCATCACCACACTCTTGTAACTCTGCTCTACCTCAAATGAAGTGAGAAAGGCAAGCAACAGAGGCAGAGCAAAGAAAATCCACATTTGCTGCTTTTTGCTCAAAAAAAAAAAAAAAAAAAAAAAGAAGGTTGCTCTCAAACAGCTTTTACACTTGAAAGGGGAAGAAATAAAAGGAAGGGGGCACTCAAGTGATAAAAGTCAGTTTATCGGCAGAGAAATAAACTAAGAAAGAGTTAGGAATCGGGTACAAAAGTATAAAACTATGTGGACTGGTACATTTTACATGTTTATTTATTGTTTATTTATTGAAAGAACAGCTTAATGTGTTAAGACTCCAGGTGCTAGAATCAGTCAAACTCTGGTTCAAATCAGGGCTTCACCAACAACTAGCTATGCAATCACAAGCAAGTGACTCCACCTCTCAGTTTTCTCAACTGTAAGATGAAGGCAGCAATAAAACGTGTCTATACCGCCTCATTATGATGATCAAATGCAAAACTGTACATAAAATAGTATGTACTCAGTAAACACTATTAATATGATTATTTATTTAATTGACTATAGTATCACACTGCCAGACAAGATTGGCCAAGACTCATAATTCTCTGAGAGAAAAACGAACATCAGGGTTGGGAAGCTCTCATTTGAATACGAGAATCCAGAGGTTTAATTTCAATAGATGAAGCTATTTTAATTAATGGTACCATTAAAATAAAGTTTTAATTATGTAAATTAGGTAGCAACTCAAATTTACTATGTTAAATTAATACTTATTTTCCTTGGATGAAGAGAAGAAAAGGTAAAAAGCAAAATAAGCAGCAAAACAAAAATTAATATTTTTTCATTAAGGTAATACAGAGAATAAGACAGAAATTACAGGAACCTAATAGTTCTAATCCACTCAGCTTGTTACTGTTTTTCGTCTTCTGAGGGAAGAGGAACGTCAAGTGGGAATAGGACAGACATTAGCTCACAAAACAGAATGAAACAAAACTACAGAAAGCATCTCTTGATATAGCACAAGGATTAACCAGGAAGTCTAAAACTGAAAATTAATTTTGTGGTTTATAAGGTCAACAATGTGTAAAAAGAAATGATCGTGGATTTTAAGCTCGTTTTTAAAGGAATGACAAATGTACCTGCTTCTTTTAAAGTGCTGCATTTCTGATAAATAGATGTCCTCAAGGTGGGTGCCCTTACATTATACAGTCTTATCTTCTCAATCCGAGAGTCAAAGACTCGAAGCAAAGGATCTTTCTCCTCCCACTGAGACATAATTTTGTTATCAATAAAGGTGGCAAACATCTGTGTTTCAATGAAGCGTGAAAGAAATGGCAGGTATGGCTCTGGCTGGTCAGACAGGAAGGAAGCCTGTAGTGAGACAATCAGGCAATTATTAGTGCAAAGAGATCATCTCAATACTACATGATAAACCCCAAAATTATCTGTCGCTAAGGTCATTCCTTTTCAATCTTGTAACACGCAAAACTAATTCAAAAATGAATGAAATTCAAATGTATGAAAATTCAAAAATCCTTAAAACTTCACCCCCTCCCCATCTTCTAAATTCATAGAATTCAGGTCACTTAAGTCATTAGTGCTGCTCCTACCTTTCAAAACTGATTTACATTCTGGTCCTCATGACCATCATGCAGAAAAGAGAGCGCTGTTAATGAAAGATGGTGGATCAGTTGCTACACGAACATCAATTATTCTCACTTGCCATTAAATTTGACACCTTTTCCCCAGTGAGCTGTAATTTTTTCCACTCTCTATTCCTAGACTATGCCAAATACCTCCAAGTCATAAGGCAGCCAGGTGATTAATGGATACAATAATAGCATTAATATATACATAAGCAATACTCTTCAAAAAAAAACCCAATAATATGGAATTTGTGTTTATAAGTAAAATCATCTGTTCTTCAAGTAGATGTTTTCCTAGGTGCCCAAAGTGAGAAACTGATGGATGAGTACTAATTCAAGATCAAACTCCATCCAGACCTGTGCTAACAGAATAGTCTGGGCCTTAACCACTAAAAAAATCACTGCCTGGAAAACCATCCAAAGCAAGCCAAGCCTGTTGAAAACATGTACAGCCAGCCACATGTCCCTGTTACCAGCTTGTCTGCTTGCATGGAATGGCTCAGGAAATTGTGATCAGCTTCTAATTCAAAGGGTTCATTTCTTTCCTTTGGCTCTTCAGGTCCATGCATGTAGAGGAATTCTAGTCACAACTTGCCACTAGCTAAAATTTGGAACTGGACTACTATTTCAGCTACTGGGATACCTCTGCTTTTCATTCTTTTGATTGAGTGCAATGTGGCAAAAGCCAGAAGGGGAAAGGTGGAAGTATATGTTCTGACCTATTGTTACTCTCCTTAATACTCATAGCTTTCTCCCAGCATATTTATTTAGGAAACAAATTCTGATATTTAGGATGTCTTTGAAAAACTTCCTTACAGAAATCCACTTATTCAATTTAAGTGCCTTCATAGCTTAGATGTAGTCACACAAATCCAAATGGCCCAAGAATGGTTCATAGCAGTCTCCAGAAGTCAGCTCACTTCTTAAAAAAGGTATTTTAGAGATAAATATCAACTTTACTTTTCATAGAGCAAACAGCCTTTTTTCCTAAATGGACCAAATGTCTGGCTTTTTGATATTCAGATGCTTGTGGGCTGTATCACTTTAAGTCAGCAAAGACTTGGCTTGCAGGACTAGTATGTGATAGTTCTGTAAATTTTCCTAGTGAAAAATGAGATGATTACAAGCCTTCTGGAATCCAACATGAAACTTTCATTTCTCTAGGGGTTATATAAAAAGAATTCCATTTATAGTTTAAAGCTACATGAAGATTAAGAGGAAGAATGTACCAGGGCTTGATTTAGATAATAATTTGAATTGCTCCAAGGATAAATCATGAGTATACAAAGATTAGTTCCAAGCTGGCTAGGAAAAAATGTGCAGAAATGGTTAAGCTTAATGAGAAAGGAACCTAACAGCAGGAATACATTTGGATAGGTGAAGGCCTCTTAATTTATTAAAGAAGTTTTCTCTAACATAAAGTGCATCAGAACTTAACTGTTAAATGTGGTTTATATAACTATCTGAAAAATACCTGATGAAATCAGAAAAAAATCTTTTATACTACCCACCTTTACAGAAATTTTTTGTTAACACTTATTTGGCAGATGCTCCAAGACTGTAGATTAGCCTCTTGGAACATATTAGCTTTTTTGAGAGGTTTTCCATGACACAAAGATACCATTTAGCAAAAGGCCATAATTTATTCCAATTGCAACATCATGCCTTGGCAACCATAAAGGCAAGGGACTGAACTACATCCTAGTGACCTGAAAGAGTTAATGTATACCCCTAAGTGCTTTCTTCCTGGGCAGGGGTGGTGGTGGTGGTGGTGGTGGTGGTGGGGAAAGAAATCTGGTGAATATGTCCAGAAAAACTGGCAGAAGAACATAGTAGACCTTAGAAAGAAGCCTCAACTTCAGCAGGACAATTAAAGCTAGTATCACCTTCTGTCTTCCTTTTCTGATACTTCGGAACATAGTCTAACAGTCATAAAACCTCATTTTTCTCATAAAACCTCATTTTTTTCTCTTTTGATGCTGAGATAAAAATTTACCTTCTGAAAGTAAACTGTTTGCTACCTTTTTATGGGCAAGTTGTGACTTCACCGTGGGATGAAGACAAAAATCTAAGGCTTTATTAGAAAGGAATAGGCTTCATTTAACTAGATTTGATCCTAAATATGAGTAAATAAAACTCTTACAAGGTGAGGTAGTGTTAACAGATTTGAAAAATGAATGAAATTTAAGAGTTTCTATTTCAAGTATCTTCAAAGTATAGAAAATTTAAAAATGAGATTAAAGGCAATTTAATACATGATGCAGTGAGCAGCTTAATAAGCTAGTTCATTTACTTTCCTGTGAAATTATTTTATCTATTATAAAATAGTGGTTAAGAAAAGTTCTTAAGGGGAAGGGTGGGGGGAAAATCTATTTTTAAAAAGTTAGCAAAATCAATAACATATAGACTACTAAGAATCACAAAAAGGGAAACTCTGGTTCTTTTTACTTTATCAAAGTTTTGCATCTGTTCCCGGTTGGTCAGCCATGATTCCAGGTCCTGGGCAGTCTGAATCACAAACGCTTCATAATCTGCAAACATCTGTGTAAAGCGGTTGGCAAAGATCTCTCGGAGCTGAACATTGAGCTGGTAGTCCCTTAGTTCTGCCTCTTCACACTGCAGTTTTAAGTCTTTTTCTTTTTCACTCAGAGAGGCAGAGAGGTCCATTTTTTCCACAGTCACACCAGTCCGCTTGGCCAGAGCCTGGAGACGAGCTATGGTTTCATTGCCCTTCAGTAACTCATACATGCTGATGCTATTTGCAGAGACGTTGCCATTCTTCTTGTCATTGACCAAGTCTTTCAGAACCAGATTCTTGAGCTTGGTGGCACTCTCACTGCAATGTAGACTGCCCTCAGGAGGGATCCCAAACTGAAGAAGAACTTCAGAGAGTTCCTGGATAAAATCCACTTTATTGGGGAACTGTGGAAATTCTTCAGGCAACTCAATAAAATGGTTGTCAATATCTACAAAACACAAGTTAGCCTGAAAGAGAAAAAAGAAATACAAAGGTTTTAAAGTAAAGGAATATTATGTTCTAAAATATTCTTGCCAGCTATTATTAACAAAACTACAGGTTTCCACAGCCTTTTATGTTAACCTTCTCAGAGTTAAGAACTTTTTGTTCTTTAAAACTAAATCTCTGTTGTCAGCATTTTCCCCTATGTAAAAGAATATATGTCTTTAACATATATATAAATCATTTCCTCCAGGTCTCATCAGTCTATTATAACTGATGAGGATGTGACCCTGTAATATATGGCATCCAGTGAGTACTCCTTAAACAGGTAAAAGTGCAGAGATTCATAGCACCTTACAAATAGGAGGCACAGGGTGAAACGCTCACTGAGCTTGAACTTTCTATGCCATTCCACTGCTCTAACACCATTTATAATTTAGAATTAATAACTGCTAAAACTTAGCAGCTACAGTATTCAAAATGGAAAGAAATTAGCAAAGAGCATTACAGTTCACAGAAAAAAAGAAGAGGTTGAAATAAGAGAAAATGGCTTTTTTTTTTTTGAGTTTGCTTACACTCAAGATTTTGAATTAAAAGACTTTTAAATATCTTTCAAGCAGATAAAGAAAATTCAAGGGGCTAAGTACTTGCATAAAATTTGGATTATCCCTCAGGTACCTGATGACAATATATGCAAAAACAGCATTTTACCTTTATTGTTCATACCCTCTTAGTCAGAACAAGGTTGCCAGAGTAAAGGAAAACTGGGCTCCTAAATTGGGGCGGAGGAGGAGGGCAAGGTAGCCCATCACATAAAACTGATCCTGACTGTATTAGTATGCATAAGGTGAAGTCAGTAAACAGAACAGGAAGTCTCAGCTCATACTTCCCTCTACCTGGCCCCCAACAATGCCCCCAAGGTCAACAAAGACAGAATTCACACTGTCCTCTGATCTTGAATGCTAACATCCTTCGTAGCTAAGTCTGTAAAGAATCTGCCTGCAATGCAGGAGACCCAGGTTCAATCCCTGAGTTGGGAAGATCCTCTGGAGAAGGAAATGGCAATCCACTCCAGTATTCTTGCCTGGAGAATTCCATGGACAGAGAAGCCTGGCAGGCTACAGTCCATGGGGTCGCAAGAGTCAGACACGACTTAGCTACTAAACCACCACCACCAAGATGAAAAAAGGAGAGCAAACACCTGGGTCTCTGTTATTCTCTTTTGATCTCTGTTCTTCTTGTTAGATATTGATAAGCCAGAGTACAGCAGAGTTCCACACTAAGATCAATAAAAGCTCAAGATTTTCTACTACCCAAAACCAGAGAATCAACAGTGACTCTTTAAGCCTAAGACAACCTTTGATTCCAGACTTTTAGGCCCAAGAACGGACATGATTTCCTGACACCTGTTCCAGATATGCATCTTCAAACAGCCTGGTGGCTTAAGGGATTCTTTTCTTTTCCATTATGCTTCATTTCCAATGTTAATAGTTTTCTCAAAATAAAGTAAGAGCTGAAGTCATATCTTATTGAAGACAGTAGTGCTACTTACAGCTTTATTTAAATCCACATCTTTATATATGTTTCTACAGTCTCTAGAAAGTAGGATGTATTGTAAGGCTTAAAGGGAGAAACTAGGTCACCATAATTCAAATGGATGATTCAATATGTTTAAAAATGGAAGAAAAAAATTCACTAACTTGCTAATCTAAATGTTAACCTGCAACCTCTCACCACTTAGATTTTGTACTGTCTCCATCATTAATGCCTTCCTGTTATCCTTTTCTATCCCTCTCTTTCCCCCATTAAAGGAGAAAAATGATACATTTGGGGAAATTTTAAAGCTTGTCATGCTGACGTAATCACTGCTGCTGCTGCTGCTGCTAAGTTGCTTCAGTTGTGTCTGACTCTGTGCAACCCCACAGACGGTAGCTGACCAGGCTCCCCCGTCCCTGGGATTCTCCAGGCAAGAACACTGGGGGTTGCCATTTCCTTCTCCACACGTAATCACTACTGAGCCAAAATGTACGGCAAGGTGGGTGTTCCTGCACTGCAGTTACTGGCTTCTCTCCATATTCCTGCGATTCTCTCTCACCCTCCTATGCAGGCTTGCAAGGGTCCAAATTGGGGTTTTATTGCAAAGAAGAGATAGGGAGTGTAAACTTGTGTTATAAAAATTTATTGAAGACAAAACAAAAAGCCCTTTTTCTACAACAGAAAAGAACTGCATACAATAGGTCATGTGGACCACATGACCACACATGACCACATTCTTGTAAGTCAGTTTCTCATTTTTAATACCATTAAATCTAAAAAAAATTTTTTAAACTCAAGAATGAAAAATATACTCAACATCTCAATCCAATGTTGTTTTAGGACTAAATACTTCTATAACTTTGCTAATCAACCAGCCAGAAGCCTTCATAATATGTAATTACTACCAATTAAAAACAACACACATTCCCTCAAAAGTAAGGGGACAAAGGATTGAAGCTTAATGATCTCTTTTCCCAGGGAGCCTGTTCCAATCCTAAAGGCATTCTGATTTCCTTTGTATACATTCTTCAATCTTTCATTCCTCTTATTTTTTTTAGCTTCTGCTATTGATATTTATAAATGTCTTATTCTGGAAAACAGAACACCTCTTAAAGGTGACTTTTTTCCTCTAGATGTCTCCCAGGATATCACACACTAGTAGTGTATGAGACAACTGTTTGCTGAATGAATGAATAAGGCTCAAGGAGATGGTCATTTTATGGAACCTTAAAAATGGAGGCGATACGATAAAGCATCCAAAAACGTGAGGCCAGGACAGCTCTCTCCATGTTTGGTAAGAGTTCAGCTTTCTCAATGGCTGAAGTTAAGCTGGCATAAGTGTATGTCAGAGAAAAAAATTTAACAGTTTCATAGAATTTTAGGGCAAGATATGACAATAAGAAAGTAGCAAAAGCAAGATATTAACAAAAAGAAAATAGCAAAAGCAATGCTATTTCAGCTTTTCTCTTGCTTTTTGTCTACCATTCATTGTAAAGATGTTAGAAAGTGAGGTACCAGTCTATACAACTAATTCTCAGTGTTACATCCCTGCACCATCACTTTCCCATACCCCACCAACAACAATGTAAGAAACAGCTACCTGTGCCTATCATTTTGGAATCATGGGGCTAATGAGTGCATAGTTAATTATAAGCCTATGTAGTTACATTAGTTAGCTAACAACTAAAGTCATATCTTCTTAAAATAATCATTTTGTAAACTTATTTTCACAACTATTCTAAGAAACCCTCTCACTATTTTTAGCTATTATTTTATTTTGCAGTTTTTAGGGAAAGGGGAATATTACTAGTCACTCTTAAAAAATGATTATTTTTATAACCATTTCCTCTTCCAAATTATGTGTGTGGATTATTTTATCTCATTGTAAAACAACAGCAGAGCCAAGTGATATGCCATTAGCCTTTTCTTCTAAGTCAGTAATGCACACATGTATACTTTCTATACAGAAGCACTACTATTTTCACAGCTGATTCAGGTTATTTCATATTATTCTACTCTATGAATAGATAAGTATGTATACTTATTAAAGTACTGATTTAGTAAATGATTTAGAAAATCACAGATATTACTATAAGAGCTTTCAGAGTATTTAAGTATGTTCATTTTTAGAGTCAGAGGATACACATAGACACATACACACAGAGGATACACATAGACACATAGAACAGAAAGATTTCCTAATAACAAATACTTCAAGCTGGCATTAAAAGTCTCTAAAAGTAAATAAATAAAAATTTCTCAACAATTATTGCTCATGCAAAAATGGAAATGTAATATTTGTGTCTAAACAAATATAATTTAATTAACATGTAAACAGACCAGATACTCAACAAGAAACTAAAACACATCACAGTTTAAATCTTTAAATCAAACTGTATTTGGCTAGTCTATTTCTTTTTCCTTGAAAATTTAAAGGGCTTACTTCTTTGGACCAACAAAACACTTACATTAATTTAATAAAAGAGAAAATGAGAGTTCAGTTATAAGAAAAAAGAGGTATCCGAGAAAGAAGCAGAGAGCATGCACAAGCTCAAAAGGAGCAAGAGAGTTTGCATGTGTATTCTATATGACCTGAATTGGCTACTTTCCCCTGAACAAAAATGTTCATTTTGGTAAGAAAACATTCATTAGAATAAAGCAAGAAATGGATGATTACAGGAATCATTTCTGGGTATAACATCTGTGGCTTAGTGTGTTATTTTAAATTCACTTATTAAAATGAGAATCTCTATGGGAAATAACAGCAAATAAAGTGAAGCACAGCATGAAAAATTTTACTGAGAAAGGTGCTAATTAAATTGCTAATAATATAATGTAATTAACCATTTTATGTTTTTTAATAGGCCATGGCTCTCTCATCAATGTTTCAATTGAAAGTCTTTACATTTCAATTCTGAGTACTATTAAAACAGCTAAAAATTAGATTCAAAATGCTTTCAATAATTCCTGTTTATTTTCTTTTAAAACAACATTGGGAAATATAACACACAGGAAGTATAGTAATCTTAAGGTGGCCTAAAAGCTAAGGGTTAGAATTTTTATCTCACCCAGCTAGCTAAGCTGACATTCAGAAAAAGTTGATAACTGGTCTTATGTCTGAAAACAAAGACTAAGTATTTAATATTTCCATGATCCTTAGTTTGCGGAAAGATTTTACTTTTCATTTGACAGAGGTTAAAAATCAAATTCACTTCAATTAATACAATAATTTTGAAGGATTTTAAAACTGCGCTGTACCACTTAAAAACAAAATTTAAAACATGAGTAAAGAAATAAAATATTATTAGAATAATAAAGCAACTAGATAATACTACTATCACTCCATCTTCACAAATTTTCAGCTGTGAAAATCTGCCACTGTTCTGTTTTGAACCATGTTTCATTATTGACTATGTCACATAATAACCATTAGAAGTCAGGATCTAAATGCCAAGTGTCTACCCTAGACCTACTTGGAAGATTCAGAATAGCCAGAGACACAGTTTAGACAAAGAAAATGTTATCTAACAAAAGTGACCCTGACCTAAATTAACAAAGAGCAAATGCTGCATCATTCATTTAAAGTTTTACCTCTTGAGGAAGTTCTAGCTTAGAACGGTCAGTTCCTTCTTTTGACTGAAGGCCCATCAGATAAGGGACAGGAGCATCAAGAAAATGTAGCAGAGAAGCAGGGAGGATGGGCACATAAACATGCTGCCACTGAAATGGGAACAGAAGTGTGGTGATGCCTTCAGCCACAGTCATCAGGCGTTGATAATCTGCATAGAACAACAATAACAGAAACGGAAGGGAAGATTCCAAGTCAAAACATAATCACTGCATTAAGCTTAAAAACATCAATTTCCAGAAAAATTCTTGTGCTAAAATCCTAAAGTGCTAAAATTCTTGTGCTACATTCTTGAGCTAAAATCCTTCTTCATGACCACACAGAAAAGAAGTCAGTTCTATCCCATCATAATTTAAAGAGCTGAAAGGTTTCACTTGAATGATTTTCAGGGGGGTATGAGTAGGTGGGAAACATCATCAAACTTTTTGTTTATGAAAACACTGGTATGTGAACTGACATTCCTTTAAAATGCAAAGCAAACAAGAACTAATAAAATTGTTCTTGGCATTTCTCCCATTGAAAATGTGTAAGAATACTGCTATTGATCCCTTTTTATATACATGTATTATCTATGTAATCCTCAATTCAGAGGCTTTTTCTTGTATAAATGATCATGGCTATAACCTATAGTTGTCCTGATTATATTTATTTTAGCCTTCATTTCAGGGATACAAGATATTTACAGTCACACTTCCTATGTTAACCTCCAACTGAAATTCAGAGACAAAATGGAAAGTTACTGGAAAATTAAAGGTTGCTTTTCTTATTGTTTTGTTTACATGAGCTAATTTATCAAAACTAAAAACTGTCCACAATATTAAAGTGCCTCTTTCCTCCTCACAGTTTTACTGAAATATAATTAACATATATTATATTAGTATTAGGTATATAACATGATAATTTGATATATGCATAAACAGGAAAATATATTACCATAGTAAGTTCAGCTAATATTCATTAACTCACATAGTTACAAATGAAGTGCCCTCTAAAACCACTCTGCCATGGATGCTATACATACATATGTCTATTGTTGTTTGTTGTTTAGCTGCTAAGTCTTGTTGGATACTTTTGCAACCCCATGGACTGTAGCCCATCAGGCTGATCTATCCATGGGATTTCCCAGGCAAGAATACTGGAGTGGGTTGCCATTTCCTTCTCCAGGGGATCTTCACAACCCAGGGATAGAACCCGCATTTTCAGCAATTAGCAGGAGCCACCAGTGGTACAGACATATGTCTATAATCCCTATTTAAACCTTTGGAGGCAGACATGTCATAACTTAATTTACAAAGGTAATATTGTGCATACAACACATACGTGAACTACCTAGGGCAGCACCCTATAATCAATTAATGTTTCTGCACCAAACTATATGAGTGTCCGAGTATACCCAAAAAATTTAAATAGGGTCACACTGGTTCAGATCTAATTTTACTAATAAATGAGTTACCAAAAAATGTTTGGTCTTCAGAATGGATATTGTAGAATTGTAATAATTCTCTCACAGAATTCACTGTGCACAAATACGGTAAAATCTGAGGGAGTAGGCTTTGGGGGAGACTTTTTTAAAGAGTTAAGGAAAATGAGCCGATGCTACTTGGTTCATATCAAACTCAAAGAACACCCAACCACACACAAGCAAGATGTTTTCCATTAAAATTTTTCTTGTGTTGTTTTATAATCTGTAAATGACTACTTTTAATAGTCTATAACAGGATTTTGGTCACAAATTATCATCCACCCACAGCCTATATGTATTTAAAAATTTCCTTATCTGATTCATTATTAAGTGTTAGGTGAAAACCTGCTTAGAGGAGCACTTCTAAAAAATATATACCAGGCAGCTTGAAGGAAGAGGGTGCTTCGTATTTCGTGGGTTGCACAGTGACCTTGCTTGTAGCGGATGGTCCCATGGGGCTGCTTATGCTCAACAGAACAGCATGGTTCAGCTGTGAGCATCCCATCACTCTGTGGTGACAGGGAGGCTGAGCTGTGAGAGCTATATCAGTTCCTGGGTTTCAGGATTTTTAAAATTTTTTTCTCAGTTATAAGCCAGACACAGGTGAAATGTTCGGGGTTTTAAGCAGTCAGATTGTGTGCTAGTTATCTACTGATCTATTTACTGAGCTCCAAATTCACTCTGCAGGTGGTCTATGAAAATGGACTGGCCAGTTAGCATGTTCTCTTTTACAGTGAGCACACCGTGAAGCTTTGCCAGCAGAGGTAACTAGAGAGACACTGTGGAGGAAGGGCTTCTCTCAATGGTTCTGGAGTACAGTGGATAAGGTGCAGTGTTTTGTGGGCTTTTGTTCCTACTGCATGGCTGATCAGTGGTGTGGATCTGTGAGGACGTCTGATGGTCCACTTTCCTGGCCACACACCTAGAGTGGGCAGTCTCAGTGACTAGACCCTCCTAAGAAGGATAAGACATACTCATATCTCACAGTGAATGCTCACTTGGACCTGGGAGGTTTCTTTTCTGCTGGTCTGACTGAGGATCAGTTCCAGCCCAGGCAACCCACTGGCCTCCACCATCCAATAAGCTGTAACCACACCTTCTTCAATGAAGTATGAACCTTAGCCTTGGGAAGTAGGCCTCCTTCCAAGTTGGTCCTTCCTAGGATACCCTTTAGAGTGTTCTTCATGTCTTTATGGTTACTTTCCTATTATACCTTAATAATTCTTCATAGCACATTCCTCTATTTAAATTACTGTGTGGTTTAACCTGTCTCCTGATTGGACCAATGCTGTAAGGCAGACGGTTTTAAGCACTCAAATCAAATCCCTAGCAGCTTGGCTACTTTATTTACTGTTAATGGGAAAATGTTTAATCTCAAAGGAAAAATAACTTCTTTAAGGGATGGCAACCGGCCATCTTAGGCTATTTTCTTGCTTTAATTATGGGAAACTTTCACATGGGGAAGTGAAAACAAATCATATATTTCCCACCTTTCTAGCAGACATGAAAGACTGATATACGTAGTCTGTTTTTCCTTCGCCACAATTCTACCCACTTGTTACGTGTGTTCCATGTCTATTCTTCTTTCTAGTTCTGCTTTCTCAAGGACAGTATAAATGCCACATGCTTTTTAATAATGCAGTTACTTAGCAGAAACAAGGCAATTCTTTTTAACTGAATCAAGAAATAAAAGTTAGTTTTCTCTAATCATTTTTTTTTTTAAATTAAATAACTTAGGAAAATTATTTTTTCTTTGATACTCAACATGATGAATGTGTAGTAAGTTTCCATATTTAAGATATGTCTCAGCTTCATAATTTGGTCCTTTCTTGCCTCATTTCTTACCACCACATATGTAGCCAAATCATATGTTAGCAATTCAGTTCTGAACATGACAGGTCCCTGCGCCTCTGTAATCCTTTCCCTCTGCCCAGGATGTCTCCTTCCCTTACAGTACCTGGCTAAGTTCCACTTTTTCTTTAGGCAGTGGTTCCTTTGGAAAGCATTCCCTAAATACTTTTTATTGGCACTACAGTCCCTTTCACATGCTTCCACAGTATCCCACCTCTATTTTCATCACAGTAATTATTCCTCCCAGTAAAACTATCAAAATTCTATTATAATTATCTATTTATGTGTCTCTCCTCTCTTCCCGGCTAAACATTATTTGTTAGAGCACCAATGACTATATTTTTAATCTCAGAGTTTCCAGCACTTGGTACATGGCCTACTACATAGTGAATGGTCAACAAAAGTACACTGAGAAATTATTATGTGAACCTCTAAGGCATGTAAAATGAAATAAACTACCAGACATTATGCTTGACCATCAGTTCAGTTTAGTTCAGTCACTCAGTTGTGTCTGACTCTTTGCGACCCCATGAATCGCAGCATGCCAGGCCTCCCTGTCCATCACCAACTCCCGGAGTTCACTCAGACTCATATCCATCGAGTCCGTGATGCCATCCAGCCATCTCATCCTCGGTCGTCTCCTTCTCCTCCTGCCCCCAATCCCTCCCAGCATCAGAGTCTTTTCCAATGAGTCAACTCTTCGCATGAAGTGGCCAAAGTACTGGAGCTTCAGCTTTAGCATCATTCCTTCCAAAGAAATCCCAGGGCTGATCTCCTTGAGAATGGATTGGTTGGATCTTCTTGCAGTCCAAGGGACTCTCAAGAGTCTTCTCCCACACCACAGTTCAAAAGCATCAATTCTTCTGTGCTCAGCTTTCTTCACAGTCCAACTCTCACATCCATGCAAGACCACAGGAAAAACCATAGCCTTGACTAGACGGACCTTAGTCGGCAAAGTAATGTCTCTGCTTTTGAATATGCTATCTAGGTTGATCATAACTTTTCTTCCAAGGAGTAAGCATCTTTTAATTTCATGGCTCCAATCACCATCTGCAGTGATTTTGGAGACCAAAAAAATAAAGTCTGACACTGTTTCCCCATCTATTTCCCATGAAGTGATGGGACCAGATGCCATGATCTTCGTTTTTTGAATGTTGAGCTTTAAGCCAACTTTTTCACTCTCCTCTTTCACTTTCATCAAGAGGCTTTTTAGTTCCTCTTCACTTTCTGCCATAAGGGTGGTATCATCTGCATATCTGAGGTTATTGATATTTCTCCCGGCATTCTTGATTCCATGTTTTACAACAAAACACACTGTCAAAAATTTGCCTAGCAGTGGCAAAAGCACAGACCCTGAGATGGCCTGGCCTCTGCTATCTCATCCCTGGGACTTGGCCCTTGTCTACCAGCATCACTGTGAAGAATAAGGTCAGCCCTATGGGGACAGCCAAGCAGCCTGAGGCTGGAACTGAGATTGGGAGCAGGCTACAGCCTCAGGAGATGGCTGAGTGACACAGGACAGGTCCAGTGCTGGCTGATGGTGCAACAGCCCATGGAAAGGCCGCACTTACTGGGGTTTACATATTATGAAGCACTGACAATGGAGGTGTGAAGATAGTGGTGTCCAGCATACCTTTGGTGAACATCCTGATGAAAGCTGGAAGATTACACATGTACTAACCCAGGGCAGTGACTGGTTACTGATTGAGCCAGACTGCCTTTGAGGCCTTGGACCTGACTAGTTCACAAAGGTATCTCAAAAGGCAGATTACAAATTCAAATGAGCATTTAAAAAATTACCCTCAATGATGGCTGAAGAGTGAGCTATATTTTGCTTATCAGATTGACAAAGATTAAAAAAGAAAATCACAGCAAAAATGTGGAAGAAAGAGTATTCTCATACATCATCTTATAAAGGCAGCATAAATTGCTAGACCTCTGTACTCGGCAATATTTTTCAAAAGCTTAAAAAATAAAACAGATCATCTGACCCAGAAATTCTAGTTAATTTATCATATAAATAAACAAAAACATATGTACATGGATGCTTAAAGTGTATAAAATGTTATTTATAACAGTAAACTATCTGCAATATTCTAAGTAACAAAAGGGTTAGATTTATGGCCACTTATATAATGAAATATACTAAAGCTATTAAGAGCATATCTATATTATTACCATGGAAAACCAAAATGTGTTTGGCAGCAGTAGGAAGCAGCTAGGTACTAAAAACTTGCTGAAATTCCCCTTTGGGAACTTGGGTACTTTGGGTACATATTTCCAAAGAACCAGTTAGAACTGGAAATGGAACAACAGACTGGTTCCAAATAGGAAAAGGAGTACATCAAGGTTGTGTATTGTCACCTTGCTTAATTAACTTCTATGCAGAGTACATCATGAGAAACGCTGGACTGGAAGAAACACAAGCTGGAAACAAGACTGCCAGAAGAAATATCAATAACCTCAGATATGCAGATGACACCACCTTTATGGCAGAAAGTGAAGAGGAACTAAAAAGTCTCTTGATGAAAGTAAAAGAGGATAGTGAAACAGTTGGCTTAAAGCCCAAAATTCAGAAAATGAAGATCATGGCATCCGGTCCCATCACTTCAGGGGAAAGTGATTTTGGAGACCAAAAAAATAAAGTCTGACACTGTTTCCACTGTTTCCCCATCTATTTCCCATGAAGTGATGGGACCGGATGCCATGATCTTCATTTTCTGAAGGAAAACAGTGTCAGACTTTATTTTTTTGGTCTCCAAAATCACTGCAGATGGTGATTGCAGCCATGAAATTAAAAGACGCTTACTCCTTGGAAGGAAAGTTATGACCAACCTAGATAGCATATTCAAAAGCAGAGATATTACTTTGCCAACAAAGGTCCATCTAGTCAAGGCTATGGTTTTTCCAGTGGTCATGTATGGATGTGAAAGTTGGACTGTGAAGAAAGCTGAGTGCTGAAGAATTGATGCTTTTGAACTGTGGTGTTGGAGAAGACTCTTGAGAGTCCCTTGGATTACAAGGATATCCAACCAGTCCATCCTAAAGGAGATCATTCCTGGGTGTTCACTGGAAGGACTGGTGCTGAGGCTGAAACTCCAATACTTTGGCCACCTCATGCAAGGAGTTGACTCACTGGAAAAGACCCTGATGCTGGGAGGGATTGGGGGCAGGAGGAGAAGGGGACAACAGAGGATGAGATGGCTAGATGGCATCGCCGACTTGATGCACTTGAGTTTGGGTGAACTCCAGGAGTTGGTGATGGACAGGGAGGCCTGGTGTGCTGCGATTCATGGGGTCACAAAGAGAGTCAGACACAACTGAGTGACTGAACTGAACTGAATCCAAAGAACTGAAGGCAGAGTGCTGAAGAAGATATAGTCAAATGTCTATGTTTATAGTACCATTATTCACAGTAGCCAAGTTGGAAACAAAATGGGTGAATGGATAAACAAAATGTGGTATATACATATAATGGAATGCTTTTTTGCTTTTCTTTTTAAAAAATTTTATACAATGGAATGTTATTCAGCCTTAAGAAGGAAGGAAATCCTGGCATATGCTACAATGTGGATGAACCTTAAGGACATTATGCTAAGTGAAATAAGCGAGTCATAGAAAGACAAATATTGTATAATTCCACTTAGATGAGGTACTTAAAGTAGTTAGTTCACAGAAACAAATGAAGAATGGTGGTTGTCAGGACTAGGAAATGGGGAGTTACTGTTGAATGGGTATAGAGCTTCAGTTTTGCAAGAGGAAAAACCTCTGGAGATTGGTTGCAAAACAATCTGAATATACTTAGTGCAATGTGAATATACTGAATTTTTCACTAAGCGGTAGTTACGATGGTATATTCATACATCTTTTTCTTTACTACAATTTTAAAAACTTACTGAATCTAATCTATATGGAAATAATCTGTGGGAAGTGGAATCCCCTCCAAAATGGATCTGTAAGAATAAATAATTTGAATCTGACTTGAAAATGATTTTTTGTTTGATATGAGATGACTTTTTAAGAAAGTATATATAGGTTTCAAAGACAAATAGGCTTGCAAAATAGGTAATGAAATACATATTCACTGAAAATTGTTTTCTATATTAAAGGTCTTGTTTAATTCATAATTTTAAATATAACTTCCTATAAATATCTATATTCATAAAAATATAATTTTCTAACACTCATGAGGATCTGTGCAAAGTAGTATCTCTTATTGCTTCAACAATGGTTAAAACAAAACAAAATATTTACACACATACTGGGTACTTAAACTATTTAATGTAGGTTAAACATAATTGGTAATTGCTGGTAAAAGAGAAAAAAGATCTGCATTATTTCCCTTTTTATATTACTAACAGTTATATTATACTAGCATTTGTTATATTCTATAAAAACTGTCACAATCTGTTCATTTTTAGTTCAATGATCTGTTTTAAACATTTCTATTTATGACAGTGTTATGGACTAGGGCTCCAAAACTAACCTAAAAATGGTAAATAAAATAGCTATTTAACACCCAGTACGTGACCATATGAATATGCAAAAAAATATAAAGGAAGTCATTGGAGGCCGGGAACAAAATGGGAGCGAGATTTCAGTGTGGTAAAGATGAAATGTCTGGCTGTCTTTGGAGTGTTTACTGAACTAAGGTGGCCAAAGCTTCAGTATTATTTTTGTGCATGCTGAGGGACAAAGTTCAAGAAGGGCTAGAAATAAAATGGTAGATCCTCTTGCAAAAAAGTCAGATCTAAAAAGGGCAAAAAATTCAGGGAAAGGAGACCAAGAAAGGACAAAATAAAACCAAAATGATTACAACAAAAAGTCTGTGTTGCCAACGAAAGTTGTCTGCTCTGGCCCTGGCCCTGGCCCAGGGAGGAAGGTGGAAAAAAGCCTTCCTGCAAATTCCTATCTACTGGCTAGTTTTCAAAGGTGTTTAGGGCTCTCATGCTATTTGTAAGGCCCAAAGAAAGACTCACAGTGAAAACTACAACTTAAAGTAAACTAATCTGTGCTGCCAGTGAATTCAGGTACTTGGTGAAAGAAAATACAAACCCTCCCTGGAGGAATAAATCCTCAATCCTCAATTCATGAGATACTGAATTTATGTGAAAAAGAATATAAGATGTGTATGTTTAATGTATTTAAGGAAATTAAGAGAAAAATTAGGAGTAAGACTATTTATAGGACCACTGAAATTAAAATGTCAAAGGAAGGGTTAACTAAGGATTAAACATAGGCAAAAGGAGAATAAGGTGAGAGATCAATCAGAATACAGAAAAGAGACAGACAGAAAGAAAAAGAGGTCGAAACATATGGAAGACTGAGCAAGACAGAGTAACACATTTAATTAAAGTTTCAAGAGGATAAAAAAAGAAAAAAGACAGATGGAAATAAAATTCAGAAAGAAAACAGAGAATTTTCCAAAACTGGTGAGAAATATTAATCCTAGATTTCAGGAAACACAATGAATCACACTAGGACAAATAAAGAAATCCTCATCTAGATAAATCACAGTAAAAATATGGGACATCATATATAGAGCCAGAATGAAAAAAGATTTCTGGCCAAGGAATGACAATGAGAGTGACTGTAATAAATGACTTCTCATTTAAATGAGAATGGAATGGTTTCAAGAAGAGACTGGAATATAATGTGCTAAGAGGGAGAGGAAAACAAACCTTTCAGTATAGAATTTAATATCTAATGAAACCATCTTTCAAAAACAAGGACAAATTTAAAACACTGTTAGATGAACAAAATCTAATAGAGAACGCCACCTCACTTAAGGAACTTGTAAGGATAAACTTTAGGAATAAGGAGACTAATCCCATTTAAGATATAAGATGGAATGTGAATTTTCAACAAATGGCAATTATGAGTAAGTTTAAGCAAAATCAAGTAAATAAATATCTCTAACTTGAGGGATTATTAAAATTTTGAACAACTATAATAAGTAAGCCATGATGGGGGCAACTGAAGTCAAAGCATTTTTAGAGTATCTGTATTTTAAAGATTCTTATTAACATAATACTGAGTGTTCATGTTAAAACCTCAAAGTTTACTATTAATAAAGGGAAACAGAGCATATCACATCTACAATAATTAAATTTAAAAAATGAATGAGAAAAATCTTTCAATTATTTCAAAAGAAGGCAAAAAAGAAAAAAAAGGAGAAAGGCAAATGGTTAAAATAAATGAAAAATTTAAAATCATTAGAATATTGAATAATGAAAATACCAGATACTAAGACTTCATGACAAATAGATGGGGAAACATGGAAACAGTGACAGACTTTATTTTTTGGGGCTCCAAAATCACTGCAGATGGTGACTGCAGCCATGAAATTAAAAGACGCTTGCTCCTTGGAAGAAAAGCTATGACCAAGCTAGACAGCATATTATAAAGCAGAGATATTACTTTGCCAACAAAGGTCTGTCTAGTCAAAGTTATGGTTTTTCCAGTAGTCATGTATGGATGTGAGAGTTGGGCTAAAAAAGAAAGCTGAGCACTGAAGAATTGATACTTTTGAACTGTGGTGCTGGAGAAGACTCTTGAGAGTCCCTTGGACTGCAAAGAAGATCCAACCAGTCCATCCTAAAGGAAATCAGTCCTGAATATTCAATGGAAGGATTGATGCTGAAGCTGAAACTCCAATACTTTGACCACCTGATGCAAAGAACGACTCATCTGAAAAGACCCTGATGCTGGGAAAGATTGAAAGTGGGAGAAGAAGGGGATGACAAGAGGATGAGATGGTTGGATGGCATCACTGACTCAATGGACATGAGTTTAAGTAAACTTTGGGAGCTGGTGATGGACAGGGAGGCCAGGGGTGCTGCAGTCCATAGGGTTGCAAGGAGTCAGACACGACTGAGTGACTGAACTGAAGACTTGTAGGGTACAACGATCACAGCATTCAAACATTCTAGATGCTAATATTTGGGGGTGGGGTGAGCCCAACGCAAATAAAAAACAAAACCATAAATTAATAAAGCAGAAAATAAAGATACAACAGAAAATACAAACAAAGGCAAAAGTTCTTTATAAAGAGTAGTAAAACTGACACACTTTATGGGAAAATAATCAAGAGAAAAAAGAGAGCAGGCACAAATAAATAGCATTAGGGATGAAAAGGGGAACAAAACTACAGACAGCAGAGATTAAGATGATAAGGAAATATAATTAAGACTTTATGTCAATAAGCTGAACAGTAAGAGAATTTTTCCTAGATAAAACAGAAATGAACAAAAATTGATTCAAGAAGGAATAGAGGAGCTTCTAGGTTGGTGAACACACTGAGGTGGAGGTGGGGTGGAGGCCCACCCTCCAGGCACAGAAGCTATGCATTCCTCCTCAAATACGTTCTCCTATACATCTCCATTTGGCTGTTTCTGAGTTGTAGCCTTTATGATAAATGGTGACAGTAAGTAAAGTGCTTCCCTGAGTTTTATGAGCTGCTCTAGTGAATCCTGAATTCACAGCTGGCTGGACAGAAATGTGGGTAACCTGATCACCCTATTTGTGGCTGGTGTCTGAAATGAGGGCAGTTCTGCAGGACCAAAACTTTAAACCTGATGTTAAATTCATGTGGCTAGTGTCAAAAGTGAACTGAATTGCCAGTATCATGTTTGACAGATGTCAGGAAAGAAAAAAATACTCTCATTCAGTGTCAGAAAATGTGGGAGCTAATAGAATGACTTAGGTTTGTAGAAACATGTAGTCTGGGGAGAGAAATGATGAGGAGCAGGGCAGGGTATGAGGAACTGGAGAAACAATGAGGAGCAGGGCAGGGTATGAGGAACTGTTGACCCCTGGGAGGCCACATGGTTAATCACGGTATAGAGCAAACGCTGTGCTGAGATAAATCACTGAAGGTACAAGTTATTAATGGAATTTATTGATGGATCTAACTCCTGGGGAGTTGTTTCAATGGATGTATAAAGAAACCAGTAAGAAAAAAAGTGACACGTGCAATTCCTTGATTGATTGAGCTATAACAGCTAAAACAAAATTAAGAGAAACTGCAAGGTCAGATTTTGTTGCTGGGCAATCTAGCTTCAAACCTTCCCCCAAAGGGAACAATTATCTGGGGACAAAGGTCACCAAGGTTCACTGTGGGGGGTTGGAAGGGCAAAACCAAGAAACTACTGAGAACAGGGGCTTACTGTGAAGGAACTATCATTTCCTTTGTGGACTGGCACCACCAGCTTCCTGAAGAAGCTTTACTAAAGGACTAAGAAAGAAATTTAGGAGCAGTATATTCATTTTTAAATGCTGTAGAGTGGAAGGGTTGATGCAGGACCACAGCTAACTATGGGACAATCACAGATGGCTATCCATGACACAGACATCACAGTGGGTTATTCCGGTGAGAACAGCCAGCCTAGTGAACTGGATAAAAGCTACTATGTTATGTTATGTTTATATAAAGCTGTTATGTTTACACAAAAAACAGGGACTGCCTGACTCCCTCTAAAAATGTGAAGTAGAACACCCCAGATGAATTCACCCCATGAGCGGCTAAGCTTTCACTTTTCACTTTCTTGCATTGGAGAAGGAAATGGCAACCCACTCCAGTGTTCTTGCCTGGAGAATCCCAGGGTCGGGGTAGCCTGGTGGGCTGCTGTCTGTGGGGTCACACAGAGTCGGACCTGACTGAAGCGACTTAGCAGCAGCAGCAGAGGAGTGGAAAAGAGGAAAAAGAAAGAAAGGCGTCACAGGACTCATCCCCGAAGGATGGAAATCTGTGGATGGTTATTAAGAAATGGGATGAATAAAATGGGCATTGATGGGGTTGAAACAAAGGTCTTTTAAAAAATATATTTATTTATTTATTTATTTGGCTGCCTTAGGTCTTTGTTGCAGCACTCAGGCTTACTAAACCCATGTGGGATCTGAGCTCTTCCATCAGGGATCAAAATCATGTCCCCTGCATTGGAAAGTAGATCCCTAACCACTGGACCACCAGAGAAGTCCCTGAAACAAAGGATTTAACACAGTACTATCTGAGACTGGCTGGATCAAAGGGACCCTGCTGCTGCTGCTGCTAAGTTGCTTCAGTCGTGTCCGACTCTGTGCGACCCCATAGACGGCAGCCCACCAGGCTCCCCCGTCCCTGGTATTCTCCAGGCAAGAATACTGGAGTGGGTTGCCATTTCCTCCTCCAGTTCATGAAAGTGAAAAGTCAAAGTGAAGTCGCTCAGTCGTGTCTGACTCTTAGTGACCCCATGGACTGCAGCCTACCAGGCTCCTTCGTCCATGGGATTTTCCAGGCAAGAGTACTAGAGTGGGGTGCCATTGCCTTCTCCAGGGACCCTGATAGTACCCCTATATAAAATGGCGTTAAACTATTTGAGTGTATCTACCCCAGTATGGACAAATTTAAGACACAGGGAAAGCAAAGATTATAATGAGAAACCGTACAGGGTTACAGGCAGATTATGTGAGATGAAGACTGACAAGAAGGACCAAAGTCTCTTGGCTCAAACCCCCTGCTGGCTAAAATGATCAGGGAAGAGAAGTTTCTGGGACTCCTTTACTTGGATGGGACCGCATGCACTATGATACCAAAACCCTCTGGTAAAGTCTTAACACAGGCTACAATTAGATTGAGAGAATATGAAAAAAGTTAAGGTTGACTGGATTAAGGTTAAAGTCTGGGTGAAAACTGGAATCTTTCAACAGGCTTTGTTGTTGTTGTTCAGTCTCTAAGCTGTGTCCAGCTCTCTGCCACCCCATGGACTGCAACACGGCAGGCTTCCCTGTCCTTCACTATCTCCCAGAGTTAGTTCAAACTCATATCCATTGAGTCAGTGATGATATTCAACCATCTCATTCTCTGTTGCCCTCTTCTCCGCTTGCCCTCAATCTTTTCCAGAATCAGGGCCTTTTCCAATGAGTCAGCTCTTCATATCAGGTGGCCAAAGTATTGGAGCTTCAGCTTTAGCACTGGTCCTTCCAAGGAATTTTCAGGGTTGATTTCCTTAAGATTAACTGGTTTGATCTGCTTGCAGTCCAAGAGACTCTCAAGAGTCTTCTCCAGCAGCAGAATCCAAAAGCATCAATTCTTCTGTGCTCAGCTTTCTTTATGGTCCACCTCTCTCATTTATACATGACTACTGGAAAAACTATATGGACCTTTGTCGGCAAAGTGATGTCTCTCCATTTTATATCCTGTCTAGCTTGGTCATAGCTTTTCTTCCAAGGAGCAAGAGTCTTTGAATTTCATGGCTGCAGTCACCACCCACAGTGATTTTGGAGCACAAGGAAATAAAAGTCTGTCACTGTTTCCACTTTTCATCCATCTTATTTGTCACCAAGTGATGGGACTAGATACTATGATCTTTGCTTTCTGAATGCTGAGTTTGAAGCCAGCTTTTTCACTCTCCTTTTTCACCTTCATCAAGAGGTTCTTTAGTTCCTCTTCACTTTCTGCCATTAGAGTGGTATCATCTGCGTATCTAAGGTTGTTGATATTTTTCCCATCAATCTTGATTCCAGCTTGTGAGTCATCCAGCCCAGAATTTAGCATGATGTACTCTGCGTAGAAATTAAATAAGCAGGGTGGCCTCGATGTACTCCTTTCCCAATTTTGAACCAGTCTGTTGTTCCATGTCTGGTTCTAACTACTGCTTCTTAATCGGCATACACATTTCTCAGGAGGCAGTAAGGCAGTATTTCCATCTCTAGAAGAATTTTCCAGTTTCTTGTGATCCACACAGTGAAAGGCTTTAGCATAGTTAATGAAGCAGAAGTAGATGTTTTTCATGAATTCTCTTGCCTTTTCTATGATCCAGCAGTTGTCAGCAATTTGATCTCTGGTTCCTCTGCCTTTTCTAAATCCAGCTGTACATCTGGAAGTTTTCCATTCATGGACTGCTGAAGCCAAGCTTGAAGGATTTTGAGCATAATCTTGGTAGTATATGAAATGAGTGCAGCTGTATAGTAATTTGAACATTCTTTGGCATTGCTTTTCTTTGGTATTGGAATGAAAACTGACCTTTTCCAGTGCTGTGGCCACTGCTGAGTTTTCCAAATTTGCTGGCATACTGAGTGCAACACTTTAGAGGCATCATCCTTTAGGATTTGAAATAGCTCAACTGGAATTCCATCCCCTTCACTAGCTTTGCTCATAGTGATACTTTCTAAGGCCCACTTGACTTCACACTCCAGGATGTCTGGCTCTATGTGAGTGACCACACCACTGTGGTTATCTGGGTCATTAAGACATTTTTTGTACAGTTCTTCTGTGTATTCTTGCTACCTCTTCTTAATATCTTCTTGCCATTTCTACCCTTTTTTTTTTGTGCCCATCTTTCCAAGAAATGTTCCCTTGGTATCTCTAATTTTCTTGAAAATATCTCCATTTTTTCCCATTGTATTGTTTTCCTTTATTTCTCTGCATTGTTCACTTAAGAAGGCTTTCTTATCTTTCTTTGCTAGTCTCTGGAATTCTGCATTCAGTTGGGTATATATTTCCCTTTCTATTTGCCTTCTGCTTCTCTTCTTTTCTCAGCTATTTGTAAGGCCTCCTCAACAACCACCTTGACTTTTTGCATTTCTTTTTCTTGGGGATGGTTTTGATCACTACCTCTTGCACAATGTTACGAAGCTCTGTCCACAGTTCTTCAGGCACTCTGTTTACCAGGTCTAATTCCTTGAATCTACTCAAACTCTACTGTATAATCATAAGGGATTTGACTTAGGTCATATCTGAATGGCCTAGGTTTTCCTGGTAGATCAGACAGTAAAGAATCTGCCTACAATGCAGGAGATCCAGGTTTGATCCCTGGGTTGGGAAGACCCCCTGGAGAACAGAATGGCAACCCACTCCAGTATTCTTTTTATTTTTTTAGTCTCATATGTTTTGGGGGTTTCCCTGCTATCTCAGATGGTAAAGAATCTGCCTGCAATGCAGCAGATCTAGGTTTGATTCCCAGATCGGGAAGATCCCCTAAAAAAGTGAACGGCAACCCACTCCAGTATTCTTGCTTGGAGAATCCCATGAACAGGAGAGCCTGGCGGGCTACAGTCCATGGGGTCTTCTGCCCACGAGGTCACACAGAGTTGGACATGACTGAACAACTCACACTTTCACATTCACTGAATGGCCTAGTGGTTTTCACTACTTTCTTCAATTTGAGCCTGAAGTTTGCAATAAGGAGCTGGTGATGTGAGCCACAGTTAGCTCCAGATCTTGTTTTTGTTCACTGTGTAGAGCATCTCCTTCTTCGGCTGCAAAGAATATAATCAATCTGATTTCAGTACTGACCATCTGGTGAAGCCCATGTGTAGAATTGTCCACAGGCTTACTTCAATGGTTTATAGGAATAGATACTATGTCTAAACAGGATAGATACTATCTATAGATACTATACTAAAGATAGATACTATACTAAAGATACTATGTCTTCCCCAAACATAAAACAGATGGCATGTCAACTACCATCCAAACAATATTAATTGGACATCAATGCTAAATGAGAACAAGACTGCCTAAGCCCGTACAGTGTTGCAGACAAGAAGCTGAAGTCTGGAAACAAACTCTGTACAGCAGCTCTACAGAGAACACAGACTGGCACTTATGGCAAAAGCCTGTGATTGACTCCCAGTGACAAAAAACAACTGGGATTCTGGACTGGAGAACTTCCATTTGAGAGGCAATCACTAGCCTGCTACTGCACATTGGTCTAAATTGCCCCTATAAACTGAAAGACAAAATGATACTGAAACCCTATATAATCACAGTGTCTTGGGTGATCAGAAAAACACTCTAATGAGGAAGACAATGCACACAATATATAGAATCTTGTTAGGAGGAAAATACAAGGAAGAGATACAACCAAGAGCTTTTTTTCCCAGAGAACTGACTCTGGAACTGAGTGAGGAGGTACCAGATTATATTGTCACTTGGACAGCATAAATATTTCTCAACTGACCAACATAGAGCTTCTTGGTTATAGGTGACAGATTCAAGGTGAATGGCCAGTACTTTGATTGAAGCAGGTAAACACAAATGGGCTCAGTGGACTGACTTGCATGCTGTTTTCTTAGCAGTGATGGAAGAACTAAACAATGGTAAAAGTCCGTGTGTGTGTGCTAAGTTGCTTCAGTTGTGTTCAACTCTCTGTGGCCCCATGGACTGTAGCCCGCCAGGCTTCTCTGTCCATGGATTCTCCAGGCAGGAATACTGGAGTGGGTGCTATGCCCTCCTCCAGGGGATCTGCTGACCCAAGGATCAAACCTGCAGCTCCTGTGCCCCCTGCATTGCAGGCAGATTCTTTACTGCTGAGCCACCTGGGAAACCCGAAAGTACATATGCTTAGGTTTTTACTGACTCATGCACAGTGGAAAACTGGACTACTAAAAGGATGTCTGTGTAAGGTGCAGCCACATGGAAATCCCTCTGGGAATCCATGGACCACATTAAATAGGACATGCTAACGCTCATCAGAAGAACCCACTTTCAGGTTTGGGAGGTAACTGTGACCCCGAAGTGGACCTTTTGGTACACTCCCTTGAAATGCCCACCTAGAGACTTCAGCAATGCAGAGATGGGCTGAATATATACATAATCTTATAACCTCTGAGGCACAAATTGCCAACAAGAACTATTTTGTCTGCTAACAAGAGAGACAGAGGCTGCAGATGGCTGTGGGGAAGATTCCCCAGAGGGGAAGGCCCTGCTACACACAGCCAGCAAGTAGATTACACTGGATTAATGCCAGCGGCCCTGGTGGGAGGGCTGTAAATGGGTCCTACCAGGAATAGATGCTTCAGATTGGGCTTTGCAGTCTGAAGTAGATGCAAATGCTTAAAATACTAGGAGAGGAGTGGAACAGAAGATACTCTAACAATGTGGGCTGACAAGTTACACATTTTCAGAGTATGGGACACAACATGATTCACAGCACACAGGGTCCAACAGTGGGTAAAGAGATACCACATCAAACAGACATACGATACTGTTTATCACCCTCACAGTAATGGCTTAACTGAGAGTTAGAACAGGCAGGTGAAACATCTGCTGTCTAAAAGGGCAAGACAGACAAAAGCATAAAGGGCTTATATGCCTTTGCAAGTGTGTGATCACACTCAACTACTATACAGATACCTCTGTGCTTCCCAGGGCATTGCCCTGGGAGACATTTTCATACAACAGGGTGACAGACTGAACTAAGCAGTAATAACAATGGGACCAGTAATATGCCAACATTGTCTTAACTGTTAGGATCCTTGTGCTATAAGGGATCACAGTCAAAAACCAGGGAATGGTCTGTGGTATAACAAAAATATTTGACTTTTGTCCCCAGTTGATGATAGTGACAATGATGATGATGATAATGATGACAGAGGAGGAGTGGGAGGGAGATGGGAGAGGAGAAATCACTTCAATTCAGTTCAGTCAGTTGGGTCCAACTCTTTGCAACTTCATGAACTGCAGCACGCCAGGCCTCCCTGTCCATTACCAACTCCTGGAGTTTACTCAAATTCATGTCCACTGAGTCAGTGATGTCATCCAACCATCTGAGTCAGTTCTTTGCATCAGGTGGCCAAAGTATTGGAGTTTCAGCTTCAGTATCAGTCCTTCCAGTGAATAGTCAGGGAATACTGATTCCCTGAATTCAAAGGAAATATTCAAAGGGAATACTTATTTCCTTTAGGATTGACTGGTTGGCTCTCCCCGCTGTCCAACGGACTCTCAAGAGTCTTCTCCAGCACCACAGTTCTAAAGCATCAATTCTTTGGCACTCAGCTTTCTTTACAGTCTAACTCTCACATCCTACATGACTACTGGAAAAACCATAGCTTTAACTAGATGGATCTTTGTTGGTAATGTCTCTGCTTTTTAATATGCTGTCTAGGTTGGTCATAGCTTTTCTTCCAAGGAGCAAGCATCTTTGAATTTCATGGCTACAGTCACCATCCGCAGTAATTTTGGAGCCCAAGAAAATAAAGTCTCTCACTGTTTCCATTGTTTTCCCATCTATTTGCCATGAAGTGATGGGACCAGATGCCAAGATCTTAGTTTTCTGAATGTTGAGTTTTAAGCCAGCTTTTTCACTCTCTTCTTTCACTTTCATCAAGAAGCTCTTTAGTTCTTTGCTTTTTGCCAAGAGGGTGGTGTCATCTGCATATCTTATGTTACTGATATAGAAAAACCTAAATAAACCATTAAAGATACTACTCTGGTACTTAACATCTTTCCAACAAGACCAAACAGACTGATAGGTTCCCTCAAATAGTCACGGATCAAACAATGACAATCTTAAATGAATTCTTCTCCATTTTATCTTCCAGAGCAAAATGGAATACTTTTCAACTCACTCTATGAAGCTGCTGCTGCTGCTAAGTCACTTCAGTCGTGTCCGACTCTGTGTGACCCCATAGACGGCAGCCCACCAGGCTCCCCCGTCCCTGGGATTCTCCAGGTAAGAACATTGGAGTGGGTTGCCATTTCCTCCTCCAATGCATGAAAGTGAAAAGTGAAAGGCAAGTCGCTCAGTCATGACCGACTCTTCGCGACCCCATGAACCACAGCCTACCAGGCTCCTCTGTCCATGGGATTTTCCAGGCAAGAGTACTGGAGCTAGAATAATCTTAATACCAAAAACCAGGTAAGATAGTACAAGAAATAAAAATAAGCCAAATCAATCAAATACATAGATGCAAAACTTCTAATCAAAATATCAGCAAGCCATAAGTGAAAACCATGACCAAGGCAGGTTTGTCACAGGATTATAAGGGTGGAATGTACATTTTTCATCTTACTAAATGATTAAAGTGAGAAAAACAAGATCACCTTACTTGATGCAGAAAGAATATTCAATATACAACATGCATTCATGATTTTTAAAAACTTTGAACATTCTAGGGATAAATGAAAAGTCTTTAATCTGGTAAAGATATTTACCAGAAACACCATAGCAAATGTTAAGAGTGAAGCATTAAAAGGATTCTTTTTAACATCAGGAAAAAGACAGGGATGTCTGCTACTATCAATTCCATTCTGCACAGTACTGAAAAGCCTAGTTAGGACTATAAGACAAGAAAAAAAAGGTGACAAAGATAGAAAATTAAGAAATATAACCATCAATATTTGTACCTTGTCATTTACTTTGTTGTCATAAATCTTTACCTAGAGACACTAGAGAAAGCCCTTATAAATGGAGAGACATACCATTTTCATGAAGGGGAGGATAATACTCTAAATATGTTAATTGTCTCAAAACTAGATTCAATGAAACTTCAATAAAAAAGAGGTGGTGAAGAGAACTATCCTACAAGATTCTGAGACTTACTGTAAAGCCGTAGTAATTACAACAGTGTGATTTAGTACAGGGACTGGAAAACTGGCAGAATAAACTGACTGTCCAGAAATACATACAGGAACTTCATATACAGAAACTTATACAAGACAGAAGTGGCACTGCAGATCAGAGTGAAGGAGAATGGTTTATCTAATAACTAGCATAGAATATTCAGTTACAGATATTTCTAAAATATTAAGTTTGATCTCTTATTCACAACATAAACAAAAATCGATTTCTTACCAACTAAGGCCTTACATGCTAAACACAACTTTAAAACATTTAGGAAAAAATGTAGACCATTTTTATGAACTCAGAATAGAGAAGGATTTCTTAAATAGAACACAAAGTTAATTCACAAGGAAGATCAATAAATTGGAATTTATGATTAATTCATAATTATTCTTAATTCATCAAAAGATCCCTAGAAGAAAATTAAGAACACAAACTGGAAGGAGATATGTACTAGTCATATAACTGACCAAGTTTCTTGAATATGTAATAAAAATTTATTAAGAAAAATTTCTTAAGTTTTCATTTACTACAAGGTAAAACTAATACTATAAAGATATTGGCCTAAGCTGTTAAAATTCTAATGCTTTTTGGATACTGGACAGGGGAATCCATTTTTTGCCATCAAAATATCAAGTCTGCTTTTATGATTTATCAGCTCCATAATAAATAAGCTATAAAGTTTAGTTGAGCATAACTAGCAATCTGTGTTTAGAAGGCTCCCAACGTCTTCAAGAAAATTTCAAGCAGCTTCTACTTTCTGAAAACGTTAATTCACGCACAGTTTGCAAAGGGAGGAGAGGGAGAGGAGCACTGTGAAGGCTCACAGGCAGCCAGTGCAGCGTGGGCTGTGAGTAACTGCTTATTTCCACTGTGAAGAATCAAAGGACGTAAGCAAGGTCCAAAAATGTCCTGAGACTTTAATTACTGGTATCAAAAGTTAGACCCTGCTGTTTAAATTCTTTTCATTCTTCCACTGTTTCTTTGAAAAGATGATCAGACTCCAGTCTTCCCACTGTCTTGCTCCAGGTATTTGTAGGCCTCAAAGAAAAGTACTCTTTTCTGATTCGGGGTTCTAAAAAAGAGTTTTTACCTCTTGGATTCCTTCTCCGCTTAAAATGTCTAGCCAGTTACCACTGCAAAGTGACTGTGATTTACACACTTTCGAAACAACAGACTGGGTAGATTTATATGGGCTGTGGACAAGAATTTCAAATCAGTCTAGAAAGACATCTTCATCACTGAAATCCATCTATACTTTTATTCACTTTGGGTTTTCATAGTAATTGTTCAACATTTGCAATGTTTTTAAATCGTATGACATCAGTGAACAAGAAATGATCAGATATTATTTAAAACCCTAAAATACAGTCAGGAGAAATGAAAAATGGCACCAGGGTACAGATCAACCCAACAACTCTTAGTTCATTCCTTTCTCTAATGGGAGAAGTGAAGTAAAGTGAAGTAAACGTTGCTCAGTTATGTCAGACTCTTTGCAACCCCATGAACTATACAGTCCATAAAATTCTCCAAGCCAGAATACTGGGGTGGGTAGCCTATCCCTTATCCAGGGGATCTTCCCAACCCAACAATCAAACCCAGGTCTCCCACATTGCAGGCAGATTCTTTACAGCTGAGCCACCAGGGAAGCCCAAGAATACTGGAGAGGGTAGCCTGTTCCTTCCCCAGTGGATCTTCCCAACCCATGAATTGAACTGGGGTCTCCTGCTGTTAAAATCTGCATTTACACAGATAATCTACAATTATTTAATGTGGAACCTTTACAAAAGACCCTCAGAGGTGAGTTTATAATTTAAAAATAAATACTGAGACACAGGGACTTCTCTGGTGGTCCAGTAGTTAAGACTCCCAAGTTTCTACTGTAGGAGGCATGAGTTCAAACCTTGGTCAGGGAACTAAGGTCCCATATGCTGGGCAGTGCGGCCAAAAAAATTTAAAAAAATGAAAATTAAAAAAAATAAATAATGAGATAGATAAGGAGAGGTTAAACGCAGTGTCCAATATAGCTAACATGTGGGTAAGAATTTTGGAGAAAGACAGATCCAAGCCCATTCTCAGCTCTACCACGTTACCCAATAGCTATGTGATCTTGGGTAGGTTACTAAGCTTCCCTGAGCATTAATTTCCCCCTTCATTAAAAGCATGGGCAGTAATAACTCACTGTTGAGAGGATTAAGTGTTGGGGGAAAAATAAAAATGTACAAGGCATTTTAACATGTAATTCCTAATAAAAACTGATTTCTGTGAATGACTAGAAAATTATAAGGTATGACACTTTAAAAAATATATATATATGTAGAATTCTACAATCTCAGGATTCACTCCTCAGCATCGAGGACCAAGTTACAAAGAACAACAACAACTACTAAACTCATTTGAGTACAAAAACATGCTAATAAATACTGTCTTCTTAGTTTGAAATTGAAATAAATGTGTAGACATTAATCAACTGTAACTTTTCAACAGACTCCATAAACTAAATGGAATAAGCTAATGAAGTAGAGCAGAAAGATAGTGCAAAAGCATCAAGACATAAAGTGCTATTTAAAACAGAAAGTGTGAATATGAAGGGTTTTTTCCTTTAAAAAACATGATTTTCAGTATAAGAGAAAGTTTAAGTTCTTAACCCTGAAACAAATGCCTGGACAATTTAACAGTTAATATTTTAAGTGCAGTAATATGTCAGAGACATTAAAAAGCAGAGACATTACTTTGCTGACAAAGGTCCATCTAGTCAAAGCTATGGTTTTTCCAGTAGTCATGTAGGATGTAAGAGTTGGACTATGAAGAAAGCTGAGTCCCAAAGAATTGATGCTTTTGAACTGTGGTGTTTGGAGAAGACTCTTGAGAGTCCCTTGGACTGCAAGGAGATCCAACTAGTCCATCCTAAAGGAAATCAGTCTTGAATATTCACTGGAAGGACTGATGCTCAAGCTGAAACTCCAATACTTTGGCCACCTGTTGTGAAGAACTGACTCATTGGAAAAGACCCTGATGCTGGGAAAGATTGAAGGCAGGAGGAGAAGGGGACGACAGAGGATGAGATAGCTGGATGGCATCACTGACTCAATGGACATGAGTTTGAGAAAGCTCCGGGGGTTGGTGATGGACAGGGAGGCCTGACGTGCTGCAGTCCATGGGGTCACAAAGTGTTGGACATGACTGAGCAACTGAACTGAACTGAACATGTCAGAATTTCGCAACTTAAGATGTGCATAATTTATAAAGGATTATGTAGGACTGATAAAACTGATAATAATTACAACAACACTGGCCATCGTTTAGTCAGCCCAGATTTCTCACTTTGTCAGAATGAATCAGTGAGAGAGGAAGGAAAAAACCTGTTATCTCCATAAAGATGAACTGACTGACACATAGGAAGATTATGTATCTTGTCCAAGGTTCAGTTAGCAAGTTACAGAACAGAGATTTGAACTCATGATTGTTTTCACTTCAAAAATCAATATTCTTCCAATACCAAATTGCTTCCCTAGGTAGAACAGGACATGGAACTAAATGATTGGGAAGATCTCTTTAAAATTTAGGATCTAAAATTCTTTTTACTAATAAGCTAATAAACCTGAAAGTATTAAGCTCCAAGCCCTTGCCCCTCCAAGCAACTCTCTAATCCCAATCCTTTCAGGGAAAAAAGGAAGACATTGAAAAGAAGAGAGAATTACTTAACATTAAATATTTTGGATACCAAAGGGTGATCTGCAGGTAATGACCAGCACTAAGAAAGTGAGAGCACAAGTACAGGAAAGAATTTAAATTAGTCATTAGAGAAGAACTTCCTGACAACCAAAGCTGAGACACTGGAGCACATTACCAGAGAACACGATGAGGATAAACGGAAGAAAATGCAACCTCGTGAAGGGCTGTCAACACACAAACAGTGTCCACATACACACGAGATGGGGAAGTACAAATACAGCCTACTTGGCTCAGCCTCATTTATAATTTAAAATAGAAAAGAAAAAAAAGTAAACTGGTAAAATAAGCTTGACAGCCACAGTCAGAAGACTGCACTACAGTTCTGCCAGCCTAAATACAAGTTAGCAAAATGCTAAACTAAATATTTGTGTCACATTTTTCGAAAAACCCATCAATGCACAGGTACTATTTTACATTTTCTGTCAATTCACTATCCAAAAAACACAGCATCTCTATCTCCTCTGCAAATTCAGGTTCAGACTGGAACCAGTGCTTTAGTCTAGGCTCAACATTAGTCATTGCAAATGCACTGGTAAAATAAAACCCAAATTGTTTGTTTCTAAAGTATGTTTTGGGAGAATTTTGAATGAAAAGCATCACAACGATAGCTTCCTTTGGGATTAAAAACAAAACACAAAGACTCCATATAACTTCAGTGGAACTGTTAGACCTAGGAGAACTGTGTCTGTTTCACATGCCTGTACCCCTTCTCTCACTCCATGAAATCACCCATAGGCAAAGATCCAAAGGTAATTACCTTAGAAAGCTTCAGAGTTAACAATTCTGTCTGTCCCTTTCCAGTGTCAGCTGAGTTTTGATGTGAACCTTTACTAATCCATAAAAAAAAAAAAGCGAGCGAGCGAAGTCTACACGGTCTTGGTAGTAAGAGGATTCTCTCACTTTTATTATAAAGAGAAATATGCTTCTTTTACAATGAATATGTATAATCAGGAAAAAAGGGTTACTTCCATTAAAAAAATAAACATATGCAAATCAGCCAAGCTAATGCTTTTATATTCCCCCCCTCCCTTTTTTTTTCTCTACAGCCACTGTCACCTAAAAGAGAAGTAACCTCTTGGCATCTGGTCCTCCCTAAAACCCTCTCCTTTTACACAAGACAGAAAAGACTTCTGACCATCAATTATTTGGCTCTAATAATATACCCCAGTAGCTGACAGCATAAGCAGTTGATTTTGGGAGACCTCAACTTTAGGGCAGACCTACCTTGTGAATAGAGAAGGATCTGCATCTCTAGAAGAACACAGGTAAACACCTGCACCAGGTTCTCCAGGCCCAGGAGCTCGAAGACCTCTCGGAGAGGGTAATCGGAGAGGGGGAGTTCACTGAGCCCCGGCCTCTGGCAGATGACAGGTTCATAAACACCATAAAATTTCAGTGATCTCCCTGGAGGTGGAAGGGGTACCTCATAGAGAATATTATGGATGTAGCTCTCAAGAGGCAAAGGTGGTGGCTGCTGTGAGGTAACTGCCTTGTACAGTTGGATGAGGAATTTCTTGCAGGCCTGCATGAAAGGGAGTGGTGTGATCAAACATATACTTTTTGAAACATACAGGGTGTCTCTGCTGATGTCATAGGAGTTGTATCGCTGGAGTTTCAAAAGGGAAGTTGTATCTCCTTCGTCAATACTGCTCGCCAGTGAATCCATGCTGCAGGAGGATGAAGCGTACACACTGCTGTAATGCTCTGCATTGTGCATCTGGTAGAGTGTCTGCATTGCTGTGCAGATTTGCTTACTTGTAACTTCTTCATAAAAAGTGAGAACAAAACCGTAGGTACGAGAACCATCTTCCCGGGTAATTATAAATGAGTGGAACTGAGGGTCTTTGTTGTCAGTTTGTGTTCTGAAAGACAGCCCTTTAGGCATGCACAACTGTGGAAGAAGGAGAAGAAGAGCATCAGAAGGCAATATATGAACAAATTCAAACCAGAGAAAAATGGTTGTGAAGTTCTATCTCAGCTTATGACCTTCATTAAGTCACGTAACTTCTCTGAGCCTTAGTTTCTTTATCTATGACATCTGTGGCATCAGTGACTTTAAGACAAAATATGCAAGGACACTTTACAAATATTTAATATTTAAGGAATATTTTTAGAGTAAAGTTGATAATGTTTCAGAGGAATACAGAAACAGGTGAAGGTTCATTTGATAAATGGAAAAAAGTTAAAACACAGAATAATAAAAACAAAAGTATAATTTTTGCTCTTTTGAACAATATGATACTTTGTCCTTAGAAAAAATAAATGAAAACGAATTAATTTTTCTTTACTGAAGCAGAAGGGTAGAACCAAGACACTTCAGATTATTTCCAGCAGAGATTATGCCCCAGGTCTTGGGAACCACCCAGGATTGAGTCAAATTTGAGAATAAAATTACCTGAAGACTTAAAGATGCTATATTTAAGATACTTTATAAAGCATAAAAAATTAGAATTGAGTCTAAAGCAGTTTAAACAAGAAAAATTATAGAAAATTTAAAATATACTAAGGAAAACAGAATTGTAATTCAACTATCCTAAAATCATGATCATTATTAATTTTTCTATTATTCCTTTCTACTTTTGTATTACAATATGCTTTCTGCATAGAAATAATTTTACCATACATTATGACTTTTTTCTTTTATTTCAGATTTAATCATCGATCTTCTAAAATTTAAAAGTTCTCCCAAATCCCCACATTACCAAAAAATTTAATTCCCTTAAGAGTTATGACTTTCATTCAAACTGTGAACAAACACTTATTAACCACCTTTCTGAGCTAGGCCCTATGATAGTGATCAACGGTGAGAAATACAGTTTCTGCTCCCCTGAGTTTCCAGTGCAATAAGGACAACAGACTATAAAATATATATATATAAACTAAAAACTATGGGCAGTGCTGTGATAGGGTAAACATAGGCTGCTAGGAAAAACACAATAGGAGGACATAATTGAGAAAAGAGGGAGCTGCTGTTGCTGCTAAGTCGCTTCAGTCACGGCCGACTCTGCGACCCCACAGACGGCAGCCCACCAGGCTCCCCCATCCCTGGGATTCTCCAGGCAAAACACTGGAGTGGGTTGCCATTTCCTTCTGCAATACGTGAAAGTGAAAGTGAAGTCCTCAGTCGTGTCCGACTCTTAGCGACCCCATGGACTGCAGACTACCAGGCTCCTCCGTCCATGGATTTTCCAGGCAAGAGTACTGGAGTGGGGTGCCATTGCCTTCTCCAAAAGAGGGAGCTATCATGGTTTAAAAGGCACTTTCCTGGCAGATCAGTGATAAAAAAATCTACCTGTCAGAGCAGGAAACACAGGTCTTATCCCTGGGTGAGGAAGATCCCCTGGAGAAGGAAATGGTAACCCACTCCAGTATTCTTGCCTGGGAAATGTCATGGACAGAGAAGCATTGGTGGGCTACAGTCCATGGGGTTGCAAAAGAGTCGGACATGATTTCAGTTCAGTTCAGTTCAGTCACTCATCGTGTCTGACTCCCCATGGACGGAGCACACCAGGCCTCTCTGTCTATCCCCAACTCCCGGAGCTTGCACAAACTCATGTCCATCAAGTCAGTAATGCCATCCAATCATCTCATTCTCTGTCATCCCCTTCTCCTCCCGCCTTCAATCCTTGCCAGCATCAGGGTCTTTTCCAATGAGTCAGTTCTTTGCATCAGGTGGCCAAAGCTTGAGCATCAGTCCTTCCAATGAACATTCAGGACTGATTTCCTTTAGCATGGACTGGTTGAATCTCCTTGCAGTCCAAGGGACTCTTAAGAGTCTTCTCCAACACCACAGTTCTAAAGCATCAATTCTCTGGCGCTCAGCTTTCTTTATAGTCCAACTCTTACATCCTACATGACTACTGGAAAAACCATAGCTTTGACTAGATGGACCTTTGTCAGAAAAGTAATGTCTCTGCTTTTGAATATGCTGTCTAGGTTGGTCATAGCTTTTCTTCCAAGGAACAAGTATCTTTAAATTTCATGGCTGCAGTCACCATCCACAGTGATTTTGGAGCCCAAAAAGATAAAGTCTCTCAGTTTCCATTGTTTCCCCATCTATTTGCCATGAAGTGATGGGACCAGATGCCATGATCTTAGTTTTCTGAATGTTGAGTTTTAAGCCAGCTTTTTCACCCTCCTCTTTCACTTTCATCAAGAGGCTCTTTAGTTCCTCTTTGCTTTCTGCCATAAGGGTGGTGTCATCTGCATATCTGAGGTTATTGATATTTTTCCTGGCATTCTTGATTCCAGCTTGTGCTCCATCCAGCCCAGCATTTTGCATGATGTACTGTGCATATGAGTTAAATAAGTAGGGTGACAATATACAGCCTTGATGTACTCCTTTCCCAATTTGGAACCAGTCTGTTGTTCCATGTCCAGTTCTAACTATTGCTTCTTGACCTGCATGCAAATTTCTCAGGAGGTAGGTAAGGTGGACATGACTTAGTGACTAAAAATTACAAATGACCAGGCAAAAAAAATGAAGGAAGCCTAAGTGGAGATCTGAGGATAAGTACAGGTGTTAATGAGATGAAATGAAGATAGAGAGGGCACGGGCAAAAGCCCAGAAGACAGAACGTGAGGTTCACTGTGGTTGGGGAGCAGAATGAAAGGTGTGGGGAGGGGAGAGAGACTGCAGGAGATACTGAACCCCAAAGGCCTTGGAGAGTCACAGCAGAAGTCTGAGGAGGGGGATGAGAAACCTCTGGAGGGTTTTCAGCAGGACAGGGACAGAAACAGAGTGCTGCTTAGCACATCAACCTTCCGGCATGTGAGGGCGGTGGCGTCCCCAGAGGTTCTAGGGAGGCAGCAGGAATGCTCAGAGCCTCAGAGTTACCCTTGACTCCTTTCTTTCTCGCTCACTCCATTACCCAATCTACCAAAAAAGACCAGTTCTACCTTCAAAGATATATTCAGGAACAAATTACTTCCATCATTACTCTTACTGCTCTAATCTAAGCCATACTCTTCTCTCATCTGGATGACTATTTAATATAATAGCCTGTTAACCCATCTCCTTGCTTTTGTCCTTGTCCTCAATAACCTGCTCCCCATAGAGCAGCCGAAGTATATGTTCAATTTTGCCACTATTCAAAACCCTCCAATGGTCTCTCATACTGTTAGAAGGTGAAATCTTCACACTACAAGGCCCCTGTAAGGCCCTACATCACTCGGCCCCAGCAGCTCTTGCTTCACCCTCCACTGCTCTTCAGCTCACCTACTCTGCTGTGGGCCTTCAGACAATCCTAGTCCTCAGCCTTCAATCCACTCTGACACCTGCTAGAACAGAGGAGGGCTACTCTGCCAAACACTACCCGAACTGCAGATTTGTAAGCAGAATGATGGCTTTGTTGTTTTAAATGAAGAGACTACAGCCTTCAAGTCAAATCCAATCTGCCACATGCCTTGAAAATAAAATCTTATTGGTACACAATCGCACTCCCTTTAAGCACTGTCTAGCTGCTTCTGCACTACAAGAAGAGCTGAATCACTGTGACAGAGACTGCATGGCCCACAACACTCAGCTATTTACTATCTAGCCCTTTGTGTGTGGGAAAAAAAACAGCAAGTCTATGTTTTAAGTCACTTAAGTAACACTGAGACGGTTTGTTATGCAGCTTACCCAAAACACTTCCTTACTTCCTGTAAGTCTCCATATAACTACCTTAAAGAGGCCTTAATTTATCTTTCCATAAAAAAATAGTGTTTTCATCCCATACATGCCATTAAAATGTCACTTCTCCTCTAAAAAGCTTTTACTGAATGAAGCAGTTAAAGCCTTGTACCACAGTATATGTACATTGCATATGTATGACACACATCAGTAGTTTCTCTAATTTTGTTTCATCTCTAGACTGAAAAACTACTCATGGACTGGTAATAGCTTTAACCATTCAAGAGTACCACACATGGAACAATATAGTATTTGGGCCATAATAAATGGTGACTGATAAAGGTAAAAAGCAAAAACTGTGACCCTCAGCATAAATATCTCAGTGAAAATGTCTTTACATTTCACATCACTGAACATGAGAACTAGAAACAGCTATAGTAGCTTTAATCATTATTATTATATGTATGTTGACAAAAATTAAATTACTGTGTATATTTGGGCAGAATAAGATATAGATTTAGATAAAACACATGACTATCTGGATTTGTTGGGGGGAAATTTTGCTTATTCCTACTCTTGGAGAAAAAGGCCATGGCAAGATATTTTCATAATTTGGCCTTTAGATGAAGGTTGCTTTCATTTTACCAAGTCAATGAGATCCTCTACTGATTGTGAATGAACACTCACCTGACACATTTACTAGAGCCCATACAGGTTATAGGAAGGATAATCTGAATCAGTCCTGCCTCAGGCTAAGCTCAAACCTGCACAGCACAGTGCATGGCATATATAAGTGTCTTTTAAACGAATGAATAAATCAACGAACAAGAAAACAATCAAAAACAACAGCTCAGGGTGCAGGATCAGATTTAGTTCATCTCTTCATTCAGTCCATAGTTCTCTTTATACATCAAGTAGACAATACAGAAACATAGTGACCTCCAAAGTCAACAGAAAGACTTAATTTAATTGACAGGCCTTCCCAACATCATAAACCATTAAATTCAAGTTCAAACTGTTTTTGAAGAGCTGCCAAATATTCCCTTAATGGTCTGTAGCTTTCTTTAGCATGCATTCAAACATTTACAGGAAAAGCTTGCCAAAAGCTGTGCCCAAAGTGAAGAATGACTTTCTATGCTACAGATAACAGATGTAAGAATTTTTAAACTCTCCTACAAATAAAAAAAAAAAAGTAAGAATTATATTTCTAATCTGGGAACCATAGTTTGAAAATGCTATTGTTTTTTCATTTTTAAAAGTGAGAATCATATGACTTGTTTATTTTTCATAATTCTAAGCTATAAATCAAGATTTGCTCACCATGACAATCAATACTTTTTGTCCTCTAATACTGATGTTTATTAACAATATCGTCTCCCCACCCTACTCTCATGACAACTAAAAAATTTAAGAGCTGTTACTGCTAACCAGATTGTCACTGGCTAGATTACTTGAGCCACAGTAGGCTCACAATGCTATCTGTGTACCTTTCTTGGTTTGAGTGACCAAATATCCTTATTATCTCTCTGGACTCTTTTAGTCAGTGTGGCTAGAACTGTAACAATTTTTTCCCCATTTTCTATGGCTCTATTGATCCCATTCCTTCTCTCTTATGCTACAAATAAAAGCTACTTAGAAAACTCTTAATGAGTCAGTTAGTTTTCTGTTCCTTCCTTCTTTCCTTCTCTTTCCCTTCTTCATTTAATAAACATTTACTTTATGTCATATATTGCATTAAATCTTGATAACTCAGAAGACAAATAAGATAAGTTTTTACTTCTGGGAGCTTACAGTCTAATAGGAAAGAGAAACATATAAACCAACAGTTACAAAATAATGTGATCCCTATTGCTAAAGAGTATGTTCAACATGTTTCAGGAACAGAGAAGACAGAGTACCTATTCCTGCTTAAGAGATAGTTTTGCAGTGGAAGTGATACCTGATCAAAGATGGGGAAGTGAAGTTCTGTAAGCAAGCATATTGTCTTTCATTTATTTAATGGTCTGAACCTAAACTACGTGCAAAGCTAAACATATGGTAGTTTAGTCGCTAAGTGGTGTCTGACTCTGCAACCTCATGGAATGTAGACCGCCAGGCTCCTCTGCCCGTTGGATTTTCCAGGCAAGAATGCTGGCTGCTGCTGCTACTGCTGCTAAGTCACTTCAGTCGTGTCCGACTCTGGGTGACCCCACAGACGGCAGCCCACCAGGCTCCCCCATCCCTGGGATTCTCCAGGCAAGAACACTGAAGTGGGTTGCCATTTCCTTCTCCAATGCCTGAAAGTGAACAGTGAAAGGGAAGTCGCTCAGTGGTGTCCGACTCTTTGCGACCCCATGGACCGCAGCCTACCAGGATCCTCTGGTCCACGGGATTTTCCAGGCAAGAGTACTGGAGTGGGGTGCCATCGCCTTCTCCCAAGAATGCTGAAGGGGAGGGGACTGCATTTCCTTCTCCAAGGGATCTTCCCAATCCAGGGATCAAACCTGCATTTCCTGCTAAGCAAGTGAATTCTTTAACTCTAAGCCACCTATCGCAATGAATAACAGTGTGTTCCTGTCCCAATGGTTCTTACTTTATAGCAGGAGATAAAGATTAGGACAACCAGCTATATAATTAATTAACTGTAACTGTAATGGTGCTACAAAAAGGTATAAGGTGCCAAGAGAACTTAAGGGGACCTGGCTAAATGTTGGAAGGGTGGTGAAGGTAGTGGTCAGCGATGACTTCTCTGAGGAAATCATGTTTAAAATGAAACTTGAAATGTCAATATGAAGAATTCACTAGAGGAAGAAGTGAAAGAGCCTTTTAGAGAGGGAGGAAAGCAGAAACAGAAGCTATAATGAGGAGAATGAAAAGGATAGGTAGCAGGGGGATAGTTACAATGTATCCTTTCCTCTTTCCTCTCCACCCCACTCCACTCTTCTTTGGGATCAAAGGAAACAGTAAACTGAGCTTTATAAAGAGCTATATAATAAGTTATTAGTCTTCAATTATCTGAAAATTTATATATCGGATGTTTTATTTAGGACATATACACACAATGGAATCTTTATATTTCACAGAACATGCTTAAAAAGGTATTGACCACATTTTCTTCCTAAGCATTCCTAGGTTCACTACATTTTAAGTATAAGCTCTATCTACTAGAACATTACATAGACAGTCAGTCACAGATACTAATAAACATTTCACAGGAGATCTGAAATGTGGTTGGGGGAGAGGGAGGCGGGGAACTTCAGCTCCATTTGCATTGCTTTGTTTCATTTAAGAGGAAAGGTATGGATCTGAAGCAAATTTGTCAAATGTTGAATTCTGTTATTTCTCGGTGGTGGGTTTATGATTGTTTTGTTCTCTCTGTTTTATGATACTTCTATTTTTTTCCCACAAAAATCTGTGAATCCACAACCAAAAGAGATATAAAAGCAAATAATTCAGAAAATTTCAAATGTCACATACCTATTTGCTGTTACATATGCATTGCACTCATATACTTGGATTTTGTTTTTTGTTTAACAAGTTTCATTGCTTTGGGGGACTTAATTTGTATGAAATTAATGTCACACGCTAGTAAAGTGATGTTTAAAATTCTCCAAGCCAGGCTTCAGCAATACGTGAACCGTCAACTTCCTGATGTTCAAGCTGGTTTTAGAAAAGGCAGAGGAACCAGAGATCAGATTGCCAAAATCCATTAGATCATGGAAAAAGCAAGAGAGTTCCAGAAAAACATCTATTTCTGCTTTATTGACTACGCCAAAGCCTTTGACTGTGTGGATCACAATAAACTGTGGAAAATTCTGAAAGAGATGGGAATACCAGACCACCTGACCTGTCTCCTGAGAAACCTATATGCAGGTCAGGAAGCAACAGTTAGAACTGGACATGGAACAACAGACTGGTTCCAAATAGGAAAAGGAGTACGTCAAGGCTGTATATTGTCACCCTGCTTATTTAACTTCTATGCAGAGTACATCATGAGAAATGCTGGGTTGGAAACACAAGCTGGAATCAAGATTGCTGGGAGAAATATCAATAACCTCAGATATGCATATGATACCACCCTCATGGCAGAAAGTGAAGAAGAACTGAAGAGCCTCTTGATGAAAGTGAGAGGAGAGCAAAAAAGTTGGCTTAAAGCTCAACATTCAAAAAATGAATATCATGGCATCCGGTCCCATCACTTCATGGCAAATAGATGGGGAAACAGTGAAAATGGTGGCTGACTTTATTTTTCTGGGCTCCAAAATCACTGCAGATGGTGGCTGCAGCCATGAAATTAAAAGACACTTACTCCTTGGAAGGCAAGTTATGACCAACCTAGACAGCACATTAAAAAGCAGAGACATTACTTTGTCAACAAAGGTCCGTCTAGTCAAGGCTATGGTTTTTCCAGTAGTCATGTATGGATGTGAGAGTTGGACTATAAGGAAAGCTGAGTGCAGTAAGAATTGATGCTTTTGAACTGTGGTGTTGGAGAAGACTCTTGAGAGTCCCTTGGACTGCAAGGAGATCCATCCAGTTCATCCTAAAGGAGATCAATCCTGGGCGTTCACTGGAAGGACTGATGTTGAAGCTGAAACTCCAATACTTTGGCCACCTGATGCAAAGAGCTGACTCATTTGAAAAGACCCTGATGCTGGGAAAGATTGAGGGCAGGAGGAGAAGGGGACGACAGAGGAATTAGATGGCTGGATGGCATCACCGACTCAACGAACATGCGTTTGGGTGAAGTGAAGTCACTCAGTTGTGTCTGACTCTTTGCAACCCCATAGACTGCAGTCTGCCAGGCTCCTTTGTCCATGGGATTTTCTAGGCAATAGTACTGGAGTGGATTGCCATTTCTTTCTCCAGGGGATCTTCCCAACCCAGGGCTCAAACCCAGGTCTCTGCATTGTAGACAGAGGCTTTACCATCTGAGCCACCAGGAAGTCCAGACTCCGGGAATTAGTGATAGACATGGAGGCCTGGCATGCTGCGGTTCATGGGGTTGCAAAGAGTCGGACACAACTGAGTGACTGAACTGAACTGAATGATCCTTTTCAAAGCTCCACTTTGTTAGCAGAATGAGTGATATTATTGACAGCAGTAACTTATTGGAGTGGAGTTTTGCTAAAACTAAGAACAAAGCTTTCTAACTTTAGTTGGGGATAAATTATAGCTTCATACAAATGCACTTACTAATAAATCAAAGAGGAAATTAAGGGCAGTAAATCTATGACCCAAATGCAGACTAGTTTAATGGTATGCTTTACAGAGATTTTCAAGGAGTACTAGCAAATCCTTTTAGATCTGCAGCAAAAGCAAAATACTGTATTGTGTTTAAGCATCAAAACACAAGCCTACAAGTCTATTCTTCAGAGGGAAATGTTTCCTGTTTACATAAAATAACTCAGAGACAACAGGTAAAGAAAATATTAAAGACCATCAAGGAAGGAGACAATTGCTTTAAAGATAAATGCTGCTGCTGCTGCTAAGTCACTTCAGTCGTATCTGACTCTGTGCACCACAGTCGGCAGCCCACCAGGCTCCCCTGTCCCTGGGATTCTCCAGGCAAGGACACTGGAGTGGGTTGCCATTTCCTTCTCCAACACATGAAAGTAAAAAGTGAAAGTGAAGTCACTCAGTTGTGTCCGACTTTTTCTGACCCCATGGACTGTAACCTACCAGGCTTCTCTGCCCATGGGATTTTCCAGGCAAGAGTACTGGAGTGGGTTGCCATTTCCTTCTCCAAAAGATAAGTGCTAGTCAGAGGCAAAGGTTAACACAGATATCTTTACTATTAAGACATCCAAATGATTAAAATTAATAAAACACATCAAGTGTGGCATTTTGTTCAAATGACTGTGGATTCATATGATAATAAGAATCTAGTTTTGGACACCGTTTTGACTTCTCACAGAATAATTTATAAATACTTTTAAACATATTACTAATTTAAGAAAATTAGTGTTATAATCTATTTACATTCTTATCCATTCTTCCAATGTTGCATTTAGGTACTCTTTTATATCATTAATATCCTTCCATTAATTTTCTGACATAAGCAGCTGATAATTTATTTTTTGTCACTGCTTTTTGCTGACTACTTTAGTACGAAGCTTGTCTGCACTTCCCCAAGTCTCATAAATATGACTAACAGTTGTATTCTGCTTAATATCTACAGCACTGTCTTCACCAAAGATGAGGCTAGGCCCTGTAGTATTAACTTCTAGCAAAGTGACATCTCCTGTTACTCTAGTATAGGGCAACAGTTTAGAGAAGTAACTATACCATGCTCTGTAAAGAATCAAAGTCGAAGTACCATGTGCCTTAGTCATCTGTCCTTAGAAAAGGTAACATGATATTCCCTGCTTGGAGTAACATCAGACTGGAATGGGTTTACTGTGATATAGAAATACCATATCACTGAGAGCAAGTGAAAACCAAGTCGTTAAAAATATATAGTTTTTCTTTGGGGGAAGTAGCATGCAGGTGGGAAAAAAGTGAACTAGAGAGTAAAAATAATCTGGATTTAATCTATGAGACTCCCTGTACAACTCTGGGCAACTAACAGTATCACATCATAATGGGATCTTTTGGTTCCATCTTTAAAATACTCAAAGAACCACATCTATGTGTCTTAGTCCACCTTTAATCATTTTTGTGCCTATGGTGCCTGATCTCTGATTTGCTCACTTTGGGGCCCCTGATTTTTATAACTGCAGAGTTCAAGGAGGTACAAAATATTTTCCAGCCTTCTAAGAAGAACTGTTCCTAAATGACCTGAAAATTATGACTGACTATTTTTAAGAACCTCTAATGGGACAATTATGACTGACTGTATTTCTAAGAACCTCTAATGGGACTTACAATCACCACCGGTAACTCATTACATCATTTTAAATTCCTTATAAACAAATTCCTGCTGCTGCTGCTACTGCTAAGTCGCTTCAGTTGTGTCCGACTCTGTGCGACCCCATAGACTGCAGCCTACCAGGCTCCACCGTCCCTGGGATTCTCCAGGCAAGAACACCATTTCCTTCTCCAATGCATGAAAGTGAAAAGTGAAAGTGAAGTCACTCAGTTGTGTCCAACTCATCGTGACCCCATTGACTGCAGCCTACCAGGCTCCTCTGTCCATGGGAAATTCCTACTAATGTCTAAATGAGGCAGTTAAGTTCCTTTCCTACCTTACTTTGTGAACATGATAAATTAAAGACCCATCATATAACATTCCTTGAAATATGAAAACTGTAATCATGCATCTTCCATCAGGCTCCTCTCCAGGAAACAAACTATTATCACTGTTATCAAAGCATCTATGTATTAATTAATGCAAATTCACCACACAGCTTAATGGCAGGAAAAGAAAACGGGCTGCTGAGGGTCTGCTGTATGTACTAATTAGCTATGGGGATCTTAGGCAAGTTACTTAACTTCTCTGAGCTTCATTTTCCACATCTGTAAGTGAGGATGCTGCTGCTGCTGCTGCTGCTGCTGCTGCTAAGTCGCTTTAGTCGTGTCCGACTCCATATGACCCCAAAGACGGCAGCCCACCAGGCTCCCTCGTCCCTGGGATTCTCCAGGCAAGAACACTGGAGTGGGTTGCCATTTCCTTCTCCAGTGCATGAAAGTGAAAAGTGAAAGTGAAGTCGCTCAGTCGTGTCCAACTCTTAGCGACCCCATGGACTGCAGCCCACCAGGCTCCTCCATCCATGGGATTTTCCAGGCAAGAGGACTGGAGTGGGATGCCATTGCCTTCTCCAAAGTGAGGATAATACTATTTAAAAAACTTTTTATTTAAAGGGTTAAATGAAATAATGTATAAATTCAAAATATAGTCACAACTGTCATATTAATAAAATAAAAAGAGGCCTTGAAGAGGAGAAAAAACCACATACCATGTTTACTGCATCTTGATCGAAAGGGTTCCATTCTATATTCTGAGGATAGTGGGCCAGAACTTTGGATTTGAATGTTCTTCTCAAAGGACTCTGGTCAAAATTTTCACCTACAACAGATAATTAATAATTAGTTAATATCTAGAATTTTTTCAAAAGCATGTCATAATTTTGTTTTTATTTTGTAGATACACTGAGTGAAAATGTTGAAATCTGATTCAATTTCTATCTCTAATAGTCTGGCTTGTAAATTTTTCCATAGACAACTAAAAAGGAACTTTTAATAAGAGATGTGCATTTAAAACTTCACAATACAAAATTTAAAATCCTAGACAACTGATACTAAAAATCAAGATATGCTAAAATAATCCTTACTGTGACCTAATTACTGTCCTCATTTCAACACATGATGACAAAAAAAAAAAAAAAATCCTATTTGGAAACATTTAACTCACTAAAGAAACATCTCAAAATAAACTAACTGTAACTAAGATTCTGAAATTTTTTACATAGATAAACATAACGGTGCAGTGCCCAAAGGAGGCAAGTTTGCTTGAGTTTTCACAAAATCCTCTGATAAATGTGACTGCATCTCCATGCTTTTACAAGAATTAATAGAATCAGAAACATCATTACTGAATTGTCTGGTTTAGTAAACAGGACACATTAAAGAATACTAACCTCTAAAAAGAAGCTATCCTAAGCCAAATTAATCACCTGTTAAAATACTGAAAAGGTAAAAGGCTACGCTTTGATCATTACATATAACAAAATCCAGTAAAGCTGTCAGCTCAGTTCTTTAAAGTCCTTAACCAAATTAACTTCCGTGAGACCTGCTACCTCCAAATATCTTAGCTTCATAAAATATTTTAATATGGACGGATTTTTTTTTTTTATGGACGGATCTTAAATCGTCAGTGTCAAAAAGTTGATATTAAGGAATTAGAAAGACCTTGGGAGCAATACCATCTGTCTCTTGTGTTTTTTTCTACTTTTTAAGTTCTAATTACAAAACACAAGCTGACATATTCAAAGATAAATGCTACTTACCAGTATTTGTACAAGCAAAAATATCATAAAGCAATTCACGAGTCACATGTGGATACCTAGTTAGATTCAGTTTCCATCTCTGGTAAAAATCTAAAATATGTATACTAAAACACCTTTCAGTGAGAAACTTAACAGATCTCAGATGGAGAGAAAAGTCACACTCTAAAATTTTGTTGGAGAATGCAATATAAAACACACAGGAGTGTTTTTTAACAAAGGCACATAATTTAAACAGATCTGTTGCAACAATTAACCTATTACTTCTGATTTAGGCCCTTGGCTAACAATCTTTTTCCTTTGGATTCCTCTTCATTATTTAGGCAACACTGCATCTCTCTTTCTTTCTACCTCATATTTTCAGCTTCTAAGTGACAGAGTAAAGAGCTTTCACTTCTAGAAGAGAAACTGTCAAAGGTGTCTCCAGTGAAAGTTTATCAATTTCTGCACCATGCTTCTAGGGTATGTGAACATGGGAAAAGTCAGTGGAAAATACGAAACCGTTCAAGAGTCACTATGTCCGAAGAAATGAGTCAGGGTTCACGGTTGGTTTCACAAAAGTAAATGGTATCTTTAAGCTGGTACTAGATTCTTATGCAAACACTAAGAATTTTTAGATTATTTACTTCTTCATTAAAAAAAAAAAAAGGGTTATATTTCACTTCAGTTTAAGTCAGAGAAAAAGCAAAACTAGAATTCTCTCCTGGTTCTAAGATTTATGCTGCTGACTGTGCCAGTGACACAGCAAAAGGATAATCTCACCTTAGATAATACCCAGCCATCAAGAAACCCTCTCTTTTACCTGCCCTCAAATACCAAAAATGCTTATTTTTATCACTCACAAATGTAAATAAAATATGAAATACTGCAGGGGCAGAAGAAACAGCATATAATGAGTATAAATCCTTGCAACACTTACCTTTTAATGAATTCCTGACTGAGTTTGGTTAAAATAGAACTTTATCTTCATTCATATATCAAGTTATTAATGTGACAGGAAATAAATCAGAAAAAGTCACGACACTGCTATTTTCAATATAACTGTCCTGTTAACTAAGGAATACCACACCCTTGAGGAACAATGAATCAACCAGGAGAGAGAGAAAGAAAACCACCTTGAGAGGAAAAGAATTTCACAAAAACAAAACCCCATGAAACAGAAATAGAAATCTAACGAAAGAAAAACAGAACCATCACCAGCACCACCACCACCACCACCTCTTATTAGCCTGCCCTAAAAGCGGGGAGATCACTGCTACATATACAGCTGTCTTGGCAAATATTATTTTGAAGAAAATTTGGAGACAAGCTGACTGGAAATTCTGATAACACTGTTAAGGATTTAGAAGTGAGTAAATGTAGCTATTCCTACTAATATCAGTCAAAGAAAAGAATTGTGGAGATGACTTTTGGAGATGTCAGACAGGGGAACAACCTAACCTTTGCATTTTGAACCCATAAACCTCTAACTTAGAATTTACTGTTAGGACTTAGGAGGAAAAATGAACCAGTCTAAGAATCTGGATTCCAAGGAAATGGAAATTACATAAGGATGCTTTAATTAACCTAAAATCCACCTTTCAAACATTATCCTGAAATAAACAAGGATTATAAATTTGTGCAATTATTAATATCCCCCACAACAACTACAAGTAGACTTAATTTCAAGTAATATTGCCAAATAACCTCCTACTAAACTTAAACTACAATTAAGCCTTTCCTCCTTAGAAAATAGAACATATCTGCCAAGAGAGCTTAAAGACTAATGAATTAATTTCTTCAAGGCTTGAAGCAAATGAGATCTTTACAAAAATTAAGATGCAAATAAGAGAACAGAAATACAAAATAACACATATTTTTGCCTAAGCAAAACTGAATAATGAAACAATTATGATGGACTTGGGATGAGTTAAAATAATAACTTCCAACACCTCAACTTTTTATTTTTACCTGAAGTCGTATTTGCAGCATCTTGGCTCTTGCCATGACGATCTGCTTCTAGCCATTGGTATAAAACTACATAATGTAATAGAAACAAAAAAGCTTTTATGAACAAAGAAACACAAACAAAAAAGCAATAATGACTTTGAAGAATGGAAAATAAGAATTAAAAAAATTAAACAAAAGCAATTAAACATGAGACATTAACATCAACGGAACACAACACCAACAGTATGTAGCTTATAGGCTATTAGTGATAAGAAAGCAAAGAGAATAAGTAATTGCATTTTAATGTAATAAGTGAAATGCCATTTAAACATCTGTAACAATTATTCATATGGGAAAAGGTGAATGTTCTTTTCTTAATGCTAATTTAAAAAGAAGTATCAGGAGAAAGCTAATGTTTCTATAGCCAGATATAATAAAATATGATAGTAAGACTAAATGACGAACTATGGAAATTGCATCCCAACTTCTGTAAACCTATCAGATTGGCTGAAGTTCAAGAAACTGACTATACCAAAATCTGACAAGTATGCAGAGAGAAAGAACTCTCATAAATTGCTGGCGGTAATGCAAAAAGGTATAACCCCTTAGGAAAGACAGTTTGGCAGTTTTTACAAGGCTAAACATAGTCCATATGATCCTACAACCCTTGTCTAACCAGTAGAAAAAAGTCAGACAAATTCCAAGAGGAGCAACCTACAATACACCTGGATGAATACTTGTCAAAACTGTCAAGGTCATCAAAAACAAGTAAGGTCTCAGAAACGATCACAGCTGAGAGGAGCCTAAGGAGAGAAGAAAGGTGGAATGTGGTATATTGGATGGGCTCCTCCAACAGAGAAAGGACATTAAGTAAACACCAGGAAATTTGAATAAAGTATAGATTTTAGTTAACAATAATATTGATTCATTAATTGCAACACATGTATGGCACCACCCTAGGTTGTAAATGATAGGGAAAACTATGTACATGGATGGAGGGGTGTGTGTGAGAACTCTATATTATCTTCTCAATTTTTCTGTAAATCTAAAACTGTTTCTAAAAATCAAGTCTGTTTAAAATATTTTTTAAACAAGTCTTTAGAACTTTAAAAAATTGCAAAGTTTAAATTTTAAAAAATGATTTAATGTAAGGACAAAAACATATATTACATCCGATCTTTTAATTATTCTATCTTTTGTAAATTACTATGCAAACACAAGCTGAAGTTTGCTCAGTAGAGATTCCGTTAGTCAACTATCCTCTTAGGTACTTTAACTAAGAAATATCAACTCTTGGGGAAAAGTTTTACTACAATGAGGACACAGGCTATTAAAATATTCACACTTGGGGGTGAAGGGGGAAATTTACAGTAGAGCTCTGTGACTAAATATATACTATGGCATTTCCTCTTTCTGGGTCAAAAGAATAACAACTACAAACTAGAGAGGGTAGTAGCAGAGTAGAACAGTATTGGACTACTCCAAGCAGCACAAAAATCTCCCCGTTTGGAAAAGCGAGCACGAACTTTACTACTGATACTGAATATCCTTCTTATAAAAATGAGACACAAAGCAGGGAAACTAATCCATTCAACGGTCTGGCAATTCTGCCCAGCTCTCATCTAAAGCCTAAATCTGCCCTGATAAAGGTAGAAACTCTTGGTTGTGTTCAGAGTATCACTGCCATTATATTTACAAACAGTCCCAATTATTTCATATAGCCGTTGTTTCTGGTTTCATTGGCCAAAAATAAAAAAATACGAAAGTTATTTCAGATCATTTTATTCTGACCAGTTACACAGAAAATGGTACAAAAGCAAAAATAATGTTAATAGATGTGAGGTTCAATTATTTTATCACTACCTCCAGATCACCAAAATCCAATTAACAATGGTCTAAATAATTGAGAGAACTTCCAGTGAAATAAGTGCATCTGCTTCATGCAAAGCTATAATGAGAATCACCATTAGACCAAATTTGGATTTCAGTCTACTTTATAGCATAGATATTTAAAAAGATAATGTATAACTACAAAAGAAATGTGACTAATATTTCACTTAACATACAAAAATGTATACAGGCAGGTCCAGAAGGACTGAGTTCTAACATTTCTTAAACTCTCACAGTTTCTGAAATATGGCAAATTATAAAGTGTCTGAGCCTCCTTTCACTTTGTAGATGACGTCAGAATATCAATAATATACCTCTTTCCCCTGTGGTTGGGAGCACAAGATCTGACCTTCTGGAAGCTCCACGTTTCCTTTCAACTGGCAATGGGAGCAGGGACACTGCCCCCACTCCAGCCACTGGTAAGGATTTCTCTAGTTTGTGCATGACATTGGAAGCAGAGAGAGATCTGTGAATCTCGGAGCTATTTCTCAGGCTGAATGTCCCCGTTATATATTTCTTCACTCATTTCCTCTCTAAACCTTCTCACTCCGAGGGCCCCAGTGAATTCCCTCCCTCATTATCCATTTCCACCACAGCCTATTTCTGAGCAGGGTATTTCTCCACAAAACAAGGCCAGGCTCCCAATACTTCCCTATGAGCCTATCCCTGAAGGATGTCACTGAAGTCTAGATGTTTTAAAGAAACTTTGTTGATGGGAACAATGAAAACAGAAGGGAAGCTGCAACAGGTCATCTCTTCCACCCTGTCTTTTTTTCATTTTATTCCTTTTCTCTCTAAAGGAAAGTTAAAACACAGACACACACACACACACGTGGACACAATATTCACCATCAGTAAATCTTCCTCAGCATGATAACAAAGGTGACAGAAGTAAATGGAGACACTATGGATGCTACCTATGATGAAACCCAGGCTGAGGCAAAGAAAAAGGGATGATGTGGTGGTGACAACTCCTCTTTCTCATGTCTACCCCCAAAGGTCTGCAAATGTCTGTCTCCAAAGACCCAACCTGAACTGGCGGAAGCGGAAGCTGGGAAGGGGAGCACTAGGGCAGCAGTGGGACTTCCTAAAGCGTCTGCCTCCAATGCGGGAGACCCGGGTTCAATCCCTGGGTCAGGAAGATCTCCTGGAGAAGGAAATGGCAACCCACTCCAGTATTCTTGCCCGGAAAAGCCCATGGACGGAGGAGCCTGGTAGGCTACAGCCCATGGGGTCACAAAGAGTCAGACACAACTGACTTCACTTTCACAGGGAAAGAGAAGCAGGTGTGGGTGAGGAGGAGAGGGCACCATCAGGGTGATAAATAAAATAAGGGGGCACTTCTGTGACATTCATAGAAAGATATTTGCTACACATGTGTTGTCTCTATACCACAGTAAGCTGTCCTCTTCAACGCAGGTCCCCCAAGAGGCTGCATATTCAATATTTATTCTGATGATCCTACAACTAAAGACCTCTGAACAGGTGATGTATAAGTAGAGACCTTATGAAGTAGTGACCATCACACAACTAACACTCAGAGCTTACTACAGGCAGGTGTTATTCCAAGTGCTCTACATATATTAACCCATTTTATCATCATAATTACTATATGAAGTGGATCCTATTATCATTCTCATTTTACTGATGGAGAAACTGGGGCACAAAAAGGTTAAATAACTTGCTCAGGTCAGATAACAAGGAAATTCAAACCTAAGCAGTCTGACTCTGGAGTCTATGCTCTTAATTCTATGTACGAGGTCATCTCAGGAAAGAGTATTTCTGGCAAGGGAAATAGCAAGTGGACAATCCCGGCAGTACAAGTGAGCTTGTCCCAGCTGAGCTGCAGTAAGACCAGGACATAGATGCATCTAGTGAGGCGGTAGAAGATGAAGTCAGAGGTACCCAGGAGCCAGATAAAACAGGTGAGAATTGTAAGCAATGGTGAGGATTTCTGATTTTATATTAAGTATCACGGGAAGCCCCTGGAGAAGGAAATGGCAACCCACTCCAGTATTCTTGCCTGAAGAATGCTACAGACAGAGAATCTGGTAGGCTATATAGCCACAGGGTCGCAGAGTTGGATACGACTGAAGCAACTTACCATGCATCGTGGGAAACAACTGGAGTGTCTTCCACAGAGAACTGACTTTGTTTTAAAAAGATCACCCTGGCAGCTGAGAGAACATATTATAGTGGGCAAGAGTAGAAGGAAAGTGATCAGTTAGGATCTTCTGCAACAGTCCAGGTAAGAGATGATGGCAGTGCAGACTAGAGAGAGTTAAGTGCTAGGGTGGTGAGAAGTGATAAGATTTTAAATATATCCTGAAGGCATAAAATAGATGATTTGCTGATGAATGAGATGTGAGAGAAGAAGTAGTCAAGAAGGATGTTGTGATACCATGAATTTTGGTCTAAGCACCTGGATTAACAGTGTAGCTACTTACTGAAAGAAGGAAGATGGAGCTTTTGCTGGGGGGAGGATAGAGGTCAGGTAGCTGGAATGAAGAATTCAGTTTTGGATATGGTAAGTCTGAGAAGCCTACTAGATATCCAAGAGAGACATTTTTGAGTAAGCATTTAGATATATGAATTTAAATTCAAGGGAAAAGTTTAGAAACTCAGGAGTCTACATAAAAAAGACAGTATTTAACATCACAGGGCTGGATAAGGTCACCTAGGAAATGACTGCAGATGGAGACAGAGGCTGAGGTCAGAGCCCCAGGGGTCTCAAGCAACATTAAGAGGCTGGGAAGAGGAAAAAGAACTAACTGGCAGAAAGGTAAAAGAGAAAAAGCAGTCAGTAAAATAAGAGAAAACCAGAAGCATCATGGAAGCCAAGTTAAAGAAGGCTGTCAACAACAAGACAGTCACTGTGACCTGGACAAAGAGATTTCTACGGGGTGTAGGGGTGAAAACCTACCTGGTATGGTTCCAAGAAAGACTGCAAAAGAGAGGAAGTCAAGGCAGAGAGTATAATTAACCCTTGAGGAGTTCTGTTGGAAAGATAAGTGATAATACTGGAGGAGAATGTGGGGTTGAGGGAAGGGTTTCAGATTTTGTTTTCTTAAAGACAGGAGAATGTTAACACATTCAAGCAACATTTCCACTGTGCCTACACTGTGGTTCCTCCACACGGAACATACATAACAAAACACCTTTGAGTTCCTCTGCATGCACTGGAGAAGGAAATGCAATCCACTCCAGTGTTCTTGCCTGCAGAATTCCAAGGGCAGGGGAGCCTGGTGGGCTGACGTCCATGGGGTCGCTCAGAGTTGGACATGACTGCAGCAGCAGCAGCAGGAACTAAAGCCCCCACCTAGATGGAGAATGGTAACTTCAGGCTGAGCTCCAGAGTCCTGGAACACTGTCCTGTTACCTCACCACCAATCAATCAGAAGAAAGTCCGCACACAGTGGAAGACAACAAAGACACTGAACCCCTTCCCGAGTAGTTCTCCCTTTAAAAAATTTCATGGTAGAGTAAAATCCCTGGAGCTGGCTTGCTTGTGTCCAAAGTTGCTGGCCTCCTGAATGCAGCAACACTTCCATTCCTACCAGCACCGTGTACTGGCTTTCAAGCATTGAGCAGCCAAACCTGAGTTTGATAACATTTATACAGGACACTGAATCCATAAGGGATTGCATCTTTTCTCCCTTTAGCACTCCTTGAAACAATCCCAAATCATTCTCACTGGATAAGCCATGCCAATTATCTTAGCACCAGGGAATAGCTATCACTGATCCTGAGTTTATGACAGACAGCAGGTGCTCACCAACATCCCTATTCCCCTCTCCTTCCCAACATCCTTGCATCTGGGTGGGGGCCAAAAGACTAGCTCTTGCCAATGAAATGTGAGCAGAAGTGATGTGTATCACTTCCAGCCTGAGGCACACAATCTGTCTTTCTTCTGCGACTCACCAGCTAAATGCAAATGGAAATGAGGCTGTAAAGATGGAAGGTCACACATGGAAGAAACCTGGGTCATTGAACGTCTCTGCAAAACAGAGCCTCTCCCCACCTTCGCCTACATTAGACCAAACAACGAATGAGAAGTAAGTTTCTATTGTTTTGAGCCACTGATAGTCTATGGTTGTTATTACAGTAGTTAGCTATTTTTAAGTTTCTGGATTACCCTGAGTTTTAACTTGCATTAGCCTTGACCTTCTGACTCTAATGTCAATCCCTGACTATACACCACCTTTGCTTCCTTGGTAATGTTCTACACTGCCTGCTGCTGCAGCTGCTGCTAAGTTGCTTCAGTCGTGCCTAACTCTGTGCGACCCCACAGACAGCAGCCCACCAGGCTCCCCTGTCCCTGGGATTCGCCAGGCAAGAACACTGGAGTGGGTTGCCATTTCCTTCTCCAATGCATGAAAGTGAAAAGCTGCTGTGTTCAAATACATGATGAGTATAGTTCTTCAAATACGGTATAGAATTAGCCCATTTTCTGTGAATGCTCTTTATCTTTCATATACCAATCACTAAGCTACTAATCAAGACCAGAGGTATGAATTCATGATGGGCCTATTTGCCATTTTAAATCTATAAACTCTAAATCCAATTTGCAATCTTGCAGGTACAGGCTGCTGGCCACAAAGAAAATCAAGCAAAAGAAGGTAGAGGAGTCTCTGAAAATTCATAGGCCCTACTGAAGAATGTTCATTGATAAAGAAATCTGAATTCTGGTAATCCTAAAAGTTTATCTTGATTAAGAGCTTAATAAAGTACATTAACAGCAATCCAGTAAGTTGTTAATTTCTAATAACAGACTCATAATACTGAAGTTTATTCACTGGGAATCAAAAGAGTACACAATACAGCAATTTTGCGTCAAACTCAACCAGAGGTATCCCAATTTAATCCTGGAGTTACTGCAGGTATTAACTCTCCAAGGGCACAGTTCCCAATAAGACTGCCCTGATTTCAGAAGTTCCCCAAGCCACCTGCACTGCTCACAGACTGGATATACATCTTGAAGTTCCCACAAATCCCTCAGGTTTGGCAATTAATAACTAAAATCACTGAAGATGGTAACTCCAACCACGAAATTAAAAGATGTTTGCTCTTTGGAAGGAAAGCTATGACAAATCTAGGCAGCATATTAAAAAGTGGAGACATCCCTTTGCCAACAAAGGTCTGTATAGTCAAAGCTATGGTTTATCCAGCAGTCATGTACAAATGTGAGAGTTGGACTATAAAGAAGCCTGAACATCAAAGAACTGATGCTTTCAAAGTGTGATACTAGAGAAGACTCTTAAAGAGTCCCTTGGACAGCAAGGAGATCAAACCAGTCAATCCTAAAGGAAATCCACCCTGAATATTCATTGGAAGGACTTATGCTGAAGCTGAAGCTCCAATACTTTGGCCACCTGATGCAAAGAGCCAACTCATTGGAAAAGCCTGATGTTGGGAAAGATTAAAGGCAAAAGGAGAAGAGGGTGGCAGAGGATCAGATAGTTAAGACAGTATCACTGACTCAATGGACATGAATTTGAGCAAACTCTAGAAGACAGTGAAGGACAGAAGAGCCAGGCATGCTGCCATCCACGGGGTCACAAAGGGTCAGATACAACTTAGCGACTGAACAGCAACAACTCACAGAAATCATGAAAGCACTACACTTATGATTACAGTTTTATTTTAAGGCATAGAAATCAGAAGGACTAGACAAATGAAGATATACACAGGTTGAGATCAGAGAAGAACTTTCATGCTCTCTCCTTGCGGAATCAGGGTGTGTCACACTCCTACTCCCAACAATGTGTTCATCAACCAGGAAGCCCCACTAAGCTTTGGTGTCTAAAGTTTTTACTAGGGCACCATTACATAGGCATGACTTGTTAAATCATAGCGATGTTACTGAAACTCAATCTCCAACCTCCTCCCCTCTGCTAGGTTGGTTCTGTGACCAAGCCCTACCTGAAGTTATCTAGGAGCCCATTAGTAGTTGCTTCATTAGGATAACACTCCTGTTACCAAGAAATCCTCAGGGTTCTGGAAGTTTTGCTCCAGGAACTCGGGACAAAGACCAGATAAATTCTTATTAGGCACTGTGCCTCCTACCACCAAGCACAGAATATAACAGTATATTATTTACCTGTAAAAAATATTAACAATGAAACCAGGTTCTACGGTCCTCTGCTAAAGATGAAATAAACCGTTCTGATCCTAACCCATGCTTGTCATAATATCCCTTTTGCAATAAAATTATGAAACAAGAAAAAAAACTTTAAAAAGCCATGAAAATAGTACAACTGATATGATGAAACTCTCTAAGAGGAAAGGGTCCGTAATTATTAGGTTAATAATCAAATAAGTGTCGTGTGTTCACTGCTGCTGCTGCCGCCAAGTCGCTTCAGTCGTGTCCGATTCTGTGCGACCCCGTAGATGGCAGCCCACCAGGCTCCCCCGTCCCTGGGATTCTCCAGGCAAGAACTCTGGAGTGGGTTGCCACTGCCTTCTCCAATGCATGAAAGTGAAAAGTGAAAGTGAAGTCGCTCAGTCCTGTCCGACTCTTAGCGACCCCATGGACTGCAGCCTACCAGGCTCCTTCGTCCAAGGGATTTTCCAGGCAAGAGTACTGGAGTGGGTTGCCACTGCCTTCTCCTATGTGTTCACTAGTGTTTAGTACATGATTTTTATTATTTTTATATACAAGTGATTTTCAAATAATAATTATACCCAAGAAAACAAGGTTCTAGTTCTAGTAGTCTAGGGCAAATCACAATTTCTTTGAGCAAAAATATCCTCATACATAAAATACAGATTATTTTATTACTGTCAACACATTATTAGCGTGCAGTGTTATTAGATATCTATCTGCTGTAAGAATCATTTATCCAAAAAAAGCATTTTAATGTTACTATTCATGCTGCTTTTTATTATACAAAATAAAATGAATCTTCCCTTACTGCTAAATAACTTATTCTCTGCTAAAGAGGCTACAAGAGCCACCCTTTGCCTTTAGGAACAGAAGAAAGTCACCCAACGTTAAAATATTTATAGCTGACAAGTAATACTACAGAGCTAGAGGTCTGAGACATTCAAACTGAACGTTTCTACTGCATGACTCAAAGAAGCACTATCTGCACAGAGCTAAAGCAGACCTTTCCCTCCATTTTCATTCATTACTATACTCACCTACACACACACATTTAGTTTACACAGGAGTAGCAATTAACTGTCACAGGAATACCACTTTATTCCCCCTACACTTTTCAAAAACAAAAAAAATCCTGCATAAGAAATCAACAATGTTCTCTGAAGGAGATATATAAATTATAAGACAGGGAAGGATACGTTTGTTTTACTAACGCTACTGCCCCATGGTATATGATATTGTTCTAAAATCAGGCAAAATAAGTATCAGTAACAGGATTCACTAGGAAAGAGAATATTCCTACAAGAATCAAAGAGAAGAAGTATTATTCCAACAGTTACCTGAAGCTGCTGGTAGCTAGAATGTTCCACTGATGTGACCACCTCTGAGTCTCTCTGCATCGGTGTGCACACTCACCAAAGGCCTTCCAGGCCTCCGCTAACATGCTGAGTGTGAGCTAGAACACTTAGGCTTTAAAATGAACTAACTAAACTCCATGTTTTAAAATGGTATTGAGGTTGAGCACAGACCCAGTGGTCCACATACACTAGGGGTGGGGCGGGGCTGGGGGTCAGAGGGAATGTTACCTATATGATGACTAAGACTTTCCCATTTCTACAAGGGACTGTGATTCCTAAAGCTACTATCCAGTATATTACAAAAGAAGAAAATCAACTTTGGTGGGGAAAAAATGTCCTTTCAATCACTTTCTGAAGTTTTCAAAATTAACATGAAACAAAACCCACCAAGAAGGATAAAAATGGGAGAGAGGAGTAGAATTTTCCTCTTCTCTTTAGGAAAAACGGTCTCTTCCTTCCTCTTTCCACCAGAAAAACACAGGAAGAAAACCCTCAAGCTGATCTCTAGCCCTGCATTTCAATTCACAAGTCTTACTTCTCACCGAGACTTTCCACTCATCTGTCTCAGTACCGGCAGCCTGAATTTCATTTTCAAAGCTAAACTCTTCTCCCCTAAAGGTTTTCTGCTGTTAACAGTGCCATAATCCATGTAGTTTTCAAATATTACTATCTACTGTTCATCTCTGAAGAGGGATGAATTTAACACTAAGAATAAAGGTACCACAAAAAGTACCAAAAAAATGTGGTACTATCAAAAAGGTACCACATTCACTACTTTTATTCTAGTACCTGGCACATAGCTTGGATAGCTGACTGACTAGGAGTCATTCTTAATTTAGATTCTAGATTTCTCCCCCTTCCCTCATCTGGACCCCACCCCTTTCCTTCCATATTCAAACAGTCATTAAAATTTATAATTTATGCTTCCTTACTATCCCTCCCAATCAGCCTTTCCTTTCTATTTTCACTGCCACTTTGTTAATTCTGAATCTCAAGCCAGGCTCAGAATACTTACAGTTTCCAAAATTCTAGTCTCCCTGCCACACACTGTACACAATTCCCTTCTAATTCCTCCTCCTCCTCTCTCTCTTTCTCTCACTTACTCATTTACTCAACAAACATTTATAGAGCTCTACCAGCCAAGGCACTGTTCTAGCTTTGGGGATACAACAGCACACAGACTGTATTTTCCAAAGATGGCCACAACAATATCTCCTATCCACACGCTCTTCTGAAACTCCATCAGGAGGTGGAGTCCACGTTCCCTGCTCTTAAAGCTGGAAGGACCTTAAGACTGCCTCAAACATAAGCATACCAGAGAAATGAGGTTATGGCTTCTAAGGCTAAGCCATAAAAAATGCCAGGCATTTCTACCGTATTCTCTTGGGACACATGCCCTTACAACACAGTCACATGCTGTGGGAAGGAGAGAAACTGAGGGCCCAGCCAACAGTGAGCAACAGCCTGCCAGTCCTGGAAGTGAGCCACCTGCAAGTGTGTCCTCTGGCCCTGTCAGGCCACTCAGCTGACGCAGCATGGAACACAGACAAGGTGGCATCGCCATGGGCTGCCCAAATTGCAGATCTGTGAGTAAAGTAAATGACTGTCATTCAAGCAGAGAGTTTTCTATCTGGTTTGTTATGCAACAATAAATAACTGGAACAAACAGTGAACAAAAAGGCAAAAAAAAAAAAATTTTTTCCTCACAGAGTTTATATTCTAGGAGGAGATAAACAAAAATAATAAATTTAAATTATACAGTATGTTGAAAGACAAAAAGTGCAACGGAAACGTAAAGAAAAGAGTAAGAAGGGCAGTACAGAGCGACAGCTGCAATATTAAACAGGGAGGTCAGGTGGTCTCATTAAGAAGTGATGTCTGGGCAGAGACTCAAGTGAAGATAAGCAAATTAATTTTCTCTCTCAGGAAAATCAAAGTGAACTAAGACACCAATCTCCTGAGTTCAGACCCCTGTCACCCAGAGCCCAGATTCCTGAGATGGCACTTGAGGACCATTGTGATCTAGCCCTAGCCTACATGTTCAGCTCCAGGTTCTGAATCTCCCCATTACACACCTGCACTTAAGTTCAATGACTGGCAGTTCCCTTTAAGTATTGTGGTCTTGTGTCTGGAATGTTTTCTTCCATTTTGATTTTCTATTACGCCCTTAATCAATTACGACAAACTTGGCAGCTTAAAACAATACCCACACTTCTTATCAGTTTCTGTGGGTCAGAAGTCTGGGCACAGTGTGGCCCAACAGTTCCTTTGCTCCAGGTCTCACAAGGTCTTTAAGCAAAGCAAGAGTAAGGAGTTTTTTCAATATAAACCTTAATTAGAACAGATAAGTTTTATGGTCCAACATCTTTTAAATTCCATGAGCTTAATTTCTGAGTAAATCACTATTGTACAAACATTGTACTAAATATGTATTAGTTGATGTGTTAAAATAAAAACTTTCCTTGATATTAAGGTTCAGGACACTGCATTTTTCTTCTTGGTTGACACATAATATGTAAATATAATTTTTTTTTTTTTTAAGAAATAGAACTGTTTAGGTTTTGGAACTCTGTTCTCATAATTGCTCTGCATATTGCTATTCACTTATCATACTGTATTAAAACTGTTCAATCCTATATCCTCCTTTAGACTTTAACCTATACAACATATTATTCATTCTTACATCCTCAGCACCTACTTAATACTGTGCCTGGTACATATGTTCATCAATGTTTGCTGCATAAATGGGTAAATGAAAATGAAAATTGTATTTGGATCTGAATCATATACTCCAGAATTTGGAAAACTTAAATAACTGATAGCTGTGAAAATGATTCACTTCCAAACTTTGACTATATAAACTGAAAAGTAATATAAGTAAAGGAATAAAATTAGTCCATTTTCTTTAGGACATTTTACTTCTTTTCTAATTTGTACCAGCTTATACATTAAAATTTGATACCTACCTTACGTCAAACATAAGACATAAGGATATTATTATCATATCATTTGGCCCATGGTGGTATCACACCACCAGAACTTTATTATTCTTTGCTTTGAACCCAGTACTTCATGGCTAACTTTTTTTTTCAAAGTAAACTTTAGTTTTTGGAATAGTTTTAGATTTACAGAACTGGGAAGACAAGTACAGAGTTCCAATATACCCTCCAACCAGTTTCCCCTATCAGTAAGTATTATGTTATAATTAGTGAAGCAATACTGGCACATTATTATTAACTAAATCTATTCATTTTTCCGTCTAGTCAAGGCTATGGTTTTTCCAGTGGTCATGTATGGATGTGAGAGTTGGTCTGTGAAGAAAGCTGAGTGCTGAAGAATTGATGCTTTTGAACTGTGGTGTTGAAGAAGACTCTTGAGAGTCCCCTGGACTCCCAAGGAGATCCAACCAGTCCATTCTGAAGGAGATCAGCCCTGGGATTTCTTTGGAGGGAATGACGCTGAAGCTGAAACTCCAGTACCTTGGCCACCTCATGCGAAGAGTTGACTCACTGGAAAAGACTCATACTGGGAGGGATTCGGAGCAAGGGGAGAAGGGGACGACCGAGGATGAGATGGCTGGATGGCATTACTGTCTCGATGGACAAGAGTTTGGGTGAACTCTGGGAGTTGGTAATGGACAGCGAGGCCTGGTGTGCTGCGATTCATGGGGTTGCAAAGAGTCGGACACGACTGAGCGACTGAACTGAACTGATTCATTTTTCAGGGTTTCCCTGAAAAATGAAAACAGACAGTAAAGAATCTACCTACAATGCAGGAGGCCTCGGTTCAAACCCTAGGTCAGGAAGATCCTCTGGAGAAGGGAATGGCTACCCACTCCAGTATTCTTGCCTGGAAAATTCCATGGACAGAGGAGCCTGGTGGGTTACAGTCCATGAGATTGCAAACAGTCGGACATGACTGAGTGACTAAACACTTTCACACATTATTCAGGTTTTCAGATTTTTTATCTAAGGTCCTTTCTTTGTTCCAGAATCCCATACAGGATACCACATTGCATCATGTCTCTCTAAGCTCTTCTTGGCTGTGACAGTTTTTCATTCTTTCCTTGTTTTAGATATCAACTGACAGTTTTGAAGAGTAGTGTCACATATTTTGTAGAAAGTCTCTCAAACGGGATTTGCCTGCTGTTTCTCTAATGATGAAACTGAGGTTATGGGTTTGGGGAAAAAGACCATGGAGGTAAAATGCCATTTTCACATCATATTAGGAATACACATCAACACGACTCATCATTGTTGATGATCACTTTGATTATCTGAAACAATATTTCTCCATTGTAAAGGTCCTCTATTTTCTTCCTTTCCAACTATAATCTTCAGAAGGAAATCACTGTAAATAGCCCACACTGGAGAAGAGAGTTGTGCTCCATGTCCTTCAAGGAAGAGTATCTACATAAATTATTTATTCTTTTGCAAGGGAGATGTGTCTCTCCTCTTCTATTTTTTAACTTATTGGATTGTTTATTTATAGCAGTAAAAACTTGTGGACATTTTATATTTGGGGTCATAACCAACGGGACTTCTATTTTGTTGCTCACATGGCCAGTGGGAACTCTTTCCTTTGGCTCTTGTGGCCTTTTGACATACTCCTATTCATGTGTTTTATTTATTTTGGTTTTAGCCATTTCCTTAATTTTCAACTCTATGAGATGCTCTAAGCTCATCTTTGTTTCTTGCTCCACTTCAAGAGTTAGCCCTTTCTTCAAGGATCTCTCTTAATCCGTTAACTGGGGAATCATATTAGAAATCAAGACTGGGCACTCATTTTTCTACTGGGGTACCATTGCATCTAAGCCCTTCAGAAGTTAACTTGTTTTTATTTACCACTTATATATTCAGAAATAGGAGATGGTTGGCAATGCTAATTTATAAGTAAAATTTAAACTTCTTCACAACAATATCTTACGCAGGATTTGTTCTTTGTAATATTTTCAGCAGTTGCCTCATGTTATGATTACACCATTCCCCTCTACTCTAATAACCTATCTCTACATATTCCTCAATTCTTAACCTAGAGGATCAATGGGACTTACAATTTTTAACATCTTTGTTGAGATCCTCAGAGAAATGATGCCAAGAATATTTTTATAGACTTAATAACTGATTTTATACAAATTTACACGTAGTTTTATACAAATGTAGTTGCAAAACAGGTGAAACTCTTAATGCAAATAACACCCCATGCTGCCCACACATGAAACGATTTTATGGATCTCATCCATCCCAGATGGAGACAAAAATTGAGCATATTCAAGACAAGAAATGAGTATATCTGTATTTCTGTGGAATTCTTGTATTTCTCAGAATTTTTTATTTTGGATGGCCTTAAATCTTTCAAATAACAAAAATATATTTATAATTATATAGGAAGGCATTTTATTTATTTTTTTATGTTTTATGTTTTTTTATTTTTTTACTTTACAATACTGTATTGGTTTTGCCATATATCAACATGAATCTGCCATGGGTGTACATGAGTTCCCACTCCTAAACCCCCCTCCCACCTCCCTCCCCATACCATCCCTCTGGGTTATCCCAGTGCACCAGCCCCAAGCATCCTGTATCCTGCATCGAAGCTAGACTGGCAATTCGTTTCTTAGATGATATTATACGTGTTTCAATGCCATCCTGCCAAATCATCCGGCCCTCTCCCTCTCCCACAGAGTCAAAAAGTCTGTTCTGTACATCTGTGTCTCTTTTGCTGTCTCGCATACAGGGTCATCATTACCATCTTTCTAAATTCCATATATATGTGTTAGTATACTGTATTGGTGTTTTTCTTTCTGGCTTACATCACTCTGTATAATCGGCTCCAGTTTCATCCACCTCATTAGAACTGATTCAAATGTATTCTTTTTAATGGCTGAGTAATACTCCATTGTGTATATGTACCACAGCTTTCTTATCCATTCATCTGCTGATGGACATCTAGGTTGCTTCCATGTCCTGGCTATTATAAACAGTGCTGCAATGAACATTGGGGTACATGTGTCTCTTTCAATTCTAGTTTCCTTGGTGTGTGTGCCCAGCAGTGGGATTGCTGGGTCATAAGGCAGTTCTATTTCCTGTTTTTTAAGGAGTCTCGACACTGTTCCCCATGGTGGCTGTACTAGTTTGCATTCCCATCAACAGTGTAAAAGGATTCCCTTTTCTCCACACCCTCTCCAGCATTTATTGCTTGTAGACTTTTGGATTGCAGCCATTCTGACTGGTGTGAAATGGTACCTCATTGTGTTTTCGATTTGCATTTGTCTGATAATGAGTGACGTTGAACATCTTTTCATGTATTTGTTAGCCATCTGTATGTCTTCTTTGGAGAAATGTCTATTTAGTTCTTTGGCCCATTTTTTGATTGGGTCATTTATTTTTCTGGAATTGAGCTGCAGGAGTTGCTTTGTATATTTTTGAGCTTAGTTGTTTGTCAGTTGCTTCATTTGCTATTATTTTCTATAGGAGGGCATTTTAAAGAAAAAAAAATTTCTATTTCCTAGCAATCTCTTCACTACACTCTTTCAGCAACACTCAAGGTAAATTACTATTAAAACTTATTCATCTTATCCCATTTCCTTGTCTATACTGTACAATCATTATTTAACTTCTCATGAACTCTGTGATTCAAGTTGTCCAAACCAAAGAGTTTTATAGAGGCCTTCGAGTAGTTTCCACTCTAATATCTTATTTATTTTCTAAAATGCTTTCCCAGACGTCCCTGGTGATCCAGTGGGTAGGAATCCACCTGCCAGTGCAGTGGACATGGGTTCAATCCCGGCTTTGGGAAGACTCCACATGCTCTGAGGCAACCAAACCCATGTAATACAACTACTGAAGCCTGCACGCCCTGGAGCCCACGCTCTGCAACAACAGAAGCCACTGCGATGAGAAGCCATGTGCCACAGCTAGAGTATCTCTTGTTTGTTGCAGCTAAAGAAAGCCTGCGCAGAGCAACCAAGACCCAGAACTAAATAATAACTTTAAAAGAAAAATTTCTAAAAAAGCTTTCCCATTACATTTCAAGTATCTTTACAATGAGACTTATCAACTTGACAAATGCAATGCTACCTGACGTTATTTTTGGCTTAATTCATAACTGTCACAAACGTCTACACAATCCTTTTCATAATTAGTAACTTCATGCAACATTTGTTTTACATTGCCACTTTGTTAACATAAAATGGATCATGTAACTTGGTTTATTTACAGAATTGTCATGTTTAGTCATTTAGATGTAAACTATAAATTTTTGAAGCAAGTGGGAATTTGAATATAAAATAATGATATTTTTAAAATAATATTATTTAAAAATTTTAGGTTTGGTAATTGTATTGAAGAAATGGAAAACTAAAGAGACCTTGTTATCTGAAAACTGGGTTTGCCTCTCAGTGGGTGTCAAGTCAAGATTTTGGGAAAAGGACCCACTATTTACAGCAAGTGGCGCTAATGGTAAAGAACCTGTCTGCCAATGCAAGAGGCTAAGAGACAGTTCAATCCAAGGGTGGTGAAGATCCCCTGAGGAAGCTCACAGCAAACCACTCCAGTAGTCTTGCCTGGAGAATACCATGGATAGAGGAGCCTTGCAGGCTACAGTCCATGGAGTTGCAAAGAGCTGGACACGGCTGACGGGACTTAGCACACATACACACAAGCAGAACACCAAGGAGCTTTCCCAACACAGTGTCTCCTGAACTTCCTGTTTCTGGAAGTTTTAAGCTAAAGACACATGTATATTCATGAAAAGGCTTGGGCAATTGATAGGTCTACAGAATCCAAGCTTCCTGATTGAAGTCAGGAAGGTCAGAAAAGCTCAACATATTTATCCTTTGAGTTAGAGCTGATCTAGTGGTTGAGCACTTCAGACTAATTTATACCACTTTAACAGAATTAGCAATGTTTACAACTGATATCTTTCCAACAACAGCAAAGTTACTTCTTTCGCCTGATAAATAAAATCATAAAACATCTAGGATTTGCTTATAAAACTTAATATGGGGATATGAAAAGGAAACAGTGTTGGTCATGAATTAATAATTCTTAAATATGGATAATCACTGTACTAATTTATCCACCTGCATGTGTTCAAAATTCTCCATATAAGAAGTTGTTTTTTTTCTTTTAATCAATGCTAAAAGAAAATAAGTCTTTGACGAAAAATGCAGTAAATAAAAACCTAGCTTCAAAGGGCAGGAAGTAAATCTTTCAACATCTTTCTAAAAGATAATGACTCACTCTCCTCCTTTTGTTAGACAACTACAATATATCATGATGCTTAAAAAAATACAATAATTCCCTAATACCAAAAATCTAGCTGTTATTCAATTATTTCATACATTTAATAAATATTTTTAACAGTTTTAGAAAACGCAGAGGAACCAGAGATCAAATTGCCAACATCCGCTGGATCATGGAAAAAGCAAGAGAGTTCCAGAAAAACGTCTATTTCTGCTTTATTGACTATGCCAAAGCCTTTGACTGTGTGGATCACAATAAACTGTGGAAAATTCTGAAAGAGATGGGAATACCAGACCTCCTCGAGAAACCTATATGCAGGTCAGGAAGTGACAGTTAGAACTGGACATGGAACAACAGACTGGTTCCTAATAGGAAAAGGAGTACGTCAAGGCTATATATTGTCACCCTGCTTAATTAACTTCTATGCAGAGTACATCATGAGAAACGCTGGACTGGAAGAAGCACAAGCTGGAATCAAGATTGCCAGGAGAAATATCAATAACCTCAGATATACAGATGATATCACCCTCATGGCAGAAAGTGAAGAGGAACTAAAAAGCCTCTTGATGAAAGTGAAAGAGGAGAGTCAAAAAGTTGGCTTAAAGCTCAACATTCAGGAAACTAAGATCATGGCATCTGGTCCCATCACTTCATGGGAAATAGATGGGGAAACAGTGGAAACAGGGTCAGACTATTTTTGGGGCTCCAGAATCACTGCAGATGGTGATTGCAGCCATGAAATTAAAAGACGCTTACTCCTTGGAAGAAAAGTTATGACCAACCTAGATAGTATATTGAAAAGCAGAGACATTACTTTGCCAACAAAGGTCCGTCTAGTCAAGGCTATGGTTTTTCCAGTGGTCATGTATGGATGTGAGAGTTGGACTGTAAAGAAAGCTGAGTGCCAAAGAATTGATGCATCTGAACTGTGGTGTTGGAGAAGACTCTTGAGAGTCTCTTGGACTACAAGGAGATCCAACCAGTCCATTGATCAGTCCTGGGTGTTCTTTGGAAGGACTGATGCTGAAGCTGAAACTCCAGTACTTTGGCCACCTCATGGGAAGAGCTGACTCATTGGAAAAGACTGTGATGCTGGGAGGGACTGGGGGCAGGAGGAGAAGGGGACGACCGAGGATGAGATGGCTAGATGGCATCACGGACTCGATGGACGTGAGTCTGAGTGAACTCCGGGAGATGGTGATGGACAGGGAGGCCTGGCGTGCTGCAATTCGTGGGGTCGCAAAGAGTCGGTCACGACTCAGTGACTGAACTGAACTGAACTGATCAGGACTCAAATAAAGTCCATACATTGTGATTTGCTGATATGCCCTTTAAGTCTCTTTTAATCTTAGGATTTCCCCTCCACATCTTTGTCCCCGCTTGGAGTTTCTCTGTTGAAGAACCTGACAGAGTTTCCCACAGTCTGAACTGTGCTGACTGCCTCCCCCTACTGGAGTTTAACATGGTCCTGTCTTCTAACTGGTAATCTAGAGCTGCACTGTTCAATAAAGTAGCCACTATTAACACATGGATATCTACATTTAAATTAAATAAAATTTAAAATTCAGTTCCTTAACTGCATAAGATACATTTCTAATAGCTATCATATTGGATATACCAAGAATCATCCAAGTCAAGACCTGGGATTGACTCTATTCTCTCGAAAAAGGTTGAAAAAAATAGAATGAATATAAATAGAATTCATCTAGCATACAAAGCATTTTCTGAAATGAAGAGAGTTCAACATTCCCACAATGCGGGGAATGAATCTTAGCTTTCAGTTTCTGGAACATAAATATATATACAACGAACAAGCCATATGTGACCTTGGGTACACTACTTAAGTTTTTCTGTATTTTCCAGAAAGGACAATGCAATGATGAGTGAAGTTATATCATAAAAATTATAAATATTATAAAGGTTATTTTCTAAATCCTCCTCCAAATGCTAAGAAAAGAGAACATAATAACAAGCATGTCTAAAAAGCATTCTTGACATACAAAGCTAGCTCTACCAGGGTCTTTTCCGAAGACTCAGTTCTCTGAAGCAGGTGGCCAAAGTATTGGAGTTTCAGCTTCAGCATCAGTCCTTTCAATGAATATTCAGGACTGATCTCCTTTAGGATGAATTGGTTGGATCTCCTTGCAGTCCACGGGACTCTCAAGAGTCTTCTCCAACACCACAGTTCAAAAGCATCAATTCTTCGGTGCTCAGCCTTCTTCACAGTCCAACTCTTGCATCCATACATGACCACTGGAAAAACCATAGCTTTGACTAGATGGATCTTTGTTGGCAAAGTAATGTCTCTGCTTTTTAATATGCTGTCTAGGTTGGTCATAGCTTTTCTCCCAAGGAGCAAACATCTTTCAATTTCATGGCTGCAGTCACCATCTGCAGTGATTTTGGAGCCCAAAAAGATAAAGTCTCTCACTATTTCCACTGTTTCCCCATCTGTTTGCCATGAAGTGATGGCACCATACACCACGATCTTAGTTTTTTGAATGTTGAGTTTTAAGCCAACTTTTTCACTCTCCTCTTTCACTTTCATCAAGAGGTTCTTTAGTTCTTCACTTTCTGCCATAAAGGTTGTGTCATCTGTATATCTGAGGTTATTGATATTTTTCCCAGCAATCCTGATTCCAGCTGTGCTTCATCCAGTCCAGCATTCCTTATGAAGCGATCTCCAGTCTTTCCCATTCTATTGTTTTCCTCTATTTCTTTGCACTGATCACTGAAGAAGGCTTTATCTCTCCTTGCTATTCTTTGGAACTCTGCATTCAGATGGGTATATCTTTCCTTTTCTCCTTTGCCTTTTGCTTCTCTTCTTTTCTCAGAATTTTTAAGGCCTCCTCAGACAACCATTGGCCTAATTTGCGTGTGTGTGTGTGTGTGTGTATGTGTTTGAATAAAAGGTATAAGAGATGATTCAGACATCAATATCACCCAAAGTCCATAGTTTACAACAGAGTTCACTCTTGGTTATGTACATTCTAGGGGTCTTTATAAATTTGTAATGCCATGTATCCACTGTTGTAGTATGGTACAGAACAATCCACTGCACTAAAAGTCCTCTGTGCTCTGCCTATTCATTCCCATCTCCTTTCTAATCTCTGGTAACCAACTTTTTACCATCTCTATTGTTTAGTCTTTTCAAGAAAAGTCACACAATTGAAATCGCCTCAGGCTGGCTTCTTTCACTTAGTAATATGCATTTAGGTTTCCTTCATGTCTTTGCAAGGCTTGGTAGCCTTTCAATTTTGCACTGAATAATACTCCATTGTATGAACATACCACAACTTATTTATCCATTTACCTACTTAAGGATATCATGAATGCTTCCAAATTTGAGCAATTAAGAATAAAACTGCTAGAAACATTCATGTGTAAGGGTTTTTGTGTAGATGTAAGCCTTCAGTTCCTTTGGATAGATAACAGGGAGTGTGACTAATGAAACATGGTAAAGTATGTCCAGTTTTATAAGAAACTGTCACAATGACATCTAAAATGGCTATAAGTAAGTAAAGTCGCTCAGTCGTGTCCAACTCTTTGTGACTCCGTGGACTGCAGCCCACCAGGCTCCTCAGTCCATGGGATTCTCTAGGCAAGAATACTGGAGTGGGTTGCCATTTCCTTCTCCTGGGGATCTTCCCAACGCAGGGATCGAACCCAGGGTCTCCCGCATTGGAGGCAGACGCTTTAACCTCTGAGCCACCAGGGATCCACTGGCAATGAATGAGAATTGTCAAATGTTTACTTTTAACATTAACTTATTCAGACATATTTATGTTGTCATCCTTGTCAACAGTGGCTTTGTTATCATTACAGTTTAGTTTTGGAGTCATTTGATACATGGCTATGTTGCCTACAAACGGTTATACACAACAGTTATATATGCAACTAGATAAAATTATACGCTGTCTGCTGCTGCAGCTAAGTCGCTTCAGTCGTGTCCGACTCTGTGCGACCCCAGAGACGGCAGCCCACCAGGCTCCCCCATTCCTGGGATTCTCCAGGCAAGAACACTGGAGTATACACTGCCTACAGAAAACAATATTCTCTTTAACAAAAAAGCCAATGAGCTCTAACAATGAATTCCAAGAGTAATTAAGGATATGGACATCTCAGAAATGACTTTTGTGTAAATGGCAATAAAAATGATCTAATCTGTAGGATATATAATGAGCTTCCTTAGAAGAGTTAAGAATCACAAATTCTTAGATTTGTGAGAACTGTTCCTCACAATAGGACAATTCTTAGAGATCAAACAGGGAATCACTTCCAAAGCCCTGAGCTGTAACTTCTCCAGCCCAATTAGTACAACCGTTTTAACCAGAGGCTCAAGATGGATAGCTGCAGTCATCTTTGACTCCTTTTTCCCTCTGATTGCCCCCATCTAATCAGTTGCTTCATCCTGTTGATTTTGCCTCCTATTTTCTTAACTCTGTCTAGCTCTCTCCATCCCCTCTGCCACTGCTCTAATCCAATCCAACGGCATCTCTCACCTGAATTATTAAAAATGTGTTCTGCCTCCAGGCTTACTCCCTACCAACCCTACTCTGTAATGCAACCAAGAAATCTTTCTAAATGCAAATCCAATACTTTACTTCAATACTGCTTCATTACCCTGATGTTAAATCTCAAATTGCCTAGTATCACTTCAACATTTTTCACAACCTGACTGCTTATGTCTTAACCCTTTCTGCAGAATTTTTCATATGCTTTGCATTCTGTACTCCAGTCATGCTGTTCACCATATTTACTACGCACTCTGACATTAGCTGACTTTTACACACGCTGCCTGTCTGCTGCAAACACTGCTTTTAGTATTGTCCCCACTCTATAGCCCACCTGTAAATTCTTGACCACCCTTCAGATCAAAGCTTATAGTCATTTCTTCTAGAAAAGGCTGCAGCTCTGTGACAGTAAAAGTTGCTCGCTACTGAATCCCCAGGGCCTACACAGGGTCAAGGATACGTGAACTCAAGGATCACTCACTAAGTAAGCAAACAAGTATGAACACAGGCTAGCAGAAAGAATAGCAGTCACTACTGACACTGTGTAAAGATTTTTATCATGTTTGTACCAATTTTAGGAAAACAGTTTTGTAGTAGTATTAAAAATGATCACTACTATTACTGTAGAAGTATTTGTTTCTTTCACAATATTATGTAGAAATCTTTTTTGGGTGTTAGTTCTAGAAGGTCTTGAAGGTCTTGAACTTTAGCTTCTTCAGCATTACTGGTCAGGGCATAGACTTGGATTACTGTGATACTGAATGGTTTGCCTTGCATCCAAGTACTGCATTTCAGACTCTTTTGTTGACTACGATGGCTACTCCATTTCTTCTAAGGGATTCCGGCCCACAGTGGTAGATATAACGGTCATCTGAGTTAAATTCACACATTCCAGTTCATTTTAGTTCGCTGACTCCTAAGATGTCGATGTTCACTCTTGCCATCTCATGTTTGGCTACTTCAAATTTGCCTTGATTCATGGACTTAACTTTCCAGGTTCCTATGCAATACTGCTCTTTACAGCATCAGACTTAACTTGCATCACCAGTCAAATTGTCAACTGGGCACAGTTTTAGCTTTGGCTCAGCCTCTTCATTCTTTCTGGAGTTATTTCTCTACTCTTCTCCAGTAGTATATTGGGCACCTACCGACCTGGGGAGTTCATCTATCATGTGTCCTATCTTTTTGCTTTTTCATACTGTTCATGGGGTTCTGAAGGCAAGAATACTGAAGTGGTTTGCCATTCCCATCTCCAGTGGACCACGTTTTGTCAGAACTTTCCATCATGACCCATCCATCTTGGGTGGCCCTATCTGGCATGGCTCATGGTTTCATTGAGCTAGACAAGGCTGTGGTCCATGTGATCAGATTGGTTAGTTTTCTGTAATTGTGGTTTTCAGTCTGTCAATAAAATGACCAGATGGTCAATAATGAAATCAGACTGATTATATGTTTTGTAGCCAAAGATGGAGAAGCTCTATACAGTCAGCAAAATCAAGACTGGGAGCTGTGGCTCAATCAGATCATGAACTCCTTATTGCCAAATTCAGACTTAAATTCAAGAAAGTAGGGAAAACCACTAGACCATTGGGTATGACCTAAATCAAATCCCTTACAATTATACAGTGGAAGTGACAAATAGATACAAAGATTAGATCTGATAGACAGAGTGCCTGAAGAACGATGGACGAAGTTCGTGATATTGTATAAGAGGCAGTGATCAAGACCATCCCCAGGGAAAAAAAGTGCAAAAAGGCAAAATGGTTGTCTGAAGAAGCCTTACAAATAGCTATGAAAAGAAGAGAAATGAAAGGCAAAGGAGAAAAGGAAAGATAAATCATTTTGAATGCAGTTTGAAAGAATACCAAGAAGAGATAAGAATGCCTTCCTCAGTGATCAACAAAAAGAAATAGAGGAAAACAACAGAATGGGAAAGACTGGAGATCGCTTCAAGAAAATCAGAGATACCAAGGGAACGTTTCATACAAAGATGAGCACAATAAAGGACAGAAATGGTAAGGATCTAACAGAAGCATAAGATATTAAGAAGAGGTGTCAAGAATACACAGAAGGACTATACAAAAGAGATCTTCATGACCCAGATAATCACGATGGTGTGATCACTCACCTAGAGTCAACATCCGGGAATGTGAAGTCAAGTGGGCCTTAGGAAGCATCACTACGAACAAAGCTAGTGGAGGTGATGGAATTCCAGTTGAGCTATTTCAAATCCTAAAAGATGATGCTGTGAAAGTGCTGCACTCAATATGCCAGCAAATTTGGAAAACTCAGTAGTGGCCACAGGACTGGAAAAGGTCAGTTTTCATTAAAATCCCAAAGAAGGGCAATGACAAAGAACGTTCAAACTACCACATGATTGCACTCGTCTCACACACTAGCAAAGTAATGCTCAATATTCTCCAAGCCAGGCTTCAACAGTACCTAAACTGTGAACTTCCATATGTTCAAGCTGAATTTAGAAAAAGCAGAGGAACCAGAGATCAAATTGCCAACATCTGCTGGATTGTCAAAACAGCAGGAGAGTTCCTGAAAAACATCTGCTTCTACTTTATTGACCATGCCAAAGCCTTTCACTGTGTGGATCAAAACAAACTGTGGAAAATTCTTCAAGAGATGGCAATACCAGACCACCTTACTTGCCTCCTGAGAAATGTGTATGCAGGTCAAGAAGCAATAGTTAAAACTGGACATGGAAAAACAGACTGCTTCCAAATCGGGAAAGGAGTACGTTAAGGTTGTACATTGTCACCCTGCCTATTTAACTGAGATGCAGAGTACATCATGAGGACTGCTGGACTGGATGAAGCATAAGCTGGAATCAAGATTGCTGGGAGAAATATCAATAACCTCAGATATGCAGATGACACCATTCTTATGGCAGAAAGCAAAGAACTAAACAACCTCTTGATGAAAGTAAAAGAGGAGAGTGAAAAAGTTGGCTTAAAGCTCAACATTCAGAAAACTAAGATCATGGCATCTGGTCCCATCACTTCATGGTAAATAGATGGGGAAGCAGTGGAAACAGTGAGAGACTTCATCTTTTTGGGTTCCAAAATCACTGCACATGGTGACTGCAGCCATGAAATTAAAAGACGCTTACTCCTTGGAAGAAAAGTTATGACCAACCTAGATAGCATATTAAAAATCAGAGACATTACTTTGCCAACAAAGATCCATCTAGTCAAAGTTGTGGATTTTCCAGTAGTCATCTATGGATGTGAGAGTTGGACTATAAAGAAAGCCACGCACCAAAGAATTGATGCTTTTGAACTGTGGTGTTGAAGACTCTTGAGAGTCCCTTGGACTGCCAGGAGATTCAACCAGTCCATCCTAAAGGAGATCAGTCCTGAATATTCATTGAAAGGACTGATGCTGAAGCTGAATCTCCAATACTTTGGCCACTTGATGCGAAGAACTGACTCACTTGAAAAGACTCTGATGCTGGGAAGGATGGAAGGCGGGAGGAGAAGGGGACGACAGAGGATGAGATGGTTGGATGGCATCACTGACTCAATGGACATGAGTCTGAGTAAACTCTGGGAGTTGGTGATGGACAGGGAGGCCTGGCATGCTGCAGTCCATGGGGTCGCAAAGAGTCAGACACGACTGAGCAACTGAACTGAACTAATTATGCAGAAAAAGGTGAGAAATAACCAGGGAAGCACATTATGGATTTTGTGTTCCTGCCATGACCATCACAGATACATATAGTTTTGTAGATATACTTGTATTGTGGTTAAATTTTATTGCCATAAATGTTTGTATTTCTGTGATAGAATACAAGTCAAATTCTTTTTAGGGTTAATTTTTTCCTTCAATTTTTTTTTTATAGCAAAATACACATAATGTAAAAAATACCATTTAAACTATTCTTAAGTATACAATTCAGTGGCATTACACACATTTACAATGTGCAACCATCACTCTAATCCATCTATATAATTCCTAGAGGACCTATCCCACATTGAAGGTCAGGAACGGCGGCAGTAAGGCGATACCCCTCGTCCAAGGTAAGGAGCAGTGGCTGTGCTTTGCCGGAGCAGCCATGAAGAAATACTCCACGCCCAAGGTAAGAGAAACCCAAGTAAGATGGTAGGTGTTGCAAGAGGGCATCAGAGGGCAGACACACTGAAATCATACTACTCACAGAAAACCAGTCAATCTAATCACACTAGGACCACAGCCTTATCTAACTCAATGAAACAGAGCCATGCCTGCAGGGCAACCCAAGAGGGGCGGGTCATGGTAGAGAGGTCTGACAGAACGTGGTCCACTGGAGAAGGGAATGGCAAGCCACTTCAGTATTCTTGCCTTGAGAACCCCATGAACAGCACAAAAAGGCAAAATGATAGGATACCAAAAGAGGAACTCCCCAGGTCATTAGGTGCCCAATATACTACTGGAGATCAGTGGAGAAACAACTCCAGAAAGAATGAAGGGATGGAGCCAAAACAAAAACAATACCCAGCTGTGGATGTGACTGGTGATAGAAGCAAGGTCCGATGCTGTAAAGAGCAATACTGCATAGGAACCTGGAATGTCAGGTCTATGAATCAAGGCAAATTGGAAGTGATCACACAAGAGATGGCAAGGGTGAATGTCGACATTCTAGGAATCAGCAAACTAAAATGGACTGGAATGGGTGAATTTAACTCAGATGACCATTATATCTACTACTGCGGGCAGGAATCTCTCAGAATTAATGGAGTAGCCATCATGGTCAACAAAAGAGTTCGAAATGCAGTACTTGGATGCAATCTCAAAAACGACAGAATGATCTCTGTTCGTCTCCAAGGCAAACCATTCAATATCACAGTTATCCAAGTCTATGCCCCAACCAGTAATGCTGAAGAAGCTGAAGTTGAACGGTTTTATGAAGACCTACAAGACCTTTTAGAACTAACACCCCAAAAAGATGTCCTTTTCATTGTAGGGGACTGGAATGCAAAAGTAGGAAGTCAAGAAACACCTGGAGTAACAGGCAAATTTGGCCTTGGAGTAGAGAATGAAGCAGGGCAAAGGCTCATAGAGTTTTGCCAAGAGAATGCAATGGTCATAGTAAACACCCTCTTCCAACAACACAAGAGAAGACTCTACACATGGACATCACCAGATGGTCAACACCAAAATCAGATTGATTATATTCTTTGCAGCCAAAGATGGAGAAGCTCTATACAGTCAACAAAAACAAGACCAGGAGCTGACTGTGGCTCAGATCATGAACTCCTTATTACCAAATTCAGACTCAAATTGAAGAAAGTAGGGAAAACCGCTAGACCATTCAGGTATGACCTAAATCAAATCCCTTATGATTATACAGTGGAAGTGAGAAATAGATTTAAGGGCCTAGATCTGACAGATGAGTGCCTGATGAACTATGGAATGAGGTTCGAGACATTGTACAGGAGACAGGGAGCAAGACCATCCCCATGGAAAAGAAATGCAAAAAAAGCAAAATGGCTGTCTGGGGAGGCCTTACAAATAGCTGTGACGAGAAGAGAAGCGAAAAGCAAAGGAGAAAAGGAAAGATATAAGCATCTGAATGCAGAGTTCCAAAGAATAGCAAGGAGAGATAAGAAAGCCTTCTTCAGCGATCAATGCAAAGAAATAGAGGAAAAGAACAGAATGGGAAAGACTAGAAATCTCTTCAAGAAAATCAGAGATACCAAGGGAACATTTCATGCAAAGATGGGCTCAATAAAGGACAGAAATGGTATGGACCTAACAGAAGCAGAAGATATTAAGAAGAGGTGGCAAGAATATACATAAGAACTGTACAAAAAAGATCTTCACGACCCAGATAATCATGATGATGTGATCACTAATCTAGAGCCAGACATCTTGGAATGTGAAGTCAAGCGGGCCTTAGAAAGCATTGCTATGAACAAAGCTAGTGGAGGTGATGGAATTCCAGTTGAGCTGTTTCAAATCCTGAAGATGATGCTGTGAAAGTGCTGCACTCAATATGCCAGCAAATTTGGAAAACTCAGTAGTGGCCACAGGACTAGAAAACGTCAGTTTTCATTCCAATTCCAAAGAAAGGCAATGCCAAAGAATGCTCAAACTACCGCACAATTGCACTCATCTCACATGCTAGTAAAGCAATGCTCAAAATTCTCCAAGCCAGGCTTCAGCAACACGTGAACTGTTAACTTCCTGATGTTCAAGCTGGATTTAGAAAAGGCAGAGGAACCAGAGATCAAATTGCCAACATCCGCTGGATCATGGAAAAAGCAAGAGAGTTCCAGAAAAACATCTATTTCTGCTTTATTGACTATGCCAAAGCCTTTGACTGTGTGGATCACAATAAACCGTGGAAAATTCTGAAAGAGATGGGAATACCAGACCACCTGACGTGCCTCTTGAGAAATCTGTATGCAGGTCAGGAAGCGACAGTTAGCACTGGACACGGAACAACAGACTGGTTCCAAATAGGAAAAGGAGTACATCAAGGCCGCATATTGTCACCTGCTTATTTAACTTCTATGCAGAGTACATCATGAGAAACGCTGGACTGGAAAAAACACAAGCTGGAATCAAGATTACCGGGAGAAATATCAATAACCTCACATATGCAGATGACACCAACCTTACGGCAGAAAGTGAAGAGGAATTAAAAAGCCTCTTGATGAAAATGAAAGAGGAGAGTCAAAAAGTTGGCTTAAAGCTCAACATTCAGGAAACTAACATCATGGCATCTGGTCCCACCACTTCATGGGAAATAGATGGGGAAACAGTAGAAACAGTGTCAGACTTTTTTTGTGCTCCAAAATCACTGCAGGTGTTGACTGCAGCCATGAAATTAAAAGACGCTTACTCCTTGGAAAAAAAGTTATGACCAACCTAGATAGTATATTCAAAAGCAGAGACATTACTTTGCCAACTAAGGTCCGTCTAGTCAAGGCTATGGTTTTTCCTGTGGTCATGTATGGATGTGAGAGTTGGACTGTGAAGAAGGCTGAGTGTCGAAGAATTGATGCTTTTGAACTATGGTGTTGGAGAAGACTCTTGAGAGTCTCTTGGACTGCAAGGAGATCCAACCAGTCCATTCTGAAGGATATCAACCCTGGGATTTCTTTGGAAGGAATGATGCTAAAGCTGAAGCTCCAGTACTTTGGCCACCTCATGCGAAGAGTTGACTCATTGGAAAAGACTGTGATGCTGGGAGGGATTGGGGGCAGGAGGAGAAGGGGACGACCGAGGATGAGATGGCTGGATGGCATCACGGACTTGATGGACGTGAGTCTGAGTGAATTCCAGGAGATGGTGATAGACAGGGGGGCCTGGCATGCTGCGATTCACGGGGTCGCAAAGAGTCGGTCGGACATGACTGAGTGACTGAACTGAACTCAACTGAGTAAACTGAAACCGTATCTCCTTTAAAAAAAAAAAATTACGCATTTGCTCCTATCCCTCAGTCGCTGGCAATCATCATTCTGCTATCTCTATGGTTTTGATTACTATTGCTGTTGCTGTTCAGTCACTAATTAGCTTTTGAGTTCTTGCGACCCCATGGACTGTAGCACTCCAGGCTTCCCTGTCCTTAACTATCTCCCAGAGTTTGCTCAAATTCACCACTCATTCGATGATGCCATCCAACCATTTCATCCTCTGTCGTCCTCTTCTGCCTTCAGTTTTCCGGATCAGACAACCACTTTGCCTTCTTGCATTTCTTTTTTTCTAGGATGGTTTTGGTCACCACCTCTTGTACAATGTTATGAACCTCTAACTATAGTTCTTCAGGCACTCTATCAGATCTAATCCCTTGAATCTATTCATTACCTTCACTATATAATCATATGGATTTTATTTAGGTCGTATCTGAAAGGCCTAGTTTTCCCTACTTTCTTCAATTTAGGCCTGAATTTTGCAATAAGGAGTTCATGATCTGAGCCACAGTCAGCTCCCAGTCTTGTTTTTACTGACTGTATAGGGCTTCTCCATCTTCGGTTACAAAGAATACAATCAATCTGATTTTGGTATTGACCATCTGGTGATGTCCATAGTCATCTCTTGGGTTGTTGGAAGAGGGTGTTTGTTATGACCAATGTGTTCTCTTGACAAAATTCTGTTAGCCTTTGCCCTGCTTCATTTTGTACTTAAGGCCAAACTTTCATGTTACTCCTGGTATCTCTTGACTTCCTGCTTTTGCATTCCAGTCCCCTATGACGAAAAGGACATTTTTTTTTTTTTGGTGTTAGTTCCAGAAGGTCTTGTAGGTCTTCATGAAATGAAGTGAGGTGAAATGAAAGTCTGTCAGTCATGTCTGACTCTCTGTGACCCCATGGACTGTAGCCCACCAGGCTCCTCTGTCCATGGGCTTTTCCAGGCAAGAATATCAGAGTGGGCTGCCATTTCCTTTTCCAGGGGATATTCTTGACACAGGGATCGAACCCACTTCTACCGCATTGCAGGCAGACTCTTTACCATTTGAACCACCAGGGAAGACTGTAGTTCTCCATAGAAATGTTCAGCTTCTTTAGCATTAGTGGTTTGGGCATAGGCTTGGATTATGATGACGTTGAATGGTCTGTCTTAGAAACAAACCAAGATCATCCTGTCGTTTTTGAGGCTGCACATAATTACTGCATTTCAGATTCTTTTGTTGACTATGAGGGCTACTCCTAAGTACCTCATATGAATGGAATCACAGAGTGTTTTCATGCCTGGCTTACTTCACTTAAACATAATGTTCTCAAAGTTTATTTATGTTGCAGTGTACTGAAGAATCTTCTTCCTTTTGAAAGCTGAATAATTCCCTTGTATAGCATAAACCACGTGTTTACCCTTTCATCCACTGATGGACACCTGGGCTGCCGCCCTGTCAGAGCCATGGTGAACAATGCTGTTATGAACCTGACACAAATATCTCTTTGAGACTCTGGCTTTCGATCCGCTCAGGTAGGTATATGCCCTCTGTGGATCGTAGGGTGATTCTATTTTTAATTTTTTGAAGAACTGTCACATTGTTTTCCACAGCAAGTGTACCAGTCTACATTCTAATTAACTCAATTATTCAGTTTCTCCATATCCTCACCAACATTCCTTGTTTCTGGTTTTTTGAAAGAAAACATCCTAATAGGAGGGAGGTACTTTTAGGATGAGTTTTAAAGGCCTTTCCATTTTGCATGAATGAATGAACAAAAATCCATTAAATTCAAACTTCATTCAGTTACATATAATCAATAGTGTGTCAATTTGGAAAACTACATTACATGGACATAGTTTTCACCCTAAGATTAAACTGTTTTATTCACTAGGAACATAGTATGAAAGTGAAAAGTGAAAGTGAAGTCACTCAGTTGCGTCCGACTCTTTGAGACTCCATGGACTGTAACCTACCAGGCTCCTCCGTCCATGGAATTTTCCAGGCAAGAATACTGGAGTGAATTGCCATTTCCTTCTCTGGGGATGTTCCTGACCCGGGGATTGAACCTGGGTCTCCCACATTGCAGGCAGAAGCTTTACCAACTGAGCTACCAGGGAAGCCCAGAACACAGTATAACTGGTAGTTAATATACTGCTCACAATTTTATATTGCCAACCAACAAATATATCCAGCTCTTTCTATAAAATTAATCAAGCATATTAGGAATACAGAAAGATTATTAGTAATGGTTTTCCCCTCAATGCTTATAGAAGAAATTCCTGGGAAGGCAATAGTTCAAGCTGGTAAACAGAAACAATTATATCAGAAAAAGAGGGGCAATACAGTATATTTTTACAGAATTTAAATATATGGTCTTTGAGGTGGGGCTGTATCATATCAGATCTTAGTTCCCCAACCAGGGATCGAACCCTTGCCTTCTGCAATGAAAGAGTAGAGTCCTACCCAACGGACTACCAGGGAATCCCTATATATGTTTTTATTAAAGCCAATCTCTCAAAAAAATAATTCTTATGCTTATGGTTACTTTTCATGATAAACATACGTGTGAAAACCAAATGGTTATGCTTTCTTCCTTTGCTCCTGAACTTGCTCCTTTTGATTACAGTGACTAAAATATATAGTTTATTGGAGAAAGGGATGACAGAGGTCAAGATGGTTGGATGGCATCACCAATTCAAAGGACACGAGTTTGAGCGAGCTCTGGAAGATGGTGAAGGTCAGGGAAGACTGGCACGCTGTAGTCAATGCGGTCACAAGTAGTCGGACACAACTGAGCGAATGATCAACAATTCACTTCCTCAAATGATACACAATGTATTTTCTGTGTTAGCATACCTCCAGACCTAAAGGTGGTTAAGCCCAAGCCATGAAGATGCTTTGGTTTGTTATTCACTTTTTCATTAATTTGATCTTTCATTATGGATGATTTTGATCATTTATCAGTTCTTTGCTTGGAGAAAAATATACTATTTGTATGTTTCTTCAAGACCCTTGATAAAATGACTACCATTACCAGCTCCCTACTCAAGAGTTGGTTACTGACTTGTATGTTATTTAAGTTCTTCCATTTGTCTCTTGTTGCTGTTGTTTAGTCACTAAATCATATCCGACTCTGCAACCACACGACTGTAGCCCTCCAGGCTCCTCCGGCCATGGGATTTCCCAGACAAGAATACTATAGTAGGTTGCCATTTCCTCCTCTAGAGCATTTTCCTGACCCAGGGATTGAACCTGCATCCTGCACTGGCAGGCGGATTCTTTACCACCGAGTCATCTGGGAAGCCCATTTTTCTCTTGTACTGCCCAGCTCTAAGGCTATTTATTTTCCTTTTTGTAATTAAAAAACATTTCAAACACAGAGAAAAGTAAAAGAAAAATAATCAACACTTGTGTGGGTATCTTCCACCTAAATTTAACAAATGTTAACATGTTGCTATAGCGTCTTCACAATGTTTTAAAAACAGAAATAAAATCTTAGAGATAAAAGTCCCCTTTATGTCCCTCCCTGACCCCTATAGGCCTGGAACTTAGAACACTAGTCCGCCCTCGCTCAGTCATTCCTCTTTCAGGACACAGTCTAAATTATAAACTACCCTACTACAGTCCACAATGATTCCTCTTTTCTCTAAATCCAATCCACTTTATTTCCAATACAGGCAGATCTTAGTTTTCCTGTGAGTTCCCTCCAGCCTGCACTGATAATGGCCTGTGAGTAGGTAACGTGCTGATTACGCTGCTGTGCCTTAATACTCCTGTTGCTTCCTTGTCTTGAGACATTAGGTACATTATCTCAGTGGACGTGACGGATAGTGAAATGTACAGTACGGGGCTAGTGAGAAGTGCACAGTTGGTAAAAAGATCTCTCTCTACCACACAACCTGCAGTTTAATAGCCTTAATTTAATTAATGGTTATACCCAGGGACTGGTCTATAAGAGAGTTCATTTCCCTTAGGAACAATGTTATAGGCGGTTAAGTGTCTCTCTCTCCAGCCCTAAACTAGCAGGAGTAAAAACACCTAACAGCCTAAGACAAGAACCTGGGAAGGTCAGAGTAAAGAGACTATCTGGAGCTCTCAAACCCGCAGATAACGGAGGACGAGGCAGTGAAGCTCAGCGGCTCGGGAGTCAGATGGGACACTGTACCTTTTGTCTCACACTCTTCTCTGTATGTGCCTTTTCTTCCTTTTCCACCCCTATACTTCTTCCAATCCTCAGCTAATTACTCCACCTCTTCCCCTCAACTTGCCCTGAATGTAAGGGATGGAAATTTTGGGTTCCCAAGAGACGATCTGTGCGCAGGCTCTACACAAAAGAAAGAGGAAGGAAGTCTCAAATACTTAAGCTCTGGAAGTCAGAGACCTCTTGGGTTTGGGGTTCTCTTATTACATAGTTCACCTTGCTTTCTCATCTAGTCTGGAAGTCTGTCTGCCAGAGATTGCTCTACAAACACATAAAACCTGATTCAAATATTTCAGAAAATAACTTCATAAATGAGCAGTTCATACCGTGCAAGACCTGAACAATCTTTCAAAGGTTATACAGTCCACTTACACCCCCGCCCCATATAGAGCAAGCAAATCTGTCAAGTGACTTTTAATCAGCTTTTAGTGCTGTATACTACCTTACCTTTTCAAACTAACTTAAAATCACCTGAATTCCACACTCACTGCATCCTACTCAACTAACATAGCTAGTTTTAATTTTTTTTTTAATCTGTTTTGCTTCATGCTGTGCTAAGTTAACCTCATCTTGGTAAACAAGAAAATGGTCCGTATTTGACAGGCTCAAGTTGCAGCAACTGCAGCTGGCCTGTGTGCAAACCAATTTTGTTCATTCTTTACCCTGGCAGGGAGCGCTGCCCTAGAATAGTCTGGGAACTAATCAAGATTAAACCTGTGTCAGAGAGGTTGCTGCAAGCACTCTAGAGCAAGGCCGCAGTAACAAGGCTGCGAGGAAAAGGATTACGACAAACGCAGCAGCTGCGTAAAAATCTATTTGAGGCGCTCTGCTTTTGACACAAAAACTGGCACCCAGCTTCTCTCCTGTACCACGGCAGTTCTGTGGAAAAGACTCTGAAAGAGGTTGTAGAGAGAAAAAAAAGATGCACCAAATCCACCCTGCTTCTTCCTTTCTGAGATGATAGGTGTGTGGTGATGAGCCAGAAAATCCTCCTTCAGATGGTAGCAAATGGAAAAGAAATAGTAAGGCGTCCTCTGCCAGTTTCTGAGTTGAAAACACTCCCTGGCTGTTCTCTGGGTATCTAGTGAGTCAGATGGCATGGTATTCTACAGGATGAACCAAGATACAAGAAAGAGGAGGCGTGCCTAACAAAATCCAGAGTACATATAAACCAACTCTTAGAACTCTGTCTAAAAACTAAGAAATTCCTCAACATCAAATGATCAAATATCAGAGTATTATTTTTTCTACTCACATCCATTGTGTACTAGAACATGAATGAGAACCAAGTGTACTTAATCTTTCACTCTCTTCAGCTAAACAATGCTTAATAGCTTCACAAGTACTCACCAAAGGAGGCTACTAGGCTTCCCTATATACCACCAGATCTGTGAGGCTAGTATAGAAGCCAAAACAGGATAGACCGTTTTTGTCTGATCACAGTAATTTGTGAACATATGGTTGCTTTTTGTGTGTCTGCTCACATAATTCTCATTAAATGACTAGGAAATCAGTAACCGCAATAGATGTGCATGTAAAGATTGAGCTTTTTAAATAACAGCTTTATTGAGATATGTTTCATACACACTAACATTCATCCTTTTAAAGTATAAAATTCAGAGGTTTGGGGGATATTCACAGAGTTGTATAACCATTACCTAATTTTAGAACATTTCATCATTTCAAAAAAACACAAAAAACAAAACCTCTGTACCTATGAGTAGACAAGAGTTTTTGACATAATAGCCATCCCTGTTAGCTATGAAAGTTTGTTACCTGTAAGGGCATTTCTTGCCTTATCAACTGGAACATGGTAGGAAAAATTCTAAGTGTTTAGACAACACTTAAGAAGTCTCAAAAAATGTTTTTCAGATAAACTTTTTCTCTAGTCTAGTCTTACCCATGCATGAGCTTTGGAACATTTGTTGTAAAAATAATTTATTTGTAGAAGAGTGAATAAACATTATCTAACAATGGATTTCAAAATACACTGTGACCTCATCTGCAAAAGCCAGGTTCCTGCAGATACTCAAGTGCTGAGATTCATATTAATAAAATAAATAAATTAATAAAAATATGGTCTTACAGAGCTTTTCAACCTTGTTTAAACTCATTTTGCATTACTGCAGTTTTCAGACCTATTACAAATTAAAATGAAACACTTTCTAGTCAAACAGCTAGCATAAATTAGGCAAGCAACTAAACTGAAATAAATTCAGTCAGCAATGAAAAAGGTAAAAATACAATGCCATATATGTAGCTTAAAATTTTCTAGTAGCCACATTCTTGAAATAGTAAAAAGTAACAGGAAAAATTAATTGTACTGATATATTTTACTTAACCCAATGTATTCAACATATTGCTTTAACTTGTCATCAATACACAAGAACATTCTGCTGAGACACCAAGCCTCTGAAATCTGGTGAGTGTTTGCATCTATAGCATATCTCACTTTGCAATAGTCAAGTTTCAAGTGCTCAATAGCCATGTTTGGCTAAGTGCCCCCATACTCAGCAGCACAGCATTAGATACCTGAAGTTAGCTTCTCTTTTAATTCAACCTAAGGAGTGCTGGCGGAGAAGACAATGGCACCCCACTCCTGTACTCTTGCCTGGAAAATCCCATGGACGGAGGAGCCTGGTGGGCTGCAGTCCATGGTGTCGCTAAGAGTCGGACATGACTGAGCGACTTCACTTCCACTTTTCACTTTCATGCACTGGAGAAGGAAATGGCAACCCACTCCAGTGTTCTTGCCTGGAGAATCCCAGGGACGGTGGAGCCTGATGGGCTGCCGTCTATGGGGTCGCACAGAGTTGGACACGACTGAAGCGACTTAGCAGCAGCAGTAGCAGCAGCAAGGAGTGCTGGACAGGGAGGCCTGGTGTGCTGCAATTCATGGGGTCGCAAAGAGTCGGACATGACTGAGCAACTGAACTGAACTGAAGGAGTGCCTTAGTTAAGGTATTCATCATCTCTTGCCCAGAGTATTCCAGTAGACTCCGAACTGGCCTCCTTGTTAATCTGGCCTCTATACTGCTGTTATTATTCTAGTCTAATCGTTACAATCCTGGGCATGAAATCCTTCAGTGGCCCTTTAATGCTGAATAAAAACCCAAATGCCTTGTGTGTGTGCTAAGCTGCTTCAGTCGTGTTGGACTCTTTGCAATGCTATGGACTGTAGCCTGCCAGGCTCCTCTGTCCATGGAATTCTCTAGGCAAGAATCCTGGAATGGGCTGCCATGTCCTCCTCCAAGGGATCTTCCGGACCCAGGGATTGAACCTGAGTCTCTTGTGTCTCCTACAGGTGGGTTCTTTACCACTAGTGCCACCTGGGAAGCCCCAGATTCCTTAACTTGTACATCTGGTCCCTGACTACCTCTCCAGTTCTACTAATAACTCATCTTCTTCCCTCCCACATTAGCTAGAGTGAATTACTTCTGTCACATTCTTACCCCTTCCTGCCTTTACAAATATTTTCACTCAGTTTAAGACATTCTCCCCTCAATCCCTGCCAAGTTAGCAAACATCTGCTCCTAGTTCAGTGATACAATCTCAGGGAAATGCTGCCAGGGAATGTTAGATGCACTTTGCTAAACCTCCTTTTTCCACACCTATCACGGTGTGCAATGGAGTCAAATTTTACAAGGCTCTGTCTATAATGTGATCACGGAAGGCTAAAATCAAGGTCAAAATACCTCTGGAAATTTCTCAGGATACCACGGCCTTATTGAGAACTGAAACTTGCTGGACTCTGCAGTCCTAAATGTACCTTCCTCTAGGAGTAAGGTAGATCTCCATTTCATAGATGAGGGAAATATCAAATAAGTTATGACTGGTATTACATTTTAATTAGTAAGGTTGCTAATAATATTCTTGGTGTGCCCCATAATCATCAGCACTGCTTTTCCAACATCTCATTAAAAAAAAAAAATTACTGGATTACTACTATCCAAGGTGGCACTAGTGGTAAAAAAAACTCATTTGCCAATGTAGGAGACTTAAGAAGCACAGTTCAGTCCCTAAATTGGGAAGATGCCCTGGAGGAGGGCATGGCAACCCACTCTGATATTTCTCCCTGGAGGATCCCATGGACAGAGGAGCCTGGAGGGCTACAGTCCATGGGGTCACAAAGAGTCAGACATGACTGAAGTGACTTAGCAGCAGCAGCAAGGAGGTTATATTCTCTTTAATCTTCTTGCTTCTATTTCATCTTATTCTAAGTATTAAGATGGATATTGGAATGACTGATTCTTCTCGGCAAAGTATCTCTTTTTCCTCACAGATGTCTCCTCGTTCTCCCCATCTCTCCACCCCTTTTTAGGTCAAGGGAGGTGGTAGCTAAGTCCTGAGACTATTTTAAGTGTGTAAGGGCAAGAATAGCTAAATTTTTAAGACATCTTTATATCCCGAATGACTTACTGTATCTGTTCAGGTCTTACCAGGTCCCAGTAAAGCACCAATGACAAAAACATCTAAATATCTTTACATTTTTAGGGGAAAAGGGAGCAGGGCCTTTTCAAGTAAACTTTAAGTTTACTGCAGGTGGCCTTGGCCCTCAGGACAACTGTGTGTCAGTCACTCTGAGGCAGAGAAAAGGATCAGGAGAGGCTAACGATGCCCACAATCCCTGCTCCCAAGAAAACCACTTCTCTCAGATCTGGAATAAAGATCTGTGAAATTCCACGCCTTGTGATACAGAGGACCAATGTGGTGAATTCCCTGAGACTGCTTACCGTCCCTAGAATAAGGAAGGTAAGATAAAGTTGAACTAATCTTGCAATTCTGGAGGATTTAGGAGGCTGGCAGGAGATGAGGAGATTGCTTGGGCCATGCTGTTGCTGACCAGACAGAGGCACTTCAGTGGGAAGGCAGTAGTCCCAGCATATCTCTTAAAGCATTCCACCAAAGAAGAGTTCTTTTTGAGTTAATGTTTAGACATCTTATTAGTCTGTTTTGCCCTAGTTTTCAAGAGAGTGTGCTCAATTGTGTCTGACTCTTTGGGACCCCGTGTGCTGTAGCCTGTCAGGCTCCTCTGTCCTTGTGATTTCCCAGGCAAGTATACTCGAGTGTGTTGCCATTTTCTACTCCAGGGGATCTTCCCAATCCAGGGATCAAACCCAAATCTCCTGCATTGGCAGGTGGATTAGCATCACCTGGGAGGCCTGAATTTTATTGTTGATTTCCCTGAAATAAATGCTTCCTTTATAAAGTAAGAGGAGAGGAGACATACAATACTGTGAATATATTTAATGCAGCTAAATTGTGTACTTTTAAATGGTAAATGGTTACCTTTATGTTAGGGGAATTTTACCCCAATTTTTAAAAGTGAAAACAAGTACATGAGGAGACAAACCCTGCAGGACTCCCAAGGACATCCTCCTTTCCTTCACTGTTTGTACATAACACACTTGGCCCTTATAATGTCACCCAGCATCTTATCCTGAATCCTAAGACTGCTCTGATGGGCTCTGAGAGAAAAGATTATAATGTCAGAATATTAAGCACCCAGGATGTGATTAAGCTCATTTTGTTCATCAGTAAAGTGGCATCATAACTTCTCTCTAGGATATTAAAGGAAATGAACCCTAATTAACATCTGGAATAGCTCAGTAAGCCTCCTTGTTGTTTTTTAAGTGAAAGCTACTGAGTTTTTTTTAATCATCTCCAATTCTGAATCATGTCTGAGAAACACTGGTAGCAGAGTATATGCAGTAGGGATAAATAAATGCATGAAATAAAAACAAATTAGAAAGATACTTAGAAATAAATATAGGGATAACTTACAGATTATATTTTTAATGAAATCATCTTTTATTAGGGAGTTATAAACATCTCCTCCACTGTAATAAAATATCACAAAAAATGACCACCAAAAATTCTCCCCTTTCCTGAATGTGTACATGCTGTCTCTTACATCAAACAAGGGCTGTATTTTCCTCCCCTTGAATCTGGGCTGGCCCTGTGGTTTGCTTTCACCAGCAGAATGCGACAGAAGTGCCACTATGTCAGTTCTACACCTAGCCTTTAACAGTCCTGACAGCTCCTGTTTGTTCTCTCTTAGAAACAAGCTACCACATACAGAGACTTGGGCTAACCTACTAAATAATAATGAGAGATGACATGGAGAAGCAGAAGCAGACCTAGTCTATAGCCATTACAGCCACCCAAATCAAGTGAGAGAAGCCACCCTGGGACATCAAGCCAAATAAACAACCCCTGTAGGCACTGTGTGAAACAGAGAACCTGCCTAACTGACCCAGAAAATTGTGAGAAATAGCAAATCACTGGTGATTTAAGCCACTATGGGATAGCTTGTTACACAGCAATAGATAACCAGAAAATCCACATACCCCAACCAATTTTTTTCTGGAACCTTAGATTTAGAACTGGAACGGAATTTCTGCCAATAATAAATTGACCTATTACTCTGATACCCAAAGAATCTTGAAACATCTAATTGAATATTTTATTAATTTTTAAAACCAAAAGTCCTTATATTTAACAAAAGACTTGTTTATCAGAATATTAAAAGAATTCCTTTAATAATCAATAATTTAAAAAAGACAACCCATTTTAAAAAATGGACAAAAGAGCTGAACAAGAGAATAAATTTTATATATACAAAAAGCCAATAAGCGAATGAAAAAGAGCTCAGCATCATTAGTCATTAGGGCTTCCCGGCTGGCTCAATGGTAAAGAACTAGCCTGCCAAGCAGGAGACAGGGGTTCGATCCCCGGGTCGAAAAGATTCCCAGGAGGAGGAAATGGCAACCCACTCCAGTATTCTTGCCTGGAAAATCCCATGGACAGAGGAGCCTGGTGGGCTACCGTTTGTGGTGTAGCAAAGAATCAGACAAGACTGAGCATGCACACACACACAACGCACACAAGATACAAATTAAAACCACAATGAATCTCTATACTGTTCTCCATAGTGGTTATACCAGTTTGCATTCTCACCAACAGTGTAAGAGGGTTCTCTTTTCTCCACACCCTCTCCAGCATTTATTATTTGTAGACTTCCTGATGATGGCCATTCTGATGGGTGTGAGATGATACTTCACTGTGGTTTTGATTTGCATTTCTCTAGTAATTACCACCACTACCCCTACCCAGCAACAGAAAACAGGGAACACAGCCCCACCCATTAACAGAAAATTGGTTTTAATATTTACTGAGCATGGCCCCGGCCATCAGGGGCAAGATCCAGATTCCCCCACAGCCAGTCCCTCCCATCAGGAAGCTTCCATAAGCCTTTTATCCTTATCCATCAGAGGGCATACAGAATGAAAACCACAAAAACAGGAAACTAAACAAACTGATCACATGGATCATAGGTTTCTCTAACTCAATGAAACTATGAGAGATACTGTGTAGGGTCCAAGATGGAGGGGTCATGGTGGAGAGTTCTGACAAAACATGGTCCACTGGAGAAGGGAATGGAAAACCACTTCAGCTTTCTCGCCTTGAGAACCCCATGAACAGTATGAAAAGGCAAAAAGATATGACACTGAAAGATGAACTCCCCAGGTCAGTAGGTGCCCAATATGCTGCTGGAGAAGAGTGGAGAATAACTCCAGAAAGAATGAAGAAGCTGAGCCAAAGCAAAAACAACGCCCAGCTGTGGATGTGACTGGTGATGGAAGTAAAGTCCAATGCTGTAAAGAACAACACTGCACAGGAACCTGGAATGTTAGGTCCACTAAGCAAGATAAATTGAAAGTGGTCCAAAAAGAGTTGGCAAGAGTGAACATCACCATTTTATAAATCAGCAACTAAAATGGACTAGAATGAGCAAATTTAATTCAGATGACCATTATATCTACTCCTGTGGGCAAGAATCCCTTAGAAGAGATGGAGTACCCTCACAGTCAACAAGAGTCTGAAATGCAGTTCTTGGGTGCAATCTCAAAATGACAGAATGATCTCTGTTTGTTTCCAAGGCAAACTATTCAATATCACAATAATCCAAGTCTATACCCCAACCACTGGTGTCAAAGTTTACTTGAACAGTTCTATGAAGACCTAAAAGACCTTCTAGAACTAACATCAAAGGGGACTGGAATGCAAAAGTAGTAAGTCAAGAAAGTCAAGATATATCTGGAGTATCAGGCAAGTTTGGCCTTGGAGTACAAAAGAAGCACAGCAAAGGCTAACAGAGTTTTGCCAAGATAATATGCTAGTCATAGCAAACACCCTCTTGAAACAACACAAGAGAAAACTCTACACATGGGTATCACCAGATGGTCAACACCAGAATCACACTGATTATATTCTTTGCAGCTGAAGATGGAGAAGCTCTATATAGTCAGCAAGAACAGACAGGGAGTTGACTGTGGCTCAGCTCATGAACCCCTTATTGCCAAATTCAGACTTAAATTGAAGAAAGTAGGGAAAACCACTAGACCATTCAGGTATAACCTAAATCAAATCCCTTACAATTATACAGTGGAAATGACAAATAGAATTAAGGGATTAGATCTGATAGACAGAGTGCATGAAGAACTATGAATAGAAGTTTGTAACATACTGTACGGGAGTCTGTGATCAAAACTATCCATAAGAAAAAGAAATGCAAAAAGGCAAAATGGTTATCTGAGGAGGCTTTAAAAATAGCTGAGAAAAGAAGAGAAGTAAAAGGCAAAGGAGAAAAGGAAAGGTATATCCATCTGAAAGCAGAGTTCCAAATAATACAAGGAGAGATAAGAAAGCCTTTCTAAGATGGTAACGATGACCTTATATGCGAGACAGCAAAAGAGACACAGATGTAAAGTACAGTCTTTTGGACTCTGTGGGAGAAGGCGAGGGTGGGATGATTTGAGAGAATAGCATTGAAACATGTATATTATCATATGTGAAACAGATCACCAGTCCAGGTTCGATGCATGAGACAGGGTGCTCAGGGCTGGGGCACTGGGATGACCCTGAGGGATGAGATGAGGAGGGTGGTGGAAGGGGCGTTCAGGATGGGGAACACATGTTCACCCATGGCTAATTCATGTCAATGCAAAAACCACTACAATATTGTAAAGTAATTAGCCTCCAATTAAAATAAATAAATAAATAAAAAATTTTTAAAAAAGAAAGCCTTTCTAAGTGATCAATGCAAAGAAATAGAAGAAAACCATACAATGAGAAAGGCTAGAGATCTCTTCAAGAAAATCAGAGATACCAAGGGAACATTTCATAGAAAGATGGGCACGAAAAAGGACAGAAACAGTATGGATCTAACAGAAACAGAAGATATTAAGAAAAGGTGGCAAGAATACACAGAAGAACTATACAAGCAAGTTCTTAATGGCCCAGATAATCACGATGGTGTGATCACTCACCTACAGCCAGACATCCTCGAGTGTGAAGTCAAGTGGGCCTTAGGAAGCATCACTACAAACAAAGCTAGAGGAGATGATGGAATTCCAGTTGAGCTATTGCAAATCCTAAAAGATGATGCATGCAAGTGCTGCACTCAATATGCCAGCACATTTGGAAAACTCAGCAGTGGTGGCATGACTGGGAAAGGTCAGTTTTCATTCCAATCCCAAAGAAAGGCAATGCCAAAGAATGTTCAAATTACCACACAATTGCACTCATCTCACATGCTAGCAAAGTAATGCTCAAAATTCTCCAAGCTAAGCTTTAATAGTACCTGAACTGAAAACTTTCAGATGTTCAAGCTGGGTTTAGAAAAGGCAGAGGATCTAATTACCAATATCACTGGATCACAGAAAAAGCGAGAGTTCCAGAAAAACATCTACCTCTGCTTTACTGACTATGCCAAAGCCTTTGACTGTGTGGATCACAACAGACTGTGGGAAATTCCTCAATAGGTGGGAATACCAGACCACCTTACCTGCCTCCTGAGATATCTGTATGCAGGCCAAGAAGCAACTGTTAGAACAGTTGGAACATGGAACAAAGCACTGGTTCAAAATTGGGAAAGGAGTATGTCAAGGCTGTATATTGTCAGCCTGCTTATTCAACTTATATGCAGAGTACATCATGAGAAACACTGGGATGGAAGAAGCACAAGCTGGAATCAAGACTGCTGGGAGAAATATCAATAACCTCAGATATGCAGATGACATCACCCTTATGGCAGAAAGCAAAGAGGAACTAAAAAGCCTCTTGATGAAAGTGAAAGAGGAGAGTGAAAACGTTGTCTTAAAACTCAACATTCAAGAAACTAAGATCATGGCATCCGGTCCCATCACTTCATGGCAAACAGACTGGGGAAACAATGGAAACAGTGAGAGACTTATTTTGGGGGGCTCCAAAATCACTGTGGATGGTGACTACAGCCATGAAATTAATAGTTGCTTGCTCTTTGGAAGAAAAGCTATGACCAACTTAGACAGCATATTCAAAAGCAGAGACATTATTTTGCTGACAAAGGTCTGCCTAGTCAGAGCTATGGTTTTTCCAGTAGTCATGTATGGATGTGAGAGTTGGACCATAAAGAAAGTTGAGAACTGAAAAATTGATGCTTTTGAAATGTGGTGTGGGAGAAGACTCTTGAGAGTCCCTTGGGTTGCAAGGAGATCAAACCAGTCAATCCTAAAGGAAATCAACCCTGAATATTTATTGGAAGGACTAATGTTGAAGCTATAGCTTCAACACTTTGGCCATTTGATGCGAAGTGCTAACTCATTGCAAAAGACCCTGATTATGGGAAAGACTGAAGGCAGGAGGAGACGGGCACAAGAGAGGATGAGATGGTTGGATGGCATCATGGACACAATAGACATGAGTCTCAGCAAGCTCCAGGAGTTGGTGATTGACAGGGAATCCTGGTGTGTTGCAGTCCATGGGGTGGCAAAGACTTGGACATGACTGGGCGACTGAACTGAACTGACGATATAGTATCCACTTGCCATCAAAGTTAAAAATTAAATGGGGAGATAAAAAGTCACTTTTCTCCTTAATGTCCAAAGACCTATAACAGCTTATAAGATAAATGACTGATGAAGAGTATTAATTCAATGGAAGACGGAAACAGAAGATTACAGGGCCTAGATTAGGATGAATTTGGCTTATCTAGATAAACCAGTCTCATGCTTCATACAAAAATTTTTTTTACATCCCTGAAATAAGTTATTAAACTTCTGTTCCAGTGACCTCATGAAACAATTCATTCTATTTTTCTGTTTTTTAAGTCCTAATAATTAGAAAAAAGTTAAGATACAATCTGCTTTTCTACCATTTATATTCTCTAGTTCCAGTTCAGTTCTAGAGCTGAGATCCACATTCTTTTCTGTATCACTAGGCCTCAAATTTGGTTGATATATTCACTGATTTCCTCTTGTAAGGAAGCACATCCTATTCATTTTACCATTCCTCAAGAAATACTAAAGAAATGTCACCATCCTATTCTCCATTGTTTGGATTCAGTAATTTAAAATTTTAAAAACTGTGCACCTTTGGTCTGCCAGGCATTAATACTCTATCTTATAATGTACTGGAGATACAGCAGTACATAAAACAGACACAGTCTCACTGAATTAACTTTTTAAGGGATGTGCTCAAGTTAGTCAATATGTATCTTAAAATCTATCACCCTAGTTCAACACAACATGAATACAGTGGAACTATTCTGAACATTATAAACAACTAAGTGCAACTGGTCATATTATTGAATTATATTGTGCTTACAATTATTTTTTAAAAGTGCATGAATAATTACATGCCAAGAATATACTAGAAACTATGAATATAACAACAAGAGAGAATACCTTTCCCTCAAAGACTATGAAATCCCGTAAGGAAGACAAACAAGTAGATGACTAGAGAGAAGTGTAAGTGTTATAAAAGAGGTCTCCATAGAGTACTAGGAGAAAACAGTGGAAGAGGACTGAGCTTGGAATATATAAAAGTAACAATCCTAACCAATTTCTCCTTAACCAATAGCCTGGATTGAACTAATACTGCTCTCCTATAAGATATTATGGCTGACGGTCACAGTGGGCCAAAATGATCATAGTAGCACTTCTGCTTCCTGTCCTCGAATTTGCTTGCCACAGCCACCCCCAACCTGTTTATGCAGTCTTATATGATTCTTAATTCATAATTTAATCAGTAAATAAATTATCAAATATGATTGTGAAAGGATTCAGAATTTCTATAAAAATGAAGCTAAATCATAGGCAAGTTGCTACAAAAATAATAAGCTAATCTAATTAAATGAGGGTGGAAAAATCATAAAAATCTAAATAGATTTTTCACTCAGATTTCTTTGAAATGGCTTTAAATTCTCACTCTACTGTAAGAAATGGAAACCAAAAACCATAGTTGATTCATTTTTTATGTGAGGTTTACATAAGAAACATTATAGAACTCACTTGTGACAATTAGAGAAGCCTGTGAGTGGCAATGAAGAGCCTGTATTCCACAACTAAGACTCGATGTTGCCAAATAAATAATTAAATATTAAAAAAAATAAATATCACAGAAAATTACACTCAGCAGATGCTTATTCAAATGAAAAACCTTGGTCCTAAAACAAAACACCTATGAAATACACATAGTATGTTCTAAGAGAAAATGTTAAAAATATTTATGTAACTTTTCTTTATACTTCATCAGACTTTTTGAGTAATTCCTACAAACAGTGGAAAAAAATTTCAAGTATAACACTACCAAAAAGAGGAACAAGGATGCCAAGAAGTATTTCAGGCTGCTGCTGTATAAGAGATTATTAAAAATTAAAACGTAGGTCTGAAAAAAGTGAAACCTGAAAGGTGCTAAGACTCAAGCCAACAAAATCAGCAACAGCATGAGCAAAATAGACCTGGATTTGCTTATCAAGCCTAGAAATGCTGGATAAAGGCAGCCTCTAAAGGGCAGGTTTTCATTGGTACAAAAATCGCCACACTAGAAAATAAGGTACATGAAAAGCAAGGACCTTCCCTGCTTTTGCTCTGACGTATCCCCTTACTAACTGAGGCCTGGAACTCCTGGAATGAAGTAAGCCCTCAATAATTTTTTACTTAAGGTTGGATTAATCAATCAAGTGAGTTAGCCACAACACTCTGACATTTACAAAAGAAAGAATAACCTTGAAATTCAACCAATGTAAGTTTAAGATAAGCAGAGGACAGAGTGACTTGACTCATCAAAAAATAAAAAGATTCAGGGAGTGAAAGTCACTCAGTCATGTTCGACTCTTCACAATCCCATGGACTGTAGTCCATCAGACTCCTCTGTGGAATTCTCCAGGCCAGAATACTGGAATGGGTAGCCATTCCCTTCTCCAGGGTATCTTTCCAACCCAGGAATAAAACCCAGGTCTCCCACAATTCAGGCAGATTCTTTACCATCTGAAAAGCCCAAGAAAACAGACTCAATCATATCTAAATTTCCCAGTATTCTCTCTCACTCTCTTCATCTGGAGACCCTACTATCTACTTATTACTGACTTCTCACCATTTCTCTGGAAAAGGCAATGACACCCCACTCCAGTACTCTTGCCTGGAAAATCTCATGGACAGAGGAGCCTGGTAGGCTGCAGTCCATGGGGTCGCTAAGAGTTGGACACGACTGACGACTTCACTTTCACTTTTCACTTTCATGCATTGGAGAAGGAAATGGCAACCCACTCCAGTGTTCTTGCCTGGAGAATCCCAGGGATGGGGGAGCCTGGTGGGCTGCCGTCTATGGGGTCGCACAGAGTCGGACATGCTGAAGCAACTTAGCAGCAGCAGCACCATTTCTCAGGTCTTTGACCTTGTTATCTTAGGCTGAAGTGTTCCCTTCCTTTCTCCTTTCTTCATCTATTAAAATTCTATGCTTCAAAAGAAGACCTACAAATGACCAATAAGCACATGAAAAGATGCTCAGCATCATTAGTTATTAGGGAAATGCAAATCAAACCCACTTCACATTCACTGTTACTATTCAGTTGCTAAGTACTGTCTGACTCTTCATTCGAAACCCCATGAACTTTAGGCTTTCACGTCCTTCACCATCTCAAGGAGTTTGTTCAAACTCACATCCACTGAGTTGGTGATATCATCCAACCATCTCTTCCTCTGTTGCCCCCTTCTCCTCTTGCCCTCAATCTCTGCCAGGATCAGGGTCTTTTCAGCTCTTTGCATCAGGTGGCCAAAGTACTGGAATTTCAGCTTCAGCATCAGTCCTTCCAAGGAATATTCAGGGTTGATTTCCTTTAGGATTGACTGGTTTGAACTTGCCATCCAAGGGACTCTCCAGAGCATTCTCCAGCACCACAGCTCGAAAGCATCAATTCTTTGGCTCTCAGCCTTCTTTATGGTCCAACTGTCACATCCCTACATGACTACTGGAAAAACCATCACTTTGACTATACACACCTTTGTCAACAAAGTGATGTCTCTGCTTTTTTAATATGCTGTCTCAGATGGTAAAGAATATGTCTTAAATGCAGGAGACCCAGGTTCGATTCCTGGGGAAGATCCCCTGGAGACGGGAATGGCAACCCACACCAGTATTCTTGCCTGGAGAATTTAGCAACCCACACCAGTATTCTTGCCTGGAGAACTGCCTGGACAGAGGAGCCTGATGGGCTACAATTCAAGGGGTCAAAAAGAACTGGACACAACTAAGCGACTAAGACACACACATTAGGTTTATCATATCTTTTCTTCCAAGGAGCAAGCATCTTTTAATTTCATGGCTGCAGTTATAAGATCCCCTGGAGAAGGGAAAGGCTACCCACTCCAGTGTTCTGGCCTAGAGAATTCCATGGACTGCATAGTCCATGGGGTTGCAAAGAGTTGGACATGATTGAGCAACTTTCACTTTCACTGCAGTTACCATCACAGTGATTTTGGAGCCCAAGAAAATAAATTTTGTCACTATTTCTATTGTTTCCCCATCTATTTGCCATGAAGTGACAGGACTGGAAACCATGATCTTACTTTTTGAATGTTAAGTTTTAAGCCAGTTTTTTCACTCTCCTCTTTCACCCTCATCAAGAGGCTCTTTAGTTCTTCTTCACTTTCTGCCATTAGAGTGGTGTCATCTGCTTATCTGTGGTTGTTGATATTTCTCCCACCAATCTTGATTCCACCTTGTGCTTCACTCAGCCTGGAATTTCAAATGATGTACTCTGCGTATACGTTAAATAAGCAGGATGACAATATACAGCCTTGACGTACTCCTTTCCCAATTTTGAACCAGTCTGATGTTCCATGTCCAGTTCTAACTGTTGCTTCTTGACCATGTATACAGGCTTCTCAGGAGGTGGTCTGGTATTCTTATTTTTAAGGTGGTCTGATATTCTCATCTCTTTAAGCATTTTCCAGTTTGTTGTGATCCACACAGTCAAAGGCTTTCGTGTAGTCAATGAAGCAGATGTTTTTCTGGAATTCTCTTGTTTTTTCTATGATCTCATTTACTAGGATTAGTAAATTTAAAACAAACAAACAAAAAAAAAACAAAAAGGGAATTAATTCCCGGAGATACTAGGACCCTGCACTCTCACTGTCAAGGCCTGGGTTCAATCCCTGGTCAGGGCACTAAAATCCTACAAGCTGCATGGATCAGCTAAAATAAAAAGCAACACATGTTGGCTAGGATGTGGAGAAACTGGAATCCTTGTGCACTGCTGGCAGGAATGTAAACGGTACTTTAGAAAAAAATCTGACAGTTCCTCAACCCAGCAATTCCACTCCCAGTTTCAATACCCCAAATTACTGAAAATATATGTTCCCTTCAAATTCTTGTACATGACTATTCACAGCAGTATTATTCATAATAGTAAAAAAGTAGAAACACTTAAACATCCATCAACTAATGAATGGAAAAATAAAATACAGTATTTCCAATACAATGGAATAATGTTTGGCAATTCAAAGGAAAGAAATGTTAAATTATATCATAAAACAGATGATCTTTGAAAATGCTATGCCAAGTGAGAGAAGTGACATTGCTCAGTCATGTACAGCTCAGACATGTAGAGCTATTAGGCTACACTGACTGTAGCCTAATAGTCATGCCTCTGTCCATGGCATTTTCCAGGCAAGAGTACTGGAGAGGGTGGCCATTTCCTTCTCCAGGGGATATTCCCAATCTGGGGATTGAACCAAGGTCTCCTGCATTGCAGACAGACACTTATCCCTCTGAGCTACCAGGGAAGCCCAAGTGAGAGAAGTGAGACACATATTGTATGATTTCACCTATATGGATTGTCCAGAGTAGGCAAATCATAGCTTTGTAGTCACCAGGAGTTGGGAGGAGGGGAGAATAGGGAGCCAACACAGCTATGGGGTTTCTCTTCAGCATAATGAAAATGTTATAAAATTGATTTGTGCTTATGGTTTCATAACCCTGTGAATATACTAAATGCCATTGAACTGTTTGCTTTAAATGGTATGTGTGGTGTGCATAGGGTATATGAATTATATCTCAAACTGTGTTAAAAGCTCTATGCAGGAACTTCCCTGGCAGTCCAGTGGTTAAGACTCTGTCCTTACATTGCAGGGGGAATAGGTTTCATCCCTGGTCAGGGAACCAAGATCCTGAATGCCCTGCTGTGTGCCAAAAAGATAAATAAAAATAAAAATGTGATATTAAAAAATAAAAAATTTTAAAAAGCTCTATGTGTACCTTGAAGAAAGCTGAGTGCCAAAGAATTGATGCATCTGAACTGTGGTGTTGGAGAAGACTCTTGAGAGTCTCTTGCGCTGCAAGGAGATCCAACTAGTCCATCCTAAAGGAGATCAGCCCTGGGATTTCTTTGGAAGGAATGATGCTAAAGCTGAAACACCAGTACTTTGGCCACCTCTGCGAAGAGTTGACTCATTGGAAAAGACTCTGATGCTGGGAGGGATTGGGGGCAGGAGGAGAAGGGGACGACAGAGGATGAGATGGCTGGATGGCATCACTGACTCGATGGACGTGAGTCTGAGTGAACTCCAGGAGTTGGTGATGGACAGGGAGGCCTGGCGTGCTGCGATTCATGGGGTCACAAAGAATCAGACATGACTGAGTGACTGAACTGAACTGACGTGTACTTTAAGGGCAAGTTCAAATATGATCCTCCCCCATTTCTTACCTTACCTAGGAAAAATTAATAATTTCCTCTACACTGTCAAACCAGTTGTTATGACACTCCATTAGTTCTTTATTACCCATATTAGAATGAAAGCTTCTGAACAGTAAAAACCTTGTTACTCTTCTTTTAATCTTCTGCACCCACTCTCCCAAGACCTAACACAATGCATTACAGAGTAGGTACTCAACGTATCTCTACTTTAGTGCACTACAGAATTAATTACCCTCAAAGAGAGACACAGGCAAATAATATGAAGCAAGCTAAACATATTGAGTCAAATTTACCTGTTAAAAAGTCACAAATGGTTCGGATTCATCTAGGATTCATCTCTTCATAGTGATAATATGGATGGGGTAGGAAGTTCTGATGGCAGAAGAAAATGGACCAGACAGGTATATTCTGCATTGAAACCAGAAAGTACTGTCAAATCCTGTGATCTGAAGTTTAACAATGCCCGTGGCTAGTGGCTAGCACAGTCTAGTGCTCCGGGGTTTTACCATCTTTCTTTCTCTTGACATAGCCACTTGCTCAAACAATGAACAAGCTGCAGTGTTTTACAATAATTTACACAAGGTAATATTCTTAGGAAAGATTTATCTTTTTGAATCAGCCTCTCCAGAGTACAGCACACCAAAGAGACACAACCAAATGCAATGTGTGGTATCCTAGATTGGCCTGAGGAACAGAAAGAGGAGGGTGGCCGAAAAATTAGTGAAATCCAAATAGAGTCTGTAGTTTAGTAAGCAGTATTATGCCAATGTTAATTTCTTAGTTTGATAAATGTACCATGGTCACGTGGAGTGTTAACATCTGGAGAGATGGGTGAAGCGTATAGGAACTCTGTATTGTCTTAGAAACTCTTCTGCAAATCTACAGTTATTTCAAAATAAAGGGTTTTGGCTACTTTTTTTAAAAAGCAGGCTCCATACCTATGGAGTAAGGTAAAGTTAGATACATTCATCTAAAGTTCTTTTATGTTATTGTGTACTTGCTATAAATAAAGATCATGGAATGACTCTATGAACGAAAAATAAAGATTTCTGCCTTATGGCTCTTGCTTGCCAAGTAGGAGAAGTAAACAATAAATAATAAAATTTAAAAGTAAGTTATATGATGTGTGAGAAGGCAATAATAGTGCTATGACAAAACACAACAGTAAAGCAGTTCCGGGAGACCGGAAGTAGAGAAGGGGAGGAAAAGTTGGCGTTTTCAAAACAGTCGTGTGTAAAGGCCCCTCTGAGAAGATGACATGAGAACAAGGTTGGCGAGGGTGAGGGAGGGGCAGGCAGGGCAAGGCTATTCTCTGGAAGAGCTTTCCGGGCCAAGGAGCAGATCGAACAAAGGTTCCAAGGCTGGAGCAGCCCATCTTGTTCAGAGAGCAGCACAACAGTCAGTGGGAAGCAAGAACAGGGAGGCAGGAGGGGGTGGGAGGGGAGAGCGTCCCAGGAGCCAGACCACAGGAAGGCTTTGGCGTCTCCTCTGAACAAGATGCGGGCCACTGGAGACCGCACTGAGTACAATGCTCCAACTCACTGTTCTAAAACAAGGATGGCTCTGGCAGTTGTACTAAGAATAGGTTTTACACATCACCTATGTGATAGTCTTGTCAAAAAACGTTTAGCCTGAACCTGGCCATGAGAAAACAATCAGGTAATTCTAGGATATGGGACATTCTACAAAACAACAGGCCCAGACTTTTTAAAACAGTCATCGTCATGAAAAACAAACAAACAAAAAAAGGTGAGGGGACTATTTTAGATTAAAGGAGCCAGAACAAAGAAGCAAAACGAACAAGCTTCACTCAAATCCTCAAGGGGGCATGTATTTGTTTCCTATGGCTGCTGTAACAAATTACGACAAACTGTGTGGCATAAAACAGCAGAAATTGAATGCCTCACAGTTCTAAAGGCAGAAGTCAGTATCACTGGGTGGAAAGCAAGGTCCTGACAGGACCGTCATCCCTCCACAGGCAAATCTGTTCCTTGCTACTGGTGGCTCTCACATACCTTAGCTTGTTGGCTGTATTCCTGCAATATTTACCTCTGTCTTTACATCACTTCCTCCTGTGTGTGTGTGTAAAGTCGCTCTCTGCCTCCCTCTTATTGTGTGTGTGTGTGTGTGTGAAGTTGCTCTCTGCCTCCCTCTTATTTAGAGTCCACTGGGATAATCCAGGATAATATCTCTATCTCAAAATCCTAAATGTAATCACAACTGCAAAAATGCTTTTTCTAAATAATAAAACATTTAGGTTCTAGGATCTGATGTTTTAAAAGACTATCATTCAGCCTACTACTGAAGGGAAAGGCATAGAAAGACATTTCTTAGACATTAGATGATACTGAAAATGAAAGTGAAAGTCATTCAGTCGTGTCTGACTCTTCGCGATCCCATGGACAATATAGTCCATGGAATTCTCCAGGCCAGAATACTGGAGTGGGTAGCCGTTCCCTTCTCCAGAGGATATATCTTCCCAACCCAGGGATCGAACCCAGATCTCCTGCAGTGCAGGTGATTCTTTACCAGTTGAGCCACTAGGGAAGACCAGATGATACTGAATTAACATTAATTTTCTTAGGTGTGATAATAGGACTGCAGTTACAGGGTAATACCCTGTTCTTAGGGGTTAAATGCTGAAAGAATAAAGCGTGTAACTTGCTTTTACATTGTACAGCAAAAACAAACACAGAGAGGGAAAAAGAGAGCACACACTAGATAACATGCAAATATAGCAAATTGTTACCAATAGGTGAATCTAGCAGGAAGGGTTTATGGGTTTTTATTAAACTATTCTTTCAACACTTCTATAGATGTGATATTTTTCAGAATAAGAATCTGCAGGAAAAAAATTTAAGTATAGATTAGAGAGGGCAAACAACGAAGTAGAAGCTGTAGACGCTACAGAAGCTGTAATCTAGGCAAAAGATGGCAGTAACTCTAACCAGGGTGGTAGCAGTGGAGTTAGTGAGAGGCAGTTGGATTCTGGGTATATTTTGAAGGTTGAGGCAATAAGTACTGATAGGCTAAACAGAGTGTGAAGTGCGAGAGAAAGAGAGGAATCAGGAATGACTCCAACGCTTTGAGACTGACATCATCAACTAAGAAGGGGAAGATAAATTTTACAGAAAAATAACAGAATTTCAGTTTTGGAAATACTGATTTTGAGATGGTAATTCAAAATGGAGATGTTAGGAAGGCAATTAGATACAAGTTTGGATTTCAGGAGAAAACTCTTGAGTTAGAGATATAAATTTAACATTTAATCAGTAGAGTGCTAATATTAGATCACATTAAAGTCATGATATTGGACTAAATCACCAAGAGAGAAGATAGTTACAGCATGCCCATAAAATCACAAAGTGGTACATCTATATCAGGGCAGAAAAGAACCAAAGAAAATTGGATAACCTCAGTCATCCTAAGATTAAATGGAGCCATTAGCATTTCTTTAAGGAAACTGGATCCAATGAAGAAAAGCCTAGCTTACTTAATATCTTGGAAGATCTTCTGGTTTCTCCCCAAATTTTACAATACATACTGCTACATAGCCTTCTAATTGCTACAAAAATAAATACCCATCATTCAAGAGAATACCTTTAAAAAAATATCCTACATAAAATTATGTCAAGAATTTTTTTTTTAGAATCTCTAATACGACATTTAAAAAAGACAAAGTATATACAAATATATAAAGTATACAAAACAAGTGAAAGTCACTCAGTCATGTCCAACTCTTTGTGACCCCACGGACTATACAGTCCATGGAATTCTCCAGGCCAGAAAACTGGAGTGGGTAGCCTTTTCCTTCTCCAGGGGATCTTCCCAACCCACGGATCAAACCCAGGTCTCCCGCATTTCAGGCAGATTCTTTACCAGCTGAACTACCAGGGAAATCCTATAAAATAAGGATAGCTATATTTGCCTTAGTAGTCACTGCTTTGAATTCTGCACCCTCCAAAAAAAATCCATTGAGCACAACTAGCCTTCCTCTATTTTATTACTACTTACAAATAGACAATCTAGAATTTTTGTGTTATCCAAATTAAATACTATAGCATTGTAGTTCAATTTTAAAATTTAATAAGACATTAATGAAATGGAAATAGACTAGTAATATATCTAAGGAAGAGCAACAGTTTTCGTTGTTTTTTTTTAAATCCTGGTAGAAGGAATCTTTATTTTATTTTTTTTAACTTAGGAGGAGCAACAGTTTTTAAAAACAATATATGGATAAGTTTCAGGATATTTGTGAAAAGTCTCACACTATATACAACATTTTGAATGTACATACATCTTTCCAGAAAGAAGGTTCACATATTTTATTATATTTTCAATGGGATCCATGATCTTAAAACAGTTTAAACTTTCAGGTTTGAAAGTTAACATCACTAGATATCTGAAAATCAAACTAAACCACAAGCTGAATGTGTCAGGATTGAAAAAATTATTGAATTTTAGAAAAAGAATATACTTTCACACCTTTAAAAGCAATTACACTGATAATAAGGGAAATTTGTCAAGTTCAAGTCAGGTTTAGATGCCAGGAAAATGTTCTAATGAAAACATGCTCCAAAGAATTTCCTTAACAGAGCAAGTACATTTACTTCTGAAAACTTTAAAGCTTAAAGGAACAGAAGCCTAGGACCTTAAATTTAAGTTACTGCTCTCAGTTACCAGTGAGGTTATTAGCTAATTCCCCCTGCTTCTAATAATAAGATTCACCTCCTACTCTACTCTAGGAATCTAAAAAAGACTTAAAATAGAGAAATAGGTAACACCGAGAAAGGTCCTCAGTAACAGGGTAAAACATGAAAGAAAAGGAGAGGCAAACGGGCTTAATCATTATTTTCAACTTGGTTCAACATATTCAGTGTTCAAAGAAATTGAACTTTTACTTACACTACTTTTAACATTAAACATAAAGCTGCTTTATCTCTTCAGTTCTTTACACAGTACCTAACATTTATATTCCTACTGTGTGGTAAGAATTATTCTAAGCACTTTATTGATATCAGTTCACTTAATCCATGTTTGTATATACAGACTTTTTGTTTTGTTTTGTCCTCTGCTGAGACTTGAACTCCCTGGACTGACAAGAATCACCAGTATCGTATCCTATTTATCCCCAAAGGTTCACTTTGGGGTTTGATTCAGAAGTGTGACTTCCCTATGAAGAGCTTTCCAACTGCTGAATCCTAGCATCAGAGCTGTCACTTGTCTGGACTTCATACAAGTTCAGTCTGGCTCCATTCAACCCGGGATTACATTCTTTCTCAGATGAATATAAAAATTGTTTTCAGTTCAAAACTCAAAATATCGAATAGACCTTGCAACTGCCTTGATTTTTCCAACAGAAAATTACTTTTATCTCCATTTCACTCATCATAATAGATAACCTAGACCTAATCAAAGTGGATACTTCTAAACTAACCATTTGAGAGCCATGAAGGTCTTTATCCTGACCTGACAGAGAATTACTTTACTCAGGTTATATTTACAAAAGACTGTATAATAACAAAGTGCATACTTTACAATGTTGAATGGAAAAAAAAGAAACAGGATAAAAGGATTTATCAAGGAGAAAAACTATATAAAATCACATTAAAAACAAAAAATCACATTAAAAACAGACATACAAAGAAATATTAACAATGGTTGTACTTGGGGTCTACACTTCTAAATTTTTTTTTCTAGTTTTTGTTATTAACAGCAAAATTTGTATTTTTAAAGTATTTATTTTCAAAGTATAAACTATATTATGACCTATATAACTAACCTAGATAGTTGTTTATCTCATATGAAAACGTTATTTCCTAAATAGGGTACCATTCTATTTTTCTGATCATTTCCTTGAAATCCTACCAAAACAAAGTTCTCATATTCTTTCTCCATTTTGTTTTCAACTCCTCCCTGAAAAATACATGTTTAGTGGGAATCAAGTTTTTTAAAAATCACTCTAGCTTTCAAAGCAACATTATAACCTCATATCTAAAAGCCCCTGGATTTGTGGGAAACATTTGTTGAATATGTACTTCCTGTACACTAATTTAAGTATCTTTGTTCTATTAAAAAAATACAATATTTGACTGATATATCCAACTATAGCAACCAAAATTTATTCTGAGTTTACAGTTTGCAAAGTCAATTTCCAAAAATATCATTTTAACACACTGAAGTTTAGTTGGCAGAAGCATATTTGCAATGTTTAAAAGAAACAAACAGCCTAAGACTTGCACATGGAGAATGGCAGCTCTGAGTCCTTTCTTTCCAGCAAATGTGCTTCATTAGCTACTGTGCTTTTTTTCCTTCAAAGAACTTCTCTCAGGTCACTGCCACTGTTGTTTCATATTAGACAAGTTAGTACTGAGAAATGGTGCCTGAAGCTATACATATATGTATGTATTTATATCATCAGCCTGCGACCCTGGCAAATTCAAATTTATTATTGCTTGTGTTTTCTTTCTTTTTTAAAAATAAATTTTCATACATTCACATAAGGACAGAGAGTAAGGGAAACATATAATTAACCCCTATGTACCGGTCATCCAGCTTCAACAATTACCAACATCTGTTATTCTGGTTTTATCTATTCCCCATGCCCCACCCTCGAAACTTTTTAAGGGAGGGAGTGAATAATGGACTGCTTGAAAATAAATCTTGGACATGATCAGAAGAAAGTCTCTCATTAGCAAACTTAAAATCTGTAAAGATGCATGTCTTCTTTCACTTAAAGCTAACAATATTAAAACCACTTACACTGGGGACTTTCCGGTGGTCTTGTGGTTAAGATCCCTGCTTTCATTTTCACTGCAGGGGGCTTGGATTTGATCCCTGGTATGGGAACTAAAATTCTGCATGCTGTGTGGCATGGCCAAAAAAAAAAATTAAAATGTTAAGATACTAAACTATCTCTATTATAGCTTCCCAGGTGGTGCTGGTGGTAAAGAATCTACCTACCAATGCAGGCAATGAAACAGATGTGTGTTTCACCCCTGGATTGGGAAAATCCCCAGGAATAGGAAATGGCGACCCACTCCAGTATTCTTGCCTGGAAAATTCCATGGCCTGAGGAGCCTGGCAGGCTATGGTCCAGGGGGTAACAAGAGAGTCAGACACCACTGAGTATGCACACTACTATAGCCTCAGTTTGACTTCTGGAGCTAGAAGAAACACATATTTATTATATATTCCTTGCTACTGAAATAGACGGGCCAGAAGCAGTGGCGTTATCTAGGAGCTTGTTCAAAGGCAGAACTTCAGACCTAGCCCAGAACTACTGAACTGACTCTGTCCCCAAGACAGGCATGCTCACTGAAGTCCCAGAAACTGAACCAACACTGCTCAGTTGAGAAAACTGGGACCAAGAGAGACCAAGTAAGTCTCACCACAGGAGTAATACCCAGAATATCTGATTCTGAGATCAGGTTTCTTTTTTCTTACATGACATACTGCCTCTCAACAAACCTGATTCCCATCACAAGACCTTCTGAGGCTTTCACATCCTTCTGGAAATTAATTCAATTAACAAGTAAGTGAATTTCCCATAGTACAGGTTTTTTAAATTCATGAAAGCCTGACATTTTCCCAAATACTATATAATATGCTATAGTAAAATCTGTAAATTAATCAAACTTCCTCCTTCTTTGTGTAAAAGAATGGACCTTTTCAGCAAGAGTGCCCTCAAGGGAACCAATTTAATTAATTTACAGTTATGTATTTTTGAAAGGTCAGTACTACAGTTTCCTTATGCAGAGAATATATTATTGGGTGCAACTGAAAACTTAAGCCTTTCATCGTAGGATCAATAAGCACAGTACTGAAAGCCAAACTCATTTTCTAATGTGGCTTCAGTAAGAAAATTCAGAGATGAGTTAAAATGTATCATCCTCTTGCATCAGCAATGATAACCAAGTCTCCTCATTACACTAAAAAGGCACCAACATCTTTTTCTTCATTCTAAGAAAAGGAATTATAATTTTGAAAGTTGTGCACAAAACCTAAGATTATTAAAATTATTTTAGAAGACAAATACTAATTAATGTTATCTACGTATTTCTTAAAAAAATATTTTTTGGCCAAATGAGTTTCTTTAAGAGGCCGCTCTTAATTTTCAGAGAGAACTTTACAGCACCTGGAAATTCCAGAGGTTTTGCAGGACACTTAAGAAACCCATCTTCTACAGAATAAAGAGATTCTGAAACCTTCAGTGGAATGTGTTTTCTTAACAAAATAAATAGTGGAGGATCAAAAAAATGTCAAAACCATTAATATTCCTTCAAGAATACAGGTAAAAAATAATACTGGTAAACAAGTATAGCCTTTATAAAGGGCAGTTTGGCAAAATACATTAAAAAATAAAATACATATACCACTGGACCCAGTAACTTCCCCCTTAGGAAAATGACCTAAAGAAATAATTTAAAACTGTGCAAAGATTTTCCTACTAGGCAGTTTCATGCAATACTGTTTTTCTGTTAACTAGAGGATAATTGCTTTACAATGCTGTAAGCAATTGTGCTGGCTTCTCCCGTACAACAACATGAATTAGCCATAAGTATACATGTATCACCTCCCTCTTGAGTTTCTCTCCCACTCCACCCCACAATACTGTTTATAAATAAAAAATTCTAAACAACCTAAGAAGCTACTGGAAGATAATATGTAAATAAATAAGTGCATCATAAAATATATTTTTTCAATCACTCAGTCATGTCCAACTCTGTGACCCCATGGACTGCAGCACGCCAGGCTTCCCTGTCCTTCACCATTTCCTGGAGTTTGCTCAAACTCACTTCCATTGAGCTGGTGATGCCATCCAACCATCTCAGTGGATAGATAAAACACATGGTATTCTACTATTAAAAGAACAGTGTTAGTTGCTCACTTGTGTCTGACTTGTGCAACCCCATGACTGTAGCCTATCAGGTTCCTCTGTCCATGAAATTTCCCAGGCAAGAATACTGGAGTGGGTTGTTATTTCTCGATCTTTCTGAACCAGGGCTTGAACTTGCATCTCTTGCATCTCCTGCACTGACAGGCATATTCTTTACCACTAGTGCCACCTGGGAAGCCCTCCCATTGTTTTTATACAATGAAAAAAACATTATGAAAATATATTAAATGACACATTTAAATCATATATATTAAAGTTACTATTAATATTAAATAATTTATTATATGTTGTATCTTCATGTATAGAGAGTAGAGATATGATGTCCAATACAATGTATCAGTAGTTATCTCCTCAACTGTTGGGCTGCTTTTCATTTTTATCTCCTTTATATTTCCCTGTACTGCTTGAATTTCCTACAAACCATATGTAATATATTTATAATCAGTTTAAAAATACTATTCTCTTTTTTTTGGCCGCACCACGAGGCATGCAGAACTTTCCAGACCAAGACTGAACCCAGACCCCCTACAGTGGAAGCACAGAGTCTTAAACACTGGACCACCAGTGAAGCCCAATATATTCATTTTTAAAGGCAAAAAGTAGAAGTGCAAATTCAAGGCTTAGAATGAATAAGGAAGCTTAACAATGGAAAAAAATAATAAAAGCACAAAGCCCTCCCCACCTCTCTACTACATTTCAGGTCTCTTGGGGGGTAGGGAAAAGGAGAAATGAGAAAAACAACTGAAAGAGTGGGAACAGTGAGCAACCTGTTTCACCAGAGAGATGCTCACCACTTTTACCACAGGAGAAGCAGCACAAGGGAAGCTGCTTTTAAGCCCACCACCCCATCCAAAACAAAACCAACCGCAGAGACCAGTCTCAGGAGCTCACCATCACGATAATCTAGCTTTGGTTATCCTCAGACACTGAACCTGTTCTAAAGTTATATGGAAACATATCACAAAGCTTTACTGTGATATTTACAGCAAAATTACTGAAAATGTAAAGGGACAGTTACAGTTCTAAAGGACAGTTCTAAATTTCCTCACATACAATATATCAATGGGGCTGCCCTAGTGGCTCAGCGGCAAAGAATTTGCCTGCAGTGCAGGAGATGCAGGTTCAATCCTTGGGTTGGAAAGATCCCCTGGAAGAGAACATGGCAACCCACCCCAGTATTTTTGCTGAAAAAATCCTACGGACAGAGGAGTCAGGCAGGCTACGGTCCATGGCATTACAGAGAGTTGGACACACATAAGCGAGCTTCTCTCTCCTTCTTCTTGTTCTTTTTCTTGGGCTTGGAACAAAAAACAATTGCAATGATACCATTTCACAAAGATTACTGCAGTGAAAGTGAAGGAATAGCAAAAGAAGAAAACTGAACCCCAGCTCTTTGATCTATGGAGACTTACAGATGTCCAAAATCAGACAGAAAGTTTTCCTTAGAACTTCTAAATTTTAGATGCAAAATCCAAATTACTCCCTTCCCTAGACTTTCAGTTTGTACCCAAGTGTTACAAACTTATTTTCAAAGTTTATTCTGACTTTGGAAATAAAACTGGGCATTTTACTAAAACTTCTTTGAACCCATGACTTCATGAATAAAAGAAGAAAAATACTTCCAATGATTTTGTACAGTACTCTACATCACCTCCCCTCTGCTTCCCTCCTCCTAAAAGACTGGCTTAATTATAGAAGTAAAGCCCCCAAACCAATCAGCCTAATGACTAAGAATTGACTACACATCCATTTAGCAATTGAAAGTTTTAGTATTTGGAAATCTGTGATTCTTCAAACTAGAAACCTCATGAATATGGTCTGTTACTGATTTTTATTAACAAATGCAACTAATACAATTTCATTCCTCATTAGGAGTGATTAAAGACTCTTAACTGCCAACTTAATCAGCATTGTTGAAGCATTATCTCTGAGGAGAGGAAAAAAAGTCTTCCCAAATATCACATGTTCAATCACCAAATATACCTTCATTCAATGGTAAGTATGTAATTTAGAACACAAGTTTTAACAACAGGTGAAAAACAAAAAGCAAAGTTTATATCATTTTAGTACTGATAATCCTTATTACTGAGTGAAGGAAAAATAATCAGTCTCCAGCCTATTTTAGCTGAACAATTAGTAGAGGAAATGAACTGACGGCAAGTCAAGCTACTCTCTGTAAGATACTTTTCCTCAACAAATTCAAAGACAAGCTCAAGAACTGGACACAGAATGGAAGAAGAGAGAAGAAAGAAGGACATGGTCTTCTAAGCCACATTATAGTTCAGAATCAGCTCCATCAACTCACTAAAATTATCAGTAAGAATTTTCCAGCTGCTAGGTCAGCTACTTTCTATCATTCATTATGAATACTGCTTAAGTACATAAAATTATTGAAACACAGATATTTTAGCACTCATTTCACATGCTATCAAGGTAATGCTCAAAATCCTCCAAGCTAAGCTTCAACAGTACATGAACTGAGAACTTACAGATGTTCAAGCTGGATTTAGAAAAGGCAGAGGAACCAGAGATCAAATTGCCAACATCCACTGGATCATAGAAAAAGCAAGGGAGTTACAGAAAAACATCTACTTCTGCTGTATTGACTATGCCAAAGCCTTTGACTGTGTGGATCACAACAAACTGTGGAAAATACTTCAAGAGATGGGAATACCAGACCACCTTACCTGCCTCCAGAGATATCTGCATGCAGGCCAAGAAGCAACTGTTAAGATAACTGGACATGGAACAAAGGACTGGTTCAAAATTAGGAAAGGAGTATGTCAAGGCTGTATATTGTCACCCTGCTTAATTAATTTATATGGAAAGTACATCAAGCGAAATGCTGGGCTGGAAGCACAAGCTGAAATCAAGATTGCTGGGAGAAATACCAACAACCTTAGACATGCAGATGACACCACCCTTATGGCAGAAAGAGAAGAGGAACTAAAAAGCCTCTTGATGAAAGTGAAAGAGGAGAGTGAAAAAGTTGGCTTAAAACTCAACATTCAAAAAACTAAGATCATGGCATCTAGTCCCATCACTTTATGGCAAATAGATGGGGAAACAATAGAAACAGTGACAGACTTTATTTCCTTGGGCTCCAAAATCACTGCAGATGGTGACTGCAGCCATGAAATTAAAAGACGCTTGCTCTTTGGAAGAAAAGCTATGACAAACCTAGACAGCATATTCAAAAGCAGAGACATTACTTTGCCCACAAAGGTCCGTCTAGTAAAAGCTATGGTTTTTTCAGTAGTCATGTATGGATGTGACAGTTAGACCATAAAGAAAGCTGAGCGCCAAAGAATTGATGTTTTTGAAATGTGGTGTTTGAGAAGACTCTTGAGAATCCCTTGGTCTGCAAGGAGATCAAACCAGTCAATCCTAAAGGAAATCAGGCCGGAATATTCATTGGAAGGACTGATGCTGAAGCTGAAGTTCCAATACTTCGGCCACCTGACGCAAAGAACTGAATCACTGGAAAAGACCCTGATGCTGGGAAAGACTGAAGGCAGGAGAAGGCGAAGACAGAGGGTGAAGTGGTTGGATGGCATCACTGACTCGATGCACATGAGTTTGAGCAAGCTCCAGGAGTTGGTGATGGATAGGGAAGCCTGGCATACTGCAGTCCATGGGGCTGCAGAGAGTCAGACATGACTGAGAGACTGAACTGAACTGAGTAGGTTCACTCTGACTTCAGCTTACTACCAAAGGAAAAAATTTTTAAGAATTTTGTAAATGAAGGAAGAGTAGGAAGAAAAAAGAACTCCTACAGTTCAGTCTCTTGAGTACAGCCACCCTCCTTTATTATCCTATTCTTTAAAAAATATTCATAATTTTTCCCTAAAATGTTTTATATGTGCTTATTGATACAGTATTAATGTTACAGTGTCCATAAGCTATCTTTGGCTCTTTTCCTCTTCTCTATCTATAATTTTCACTAGGTAGTGTCATCCAGTCTCAAGGATTTAAATACATGCATAATTATATTTTAATTTCAGCTCAGTCTTTTCTAACTTCAAACTCATACACTTAACATACTTGACCAAGATATCTAATAAGCATTTCAGACTCAGCATGTCCATGTCCTGATCTGCACTGCCACTCCTCCAACCTTTGTAACCCACAGTCTTCCCCCATTTAAGCTGACAGCAATTCCATTTTTCAAGTTGCTGAAGTTCAAACCTTTGAAGTTGTTCTTGATTCCTATCCTATCACATCCCACAATTTGGTAATGAAATCCTATTGCTTCAATCTTCCAAATATATCTCAAAATTAATCATATCTCACCATGTATTCTGAGCTACCACCATCTCTTACCTAGATTACTACAGGCTTCCTAACAGATCTTCTTGCTTCCACTCTTATACCCTTACAGTTCAGTCTTGAAACAGCTGCCAGAATGATCTTTTTAAAACTAAGTCAGAGGTCTCCCCTCTGTTCAAACCCTGCCATGGCTCTTCATCTCTCAGAGTTAAAAGCCAAAGCCCTTTCAATGATACAAGGCCTTTCAGGATCTGACCTCATATGTGACCCTTCTGGGGCTCCCCTTGTGGCTCAGCTGGTAAAGAATCCACCTGTAATGCGAGAGACCTGGGTTCGATCCCTGGGCTGAGAAGATTCCCTGGAGAAGGGAAAGGTTACCCACTCCAGTATTCTGGCCTGGAGAATTTCATGGGCTGTATAGTGACGCTTCTGCCCTCCTCTCCTGTTATCCTTCTTCCTGTTCATTCCTCCAGGCTCCTTAAGGTTCATTGGGGTCACAGACCACCACCAGAACCACACCGAGAATCTGTGCTTTTCTTGTTCTCTTTCTCTTTTCATCTTGAAACCAATTTATTTGTTTTACTTACTCCCAATTTCCAGTTTTGTTACTCCCAATTTCCAGTTTTGTTAAGAATTATCCTCCTCCTTTGGAAAGGCCCTCAAACATCATCAGATTTTCTATCCATCCTTAAAAACTCTTTTAATTCCTACTATGAAACACTCTGTGAAGAGACACTCCTTGGAATGTTCATCTCAGACTTCAATGTTTGTTTTTTTTCCTTCTCCTTTTTCTTTTCTATTTTCTGTAAATACAGAAATTACCTGTCAAAATTTTGGTTGACAAAGCTTATGTTTTGTTGTACAAGAATGTTGGTAGAAGTTTTTTTGGTAACTGCCAAAATCCAGAAATAAGCAAAATGTTCTTAAATGGGTGAATGGATAAACAACCTATGTTGCATTCACACAATGGAATACTACTCTGCAAGAAAAAGGAATAAACTGATGCATGCAGCCATACATTACATGATATTCTAGAAGAGTCAAAACTATAGTGACAGAAAACAGATCAGTGATTGCCAAGTGCTAAGGGGTTGGGGGCAATGTTGGAACTGTTCTGTGTCTTGATTATGGTGGTGTTTATGCAACTGTATGAGCTTGTTAAAATGCACAACACTATGAGCTAAAATGGTTTAATTTTACCTTGTGGAAATATACCTCAATAAATCTAACTTTAACATAAGTAAAATGGAATAAAAATTCTTACCTGGAAGGCACTTATCCCAAACGTTCACTTGGTTAACTTCCTTACTTCCTTAAGGTCTTGCTCAAAGATCACTTCTCAGTGAGGCCTACCCTTGCCTGTATGCTTAATATAGTGGGAAGGAAGGAAAGAAAGGAGAAAGGGAGAAAGAAATTCACCCTCAGTGAACTCACTTCACCTTGCAAAGACTGTGGAAGACAGTACTAGAACTAGGAGTATATTCCCATGAGAAAATGGAATAAGAGATTAGCTGAAACCTTTTGTCAAGACTCCAGTCATGTTTAGAGACTTGAAGAACTCTGTGCAAAGGACAAAGAAAGGAGGAGTTCTGTTACCAAGAAAGATCTACACATATATATACCTGGTACACACTAATGTAAGAGTTTCATGGGGAAAAAAAGGCAAATCAAATATAACTTAAAGCTTAGCAAGCATTTCCTTACCCAAACATGGCAAAAGAGAAACAGCAAGGAAATACATCTCAATGCCAGCTAAATGCAAATAAACTAAACAATAATTTCTGCCAGAGGTATATATCTAAACCAGTTTGTTTTACCTGAAAACCTAAAGCTGAGATGATCAGCTTTAGAAACAAAAACAAAACAAAACCAAAACTCATCACCATTCTGAATCTTAGACAGCATCTAACATTCTGAATTTATAGTTTCAGTCTTCAAAAAGGACACCAAAAGCTCTAATCTGTTTAGCATAACATAGTGACAAACAGAAAAACTTGCCATTTCAAGGACAGGTGAAAAATCAACAATTTATTCAAACACATCTTGGGTACCTAATATTTGTTAGGTCTGTGATAGGAGCTGATATGACCTTGAGTGTAGTGACTACAGTCAAAATAAGATACAAATATCAAATCATAAGCATTTACTTTTCTTTTAAGCATCAGTACAGTTCAGTCGCTCAGTCGTGTCTGACTCTTTGCCATCCCATGAATCGCAGTACACCAGGCCTCCCTGTCCATCACCAACTCCTGGAGTTCACTCAAACTCACGTCCATCGAGTCGGTGATGCCATCCAGCCATCTCATCCTCGGTCGTCCCCTTCTCCTCCTGCCCCCAATCCCTCCCAGCATCAGAGTCTTTTCCAATGAGTCAACTCTTCACATAAGGTGGCCAAAGTATTGGAGTTTCAGCTTTAGCATCAGTCCTTCCAATGAACACCCAGGACTGACCTTTCAAGCACACTTATCAATTATATTGACAATGATTATGCATTCTGGCACTGTACTAGATGCTGAGGGGTTACAAAAGTAAATAATATATTTATTGTTTCCTATGTATCCCAGACAATGCATATTATCTCATTTATTAATGTAACAACTTTATGAGTTAAACTTCTTTGTTTTAGAGATGAGAGCTTAGAAAATTTAAGAAGCAAAACTAGCAAGTGTCAGAGTTAGGGTTTAACCCCAGGCACTTCAAACTCCAGAACGCATATACTCAACTGCTATGCTAAACTGTTTCCCTCAACTAGATTCAAGTCTGGAGGACAGAAAAATGAGCTTAGAAATATGTTAATACATGTGGCCAGCTCCACCTCATTAGTGCCCAAAAGTCTACCTGGAAAATAAAAATGGCAAATTAAGTACACACAGGTAAAGAATGCACACATCTTACAGTACAGAATTACTCCCTAAAGGACAAACTTAAAGCAATAAATGGCTTGCATATAATGATTTTACATGAGTAATAAAATGAACAAAAATAACACATAAAAGCAACTAAGTCCTTTCTACTCTAAAAAGACTGCTCTGCAATAATTTAATTCCTTCAGTGACAAGACCTTCACTTCTTCTGTTCAACTTATCTCTTCGTAACACATGAAAACAAAATCAGGTGACTTAGAATACAGAACAAAACTGAAAGTCACTTTATGTATTTACCTATAAACTTTTTTCATCAATTCTAAATACTTATGTAGAAAAGGCTTCCTTCTGCCTCTAAGTAAAACTTCTTTCTAGACGTTAGCTATACAAAGCTTCCTAGGACAGATGGGCAGCCTGCAAGGCCTTCAAATCCTTTGTTTAAAAGGTGGCAAATGGGTCCTATTGACCAATAAAGCCAGCCAGGTTTCTGGGAAGCACTGACCCCAAAAAAGTCATTATGTTTCTTCGTCTTGCAAGACCAGAGCAAACAAAGGAGCCAAAGCTAAAAGAGAAACCAAAGGAAGATCATACACACATTAAAATCCATAACACACAAATTTGTGACACAAACAGCCCGTTTTTTAATTAACACCACTGTCATAATGCTAACCTACAAAAATGAAAAGACTGACCTCACTCTGTTTTAAAAATTTTAATCTGTCGTGCAGGTAGGTAAAATCTCAGCAGTTGGTACGCATAAAAACTGCCAATCTCCTTTAAAATATATACAAGAGTTTTCTTCCCATGTGAAACAGGGAGCTAATAGAAGAACATCATGTATGACCACTGAAGATATCCCTAAATAGTGGCAAGGTTTCTTCTTGAAAAAGAAGTAGGTATGTATAGAACACCCTAATGAAGCCATCAAAATTCTGTTAGAACTAATAAATAAATCCAGTAAGGTTGTAGGACATGAAATCAATATGCAAAAAACTGTTGCAATTCAATCCCCTTTACAATTGCATCAAAAACAATAAATACCTAGAATAAATTTAACCAAGGAAGAAAAAGACATATATATCAAAATTTTCTGTATATATCAAAGACAGTAATAGAAAAATTTATGACACAAATAAATAGATCTGTATATTGAAAATATCTATATATTGAAAACATCTGTATATCAAAGATCTGTGTATTGAAGTTTTTTTTTTTTTTAATTGCAAATGACACAAATAAATGGAAAGATATTCCATGCTCATGGATTGGAAGAATCAAGACTGTTAAAATATGATAACCATCTAACACAATCTACAAATTCATTGCAATATCTATCAAAACTCAAATGAAAATTTCCAAGGAAACAAAACAAATAATCCCAAAATTTATAAGGAACCACACACATAAAAAATGTGAATAGCAAAAGCAATCCTGAGAAAGAACAACAAAGCTGGAGGCATCATACTCTCTGATTTCAAACTATATTACAAAGCTATAGCAATTAAAAGAGCATGTGACTGGCATAAAAACAGACACACAGATCAATGGAATAGAAGAGAGCATGTAGAAACAAACCCATATATAAATGGTCAATTAATTTACAACAAAGGAGCCAAGAATATACAATAGGGAAAGGACAGTCTCTTCAGCTAACCATGTTGGGAAAACTGAACAGCCACATGCAAACAAATGAAATTCAACCACTATCTTATGTCATGCATGGATTAAATCCACCATTCATGGATTTAATCAAGTGGATTAAAGATCTGAGCATTAGATCTGAAACCACTAAAATCCCAAAAGAAAACATAGCCAGTAAGCTCCTTGACATAGGTCTTGGCAATGATTTTTTAAAATTTAACACCAAAAGCAATAGCAACAAAAATAAATCAGTGGGACTATATCATACAAAAAGCTTCTGCACAAGAAAGAAAACCATCAACAAAATGAAAAGCCAAGTTACTGAATGGAAAAAAATATCTGCAAATCATGTCTCTGATAATGGGTAAATATCTAAAATATACAAAGAACTCTCACAATAGCAAAAAAAAAATCCAATTTAAAAATGAGGTGATGATCTGAACTGACATTTTCCCAAAGACATAGAAATAGCTAACATGTGCATGAGAAGATGCTCAACATCATTAATCATCAGGGAAATACAAATCAAAACCAAAATGAGATATTACTTCACACCTGTCAGAATGGCTAACATCAAAAAGAACAACAACAAGCATTGGCAAGAATGTAAAGAAAAGAGAACCCTCAGGTTCTCTTTTGCTAAAGGCAAAGGTTAAAAGGAAAGATATACCATTTTGAATGTAGAGTTCCAAAGAATTGCAAGGAGAGAAGAGAAAGTCTTCCTCAGTGATCAATGCAAAGAAATAGAGGAAAACAACAGAATGGGAAAGACTAAAGATCTCTCCAAGAAAATTAGAGATACCAAGGGAACATTTCATGCAAAGATGGGCTCGATAAAGTACAGAAATGATATGGACCTAACAGAAGCAGAAGATATTAAGAAGAGGTGGCAAGAATACACAGAAGAACTGTACAAAAGAGATCTTCACAACCCAGATAATCACGATGGTGTGATCACTCACCTAGAGTCAGACATCCTGGAATGCGAAGTCAAGTGGGCCTTAGGAAGCAATTCTACGAACAAAGCTAGTAGACGTGATGGAATTCCAGTTGAGCTATTTCAAATCCTGGAAGATGATGCTGTGAAACTGCTGCAGTCAATATGCCAGCAAATTTGGAAAACTCAGCAGTGGCCACAGGACTGGAAAAGGTCAGTTTTCATTAAAATCCCAAAGAAAGGTAATGCCAAAGAATGCTCAAACTACCGCACAATTGCACTCATCTCACACGCTAACAAACTAATGCTCAAAATTCTCCAAGCCAGACTTCAACAGTACGTGAACTGAGAACTTCCACCAAGCCAGACTTCAATAGTACGCGAACCGAAAACTTCCAGATGTTCAAGCTGGATTTAGAAAAGGCAGAGGAACCAGAGATCAAATTGCCAACATCTGCTGGATCATAGAAAAAGCAAGAGAATTCCAGAAAAACATCTACTTCTGCTTTATTGACTATACCAAAGCCTTTGACTGTGTAGATCATAACAAACTATGGAAAATTCTTCAAGAGATGGGAATACCAGACCACCTTACCTGCCTCCTGAGATATCTATATGCAGGTCAAGTAGCAACAGTTAGAACCAGACATGGAACAATAGACTGGTACCAAATTGGGAAAGGAGTATGTAAAGGGTGTATATTATTACCCTGCTTACTTTACTCATATCATGAGCAATGCCAGGCTGGATGAAGCACAAACTGGAATCAAGATTGTTGGGAGAAATATCAATAAACTCAGATATGCAGATGACACCACCCTTATGGCAGAAAGTCAAGAGGAACTGAAGAGCCTCTTGGTGGAAGTGAAAGAGGAGAGTGAAAAAGTTGGCTTAAAACTCAACATTCAAAAAACTAAGATCATGGCATCTGGTCCCATCACTTCACGGCAAATAGATGGGGAAACAGTGGAAACAATGAAGACTTTATTTTCTTGGGTTCCAAAATCAGTGCAGATGGTGACTGCACCCGTGAAATTAAAAGACGCCTGATCCTTGGAAGAAAAGCTATGACCAACCTAGACAGCATTTTAAAAAGCAGAGATATTACTTTGCCAACATAGGTCCATCTAGTCAAGGCTACATAGTCATGTATGGATGTGAGAGTTGGACTATGAAGAAAGCTAAGCACCAAAGAATTGTTGCTTTAGATCTGTGGTGTTGGAGAAGACTTGACAATCCCTTGGACTGCAAGGAGATCAAATGAGTTAATCCTAAAGGAAATCAGTCCTGAATATTCATTGGAAGGACTGATGCTAAAGCTGAAACTCCAATACTTTGGCCACCTGATGGAAAGAACTGACTCACTGGAAAAGACCCTGATACTGGTAAAGGTCGAAAACAGGAGGAGAAGGGGACGACAGAGGATGAGATGGCTGGATGGCATCACTAACTTGATAGACATGAGTTTGAGCAAGCTCCAGGAGTTGGTGATGGACAGGGAAGCCTGGTGTGCTGCAGCCCAGGGGGTTGCAAAGAGTCGGACACTACTGAGGGACTGAACTGAACTGACAGGAATTCCCTGGGTGGTCCTCTAAGCCATGCAGCAGAGCCAAAAGAAAGGAAGTTAAACTGGTGCAGGTACTATGGAAAAGAGTATAGAGGTTCCTCAAAAAAGTAAAAACAACTACAATATGACCTAATAATTCCACTTCTGGGCATTTATCTGAAGAAAATGAAAACACTAACTTGAAAAGATATTTGCACCCCAATATTAATTGCAGCATTGTTTGCAAGAGCCAACATTTGAAAACAACTTAAGTGTCCACCATCAGATAAATGAATAAAGAAACTGTGAGATAGACATACACACAAAGACACATATACATATAATGGCATATTATTCAGCCATAAAAAGAATAGAATCTTGCCATTGTGACAACATGGATGGATCTCGAGGGCACTATAGTAAGTGAAGAAAGTCAGACAGAGAAAGACAAATACTGTATGATGTCTTTCACACACAGAATCATGTGTGTGTGCTCAGTCCTGTTTGACTCTCTGCAATTCCACAGACTGTACAGCCTGCCAGGCTCCTTTGTCCATGGGATTTCCCAGGCAAGAAAACTTACATAGTGAAAATTGCTCAGTTGTGTCCAACTCTTTGCGACCCCATGGACTACACAGTCCATGGCATTCTCCAGGCCAGAAGAGTGGCCTTCTCCAGGGGATCTTCCCAACCCAGGGACTGAACCCAGATCTTCCACATTGCAGGCAGATTCTTTACCAACTGAGCTATCAGGGAAGCCCATATAGTATATATAAAAATTATATATAATATATATTATATATATGTGTGTATACATACACGCTCACACACACGTATATATAAACCCAAGTTCACAGAACAAATTGGTGGTGCCAGAGGTGGCAGGGGTGGGGTGGGGGGAGAAGTTAGAGAAATTGCTGAAAGGAGTCAAAAGGTAAAAGAAAAAATAAGATTAAAACCAAAAAAATTTTTTTAAAAAAGAAGCACAGAGTAAGGGGGCTCTTTAAGCTTCTCATAAGACAGCTCTTTTAAGACATCAACATCCCCTCCAAAGTTCTGGATATCCCTCTATTAAAGCCCACATTAAGGAATTTGAGATAAAGCAGTAACAGCAAGCCCCAAAAAAAAAGGGAGACAGAGAGAGAGAAGTAGGAATAACTATAATAGATGTGTAGAAAGAGCACTTTCATGAACCTGGAGAGAAATTTTAAGACCAGTTTCAGAACCTTTTTTTGAATATTAAAAACAATTCCAACATCAATGAGCTGGGGTAAAAGAATTAAACAACCTACTGAAAGGGAGAAGATATCTGCAAATGATATGACTGATAAGGGGTTAATATCCAATATATATAAACAGCTCATATAACCCAATATAGAAAAAAACAACAACCCTGAACTAATCCAATTTTGAAAATGGGCAGAAACTGTGAATTGACATTTTTTCCAAAAACATATTGATGGCTAATAAGCACATGAAAAGATGCTTAACATCGGAAATGAAAATCAAAACCACAGTGAGATATCACCTCACACCCGTCAGAAAGGCTATCATTAGAAAGACAAGAAATAAGGATGTAGAGAAAAGAGAACCTTTGTGCACTGATGGTAAGGATGTAAACTAGCACAGACACTGTGGAAAACAGTATGGAGATCTCTCAAAAATTAAAAATAGGACTACCACATAATCAAGCAATTCCACTCCTGAGTATATATCCAAAAAATGAAAACACTAGTTCAAAAAGATACATGCACTCTAATGTTCAAGTTAGACAGGGAAAGACAAATGCTCTTATCTCTTATACTTGGAATCTAAAAATAAAGCAAACAAATATATATAACAAAAAAGAAACAAGGCTTACAGACACAGAGAACTAACTAGTGGTTACCAGTGGGGAGAGGAAAGAGGAGGGGGACAAGTTAGGAGTCTGGGACTAAGAGATACCAACTACTTGTATAAAATAGATAAGCCACAGAATATAGTGTACAGCACAAGGAAATACAGCCATTATTTAAATGGAGTATAATCTGTAAAAATACTGAATCACTATATTATACCCAAAATTAATATTATAAACCAACTATACGTCAATAAAGAAGCTAATTTTAAAATATAAAAGGATTGCTTATGCTCCCATGATCTACATTCTAAATGACTTCAAGAGATCTCTGAGAAATAAGAAACATGCAAATACCTTTTACAAACATTTTTTTTTTTAAGTTGGGGCTTCCCTGGGGGCTCAGATGGTAAAGCATCTGCCTGCAATGTGGGAGACCTGGGTTCGATTCCTGGGTCAGGAAGATCCCCTGGAGAAGGAAATGGCAATCCACTGCAGCACTCTTGCCTGGAAAATCCCATGGACAGAGGAGCCTGACAGGCTACAGTCCATGGGGTTGCAAAGAGTCGGACATGACTGAGCGACTTCACTCACTTTTTTAAGTTTACTAATCCTATGCTCTCTAAATAAAAAATAAAATTTCTTTAATGAAAATGAATGGTACTGCTGATGATCAAGTGAGAGGCATAAGTCAGAAATGCTTAGAGTATCATAGATACTTCTAAGCATAATGAACTGTAGTGATTACTTTGTTCAAATCCTACATTATTTAATTTGGCTCACAGTTTATTTTTGAAGAGAATTTGAGTATACACAAAGTTTTTCTTGAGTGTCTATTCTTTATTGATTACATCCACAGCAACAAGGAAACAAAACAAGGGCAACTCACTGCAACTCCAGACTGGCTCCCAAGCATGAGACTGTGTGAGGAACTGATGGAAACAAGGCAGGGCTGGTGGAGCCCATGAATATTTCAGAAGAACAATGAAAAAGTGCCAGATGGGTTTGCTTGCAGCTGGCTAACAACTAAATTTCCGACCAAAGCTAAATGCTTCCTTACATAATTTATCAAGCACTTTTCAGTTCCCTTCCACTACCACCCTTTTTGTTCTTTCTTTTTTCATTTTCCTTTTTTAAAGAGCAATACCACCATTGCTTCTCTTTCAAATGGGACTTTTTTTTTTTTTTTTAAGAGAAGAATACCTATATCCTCTGTACTGCTGAGGCCAAAGTATGAGTCTGGGTGTTATTACTGAAGCAAAAATGAACAAAGGAAGTGCTACAAAAGCCTAACCACTCTTTTCTAAACAAAGTAGTTTAAAATAAACACTAATTGCCAAGCGTTATCAGGCATAAATACAAACCAGCTCTGCTTAGCTAGCAGAGGTGAAGCTTCATCCTTCCCAGAGCACACAGATCCCTGCCTACCTCTCCAGACTCATCTTCCAACACTCTAACCTATGTTCCAGAGACAAAAGCAGCCAAGTTCACTCAAGCTTTTAACAATAAAAATTAAAATTGCAAATAAGATTTAAGCGCCTACTGTGTGCCCCGCAGAGCTCACTTGGTAAAGAATCCACCTGCAATGCGGGAGACCTGGGTTTGATCCCCGGGTTGGGAATATCCCCTGGAGAAGGGAAAGGCTACCCATTCCAGTATTCTGGTCTGGAGAGCTCCATGGACTGTACAGTCCCAGCAGTCGCAAACAGTTGGACACAAATGAGTGACTTTCACTTTCATTTTCAAGTGCCATGCTGTTCTAAGCATTTGACCAGCAAATCCCAAGAGGAGTTAGAGTTCTATTATTATTAGGTAGAGGAAATTTAAGTACCTTGCCCAAAGCAGTCTGCTTCAGAGCCTGCACTCAAATTCTGCTTGCTCTGCTTCTCTGAAACAGCAGATCAGTATTATCTCTTTCAAATACAGATTGCTCAAAATCCTGCACACTACTACCACAGCTTTGACACATTCTATTTAAAATCACTGCTGAAAAGTTTCAAGTCCTAAATCAGAAATTTAAAGGCTTTAATATTGCCAAAATCATGTGGTAGCCAACCTGCAAGAGAGCTCAATCCCCATCATCTGACATTCAGAGCCCTGAGGATACCCTCTCACAGTGAACCAGGGCAGTACTGTGGGTCCTACACATAAGACAGGAACCATGGTATGCCACTTCTGAGACAAGGTATAAAAAACCCCACAGATTCCATCATGAGCCCTCTCTCCATCTGTCTGTGATTGTCTGTCTGTCTCTCTCATAACCTGCTCTGAGGGAAGTCTGCAGTCATGTAATTAGGACAAACAGGCAGCCTACAAAGAGGCCCAAGTGGTAAGAAAGAGGCTGCTAACAGTTACACAACTGCGTTTAGAAGCACTCTTCAGCCACAGTTGGGCAGGTCCCTGGGGTGACTGCACTCCCTGCCAGCAGCTTGACTGCAATCTTGTAATAGACAGACTCTGAGCCAGAACCATCCAGTTAAGCTGCCCCTGGATTTCTGACCCTCAGAAAGTATGCAAGATAATAAACACTTCTGTTCAGTGCTAAATTTTAGGATAATTTGTTCCATGGCGATAGTTAAATAATACAAGCAAGTAACCCTACTGACAGCTTACTTATAACAAGATGTTAATAGAAAGAGCCTTTTATTTTACAATACAGAGAATACAGTCAATATTTCATAATAACTATAAATGAAGCATACTCTTTCAGGTCAGTTCAGTCGTTCAGTCATGTCTGGCTCTTTGTGACCCTGTGGCCTGTAGCACACCAGGCTTCCCTGTCCATCACCAATTCCCGGAGCTTGCTCAGACTCATGTCCATCGAGTCAGTGATGCCATCCAATCATCTCATCCTCTGTCACCCCCTTCTCCTGCCTTCAATCTTTCCCAGAATCAGGGTCTTTTCCTATGAGTCAGTTCTTCGCATCAGGTGGCCAAAGTATTGGAATTTCAGCTTCAGCATCAATCTCAATGAATATTTAGGACTGATCTCCTTTAGGATTGACTCGTTTGATCTCCTTGCATTCCAAGGGAATCTCAAGAGTCTTCTCCAACACCACAGTTCTAAAGCATCAATTCTTCGGTGCTCAGCTTTCTTTATGCTCCAACTCTCACATCCATACATGACTACTGGAAAAACCACAGCTTTGACTAGACAGACCTATGTTGGCAAAATATTATCTCTGCTTTTTAAAATGCTGTCTAGGTTGGTCATAACTTTTCTTCCAAGGAGCAAGCGTCTTTTAATTTCATGGCTACAGCCACCATCTGCAGTGATTCTGGAGCCCAAGAAAATAAAGTCTGTCACTATTTCCACTGTTTCCCCATCTACCTGCCATGAAATGATGACAGTGGATACCATGATCTTAGTTTTTTGAATGCTGAGTTTTAAGCCAGCTTTTTCAGTCTTCTCTCTCACTTTCATAAAGAGGCTCTTTAGTTCCTCTTCTCTTTCTTCCATAAAGATGGTGTCATCTGCATATCTGAGGTTATTGATATTTCTCCTGGCAATCTTGATTCCAGCTTGTGCTTCATCCAGCCCAGCATTGCACATGATGTACTCTGTATATAAGTTAAATAAGCAGGGTGACAATATATAGCCTTGACATACTCCTTTCCTGATTTGGAACCAGTCTGTTGTTCCATGTCTGATTCTAACTGTTGCTACTTGACCTGCATACAGATATCTCCGAAGGCAGGTAAGGGGGTCTGGTATTCCCATCTCTTGAAGAATTTTCCACAGTTTATTGTGATCTACACAGTCAAAGGCTTTGGTGTAGTCAATAAAGAAGAAGTAGATGTTTTTCTGGAACTCTTCTTGCATTTTCGATGATCCAATGGATGTTGGCAATTTGATCTCTGGTTCCTCTGCCTTTTCTAAATCCAGCTTGAACATCTGGAAGTTCTTGGTTCATGTACTGTCAAAGCATGGCTTGGAGAATTTTGAGCATTACTTTGCTAGTGTGTGAGATGTGTACAACTGTGCGGTAGTTTGAACATTCTCTGGCACTGCCTTTCTTTGGGATTTTAATGAAAACTGACCTTTTTCAGTCCTGTGGCCACTAATGAGTTTTCCAAATTTGCTGGCATGTTGAGTGCAGCACTCTCACAGCATCACCTTTTAGGACTTGAAATAGCTCAACTGGAATTCCATCACCTCCCTTAGCTTTTTTCATAGTTCCTAAGGCCCACCTGACTTCACATTGCAGGATGTCTGACTCTAGGTGACTGATCACAGCACTGTGATTATCTGGGTCATGGAGATCTTTTTTGTATAGTTCTGTGTATTCTTGCAACCTTTTCTTAATATCTTCTGCTTCCATTAGGTCCATACCATTTCTGTCCTTTACTGTACCCATCTTTGCATGAAATGTTCCCTTGGTGTCTCTAATTTTCTTGAAAATTACCTGAAATTCATGATACTGTAATCAACTAAATCTCAATTTTAAAAAGAGAAGTAGAAAAAGACCAGCAAAAAAAAAAAAAAGTTTAAATTTCTAAGCCAGAATAACTGCTTTTAATAATTAGTTACATCTTGGGAATTCCCTGGCAGTTCAGTGGTTAGGACTCCACACTTTCACCACAGGGGGAAAAGGTTTGAGTCCTAGTCTGGGCACTAAGATCCCACATGCCACATGGTGTGGGCCCCCCCCCAAAAATTTGTCACATCTTTAGAATCTATGTCAATTTAACTTTCAAAATGTTAAAAGATTTACTTCTAGATTTAACTACTGCATTTGGTTAATGAGACATTTCATATTGCCTATCCATCACATAAACTGTTTGCAACTGGGATCTGAAGATTAAATAGAAAACCAAAATTCATTTATTAAAAGTGTACATTAAAGAGTACTAATCTTTAGAGTAACATTCTAAAACATTGTGGTTGAAACGATAATATACGGCATTTATTTCAAGTAATTCTATACTGATAGGTAGGAGGAAGGAGAGGGAAGCTAAAATAATATGCTAATAAGCTGATGGGCACATACGTTTGTGCATTTTTAATCACTCAGGCATGTCCAACTCTTTGCGACCCCATGGACTACAGCCCACCAGGCTCCTCTGTCCATGGAGACACATAAGGGTTCATTAAACTACTCTTTCTTAAGTATGTTTCAAACTCTCCATATTGATGAGGGATTTATTTTTTGTTTGTTTTTGGTGTTTTTTTTCCCCTAAGGAGACAAAACAAAATATACTCTACACTGCCTAATTTCCTATTTAACTACCAAAATCCACCAAAACCTCCACTCAGGATACCAACACTCCACGAAATCAAGGTCAGTTCAGTTCAGTCGCTCAGTCGTGTCCGACTCTTTGTGACTCAATGAATCGCAGCACGCCAGGCCTCCCTGTCCATCAACAACTCCCAGAGTTCACTCAGACTTACGTCCATCGAATCCCTGATGCCATCCAGCCATCTCATCCTTGGTCGTCCCCTTCTCCTCCTGCCCCCAATCCCTCCCAGCATCAGAGTCTTTTCCAATGAGTCAACTCTTCGCATGAGGTGGCCAAAGTACTGGAGTTTCAGCTTTAGCATCATTCCTTCCAAAGAAATCCCAGGGTTGATCTCCTTCAGAATGGACTGGTTGGATCACCTTGCAGTCCAAGGGACTCTCAAGAGTCTTCTCCAACACCACAGTTCAAAAGCATCAATTCTTTGGCGCTCAGCCTTCTTCACAGTCCAACTCTCACATCCATACATGACCACTGGGAAAACCATAGCCTTGATAGTGTCACATAATTTATAGAAATGCATCTTACCAAAGAAAAAGGTTAATCAAACGTGTGTATTGTACTTCTTTAGATAATAAAGATTGTCTGTTTGCTTTGGCTGCAAGGTGTGGCTCCTGGGATCTTGGTCCCAACCAGGGATTGAACCCAGGCCCTCAGCAGTGAAACCACTGGACAGACAGGAAATTCCTGATAATAAAGATTTTTTAAAGTAAAATTTTCATTAATGCAGCATGTGCAGTTCTACTTCTGAATTATTTTCAAGTATCTATTAGAAGAAAGAATTATCTTATTTTCTAGCCCTTTGTTTTTTTGCCATACTTGGCCAGCCAGTCTCATAGACTCTGAGGCCCACTCAGGGGATATTGGTGTCAGCAAGGAAGGATGCAACTGCAGTTAGGCCTAAGCATGAAAATTTGTGTTAAATGTGTTAAAGCACAATTAATGAGATTCCAGGCATTTCTCTGTAATTTGAAATGGAATCTGAAACAATATACTTCTCTAAAACTATGCTACTGCAACTACTGGGCTTTCACTATAAATAATAAATAAATATGAAGACACTTAAAATAAAGGAAAAAAAGAAAGATCATCTATTGAGTCCTTTTACATTTATGTCATTGATCCCTTCTGACCGACATATAGCCCGTTTGACTGAGCCTGTAGCCTGCTAGGATCCTCTGTCCCTGGAATTCTCCAGGCAAGAATACTGGAGTGGGTAGCTGTTCTCTTCTCCTGGGGATCTTCCTGACCAGGAATTGAACTGGGGTCTCCTGCACCGCTGGCGGATTCTTTATCAGCGGAGCTACTGGGGAAGCTGTGAAGATACTTAATATGAAGGGAAAAAAAGAAAGGATTGTATCTATTGAGTCCTTTTACATTTATGTTTTGAGCCCTTCTGACCTACATACATATGTCTTGTGTATGTGGGTGTCTTTGATCAGTCAGAGGCATACCTCAGAGATACTGTAGGTTTGGTTCCAGACAATCAGCATTGAAGCTAATATTGCAATAAAGTGAGTCACATGAATTCTTTGGTTCTCCAGCATATATAAAAGTTACAGCCACACTATCCTGTAGTCTAAGTGTGCAACAGCACTATGCCTAAAAAAAAAACAATGTACATACCATAATTTTAAAACTCTTTATTGCTGAAAGTGCTATCCATCATCTGAGTCTTCAGTGAGTTGCAATGTTTGTTCTGTGGAGGTTCTTGTCCCAAGGTTGATAGCTGCTGACTGATCAGGTGGTGGATGGTTAAAGGCTGGGGTGGCTGTGGCAATTTGTTTTAGTTTTTGGCTGCACTGCGTGACTTGTGGGATCTTAGTTCCCCTACCAGGGATCAAACCCACGCCTTCAGCCATGAAAGCTTGGAATCTTAACTACTGGACCACCATAGATTTTCTGTGGCAACTCCTTAAAATAATACAACAGTAAAGTTTGCCCCATCCTTTCATGAATGATTTCTCTGTAGTATGCAATGCTGTTTGATAGCATTTTACCCACAGTGAGAATACTTTAAAATTGGAGTTAATTCTCTCAAACCCTGCTGCTGCTTTATCAACTCAGTTTATGTAATATGTCATTTCAACAATCTTCACAGCATCTTCACCAAGAGTAGATTCCATTTCCAGAAACCACTTTGTTTATTCATAAGAAACCATTGCTCATCTGTCCAAGTTTTATTATGAAATTGCAGAAACCCTGTTATATCTTCAGGCTCCACTTCTAATTCTAGTTCTCTTGCTATTTCCACATCAAATCATCCATGAGAGCTGGAATTGACTTCTTTCAAACTCCTATAAATGTTGGTATTTTTTACTTCTTTCCATAAATCAAAAATGTCCTTAATGGCATCTAGAATTGTGAATCTCTTCCAGAAGGTTTTTAATTGACTTTACCCAGTTCCATCAGAAGAAACACTGTTTTTGGCAGCTATAGTCTTATGAAATGTACGATCCATAAGTTGTAGAATGAATGTTGTGTTAGCAGATGTGAAAACAACATGGATCTCATTGTCCATCTTCATCACAGTTCTTGGGTGACCAGGTGCATTGTAAAGTGAGGAGCAATATTTTGAAAGGAATCTTTTTTTCTCATCAGGTCTCAACAGTGGACTTAAGATAATCAGTAAACCATGTTGTAAACAGATGTCTTTGTTGTTCTATTTACAGAGCACAGGCAGAGTAGATTTAGCATAATTCTTAAGGGTCCTAGGATTTTCAGAATGGTAAATGAGTACTGCCTTCAACTTCAAGTCACCAGCTACGCCAGCCCCTAACAAAAGAATCAGCCCATTCTTTGAAGCCAGGCACTGACTTCTCTCTAGCTATGAAAGTCCTACATGGTATCTTCAAATAGAAAGCTGCTTTATCTACATTGAAAATCTGTTGTTTAGTGTAGCCACTTGCATTAATTATCTGAGCGATATCTTCTGGATAAATAGCTTCAGTTTCTACATTACCCTTGCTTCCTCGCCTCGCACTTTTATGTTAGGGAGATGGCTTCTTTCATTAAACCTTATGAACCAACCTTGGCCAGTTTCTAACTTTTCTTCAGCAGCTTCCTCACCTCTCTCAGCCTTCAGAGAATTTAAGAGAGTTAAGGCCTTGCTCCAAATTAGGCTTTGGCTTAAGGGAATGTTGCAGCCTGTTTTTCTATCCAGATCACTACAACTTTCTGCACATCAGCAATAAAGGTGTTTCGCTCTCTTATCATTCATGCATTCACTAGAGGAGAACTTTAATTTCCTTCAGGAAGCTTTCCTTTGCATTCACAACTTGGCTGTTAGGCACAAGGACCTGGCTTTCTGTTTGCCTCGGCTCTTACCTTTTTCACTAAGCTTAATCATTTCTAGCTTTTGATTTAAAGCAAGAGACATGCAACTCATCACTTGAACATTCAAGTGGCCTCACTTGAACATTAGAGGCCACTGTAGGGTTATTAACTGGCCTAATTTCCATATTGCTGTGTCTTAGGAAACAGGGAGGCCTGAGGAGAGGGAGAGACACAGGGGAAAAGTGGATTTATACAGCAGTCAGAATACACACATATATTGATTAAGTCCTATCTTATATGGGCTTGGTTAGTGGTGCAATTACAATAGTAATATCAAAGACACTTATCACAGATCACCATAACAAATATTACAGTAATAATGAAAAAGTCTGAAATATTTCAGTTACCAAATGTGACAAAGGGACAGAAAGTGAGCAGCTGCTACTGGAAAAATGGCATCAACAGATTTGCTGGACACAGGGTTTAAAAAAAAAGTCCATAAGGTGAAAAGTAATAAAGCAAAGCACACACACACACAAAAAATTTCTGTCTGTATGTGTAGATAATCTATCCCTAAAACAGACGGTCAACCAATAAAATCTGTAATTCCATGTGTACAACAGCCCAAAGTTGGTCCTGTGCTCATTTAAAATGTGACTTAAGTTTAACGAGTTTATTATGATTCTCTTTAAGTATAATATAAGTGCCCTGCTTTCCATCTCATTAAAGGGGTGGGCTCTTTTACTCATGAAAACTGTGAAGTTCTTCTGTAGGAAAAGTGGCCTGAATTTGGACCCAGAAGACCCCTTCTGGTTCTTTTTCTACCACAAGCAATGCAAATTTAGGCACATTACTTAAAATCTCTGAACATGACTGCAAACAGCAAGCTAGGGTTAGTACCTGACCTGCTATAAGCAATAAAAAGTATAACTTGGGCAATATCTTTATCATTAATGTTAATAATTAAAGTGGGGTAAAAGAGCAATTAACATGGGTAAGAGAAATATACCAAAGTTCAGAGGTTAAGAGTACACTCTGAAATTGATAAGAAACACGTCATCGAACATAGTATGTCTCTAGGATACACAAGAAAGTGATGACTAAGGTTGCATCTGAGGAAAGGAACTAGACAGCTGGGAAAAGGGGACATATTGTTTAACGTAATCTTTTTGTATCTTCTAAAAATGATACCAAATGAGTATATTATCTATTTCAAAAATAATGAATATGGACTTCCCTGGCGGTCCAGTGGTGAAGAATCCACTTTGCAATGCAGAGGATAAGGGTTTGATCCCTTATCAGGGGACTAAGATCCCACAGGCCATCGAGCAACCAAGCCCTGTGTGCCACAATTAGGAAGCCCACACGCCACTACTACTGAACACACACACAGCAACTAGAGTCTGCACAGCACACTGAAAGATCCTACATAACGCAACAGGGACCCGAGGCAGCCAAATCAATCAATGAATAAACATAATGAGAAAGTAGAAAAAGAAATTAAGGAAACAATTCCATTCACCATTGCAACAAAAAGAATAAAATACTTAGGAATATATCTACCTAAAGAAACTAAAGACCTATATATAGAAAACTATAAAACACTGATGAAAGAAATCAAAGAGGACACTAATAAATGGAGAAATATACCATGTTCATGGATCAGAAGAATCAATATAGTGAAAATGAGTATATTACCCAAAGCAATTTACAAATTCAATGCAATCCCTATCAAGCTACCAGCGATATTTTTCACAGAACTATAACAAATAATTTCAAGATTTGTATGGAAATACAAAAAACCACGAATAGCCAAAGCAATCTTGAGAAAGAAGAATGGAACTGGAGGAATCAACTTGCCTGACTTCAGGCTCTACTACAAAGCCACAGTCATCAAGACAGTATGGTATTGGCACAAAAACAGAAATATAGATCAATGGAACAAAATAGAAAGCCCAGAGATAAATCCACACACATATGGACACCATATCTTTGACAAAGGAGGCAAGAATATACAATGGAGTAAAGACAATCTCTTTAACAAGTGGTGCTGGGAAAACTGGTCAACCACTTGTAAAAGAATGAAACTAGATCACTTTCTAACATCGCACACAAAGATAAACTCAAAATGGATTAAAGATCTAAATGTAAGACCAGAAACTATAAAACTCCTAGAGGAGAACATAGGCAAAACACTCTCCGACATAAACCACAGCAGGATCCTCTATGATCCACCTCCCAGAATTCTGGAAATAAAAGCAAAAATAAACAAATGGGACCTAATTAAAATTAAAAGCTTCTGCACAACAAAGGAAAATATAAGCAAAGTGAAAAGACAGCCTTCCGAATGGGAGAAAATAATAGCAAATGAAGCAACTGACAAACAACTAATCTCAAAAATATACAAGCAACTCCTGCAGCTCAATTCCAGAAAAATAAACGACCCAATCAAAAAATGGGCCAAAGAACTAAATAGACATTTCTCCGAAGAAGACATACAGATGGCTAACAAACACATGAAAAGATGCTCAACATCACTCATTATTAGAGAAATGCAAATCAAAACCACAATGAGGTACCATTTCACACCAGTCAGAATGTCTGCGATCCAAAAATCTGCAAGCAATAAATGCTGGAGAGGGTGTGGAGAGAAGGGAACCCTCCTACACTGTTGGTGGGAATGCAAACTAGTACAGCCACTATGGAGAACAGTGTGGAGATTCCTTAAAAAATTGCAAATAGAACTGCCCTATGACCCAGCAATCCCACTGCCAGGCATACACACTGAGGAAACCAGAATTGAAAGAGACACATGTACCCCAATGTTCATCACAGCACTGTTTATAATAGCCAAGACATGGAAACAACCTAGATGTCCATCAGCAGATGAATGGATAAGAAAGCTATGGTACATATACACAATGGAGTATTACTCAGCCGTTAAAAAGAATACATTTGAATCAGTTCTGATGAGATGGATGAAACTGGAGCCGATTATACAGAGTGAAGTAAGCCAGAAAGAAAAACACCAATACAGTATACTAACACATATATATGGAATTTAGAAAGATGGCAATGATGACCCTGTATGCAGGACAGCAAAAAAGACACAGATGTGTATAGCGGACTTTTGGACTGAGAGGGAGAGGGAGAGGGTGAGATGATTTGGGAGAATAGCATTGAAACATGTATAATATCATGTAAGAATTGAATTGCCAGTCTATGTCCGATGCAGGATACGGCACACTTGGGGCTGGTACACAGGGATGACCCAGAGAGATGTTGTGGGGAGGGGGGTGAGAGGGGGGTTCATGTTTGGGAACGCATGTACACCCGTGGTGGATTCATGTCAATGTATGGCAAAACCAATACAGAATTGTAAAGTAAAATAAAAAATAAAAAAATAAAAATAATAATGGATAAAATTAGCTGTCATTTTAAAAAAAGGACACAGCCCTAGGGACTATCTTTTAATGTCTAAAGGAGAGTTCCAGAAACACCTTAAACCTCACCAGTGTCTGGGGTTTAATCCAATCGATATGTTAACAAGGGTAGTAGCTAATGTTTATTGAACAATTATATCTTACCAGCGTCTACAGTATGCACTATACATGCAGTTTCAGCCAACTGGTAGGCAGAGTTCTACACCAGTAACAGAGGGCCTGAATGTTCTAGGTGGGAATGCCTAGAACCCTGTACAAGTATTTACAAACTGGTGAGGGAGTTGTTTGCTGTACAAACTCCAGAGAGTTTATGCAGCATATGGCTCACTGCCTCACAGCTGAAGAATACAGATGCATTCTAAACGCTCTACTAAAGCCTGCCACAAACGCCATGCATTGAACTACAAACTGAAGCACTGGGGAGAAAGGTATTCACTAATTAATGCCCAATGAATTATCCCAACTCAAAAAATACATCTCTCCACTTGTGTCCTGGGCAGTTTCCATACAGTCCTTAATAATAGTTTCGCTTTGTTTTGGCTGCACCGCACAGCATGTGGGATCTTAGTTTCCTGACTGAGGATCCAATCCCCACCCCCTGCAATGAAAGCTCGGAGTCTTAACCACTGGAGCACCTGGGAAGTCCCTATGGTATTTTTTATACTTCATGTTTAAAAACAGAGATTTAAATGAACACACATATATTCTTGGCTCCAAGGAAGAAAAGAAAGGAGGGAGGAGGGAGAGAAAAGGAGAAGAAAGAATGCACGAGTTATGTCTATAAACAGTGTAAGTGTGACACAATATAAAGGCTATGGAATTCTGGGTCTGAAGCCCTGAATTCAAGTTCTAGTTCCAATACTTGTGCACACACACACACACACACACACATCCTTTAACAGTTAATCACTACTATTATAATAAGATGTGGAGAATGTGGTTTTAGTCCACCCCAATGTAAAGAAAAATAACATCATACCAGCACCATCACTACCACAAATTCAAAACTAAACTCACCTCCGTCCTCTCAAACTTATTTCCTCCTGTGTTCCTGCTACGAATGAAACTCTTCTAGCCCTGATGCCTGGGTGCAAAGTCTAGTCATGTGCATCTCACCTCCCCTTTAACCTTACATACACTAAAGCGGTCAAGTTCAATTCTTCCTATATCTGTTCTATTTCCTACATCCATCCTTGCTTCTTTATTCCCATCGCCACTACCCTAATTCAGGCCCTTCTTCTCTAGTTTGTTTTGTAAAACAATCGAATTGGTTCCCCTTTTCTAGTTTCTCCCCAATTTAATTCTATTCTAATCCCTCATCCAGAGTGATATTCCTAGAACTCAGCCCAGAAGCACGTTCTGCCTTCAAAGTCTAGCATTCAAAGAGGCTGCACTCCAGCAGCCAATCTTCCACTCTTCCATTGTGAAGAAGTCCTGTACTTTCATCCCAAACTGGTCTCTGAACAGTCAGCTTAACCCCACTTTCCTTGGCCACACTAATGGTTCAAGGATGCCCTCTGGGCAGTGTGACCTAAAGTGGACCAGTCATAGCAAAGACCCAGATTCTTATTTCAGACATGAGTGGGGAGTGGAGGAGGAAAAGTTAAATATCCTCTAGGGAAGACGTAAAGTGCAAATGTGAAGCCATTTTAATACCATGAAGGAAGCCAAACTGAAGAGGAAGTCAACACTGGGGACAGACGGAGCATACAGAACTGCAGTGAACTGGGGCAAGCGCTTTGTTTGAACTATACCTGATCACCTCCACCTGAAGAAAACTGCTGTGTGAACCAGCCAAATCCCTTCATTTCTTAGGTCCTCTTTGACCTATAGTCACAAGTATTCTAACTGACAGAAAAAAACTTCTAAAAGCTAGACTCATCTCCATTGCATGAAATGCTTAAAGGCAGCTAGTCTATATATCTCTTTCTAAGTGTGTAAGGTACATATCCAGTTATAGAAACAAGAAGTGGGGGCAGAGATCTGGGCATAAATAAACCCTCTCTTCCCCATGGTTTGCCTCTCTACTTTCTTTTGTGAATGTGTTAATATTCTCAGAAAAAAATTTCAAGAATCACTGCTAGACATAGATCTCAGAACAACTAAAATTCACCTCAATTCAGCCCATCCTAAAAAAATTAAAATAACTAAACCAAAACAAAAATGCAAATAATACCTCTCCAGATAAGAACTAAAGTCCTCTCTCCCTCTCCCCCTCCCACCCTCCTTATCTGTCTCTCTCTCCCCTTAAAAAAATTTCTTTTGGAGGAAGAGTTTTACCTCATTTACTCATACAATTTTTAGAATGCATAGTCATTATTGACAAAACTCACATTCATGGCAGTAAACGGACAGGTTTAAAGAAAATGAGAGAAGCACATCTGTTCTTGTAAAGTTTTTTTCAGTTAGGATGACAAACATCCCCTCTTTGGTATGTTAAGGTCTCTAGTTGGTTAGTTAAATGTATGACTTTAAACATTTGACTAAGTATCTTTTAGGAGGAAAGTAATTAACAGAAAGGATCTAAAAGAACTAACAGCCGAAACACTGCAAGACAATCAAAAGACTGTCCCTGTTCTCCTTATTCTGCTACATGAAAAAGGAAACAGCAAGCCCTCTCTGCATCCTCTGCAGCCACCGCCAGCGCTGCTCCTGAAATGTTTACACAGTCCCTACATGGGAGGCAGGCCGGGAGCTGTGAGGGGCAAGTGTCTGCTGCTGCTTCTAGGCTCAGCAACTTGAGGGGAGACAAGCAGCTTTTACACCAGAGGTTTCTTATGCCATCTAAACATATTTCCATTCCGCTATGTGACTATAAACAAACTGGATTCCCAGTAAGATGGAGATCAAGAGTTTATCTCATTTGTCACCAAGCCGCCTCTTTTGCTTACCAGTTTCTCCTTCCTCTTCCTATCTTATTTGTCACCAATGCTTTTCTCTTTTTCCATAATGAAAACATATATGCTAATGTCAAACTCTTAAGATTCAAAGCCACTATTTCTTTTCCTATTTCATTGTAATTACTGACCTTATAGAGGATTTTGGTTTTTTAAAAATTCTGTTGTAAGTACTAAGCAATTCATTTTTATCCTTCAAAGTAAACACCTGAGGTAGACAACTCCATATTATTTATTCATTCACTCCTTCAACTAACGGTTCACAGAGGTCATCACAACTGTCTTACTAAATCAACGGCAATGACTTGGACAAAAGAAAATCCTACTGTGTTTCTCAGCTCATTTAACCACAACACCTTAGTAAAACAATCACTGTGGCTTCTACCTAGTGATCCGAAATCAGAACTTCAATTCTTATTTTAAATTCCACCCCTCTGAGATAATAAATGCTTGTTTTCTTTAATACAATCCTCTACTTACTTCAGTTTTTAAATTGAACATACATTATTTTTATAATTTAAAAGCCACATTTTTTTAAAAAAAGCACTTTTGTCTTTCATTATCTCAAGTCAATTGTTTTGCTTAACCTCACTTCTGGTAGGATATTCAGTAGCAGGAAAGTGCATGTAAACAAAATCCAAAAGCTTCATTATTATAAATCCTTCGGACAGCGTGTAAACAGACATTCTTCAGAAAGTCTTACCACAATGTTTGAAACAGAGCAAATGCACAGTTTTCTGGATAATCTTGAAGACAGTATGTAAAACAATAATAAAATGCACAATCAACACACTTTTATTTTTGACACTAAATTTACCCTCTTTCCAAAAACAAAAGGAAAACTATCACATTAACTACAAACAAGTAGCAAAACTAAATGAGTTTCTCTCTTTTTGTCTGTTCCTGATTTTCTTCCTTCTCTATATTGGGCATCTGGCAAGGTGTCTAAGAAGTATTTACTGTAAGATAAGCAGGTGAAAGCATTGATTCTCTCTGGAAATATTTGATTTGTTGCTCTTGTATAACACTCTCTGAATACAGATTTTTAACTTCTCGTGCCTAAAAAGACAACAATGCAGAGCAAACAGTTGGGTCTCCCTTGGTTCCCTTAAGCTAGAAAACTTGAATTTTAAGTCTCTCCCTAAATACACACTGTTACTTTGTGACACTTTACTCCTAAGGGGGGAAAAAGAAAACATATCTGTCATATACATATCCACAAAACTTTAAAGTTCCTATTAGAAAATATGTAATACTTTGGACAGAAAAAAACTAACATTTTAAAGAAAAAATATTTACAAAAGCTCATGCCCACAATTAAATCTGAATGTTCCCCTCAATCTAAAAACACCTTTTAAGGAAGCTTTAAAGCTTTATGTTTCTGTATAACGAAACGTAAGTCTGGGTCGACTGGTGAAAAGCTCAAAGGCCCATAATCTTGTCACAAAGCAGCAGGGTCAAAAGGCAGAGGTCAGCAAACAGGGGAACAGGGTGCAAAACAGTTCCCACACTTAAGAGGAGTTTATATCTCATTATTTCAGAAGACATTAAAAAACTATTCAGTCACACACACTAAAATAATACAACCATTTCCTTTAAGTCCCAGAGCAAATCTGAATTTTATGAAAGTATTCCTTATTTCTAAGAGCAAGGAGTTTAAGAAGTTACTTCTTTCCCCGACATTGAAAAAACACCAATTCCTCACACTCACACACCCAGGCTTCAGCTGCCCCTCAAAGACTGACTTTCAGATAAAAGCTGTCACCTGATCTATTCAACAGGGTTCACTGGGGCACAGAAATAAATACTAAATATGCATACATGTCAACAGACATTTCACAGCAAGGCTTCTATTCCCTAATGATTCAACAAAATATGTCTACTTCTTGACCTTATGGCCATATTTTTACTTCTGTTACAGGAGATTTCACTCCAGGAAAGAGTGAATATGATTCTGTTAGACTTTCAGCAGGTGTGACGTTTGTACAGGAGGCCCTGTAATGACTTCTCTCACACAATTACCGTGGGGACTCCAGGGTCTAGAGCATCTGTCTGGATATCTCTGTGCCATTTATCACCCTCTAACCATAAAACTGTGTGCCACACAGAAGACAGGGTAACAGTACCAGATCAGCAAGATCAGGAAAAGAATATTTTGGAATAATAAGTACGGTTTTAACTTTTTGTTTTCCATCACCTTCCACCCTCTATACACACTTTACCTCTCTCCCCAGTGGCTCCTTCCACCAGGGACAAGACGGCTTACTTGGTGCTTCACAGTAAATGAGGCCTCTAATCCTTCACTGTGAGGAATACGCAAGATTTTATATTCGAGCCCACACAGCTTTCAGGTATTTATTTAAAATAGAATTACAACAGGGCTGCCAATGGAAAAATAAGCACTGCCAGACAGGAGTGAGAACAACTAAACAAAATAACCAATTTTGGCATAATCAAATCACCTCAGTGGTACCAATGCTTTTGTTTTAATAAACTGTGAAATCACAGTCATTGTTCTAATGAACAATGGCACAAAGCGAACAGTCAAGTACCAAAGCTCATTTCCGTGGAGCTGAGCCAGAATATTTTAAAATCTGGACAAAAGTTTATTTCTTAAGAAAAAGAACATACTTGACATAGATGGGGAAATATTTTTAAACAATTTATTATCTTGTTACCCCAGCCATTTAAATTTCCTTAAAAGTTAGGGTTAAACTTAAAGTGAAGAAAATTAACCAAGAAAGTAAAACAAAACGTGGTGCTAGAAGTGCATCACCCAGAAACTTCAAACATGTGTTGTTGTTTTTAGTCACTCAGTCGACACGACTCTTTTGCAACCCCATGGGTTTCCCAGGCAAGAATCCTGGAGTGGGTTGCCGTTTCCTTCTCCAGGGGATCTTCCCAACCCAGGGATCAAACTCAACTACAGTCCTAAATTCCTACTGCCCAAACTACTCTTATTAGAGTCAATACCTTATTCTCATGGAATTCCAGTTGATACGTTGGTGTTGAGTCTTATGACAGGGAGGACTTCCATGTCTGGGAATTGTATGAGATTATGGGATGATTATGAAACAATCATGTTTCATCTGCCTATAGGGAAACGATCTCTGTTATTTTAGTCCTGGGAGAAAAAATATATATAATTTTAATATATAGAAAGAATATTGTTGATCTAGCAGACTGTCCGTTTTCCCAAAGGACTATGAGGGAAGAAAAAGGAGGGAAATGGAAAGGATACTAGAAACAGAAAGTATGAAACCTGAATAGCTGTGGGAAATAAGAATTCCTCCTGGGAATCCCCTGGCAGTCCAGTGGTTAGGACCTGGTGCTCTCACTGCTGGGCTGGAGTTCCATCCCTGGTCAGGGAATAAAGATCCCACAAGCCATAAAGTGCAGCCAAAAAGAAAATAATAATAATAAAAACTCCTCCTTGTTCTGCTAAGGATGAAGGTAACTGGAGGATTCAATGAGACCTTAGAATTTTCTTCACTATGAGATTTTAATGACAATAAAAAATTTTGCCAAAAAAAAAATCTTCTCCCCATTATTACAGAAAAAAGAATCAAAAGAGCAGGTTCATGAGGACTAAAGTGAAAATAAGGGTGATCTCTGAAGAAGGGATTGGGGGAAAAAAGTACAAAAACCTAGCCTGTGAGCAAACTTGTGCCATGATGACTGTCTGAAACTTAATTTAGATACCAGTTCTACATGATATTTCTTCAAACTATAGAATACTTTCCTATGTTAAATAAATGACAGTAGGAGTATCTTGTACTAGAAAAGAGGGAGACAAAGAGGGCAAGAAAACAAGGTCTTCATAGCAGAAACCTGGATTCTTTCAGCCAGAGCACCAGAAAATTACGCAAGACAGATGGATTTACACCACAAGGCCTCTGGGATATAGGAAAAAAAAAACTTAAAATATCTCTAAACTGGGTTTCATATTTAAAACCTAAATGTCTACAAGCTGTATCTAAGGGTTCAGCCTACTAGTCCACAGCAGGGTTGAACTTAAAAAATTCTACAACTCTAAAATTATAATTATACCTCATATTTTTATCCTATAGTTTAGAAAGCTCTTTGGCAAAACACTGTCACATTTCATAATTGAGAAAAGTATCGAGAAACAATCTAGATCAGCATGAAGAATTCAAAAACATACTCCCTTATGTGTCCTTGAACTATGAATAATTTAAAAAAAAATCTACGGGGAAGGGAAGCAAACAGACTACTTTTGCAATGGTATTCCTAACAGAATAGAAATATGTGGAAACTATTCACAGCTCATGAATAACCAGCCTGGTGGTAGCATTAACAAGATAGGTTTCCCATCCTGTGTGGGGCTATTCACAATCGCTGGTCTAGTGCATGTAACGCCAACTTTCTCTTCCACCACTTAACAAAAGCGCATAGGAATGGAAGTGAGAATGACATCATTAAAGGGCAGATATTGAATTAATTCCACTTATTTAAAAATACCACTTAAAGCCTCAGTATTTCACCTACTTTTTATTAATTAATTTTTGTCTACGCTGGGTCTTCATTGCTGTCCGTAGGCTTTCTCTAGTTGCAGCAAGCAGGGGTTACTCTGTTGCGTGCGAGAGCATCTCCCTACAGTGGCTTCTCTGGTTGCGAAGCTCTGGCTCTAGACTACGTGCTCAGTAGTTGCGGCACACGGGCTTAGTTGATCCATGGCACATGAAATCTTCCTGGACTAGGGATCGAATCTGTATCCCCTGCATTGGCAGGCAGATTCTTAATCAATGGACCACCAGAAAGTCCTCAACTATTATTAATAATTAATTGTGACCCAATCCACACCACCAGGCCTGGAAATATGTCACCACCGAGCAGCTGAGGACAGCTGGTCTGGAGGACTTCGAGGGGCAGCAGGGCACAGCGGAAGAGGGCCACCAGGACGCAACTCCAGCTTTGGCCTTTATTGTCTCTGTGACTCTGGGCAGCAACTCACCAAACCTCAGCATCCTCGCCTATAAAGTAATGATAGTAATACATTCAAGTTATTGTGGGGATTCAAGATAATGTTTATAAATCATCAAAGTTCATGGCCCAATAAACATTAACTATTTTCACAGCTTCATTATATAAAGGGGATTTCCTGGAGATACTTCTGACTTAATAGTGCTAGCATGTATCTTTGAAAGTTATTTTAAAAAAGCATTATTTCAAACTTAACTTTCTACACCAGTGATGTATAAAAATTTATGAAAGGAAAATAAAAGGCACTAACTTAAGAAATCCATTAATTAAAATAGTTACAATATTTTATTCAGAATAAAGTTAGTAAAAATCATGGATTCTTGGGAAAGGTGCAGGATTGAAGGGGAAAGCAACTGTTTCATATTTTTCTAGCCTCATGATGTGCTATCTCAGCAGTACATAAAACATTTCCATTTTTATTCCTAGAACTCTCAGTTCTTATCTCCTCACAATAAAACAGCTATCGTTGCATTCTGTTTGAAAAGTAGTGTAGAAAAGTAGCTATTTGAAAAGTAGCCTCATACTGAAAATTTCTGGAATCTTTGGCTACGAGGTTATTAAATCTTAAAAAGTCAAGTCTCAGGCAGAAGAGAACATTATACAAGGCACAATAACGACAAAATATAAATGGGGAAAAATTACAAAGGATTAAACTTTATAGAAAAAGAGAACTGTCCTGGCTGACCAGGTCCAAAACCGATATGGATGTCCATAAAGAAGGAAATGGAACGCAATTTCCTGAAGTATCCCTCTAAAGACACAACTGAAGTTATCAGTGTTCTTTCATACAGCCACTTTCTGAAACTTCATGAACACTATTTACCATTTATGTGCTCATTACTTGGCACTAGTTTAGAGATAAATAAGACATGTTGTCTGCTTAGAGGAAAAAATCAAAGACTTGTTGGTATTTGCATGCTTGCTTAAAATTGGTGTTTTAAAAAAAGTTTATTAATTTTATTTACCTATCATAGCTTATTTCAAGAGGAAAGGAATAGACTAAAAATATTATAAACATAAGAAATTTTAATAGCTTTCCACAAAGCTGACATAGACCTTTTAAAAAATTAACCATTCTTCTACTCTCTTGCTTTTTTATCAATTTCAAGTTTCCTATTTAAAAAAAAACAACAACAAAAAATGCTAGTCCGCTTTAGAGGTTAAAAAGCCCACAAATAAACCAAATATACTAACTTTTATTGTTGGTAACAAAAAGAAAAGTTCTATATTTATCCATCTCAAGTGATTTCATTTATTTATTCAAACAATCTACCCACGGGGTGAAAGTGAAAGCAAAAGTTGCTCAGTCATGTCTGACTCTTTGCGACCCCATGGACTAAACCGTCCATGGAATTCTCTAGGCCACAACACTGGAATGGGTAGCCTTTCCCTTCTCCAGGGGATCTTCCCAACCCAGGGACCGAACCCAGGTCTCCTGTATTACAGGTGGATTCTTTACCAGCTGAGCCACAAGGGAAGCCCAAGAACACTGGAGTGGGTAGCCTATCCCTTCTCCAGGGGATCTTCCTGACCCAGGAATCAAACCAGGGTCTCCTGCATTGCAGGTGGATTCTTTACCAACTAAGCTATCAGGAAAGCCCATCTCAAGGGATTTCATTCATTTATTCAAACAATCTAGTCTCTGGGTATACAAAACTAAACAAGAGAGACATGGTCCTGCCCTCCAGGAGCCGACAACTGAATGGGAAATATTGACATGTCAAGTACAATATACCTGGAAATAAATAATGTGGAAATAAGTAATGTGGAAATAAAGCAGGGAGACTGCAAGGGTTGGGCAGGGAGAGAGAGGAAGGACACAACTTTATATAGGATGGTCTGGGAAGGCTACTCTGAGAAGGCAACACTTGTGCAAAAACCTGAACAGGAAGAAGCCAATCTTGCAAAGATGCAGGGCTACACTGTGCAAAGGTGGCTACCTGACCCACATGGTTACTGAACACTTGAAACATGGCTACCAAACACTTGAAATGTGGCTAGTCCAATTGAGATATGCTGTAAGCATAAAATACACACCGGATTTTGAAGATTTTGTAAGAATAAAAGAATGTGAAATATCTCATGAATAATTTTTATGTTGATTTTATGTTGAAATAATCTCCTAGATATATAAATAAAATATATTGCTAAAATTAATATCACCTGTTTCTTTTTACTTTTCTAAATGTGGCTTGAGATTTTAAAACTATAAACATGTCTCACATTATATTAATAATTATAACGGACCATGGTGGTCTAGGGGAAGAGGTTCTAGGGAGAGAACAAAAGATAAACAGGTCATGAGATGAGAAGCTTGCCATGTTTAAGAACCTTTAAGAAAACCAATGCAACAGGAAAGATTGTTCCAATCAGAAAAGGTTGGAAAGACAGGCAGAGAGCAGATTATGAAGGGCTCTGCCAACCAGGTGAACAGACTGAATATCTGTGTCCCACACAGAAGAACTGTACAAAAAAGATCTTCACGACCCAGGTAATCATGATGGTGTGATCACTAATCTAGAGGCAGACATCTTGGAATGTGAAGTCAAGTGGGCCTTGGAAAGCATCACTAGGAACAAAGCTAGTGGAGGTGATGAAATTCCAGTTGAACTGTTTCAAATCCTGAAAGATGATGCTGTGAAAGTGCTGCACTCAATATGCCAGCAAATTTGGAAAACTCAGCAGTGGCCACAGGACTGGAAAAGGTCAGTTTTCATTCCAATCCCAAAGAAAGGCAATGCCAAAGAATGCTCAAACTACCACACAATTGCACTCATCTCACATGCTAGTAAAGTAATGCTCAAATTCTCCAAGCCAGGCTTCAGCAATACGTGAACCATGAACTTCCTGATGTTCAAGCTGGATTTATTTAGAAAAGGCAGAGGAACCAGAAATCAAATTGCCAACATCTGCTGGATCATGGAAAAAGCAAGAGAATTCCAGAAAAACATCTATTTCTGCTTCACTGACTATGCCAAAGCCTTTGTGTGGATCACATTAAACTGTGGAAAATCCTGAAAGAGATGGGAATACCAGACCACCTGACCTGCCTCTTGAGAAATCTGCATGCAGGTCAGGAAGCAACAGTTAGAACTGGACATGGAAAAACAGACTGGTTCCAGATAGGAAAAGGAGTACGTCAAGGCTGTATATTGTCACCCTGCTTATTTAACTTATATGCAGAGTACATCATGAGAAACGCTGGACTGGAATTCCAGAAGCACAAGCTGGAGTCAAGATTGCCGGGAGAAATATCAATAACCTCAGATATGCAGATGACACCACCCTTATGGCAGAAAGTGAAGAGGAACTAAAAAGCCTCTTGATGAAAGTGAAAGTGGAGAGTGAAAAAGTTGGCCTAAAGCTGAACATTCAGAAAACGAAGATCATGGTATCCGGTCCCATCATTTCATGGGAAATAGATGGGGAAACAGTGGAAACAGTGGCTGACTTTATTTTGGGGGGCTCCAAAATCACTGCAGATGGTGAATGCAGCCATGAAATTAAAAGACACTTACTCCTTGGAAGAAAAGTTATGAGCAACCTAGATAGCATATTCAAAAGCAGAGACATTACTTTGCCAACTAAGGTCCGTCTAGTCAAGGCTATGGTTTTTCCTGTGGTCATGTATGGATGTGAGAGTTGGACTGTGAAGAAGGCTGAGCGCCGAAGAATTGATGCTTTTGAACTGTGGTGTTGGAGAAGACTCTTGAGAGTCCCTTGGACTGCAAGGAGATCCAACTAGTCCATTCTGAAGGAGATCAACCCTGGGATTTCTTTGGAAGGAATGATGCTAAAGCTGAAACTCCAATACTTTGGCCACCTCATGGGAAGAGTTGACTCACTGGAAAAGACTCTGATGCTGGGAGGGATTGGGGGCAGAAGGAGAAGGGGACGACAGAGGATGAGATGGTTGGATGGCATCAGTGACTCAATGGACGTGAGTCTGAGTGAACTCCAGGAGTTGGTGATGGACAGGGAGGCCTGGCGTGCTGTGATTCACGGGGTCGCAAACAGTCGGACACGACTGAGCGACTGAACTGAACTGAACCCCCCTAATTCCTATGTTGAAATTTAATCCCTCATGTTGGTATTTGGAGCTTGGGCCTTTGGGATGTGCTTAGGTCACGAGGGTGGAGTCCTCGTGAATGGAATTCATACATAATCCTTATAAGAGAGATCTCAGACACACCCTCACCCCTTTCATACAAGACAGTCATCTAGAAACCAGCAAGTAGGACCTCACCAGCACTTCATCTACCAGCACCTTCATCTTGACTTTCCAACCTCTAGAATTGTGAGGAATAAATTTCTCTTGTTTATAAGCAACCCAGTATATGGTATTCTTTTATAGCAGCCTGAATAAACTAAGATACCAATAAAGAATCTGAATCTTGATCTGAATACAAAGACAGTTACTGAAGAATTTTAAGTGGAAAAAATTATTCTAAGATCCCACTGGCTATTTTGTGGAGAACTGGCAGTATCATCCACACTGCTAGAGTACAGACTTCTAGAGATTACTTAACATGGTCATTTCAAACAGAGATCTCTGGATTTCTGAGTCCATGCAGATAACAACTGAGTGCACATGAGCTAACATTTCAAAATGCTTACTAAAAAACTGCACAGCACAGACTAACTTATTTTTTTCCATTCCTTGTGGCTGAGATTATAATTACTCAATCCTCATGTGAAATATGGGGTATATTCAGTCTTCACGTTCTATGTCATTTAGAATTACTCTTTTAAAAAACTGATACAGTTAGTTTTTCATTCAAAAACAATTTCCAACCCATAAAGAGAGGAGTGGTAAATTCAGAAACCAAGTACCTCATTCAACCCCGTCAACACATATAAAAACACTTGAGACCCAGAGCTGTTCTACATAACAGACCCAGGACCGGATTCTGAGCTTCTGACTGTGCATACAGCTTTAACAATTGTACTGACAGCCACACCAGCCAAGGTTTCACAAGCAAGTAACATTCCTTTTAAAAAGTATAAACTTATCTAAGGATAGGTAATTTATGCCAAGAAAAGACAGGTATAAAACCCAATAAGAAGAACAAAAGGCTTAACATTTTTTGGAAGTAGTGTTTTTATTTGTGCAGAAAATACCTTATACTTCCATTATATCTTATATTCATTAATAAGAACAGGTGTAGTATCAACTATATACTCTTCTTTTTTTATTTTTGTTTTGATAAATGAATAAAAGAATGCATGCAGTGCTGCCTGCAAGGAGACAAGCCAGGTCAGTTCTTAAAGGTAATAAAGACTAGTCTTCTCCCTCTTAACACCTTTTTTCTACAGAGGTGTTAAACAACAATCACATTTGATTATAAGGTTATCCATGTAGGGTAGTGGCAGAATTTATAACCTGTGTGATACAGTATGTATTATGAAGGAGGCATTGAATGTAGAGGTTACAAGCATGGACGGATCATGTCAGACTTTTAATTCAGGCTTCTCACTTCTTATATGAACCTAGGCAAAGTACTTAAATTCTCTAGCCTCAGTTTCCTCATCTGTAAAATAGAGAAAATAGTGCCATCTCCTAAGGTTGTTGTCAGGATGAAATGAGGTAATAGTTATGAAGCATTTAGCCAGTGCTTGGCATGCAGAAAGTTATTTTATATTGCTATTTTATTGCAGATCTTTCAAAACAGTGACTGTCACCTATATACTCCTCAACCTGGCACACTGTAAGCATTTAACACTGAATAATTAATCCAAAGCCTAATCAAAACTGTTAAGGATTTGGACACACGGCACTTGTTTCCTAAAGTACCTATTTTTTAAAATTGAAGTACCTTATGTAGGAACTGCCTCTACCCTCTAACAAATTATAGAAGAAAATGTTTTCTTCCATATGGAGTTCAACAAAAAATTATGACTAACAATGCATTGTATTCTAGACATTTACTTCTATTACTCCAAGAGTGTCTGTGACCAGAAGTGGAAATGCAAATCAAAGAATATACTTGGAATGTCAGGACAGTCTGTCTCAACTCCTCAGCACTGGATACTATGTACTTGCCCTCCTCCAGGCTCCTTTTTATCTTCTCATCCCCTTTCTTTCCCTTTCTGTTACTATTTCTCCTCCAAAGACACTTATGTTCCTCACTCCTCCCCTCTTTCCTAACCATCTCATCTTCTCTGCTCTTCTGAGCTCCCTATGCTGGTATGCCCTGCATGAACCAGTGCAGTAGATGCCTGAGCCCTAGGACTTAGTTCCCCTCACTGCTGGGACAATTTCACTGTAAAGAATTTTATCCCAAGTGGATTTTTAAAATCAAGTATCACTATACCACAGCAATTAGACCTTGAATCTTCTTTGGCCCCATTCGAACGGAAGTTGATCCTTGTATTATTCCCTCCCCAGGCCCCCAGTTACCAGGGCAGACCTTGCAAACTCCCAAACATAATCTACTGTGGACCAAGGATGTCAGCAAAGTTAACAATTGAGGCACTACCAATTGTGGTCAGATCAGGGAAGCTCCTATCCCATCCATCCCTGTACACCTGGCCATGGTTTTTAAAAGACTTTAGCACAGCCTTGACTATGACATTCAGTCTGGATTGAGAGTAATCCTGAAATGCTTGCAGAACTCCCATTAAGCTCATCTTTTTTTGTTTAAATAACTATGCAGCTTTGTGCATTACAACAACCAAGCTTGCAATTCCCTGGTTAAGGACTTGCTGCTCTCATTGCTGGAGGCCTGGTTTCAGTTCCTGGTTGAGGAAGTAAGATCCCACAAGCTGAATGGCAAGGGAGAAAAAAAAAGAACCACCAGGCTTTAGTCTGGTGCCTGCTCTGATCAAATGGGATCTCTGAGATCTTAAACTCTTCAGTCTTCGTTTCTCCACTCTAAATGATGTCTAAGGTCCCTTCCAGTACTACTGCAGCATGATACTGTCAGTTTTAACAAAATTTTATATCTGAATTCAGAACATGGTCTGCACTGCCTCTAAGCTCTAAACCACAGCCAAGATACCAAGGCTAAAAATAAACAGCTGGAGGCACCAAGGAAGATCTCGAAACAAAGCAGGGATCTCACCCATCAGACTTCAGTATCTATCAGCATTCCTGAATCCAAGCTACCATGGAAAAGCTTTAAGAATATTCTGGTCACCACACAATCTGCAGACTCATTTGTAAACTTTATATTCACTTATTAAACACTATGTACAAGGTACTATGAAAGAGAGCGGCAAAGACGCTTCTTTCCCTCTTGGGGGAAGGAATATTCGGGGCCTTGCATATTTATGTTACTTGAATAAAGGTCTAATTATATCCTTCATTTTTCCACTGCCTTAAAGATCTGTTGCTGTATATCAAGCCACATAAATTCCTACAGCTTGGTCTTAGAGGAAATGAGAGACATAAAGGAAAATTTCTAAATGATACCTACTTCCCTTCACATCAACTAATTCCAGTGACTTCTATTCACACCTCCTTTCTTCTTATGCAATAGTCAGAATGAAACATCTTATCTTTAACATTAAAGGAAATTTAAATATTTCTGCTTTAACATTTTAGGGACATTTTTGTTCATGGATCAAATAGATCTTGAAAATACACAGTGAGTAGGAGAAGCACAATAGCTAAGACATGGCAGAGAAGAACAACAGGCAATACTGCTGTGCGTGCATGCCTGCTAAGTCATTTAGTTGTGTCCGCTTTTTTGCGACCCTATGAACTGTACCCGCCAGGGTCCTCTGTCCATGGGATTCTCCAGGAAAGTATACTAGAGTGTGTTGCCAAGCCCTCCTCCAGAGGATCTTCCTGACCCAGGGATCGAACCCACATCTCTTATGTCTCCTGCATTGGCACGTGGGTTCTTTACCACTAGCACCACCTGGGAAGCCCAATACTGCTCTATCAGTATACATATAGAGAGAGACACTTCCATAAAATCTCTAGGACTTCCATATTTTAATTTATATATATTTAAATTACTTTCAGCTGTTAAAAGACCTATATGAGATGAAAGAAGTCTTTTCCATTGTTGGTAAAGCAAAGCTTTACTGGAAGAGTGTCTAAAAAGCAAGGTAAAGCCCAGATCACTTTATTACAAGATCTCATTTCTCATAAGATCTCAGTCTATTTAACTGTTACTTCATCATACGGTTCGTGTCCTTCATTTGATAACAATGACCCACCACCTGCAAAGTATAAGTTCTAGGAATATGTATATGTTAAGAAAAAGTCTATAAAGCAATTGGTTTATGTTTAATAGAAGTCAATTAAGATCTTCTACAGGTGGGGTGACAACTTGCTAAGAAACAGTAGGATAAAAATAGATTAGTTCCAGAAAAGTAAAATAGAAACCTAACTATCATTAACTCTGAAATTAATGCAGCAAAACAGAAACAACCTTGTGACTAATTTGCTTAACTCACCAGCCTTGTTTCCTGATCCCTAAATGTAGCTCTGTGGAAAAAGTTAAGAAGTTGGTAGTTGGGTTCATGATACTACATTCTCTTGATTTCCTCTTGTCACACTAGCCGCATTTCTTAAACTCCTTGGTTGTTTCCACCTGATCTTTCTTCCCTCAGAATGTTGCAATATCCCCAGGACTCAATCCTCAAGCCTCTTCTCTTTTCTATCTACATCCACTCCCTGGGTGACAACACCCAACTTCAAGGCTTTCAACTTACACCTAAAAATAAAGTTAGGGGCCCTGACAGACGTCTTGCCTACTTGGTATTTCTACCTGAATGTCTAATGGGGACCTCAAACTTAGTACGTCCAAAGCTAAGCTAATCTCCAGCCAGCTTCTCCATCAGTCTTCCAATTTCAGTAAACAGGTGCTTGTAATTGTTTAGAGAGAAAATCTTGGAGTCTTTTTTTTTTTTTTAATCATTTTCTTTTATTATGAATAGCACACTCAATTGATCACCAAATCCTGCTGGCTCTACCTTAAAAATATACTCAGCTTCTAACCACATAACTTGATTCAATCCCCAACAACTTTTGCCTCAAAGAGTGAAAAAGAGCCTAACTGGTCTGCCTCTATCTTGCCCTTGATATAGTCCAGTCAACATGGCAGCCATAGCCATCTTTTTAGAAAGTAGATCATATCTCATTACACTGCTCAAAGCCTAGTGATATGGTTTCCCACCTCTAAGTCTAACAGTCTATGAAGCCCTACTTCTTCTCAATGATGACAGCTACTACTATCCTTCTTACTCAGTATTGGCCTCCTTGCTGTTACCACAAAACTAGGAACTCTTCCACCTCAGGTCTTTGCACATGCTGTTTCCTCTGCCTACAATGCTGTTCCCTGAGACAATCCCCATGGCCAGCTTCCTCACCTCCTTTAGGGTTCTTTTCAAACATTACCTTATCAGCCAGGCCTTCCCTAACCATCTTATTTAAAATCATTACAACCCTACAAATTCCACCGTTCTGTTGGCACTGCTCTACTCTCATCTCCCAGATGTATTTTTCCTCACAGCACTTAATAACCTCTGACAAAACTACATATGTTTATTATTTCTTTACACTACAATGTAAGCTCTATGATGGCAGTGATTTTTTTGACTGCTTTGATTACAGCTGAGCCCAGTGCCTAGAAAACAATCTACACCTAAAGGCTTTCAAAACTACTTACTGAATGAATGCATTAGAATTTTTTTTTACTGTTTTGTTAAAGCCATTCGCACTATGCCCAAAGAGACTCAGGTCACACTTACAGGTGTTGTTTTAGCTTTACTAGGCATACAGACTTGATGAAATACAGGCTTTTTCCAGTCATCAGTAGCCACTGACAGAAGGTCTCCAAGTGACTCAGGGTCATAAATGTTTAGGGGGAAAGGGATTCTAGAAATCTAAAATAACCCCTTCACCAATCCTGAAAGAGGAATCTCTCCAAACATTTCTTTTTCTAACTCCGTACCCTTAACAAAGCCATTCTTAATACGTACATGAAGAAACGGTAGGAATATGTAATTTTACATAGCCTGTTACTCACCTCTCTTTCCAAATAAAATTTTTAAGTAAAATTAGACATAGCTTTTGTTGAAAATGTTTTGCTGTGAAACTGACTTAAGATATTCATTTAGCCAAGAGGTGAGTTGGTGGGTATTGTACTAAAGGCTGAACAGTTCTGTTTACTATTGTTTATTATTTAATACATTCTTCACAGTCACCCACTCCCCTCCAAAAAAGGAAAAGAAACACACACACGCTGGTGCAATCAAGAATGCTATGTCCAAAAAAGCTGTTCTGAAAGGCTATGACCTAAGTGTTTAACACTGACACAGATAAAGTTCAAGCGGTAGATGTCACTTGTCTCACACGTTAAAAAAAAAAAAAAAAATCGAGATTCAGAACCCAAGAAGGCAAGCAGAAAGAAACAGGCGTGAAAAATGAAATCAGTCGTTTCTCCCCAGGCTCCTCCTGACACTGCGCACACACCCCTGCCCCCTCTTTAACAGCCCCCTTTCCAGCCGCTGCTCCCCAGCTCAGCCCCGCACTGCGCCATCAAATAATGAGTCAAGAGGACGCACGATGCCCCTCCGGGAAAACCCAGGCAACAACACTCGGTGCACCCAACTGAGTGGAAATGTCTAACTCCTTAAACTCGGAACCCTATAGGCGGTATCAACAAAGCATCGTCCTAAGTCCCGAGATTCAAAGGTCTTCGCCAGCCCCCGCGATACTGCCAAATCGACAGGATTCCAAAAGGTGACTCCACCGTCAGCGCAGAACCCGAGGCCGGAGGCGGCGCAGACCGCGAACACTCAAGGATGAAGTCCAATCAGCCTCCCACCCCGCGGGCCGCCGCCGCCTGGGTGGACTCCCGCCCCGCGGCCCCCGACGCCCCCTCCCCGAAGGGTCGGGGCGCCGCGTCACGTGCAGAGGCTGAAACTTCGAGGTCCGGGCTGAGGGTGGGGGGCGGGAGCACAACGAGGCCGGGAGTTAACGCGCCCGGTGACTCACCGGCCGCCTCCGCCGGCAGCTGCGGGCGAGGGGGCCGGCTTGCGGGCGCCCGCGGGCTCAGCAGAGCACCCTGCACGCGGAATAAATAACAATGTCATTAAACCGCTGCCCGAGAGCCTGGCCGGCCAGCGAGCGAGCGCCGCCGGGAGCTGACTTTGTCTGGAGCCGGCACCCCGCCTCCCGCGCGTCCCCGCAGCGTCCCCCGCGTCCCTGAGGGGACCCCGCGCTGCCGCAGCCCGGCCTTACCCGCCAGCTCGTCCGGCTCCAGCCCGCTGTCCGCGTCGATCCCGCACAGCACGAAGTAGTGCGCGAAGCGGCAGGCGGCCGGGGAGGAACCCGAGGCCGGGCCGGGCGCCGCGCCGCTCCCGCTCATCCCGGCCGCGCTGCTCCGGTCGCCGCCGTCCGCTGCTGAGGCTGCCGCTCGGGCTTCGGTCTCCGCGCGCCCGCCCTAGGGCGATCCGGGCGAGCCCATGGCCGCGCAGCCGCCGCTCGTTAGCGCAGCCTCGCTCCTCGCTCGGCGCCGGGGAAGCGGCCTCGAGCTCGTGCCCGGTCGGTCCCGCTCCCGGTGCCCGGCGGGGGAGGGGCGCGCGGGGGGAGTGTCGCCGTGAGAGGCCCGCGTCGCCGCAGCTGCGCTCGCGAGCTGGGAGCCTCGCCGTCTGGCGCCCGCCGGTCAGCTGAGCGGCGCTCTGGCGGTGGGAGCGCGGAGAGGGCGGGGGCGCGGAGGGGAGGGCGCGCTCGCGAGGGGCGGGAGCGCGCGTTTCGGCGGTACGTGCGCGCGCGTCCAGCGGGCTCGGAAGGGAGCACCGGATGCTGGCGGGATTCGTGCCAGCCCGGCGGCCGGGGCTGCGGCGCAAGGGCGACCCCACACACGCGCCTCCGGCTGCCAACAAGAGGCAAAGCCGCAGAGGAAATGCTTCCTATCCTGAATTTTTAAAAAAGAAATGCAGCTTGGGGAAAGGTTAACGGCTGCTCCGAAATCATTTCCCACAACGATCTGGACCATCAACATATTTTAAACTGACAAGTGCGGGTGTCCAGCTTATTTTAAGATCGTAGTCCTTGAATCCTTCCACCAGCGCCCAACCCTGCTCACAAGCCATCCTTCCTCACCGAATTGGTGCCTACTCAATGGCACAAAGAAGACAAAAAACCCACTCAATATCCACAAAGCTTTAAGACTTCTACTGCTACTGCTGAGTCGCTTCAGTCGTGCCCGACTCTGTGTGACCCCATAGACGGCAGCCCACCAGGCTCCCCCGTCCCTGGGATTCTCCAGGCAAGAACACTGGAGTGGGTTGCCATTTCCTTTTCCAAGACTTCTAGAATGACCACAATTACCAACTTCCCCTAGCCGACCCATTCCGTAATTTATCCTGACATTTTCCAGGTCAAGGCGCTCCAGTTCCCCAGCTCTGTACTCATTTGAACTTATCTGCTCTTCCAGCAGGTACAATCGGCGGCTGATAAGGCAAAAGAAATTAAACCTTGAACTCTTCTCTTCACAAGGCTATGGCTTTCTTACCCTGCTCTTTCCTCTAACTTTCCACTCTTCACAACGACATCACAGATCTACTCTCACTCCCTTGAAAAGTGAAAAACTAAATCCATATTATCTCCACATGGTCATCCCTTCCATACCCCTTCGGTACTCTTTTTTTTTTAGGGATTTGGGTATAAGGTACGAGGTGAGGTGGGGGAGCGTGTGGGTATGCATCGTGACATTTCCGGTAGACACTCTAGCAAATATTCCAGGGAGGTGGACTGAGAGACCGAACCTCAATTATTTGACTGGAAAATGTTCTCCCTGGAAGATATGTATGGAAGTTCATTGGGCTTCCCAGGTGGCGCTAGTGGTAAAGAGCCCACCAGCCAATGTAGGAGACAAAGGGACAGGGGTTTGATCCTTGAGTCTGGAAGATCCCTTGGGGAAGGGCACAGCAACCCACTCTGTAGTCTTGCCTGGAGAATCCCATGGACAGAGAAGCCTGTCGGGCTACAGTTCATCAGGTTGCAAAGAGTTGGGAGTCGACTGAGCGACTGAACATTCACTCACTCAGGTGGCTCAGTGAAAGAACCTGCCTGCCAGTGCAGGAGAGCCCAGAGACAAAAGCTCCATCCCTGGGTTGGGAAGATCCCTTAGAGAAGGAAATAGCAACCCACTCCAGTATTCTTGCCTGGAAAATCTCATGGAAGAGCCTGATGTGCTGCAGTCCATGGAACACACATACGCACACCATCAGATACTGTAGCTGGTACCCTCACTTTCTGCTCAGGTTTGAAGTGTAGGAAGAATAAAAAAATCAGAATGATCCACAGCCTGGGTAATGCACATTTAGCTCCTACTGCCCCCTGCACTTTTCCTTCAAAACACTTACGATGACCTTTTCTATGTCTGTCTGCTCAACTGGATTGTAAGCTCCACAGAGCAGGAGTCAGGATCCTGCTAGGTTCAGCCTGTTTCTATTTTAGTGTCTAGCAGAATCCTGGTCCACCTAGCCCCTCAATTCATGTTTATTAAATGAATGAAAAAAGGGTGGTTATATCGGTAGTAACAAGTTGTTGATGCTACTAGGAAAATACAGAAATTCTATCTGTGACATATTTATGAACATATGCTAATTTGCTATTATGCAATGATTGCTTTTTCTCATATAGACAGAACTGAAATATGTAAAACAATTTCACTAATGAGGGGAGGGAATGACAGGATGTGTATGTGTTTCTCCTATCTTTGCTGGTAGATCCTTACAGAATGTTTGTTTGATTCTAGATTAATAAAGAACAATAAAAAACTAATTCACTGAACTAGCCAAGGGATATGGTACTTTTGTTGATTTGAAAAGTAACTGACTTAAAAAAAAGTTTTATTTGGCTGTGCTGGATCTTAGCTGTGCTATGTGGGATCTTTTAGTTGTGGCTAAAATCTTCCCTAAAGCTTTCAATAGAATTATCACACGTTACAAGGTCAAGTGGGCTGCCGTCTATGGGGTCACACAGAGTCAGACACGACTGAAGGGACTTAGCAGCAGCAGCAGCAGCAGCAGCAGCACAAGGTTAAAACTCTAATTTGAAAATACCTGGGTATATTCCTAATTATCACTTCAGAACAAAACTGTGGTATATTCTGCATTAAGCTGCAATAAAACAAAGTTGAAAGAATAACCAAGAGAGACTTCCCTAGCGGTACAGTATTTAAGAGTCTGCTGTGCAATGCAGAGGAAGTGGGTTCAAGTCCTGGTCAGGGAAGTAAGATCCCACATGCCTTGGAGCACCTAAGCCTGTGTGCCACAGCTAGAGAGTCTAAGACAACAGAAGATCTTGCATGATGAAGATCTCAGCCAAAAAAAGAAAAAGAATTAACTATACATCAATGCACATATGTTTTCCTCTAAAATGACACAGAAATTAGCTAAGTGAATAAAATGACTTAAACCTTTTTTTAAAGGACATTTTTTTTATTTTAATTTATTATTATTTTTTTACTTTACAATATTGTATTGGTTTTGCCATACATTGACATGAATCCGCCACGGGGGTACATGTGTTCCCCATCCTGAACCCCCCTCCACTTCCCTCCCCATCCCAACCCTCTGGGTCATCCCAGTACACTAGCCCCGAGCACCCTGTATCATGCATCAAACCTGGACTGGCGATTCATTTCACATGTGATAATATACATGTTTCAATGCCATTCTCCCATATCATCCTGCCCTTGCCCTCTCCCACAGAGTCCAAAAGACTGTTCTATACATCTGTGTCTCTTTTGCTGTCTCGCATACAGGGTTATCATTACCATCTTTCTAAATTCCATATATATGCGTTAGTATACGTTAGTATATTAGCGTTAGTATTGGTGTTTTTCTTTCTGGCTTACTTCAGTCTGTATAATAGGCTCCAGTTTATCCACCTCATTAGAACTGATTCAAATGTATTCTTTTTAATGGCTGAGTAATACTCCATTGTGTATATGTACCACAGCTTTCTTATCCATTCATCTGCTGATGGACATCTAGGTTGCTTCCATGTCCTGGCTGTTATAAACAGTGTTGCGATGAACATTGGAGTACACGTGTCTCTTTCAATTCTGGTTTCCTCAGTGTGTATGCCCAGCAGTGGGATTGCTGGGTTGTACAGCAGTTCTATCTTCAGTTTTTAAAGGAATCTCCACACTGTTCTCCATAGTGGCTGTACTAGTTTGCATTCCTACCAACAGTGTAAGAGGGTTCCCTTTTCTCCACACCCTCGCCAGCATTTATTGCTTGTAGACTTTTGGATCACAGCCATTCTGACTGGTGTGAAATGATACCTCATTGTAGTTTTGATTTGCATTTCTCTGATAATGAGTGATGTTGAGCATCTTTTCATGTGTTTGTTAGCCATCTGTATGTCTTCTTTGGAGAAATGTCTGTTTAGTTCATTGGCCCATTTTTGGATTCTTCACCATTCTTCCTTTCCACCATGTCATCTACACATATTCATAACCAAGAGAGACAGGATTGCTAAAGAAACTACTCAGAGCCCTACACATTCCTACACATTCCTTGGACCATGTTTTACTAGTAGTCAGAGTCACCATTTGTTATGCCAGGTTAGCAGTAATCAGTTAATTCCTCATTCCTGTGCCTCCTGCAGGCAGCAAACCCTGGCATGGCTGAACTTCTCCACACATAAGTCATCCCCTCCATTAGCGGTTTTACCAGAGAGTCCTTTAGAGATCATTGCTTAAATACTTACAGCATTCCTTCCGTTCTGCTCCTGTTCCTGGTACATATGCTGCCCACCTGGAAACCTACAGTGGAGGCAACAATCCCATAGCACAAAACATGCCAAATAATCACAATTCCAACAAAAGATTCTCTTTTGTGGCAGAATTTTTTTGAGCAACGTTTTCTTCTGCCAGCTAAAAAGGTTTCTGGGAAAATCTTACCACAATTAAAAATTATTTGGAAAATCAATAATCATATTCCCTCATCATTAGTTTCAAAAAAAGCATTAGTTTATGCCAATAAGAGTTTGGTGGCAGAACTTCCCTGGTGATCCAAAGGTTGAGAATCCACATTCCAATGAAGGGACACAGGTTCGATCCCTGGTTGGGGAACTAAGATCCCCCATGCCTCAGGGCAAATTAGCCTGTATTCTGCGATTATTGAGCCCATGCAAGCTGGAGCCTGTGTTCCACAACACGAGAAGCCCAAGCACTGTAACCAGAAGTCCCAAGCAAGGTACAACTAGAGAATGCCCTTGTACTGCAACGAAGATCCAATGCAACCAAAAAAAAAAGAGTTTGGAAGCAAAACAGCCAACTCACAGTTTTGCATAAATCTGTTTCCACCTTAAATGATGGGTCTAAGATTATAAAAAAAACTTTTGTCTAAGTCATTATGCTAATGATCTGAGAATATGAAACTAAATAAGACACAATCCCTCTTCTTCAGGAGTTTATAGTCTAGCAGGAAAGAAAATAGATGGGTAAACTTCATGGCAAATAGATAGGGAAACAATGGAAACTGACAGACTTTATTTTCTTGGGCTCCAAAATCACTGCAGATGGTGACTGCAGCCATGAAATTAAAAGATGCTTGCTCCTTGGAAGAAAAGCTATGACCAATCTAGACAGCATATTGAAAAGCAGAGACATTACTTTGCTGCCAAAGGTCCGTCTAGTCAAAGCTATGCTTTTTCCAGTAGTCATGTATGCATCTGAGAGTTGGACCATAAAGAGGGCTGAGTGCTTAAGAACTGATGCTTTTGAACTGTGGTGTTGGAAAAGGTTCTTGAGAGTCCCTTGGACTGCAAGGAGATCAAACCAGTCAATCCTAAAGGAAATCAGTCCTGAATATTCGTTGGAAGGACTGATGCTAAAGTTGAAACTCCAATATTTGTCCACCTGATGTGAAGAAGTGACTCATTAGAAAAGACCCTGATGCTGAGAGAGGTTGAAGGCAGGAGGAGAAGGGGATGACAGAGAATGAGGTGGTTGAATGGCATTGCGGACTCAAGGGACATAAGTTTTGAGCAAGCTCCAGGAGATGGTGAAGGACAGAGAAGCCTGGCATGCTGCAGCCCACGGGGTTGCAAAAAGTTAGACACGACTGAGCAATGGAACAACAACAATGAAGGAAAATATTTTTCAAAACTAATTAAAATACCATTAGAAATAGTAAAAGTAAAATATTGTGTATTCCACATGACACGTTCTATAAATATGTGGGATATAGTGAACAGAAGTGAGATCTTATTAAGGAATCCAATATGATGCCACGGAAGTGGTCATATTTGAGATGGTCTTATAAGAGAAATAGGAGGTAGAACTGGGAGGGAACATCCAGGCACAGAAGAAATGACTGGGGTATAAAAGTGTATAGAGGACAGAAGTTCAGTTGGAGCCAGAGCATGAGGAGCCTTGAACACCAGGCAGTAAGGGTGACTCACTTTCTTGGTTTTGCTGATACCTGAAAGCTTGGCTTAGCTAGCTTTGAATGAGTTTAACACAGAATATTTGAAATCAGCAAAGCTAGCTCCCTCATTTTACAAAGAAAAATGTCTTAAGTTCCACTGGATTTTCGTGACTTACCCAAACACACACTGTCAGTGGTGGAACTGGGAACAAAACCAAAGACTGGATTGTCGACTATCTAAGGCCTTCTCAGCTCTGATGTCTGTGTGTACGTGTGCGCACACACTCAGTCATGTGTGACTCTTTGCAACCCCATAGACTGTAGTCCGCCAGGCTCCTCTGTCCATGGAACTGTCCAAGCAAGAAAACTAGAGTGGGTTGCCATTCCCTTCTCCAGGGGATCTTCCAGACCCAGGGGTTGAACCTGTGTCTCCTGAGTCTCTTGCATTGGCAGGCCAATTCTTTACCACTGAGCCACCTGGAAAGCCCTCTGATGTCTGTAAGTCTATGAAATCTCTCTACCTGAGTTGACTAGTCTTTTCCCTCTGTGCTGCTTATGACTTCTCATCATAGGTCCACTTCAGAATTTGATTATTTTTTCTTTTGTAATGAACATTTTTCAGGCATACAGAAAGACTAGAATAATGGACACCTGTATACCCATCACTTAGTTTTAAAAAATTTTTTGTTATGGTAAAGTCACATTATATAAAATATACTATTTTAACCATATTTAACAGGGGCATTAAATACATTCACATTGTTGTACCATCATCCTCCTGAATTTTTCATCTTCCTAAATTGAAACTCTGTCCCCATTGAACACCAACTACCCATTCTCCTTCCCCCGTCCCAACCTCCTGCCCTACCATCTACCAGGGTACTTTATGATTCCATGAATTTGACAATTCTCCCATCACCCGGTTTGAATATTAACATTTTGCCATTTAATTGTTGTGTTTTTTTTTTTTTACTGAAGTGCGTGGGTGCTTAGTTGCTCAGTTGTATCCAACTCTTTGTGACCCTGTGGACTATAGCCCACCAAGCTTCCCTGTCCATGGGACTCTCCAGGCAAGAACACTGGAGCGGGTTGCCATTTCCTCCTCCATTTTACTGAAGTATCTGAAAGTAAATAAAGCACAAGATTAGTCAGCATTTTGAGTATGTCTGTCGGGCAGAGGAGCCTGGTAGGCTGAAGTCCATGGGGTCGCTAAGAGTCGAATTCGACTGAGCGACTTCACTTTCACTTTTCACTTTCATGCATTGGAGAAGGAAATGGCAACCCACTCCAGTGTTCTTGCCTGGAGAATCCCAGGGACGGGGGAGCCATCTCTGGGGTCGCACAGAGTCGGACACAACTGAAGCGACTTAGCAGCAGCAGCAGCAGCAGTCCTATCTAAAGTTTCGCATAAATGTTTCCTTACTTTCTCAACGAAATATCTAGACCTTCTTTTCTCCCTTTACCTCACATAAAATACCTAGCATTAGTTCCTTTTCATCATCTCGTCCTGTTCTTTCTCTTTTTTCCAATAATACTTTAGTAGATTTACGTGTAATTGTTTTCTCAGGACTGCCTCCTTCTGAGAACCTCCTTCCTTTCATTCCAACCAAATTCTTCTCTCAGGAGCTACAATGATATGATACAACATCACACACATATGCATGCATGTGGGCGCGCACACACACGCACACACACACTCCTCTCAGAAGAATTGATTGGTCTAGAAGAAGGCTTATGGCTCAAGCTGGGCCAATAAGCGATTCCCCATTGGTCTTGGACTTCGGGCGCAGAGAGTTGAGGTGGTCTCTCTGCAGGTGGCAGTGTTGTAAGCTGAAATTCTCAGGAGATACCAGTGGGCATGTTTCTGTTATGTGAAGAAAAATAGTCTGCAGCGAGAGAGAAGAATGAGACTGACACCAAGGACAGAGAAGACAAATGGAGCAAACATCCTCTATCGTTATTGTGAATTTGACTTTTTTTTTGCCTAAGGTAATTTAAGTTGGGCTTCTACCACTTGCAGCCAAAAGAGCACATGTTTAAGTGCGACTTGGCCTGGAGAATGTTGATAGGAAGAATTGGGCAAAACCGTCAGGCTACCCCAGGCTAAAAAGTATAAAGACTTGTCTATACATCCACTCAGCCTCTGATTCAAAAGCTATGAAGAGAACCTGTATTTCTGTATGTTTTAAAGGTCTCTGCGTGCGTGCATGCTAAGTCACTTCAGTTGTGTCCAACTGTGTACAGTCCTGTGGACCGCAGCCTGCAAGGCTCCTCTGTCCATGGGATTCTCCAGGCAAGAATACAGGAATGAGTTGCCATGCCCTCCTCCAGGGGATCTTCCCAACCCACGGATCAAACCCAAGTCTCTTAACTTCTCCCCACATTGGCAAGCAGGTTCTTTACTGCTAGCACCACCTAGGAAGCCCTCAAGATCTCTATATAATTATAAAGACACAAACCTGTAGAAACTAAGGGTACCTTATCTGTCTACTTCTTGAAACAATAGCAAACTATATTTAAAATATCATACATTTATTTCCTCAATTGTTGATAGATTGCATTTTGTGTTCAGAAATCTTCCCCCAGGCCATACCCTGACACAGCACACAGAAGGGAACATTTGAAACTGCAGAGCAACTACATTTAACCTAGTATTGCCATCCCATGTAAGTTCCAGGAGGAAAGAAAACAGCCGAATCTTCAGTGCTTGCAACATTTAATTAGATTAGCTTCTTCCATCAGAGAAATAAGGACCATGAACATTAGACTTTGCTATCCATCACCCATGAGAACAGTAAGCATCGGGTAAAGGAGGGGCCACGAGTGTTACAGTAGTAGACGTCCCTCCTTATGGAAACATGAGGCAAGAGGAAAGGAAGTTCCTCCCTAAGGAGTGTTTGTTTAATCAGAATCCATTCCCCTCCCTTCATTTTGTAGGCTGGATGTTGTTTGGGTGGGATTGGCCTTACCTCTAACTCTAGGGTGAGGCTTTGTGAACCTATGACCTTTTCAAGGGTTAATGATTTGGAGATGTACAATTGTCCTAAGCTGGTCTACTTAGTGTGAGGTTCAGAACCTTTGTTTGACAGTTGGAGGAAGGAGCACCATCTTCTCATCTTGGATGTCAGTAAGGAAGAATACAGAATTGCTGGTAGCCCTATGGGGGAAAGCCAGACCAAGGATGAAGCCATCATACAGGTCAGTGCAGAGAGTAGAGAAACTCTGAAAAGCAGATTGTATAGTGAACTCTGGGTCAAATCACACAAGAAGCCAGCTAGGTATCTGAAATTTGTCAGTTAATGTGAGCCAATACATTCCTTTTAGTGTTTCAGCCAGTTTGAATTATTTTTCTTTTACTTGCAACTAAAAGTATGCTCCCCAAATAACGGGATTGGTCTGTAAGATCCTTCCTAGTTAAAAAAAAAATCATACATATTCTAAACCTACAAGGAAAGAATATGTAAGTCCATATTCTGGAGGAAAAAACAACCCAGCCTTATCTCTTCTCAAGGAGGTAACAGTAAGCCACTAGAATCTCAGGCAGCTAGGGCAGGCTCCCCACTGAGAATCAGGGTCCATAGAATGAGGAAGAAATTGATAGTTTCTTTGGTTGGATGGATTCCTTGTCACAAAGCCAAGACTGAGAATATGAGTAGTGATTAAAATACAGATCTTCCATCAAAGTTTAGAACACTCCTACCTTTTGGTTCAACAGTTCTGCTTCTCAAAACCTCTCCTACAAAAACACACAAGTAAAGGATACTGTGTGCAATGATATTATCTGAAACATTGTTTATGATATTAAAAAAATGGAGACAATCTTATTTCTACCAAGAGGAAATGGTTATATAAATTATAATATATTTACGTGGTGTAATGCAAAGAAAGAAGTTGCATTGGTGGAAAAAAAAAATTATCCACTATATGGTTGAATGGAAAATCAAGAAAGAAAATATGTAGTATGATTTTGTGTTAAAAATAAACTATACATATGTTTGTGCTTAAACAATACGAAAATCGTCCACTTTTTATTTTTCATATCTCTGAATATTAAATTTATAAATTATTAAAAATTGTACAACAGGCATCTATTGCTTTTTGTATCTCAAAATCTTTCTTTTTAACTGTGTATGTGTATTTTTCTGTGAGAAAAGATTATCAACATTGTGAATCATAGTCATTCTCATAAACATAACACACACTTGTAGCTATTTTACTAACTTATTCTTAAGGGTAATTTGAATGACTATCAGTTCAGTTCAGTTCAGTTCAGTCGCTCAGTCGTGTCCAACTCTTTGCAACCCCATGAATCCCAGCAGGCCAGGCCTCCCTGTCCATCACCATCTCCCGGAGTTCACTCAGACTCATGTCGATCGAGTCTGTGACACCATCCAGCCATCTCATCCTCTGTCGTCCCCTTCTCCTCCTGCCCCCAATCCCTCCCAGCATCAGAGTCTTTTCCAATGAGTCAACTCTTCGCATGAGGTGGCCAAAGTACTGGAGTTTCAGCTTTAGCATCATTCCTTCCAAAGAAATCCCAGGGCTGATCTCCTTCAGAATGGACTGGTTGGATCTCCTTGCAGTCCAAGGGACTCTCAAGAGTCTTCTCCAACACCACAGTTCAAAAGCATCAATTCTTTGGCGCTCAGCCTTCTTCACAGTCCAACTCTCACATCCATACATGACCACAGGAAAAACCATAGCCTTGACTACACGGACCTTAGTCAGCAAAGTAATGTCTCTGTTTTTGAATATGTTTTCTAGCTTGGTCATAACTTTTCTTCCAAGGAGTAAGCGTCTTTTAATTTCATGGCTGCAGTCACCATCTGCAGTGATTTTGGATAAAGTAATATTGAATATATGCATATATACACATGCATGCATAATGGAGAATGAATTGACAATTCTTTTTAAAATAATTTTATTTATTTATTTTTGGTTGCTCTGGGTCTTCATTGCTGCATTGCTGCATGTTGGTTTTCTCTAGTTGATTGCACAGGCTTCTCACTGAGATAGCTTCTCTTGTTTCAGAGCCTGGGCTCCAGGGCATGTGGGTTCAGTAGTTGTGGCACGCGGGCTCAGTTGTCCCAAGGCATGTGAAATCTTCCTGGAGCAGGGAGCAAACCCATGTCCCTTGCATTAGCAGGCAGATTCCCAATCCCTAGACTACCAGTGAAGTCCTCAAGAATTCTTACTGAGTGCCTACTGTATGCCAGGCAGTGTTCTAATGATGTGTCAAAGAGTCCTATAGATTTACAGTGTTGCACATAAGGAGATCCAAAATAGTCTTAAGAATACAAGTAACTATAAATATTGAAATGTAGCAGGGTATAACGTTTAATTTTCAATCAAAACTATTTAATTTTACAAATTCAATGCAATCCCTATCAAGATACCGGCGATATTTTTCACAGAACTAGAACAAATAATTTCAAGATTTGTATGGAAATACAAAAAACCACGAATAGCCAAAGCAATCTTGAGAAAGAAGGATGGAACTGGAGGAATCAATTTGCCTGACTTCAGGCTCTACTACAAAGCCACAGTCATCAAGACAGTATGGTATTGGCACAAAGACAGACATATAGATCAATGGAACAAAATAGAAAGCCCAGAGATAAATCCACATACATATGGACACCTTATCTTTGACAAAGGAGGCAAGAATATACAATGGAGTAAAGACAATCTCTTTAACAAGTGGTGCTGGGAAAACTGGTCAACCACTTGTAAAAGAATGAAGCTAGATCACTTTCTAACACCGCACACAAAGATAAACTCAAAATGGATTAAAGATCTAAATGTAAGACCAGAAACTATAAAACTGTTAGAGGAGAACATAGGCAAAACACTCTCTGACATAAACCACAGCAGGATCTTCTACGATCCACCTCCCAGAATTCTGGAAATAAAAGCAAAAATAAACAAATGGGATCTAATTAAAATTAAAAGCTTCTGCACAACAAAGGAAAACATAAGCAAAGTGAAAAGACAGCCTTCCGAATGGGAGAAAATAATAGCAAATGAAGCAACTGACAAACAACTAATCTCAAAAATATACAAGCAACTCCTGCAGCTCAATTCCAGAAAAATAAACGACCCAATAAAAAAATGGGCCAAAGAACTAAATAGACATTTCTCCAAAGAAGACATACGGATGGCTAACAAACACATGAAAAGATGCTCAACATCACTCATTATTAGAGAAATGCAAATCAAAACCACAATGAGGTACCACTTCACACCAGTCAGAATGTCTGCGATCCAAAAATCTGCAAGCAATAAATGCTGGAGAGGGTGTGGAGAGAAGGGAACCCTCCTACACTGTTGGTGGGAATGCAAACTAGTACAGCCACTATGGAGAACAGTGTGGAGATTCCTTAAAAAATTGCAAATAGAAATGCCTTATGACCCAGCAATCCCACTGTTGGGCATACACACAGAGGAAACCAGAATTGAAAGAAACACATGTACCCCAATGTTCATCGCAGCACTGTTTATAATAGCCAGGACATGGAAACAACCTAGATGTCCATCAGTAGATGAATGGATAAGAAAGCTGTGGTACATATACACAATGGAGTATTACTCAGCCATTAAAAAGAATACATTTGAATCAGTTCTGATGAGATGGATGAAACTGGAGCCAATTATACAGAGTGAAGTGAGCCAGAAAGAAAAACACCGATACAGTATACTAACACATATATATGGAATTTAGGAAGATGGCAATGATGACCCTGTATGCAGGACAGCAAAAAAGACACAGATGTGTATAGCGGACTTTTGGACTCAGAGGGAGAGGGAGAGGGTGTGATGATTTGAGAGAATGGCATTGAAACATGTATAATAACATGTAAGAATCGAAATGCCAGTCTATGTCTGATGCAGGATATGACACGCTTGGGGCTGACGCGCGGGGATGACCCAGAGAGATGTTGTGGGGAGGGGGGTGGGAGGGGGGTTCATGTTTGGGAACGCATGTACACCTGTGGTGGATTCATGTCAATCTATGCCAAAACCAATACAGAATTGTAAAGTAAAAATTAAAAATAAATAAATTAATTTAAAAAAAAATAAATAAAAATAAAATAGAAAAAAAAAACTATTTAATTTGGCTATTCAATAATGAACTTGATTTCATGTTATAAATGTGTAATCTTCCTCAGTTTCAACTATCAATTTCATGGGTGAAACCACCAACTTGAAAATCCAACTAAATAAAACTACCAATCTTGATTTGGGTGTATTTTGGATCCGCCATATTTAGACTCTTACCACATGCCGGAATTTAAACCTGAGTTCTCAGTTTCAGACTTTGTATACAATTTCGAATACCTTCTCTAAATCACAAAACTCTCACTCATCTACTCTTTCCCACTCTGAATTCAGAGGCATTTGTAATTAGTCCTACATAATTTATTCTTGCAATATTAATTAATTCATATATATAAATCTTTTTCTTCCAACTTGTGTAGCTGAGAGCTTATGGAGGTTAGGAACTGTTTTCTCTCTCCTCACAACCACACATCACAGTTTACTCTTTCAGAAAGTTGACTAAATGCATCCCTCAGCTTCTTCAACAAAGAGCATATGTTTAAACTAAAAATAGAACACAGATCCTCGGTATTTTTCAGTCATAATCAATAAGACTATTCATGAGGCAATTATTTTAAGCTTAGCAATTTAGACATAACCACATCATTAAATTAGCCTTGAAATCTTCTAAAGAAATTGTAGGATGTTTATTAACCTTAGTTGCTTCTAAGCAACTGGTATCCTCCAAGCTTAGAACTCTCTCGGTCATTTCCAGGGAGCAATTTTAATTACATAACAGTTTTTAGAATACATTGTGGAAAGTACCGCTTCTGTTTTAGGAAAACTAAGGACTCTTCCTCTCACAATCTCTCTCCCTTTCCCCCTCTTTTTGTAAAAGAATTCTTCTCCTATGACTATTTCCTTGAACTTCAGACTCCAACGATAATTAAAGGTAACAAGAAAGATGCTGGGAGAAAAGCCAATTTAATTGTACCATCCTGAATAATTGTCTCTGACTTCCAGCCCTCCCATTGTGATTTTTTGGCAGGAAAGAAATTAATATCAGACTCCAGCAATCTTCAAACAAGTAAAAATTATAATCTGGTGGGTGCCTATTTAAAGTAACAGAATCCAAGGCAACACAAGAGGCTTAATTTTAGATATGCATGTTATTAACTAAGAGTAGGAAAGAACACTGTCTAGTACTGAAGAACCAAGAGCAGGAAATAACCATTTTAAAATTTACACTCCCATTTCTTCAAGGTTTGAGCTAGATAGTATAGTTTCAACTCTCTGTATTTAGCTGTTCTGTCCTTAAATTTAATCGTCTGCTTAACTTTTATCACTTTACAAAATTGCTATCTAGGCTTATAAAACACCAAACTCCATGTCTTAGTTAAGGCTGCAAGTAACAGATTATCATAGACCGGGAGGTTTAAGCATAGAAATTTATTTCTCACAGTTTTGAAGGCTGAGAAATCCAAAAGCAAAGGGCCAGCTTAGTTGTTTGGGAAGAGTGCTCTTTCTGGTGTGCAGGTAGCCATCTTCAAGTTATCTCTTCACATGGTGGTGAGGGGTGTTGGTGGTAAGGGTGGCAAGAGTGTCTTATTTAGGGATATAAAAAATAATTGATAGCTAGAAATGTTAAAATATTGTGGAACCATCTTTCGAACATTGTTGGGTAAAAGTTCTGGAGATTCCTCTAAGACGAAATGTGCCCAGATTATAATAAAGAACTAAGCCAATAACAGAATTAAAATTTTTTCACCTTAAAAAAGTAAATTAATGAGAAATGAAAAACTTGCTAAGTTAATATCCGAATTTAGATTCTAAAGTATCTGTCTTGTCTAGTAATGCATTGCTAGGCAGCAGCTACACAAAGGTTGCAATTAATGTGACAGCAGTGAGCGTTAAGACCAAATTAGGGGGAATTATTTACTCTCATTGCTATAGTTGGAAGTATATAGGAGACACCCAGAAACTACTAGAAGGAAATTATGGATAAATACATACTACTTTTTATATTCATCTTGAAATGTACAATTTCACAGAACCCTTTCAAGAAAAAAAAAAAAAGAGAACCTAAAGCAAGTGAAATACAGAAAATAATTTACTGTCTGGTATCCTGTGTCCTTTTTTTTTGAACAGCAGCACTCTCCAAAGATTGCATAAATATTGAACTTTTTTCTTAAATTTTTTGTTTTGGAAATTTCCAAACATAGACAAGTAGAAAGAATGGAATAATGAGCCCCCATGTACTGATTCCCTCAGAGCTATGTACTGAGCTTCCCTCGTAGCTCAGTTGGAAAAGAATCTGTCTGCAGTGCAGGAGACCCGGGTTCAGTTCCTGGGTTGGGAAGATTCCCTGCAGAAGGAAATGGCAATCCACACCAGTATTCTTGCCTGGAGAATCCCATGGACAGAGGAGCCTGGCAGGCTATAGTCTATGGGGTCACAAGAGTCGGACACAATTTAGTGACTAAACTGCTACTATGTACTGATTACCTGGATTCAACATTTATTGCTATATGACCAATCTTGTTTCATTTATAACCCCACACTCCACTACACTAGATTATTGGAAATTAACTGTCAGATGTAAAATATCTCATCAGAAATACTGTAGTATGTACATCTAAGATATTGACTCTTTTTTAAAAAGCACAATCATAGTGCCATTTACAAATGTGAAAAAATGAAAACTTTAATACCAAATAATATACAGTAGCAATATTAAGGTCTTACTGATAGTACCTAGCTTAGATAACAATAGTAATACAAACATTTTTTCAGATTGAACTTGCAGGAATTTGAACTTTGAGTTTGTCTCCATGTATTGTTTGTTATGCTGAAATTACATTAAAATGAATATATCTTATAAATCACATTCCCATATTTGATAGATTGGTTGCGTAGGTCATTAATTTTATCCAAGGATTAGAAATAGAGCAAGTTGATTATTTGCAAGACAACAAAAAGGGCAAAACTAAAACCCAATCTCTGATTTTGAAAACAATTTCTCTGAATCCAGGATGAAAGGGGAAATATTTTAACACCAACCTTACTAACATCACGGCTGACTTTCAGCTGGCTTTACACTGCAGTTGTTGCATTCTGTTAAAATATTAAAATTCTTCCTAAAAGGTCAAAACTCACCCTAGCACTTCCTCCTCCTCCTCCCCCTGACCCAGCCCCTGACTTTTCTGGCCCTCTGTGGGGCAGGATTGGTCTCTGATGGGCCCACACCTAGTGGACATGCTTGATGCCCACTTGGTCCCTCATCTTGTACCATCTCACAGGAAACCTGCCGTGGCTGCTTGTGGGAACTGAAGCCTTCATAGGGTACCAAAATGGTGGCTATGCACTTTAAATATCACTTTTACCTAAATCCCTTTATTATTTCCTCCTATCTGGGAGTTTGTGTGTGTGTGTGTGTGTGTGTGTGTGCTCTCAGTCATGTCTGACTCTGCGACCCCATGGACTGTAGCCCTCCAACCTTCTCTGTCCATGGAATTTTCCAGGGAAGAATACTGGAATGAGTTGCCATTTCCTACTCCAGGGGATCCTCCGACCCAGGAATCAAACGCATTTTTCTTGCACCTCCTGCATTAGCAGGCAGATTCTTACCACTGTGCCACCGGGGAAGCTCATTTGGGAGTTTAGGTGAATTTAGTTTAGGGAAACTGAGATAAGTATGGATTTCAGTCAGACCTGGTGCAGAGCAGGATTCATCTCCTGCTTTCTAGGCAAATTCTGAGTTATAACATCTTCATATGTAAAATGAAGATAAAATATCTAATTCATCAGATTGGAGAAAGCACTAAATAAGGTCGTCCTTCAATGTCTAAGTATCTAAATTTCTGATGTAGAAGTTAATTTTTCTCTGCCCAACTTCTTCCTCACACGTTGCTGTTGTTCAGTTGCTAAGTCATGTCCAATACTTTGTGACCCCATGGATTGCAGCACACCAGGATGCACTGTCCCTTACAATTTCCTGGAATTTCCTCAAACTGATGTCCATTGACGAAATGCTATCCAAACATCTCATCCTCTGTCAAGTTCTTCTCCTGCCCTCAATCTTTCCCAGCCTCAAGGTCTTTTCCAATGAGGTGGCCCTTCCCATCAGGTGGCCAAAGTATTGGAGCTTCAGCTTCAGCATTGGCCCTTCCAATGAGTATTTAGTTGATTCCTTTAGAACTGACTGTTTGATCTCCTTGCAGTCCAAAGGACTAAGAGTCCTCTTCAGCACCACAGTTTGAAAGCATCAATTCTTTGGGCTCAGCCTTCTTTATAGTCCAACTCTCACATCCGTACATGACTACAGGAAAAACCATACATTTGACTATACAGACTTTTGTCGGCAAAGTAATGTCTCTGCTTTTTAATATACTGTTTAGGTTCATCATAGCTTTGTTTCCAAGGAACAAAGGTCTTTTAACTTCATGGATGCAGTCAATGTTCACAGTGACTTTGGAGCCCAAGAAAATAAAATGTCACTACTTCCACTTTGCCCCCTTCTATTTGCCATGAAGTGAGGCACCAGTGACCCCCAAAATCAGTCTCTCCCATCGGGAAGCTTCCGTAAACCTCTTATCCTTATCCATCAGAGGGCAGACAGAATGAAAGCCATGATCACAGAAAACTAACCAAACTGATCACATGGACCACAGCCTTGTGTAACTCAGTGAAACAATGAGCCATGCCATGTAGGGCTATCCAAGATGGACAGGTCATAGTGGAGAGTTCTGACAAAATGGGGTCCACTGGAGAAGAGAATGGCAAACCACTTCAGTATTCTTGCCTTCAGAACCCCATGAACAGTGTGAAAACACAAAAAGATATGATACTGAAAGATGAACTCCCCAGGTCAGTAGGTGCCCAATATGCTACTGGAGAAGAGTGGAGAAATAACTCTAGAAAGAATGAAGAGACAGAGCCAAAGAAAAAACAATGCCCAGGTGTGGATGTGACTGGTAATGGAAGTGAAGTCCGATTCTGTAAGCACAATATTGCATAGGAAAGGTTAGGTCCATGAATCAAAGTAAATTGGAAGTGGTCAAACAGGAGATGGCAAGAGTCAAGAGTGAACATCGGCATTTTAGGAATCAGTGAACTCAAATGGACTGGAATGGGTGAATTTAATTCAGATGACCATTATATCTACTTCTGTGAGCAAGAATCCCTTAGAAGAAATGGAGGAGCCATCATAGTCAACTAGAGTCTGAAATGCAGTACTCGGGTGCAATCTCAAAAACAAAAGAATGATCTCTGTTGGTTTTCAAGGCAAACCATTCAATATCACAGTAATCCAAGTCTATGCACCAACCACTAGTGCTGAAGAAGCTGATGCTGAATGATTCTATGGAAACCTGCAAGACCGCCTAGAACTAACACCAGAAAGAGATGTCCTTTTCATCACAGGGAACTGGACTACAAAAGTAGGAAGTCAAGAGATAACTGGAGTAACAGGTGAGTTTGGCTGTGGAGTACAAAAAGAAACAGGGTAAAGGCTAACAGAATTTTGTCAAGAGACTACACTGGTCATAGCAAACACCCTCTTCCAACAATACAAGAAAAGACTCTACACATGGACATCACCAAATGGTCAATACTGGAATCAGATTGATTATATTCTTTGCAGCTGAAGATGGAAAAGCTCTATACAGTCAGCAAAAACAAGATCAGGAGGTGACTGTGGCTCAGATAACGAGCTGCTGCTAAGTCGCCTCAGTCGTGTCCGACTCTGTGCAACCCCATAGACGGCAGCCCACCAGGCTCCCCCGTCCCTAGGATTCTCAAGGCAAGAACACTGGATTGGGTTGCTATTTCCTTCTCCAAAGCATGAAAGTGAAAAGTGAAAGTGAAATTGCTCAGTCGTGTCCGACTCCTAGCAACCCCATGGACTGTATCCCACCAGGCTCCTCCATCCATGGGATTTTCCATGCAAGAGTACTGGATTGGGGTGCCATTGCCTTCTTCGCAGATAATGAGCACCTTATTGCAAAATTCAGGCTTAAATTGAAGGAAGTAGAGAAAACCACTAGACCATTCAGATATGACCTAAATCATATCCCTTATTTTACAGAAGTGACAAATAGAATCAAGGGATTAGATTTGATAGACTGCCTGAAGAACTATGGACCAAGGTTCATGACATTATACAGGAGGCAGTGATCAAGACTATCCCCAAGAAAAAGAAATGCAAAAAGGCTGTCTGAGATTGTCTGAGGAGGCCTTACAAATAGCTGAGAGAAGAAGAGAAGTGAAAGGCAAAGGAGAAAAGGAAAGAGATATCCATCTGAATGCAGAGTTCCAAAGAATAGCAAGGAGAGATAAGAAAGCCTTCCTAAGTGATCAATGCAAAGAAATAGAGGAAAACAATAGAATGGGAAAGACTAGAGATCTCTTCAAAAAAATTAGAGATACCAAGGGAACATTTCATCCAAAGATGGGCAAACATCTTGTGAAATGCCAGGCTGGATGAGCACAAGCTGGAATCAAGACGGTCAGGAGAAAATCAATAACCTCAAATATGCAGATGACACCATCCTTAATGCAGAAAGTGAAGAGGAACTAAAGAACTTCTTGATGAAAGAGAAACAGAGTGAAAAAAGCTGGGTTAAAACTCAACATTCAAAAACTGAGAATCATGGCATCTGGTTCTATCATTTCATGGCAAATAAATGGGGGAAAAGTGGAAACAGCGTCAGATTTCATTTTCTTGGGCTCCAAAATCACTGTGGATGGTGACTGCAGCCATGAAATTAAAAGACACTTGCTCCTTGGAAAAAAAGCTATGACCACCCTAGACAGCATATTGAAAAGCAGAGACATTACTTTGCCAACAAATGCTCCATCTAGTCAAAGCTATGGTTTTTCCAGTAGTCATGTGTGTGTGTGAGAGTTGGACTATAAAGGAAGCTGAGGGCTGAAGAAATGATGCTTTTGAACTGTGGTGTTGGAGAAGACTCTTGAGAGTCCCTTGGACTGCAAGGAGATCAAACCAGTCAATCCTAAAGGAAATCAGACCTGAATATTTACTGGAAAAGCTGATGCTAAAGCTGACATGCCAATACTTTGGCCACCTGATGTGAGGAATTGTCTAATTGGAAAAGACCCTGATTCTGGGCAAGATTGAAGGCAGGAGGGGAAGGGGGCGACAGAAGACGAGAAGGTTGGATGACATCAGCGACTCAATGGACGTGAGTTTGAGCAAGCTCCAGGAGTTGTGATAGCCTGGCATGCTGCAGTCCATGGAGTCGGACATGACTGAGTAATTGAACTAAACTGAACTGATGGCACCAGAGGGTTTCCCAGGTGGCACTAGAGGCAAAGAACTAGCCTGCCAATATAGGAAACATAAGAGATGAAGGTTCAGGCCCTGGGTTGGGAAGATCCCCTGGAGGAGGGCATGACAACCCACTACAGTATTGTTGGCTGGAGAATCCCATGGACAAAGGAGCCTGGTGGGCTACAGTCCATGGGGTCGCACAGAGTCGAACATGACTGAAGCAACTTAGCACACATACACGATGACAGTGGAGGCCATGATCTTGGGTTTTTTTTAATGTTGAGTTTCAAGCCACCTTTTTACTCTCCTCTTTCACCTTCATCAAGAGACTCTTTAGTTCCTCTTTGCTTTCTGCCTTTAGAGTGGTGTCGATTATCTGAGTTTGTGGGTATTTTCCCCAGGAATCTTGACTTCAGCTTGTGATTCATCCACCCGGCATTTCGCATGATATACTCTGCACATAAGTTATAAAGAATCAGGGTGACAATATACAGCCTTGACATACTCCTTTCCCAATTTTGAACCAGTCTGTTGTTCCATGTCCAGTTCTAACGGTTGCTTCTTGACCAGCATACAAGTTTTTCAAGAGACAGGCAAGTGGTCTGGTATTCCTCTCTAAGAATTTTCCAGAGTTTCTTGTGATCCACACAGTCAAAGGCTTTAGCGTAGTCAATGAAGCAGAAGTAGGCATTTTTTTCTGAAAAATGCTTTCTCGATGATCCCACGAATGTTGGCAATTTGATCTCTGGTTCCTCTGCCTTCTCTAAACCCAACTTGTACTTCTGGAAGTTTTAATGCACTGCTGAAGCCTAACTTGAAGAATTTTGAGCATACCCTTGCTAGCATGTGAGATGAGTACAACTGTATGGTAGTTTGAACTTTCTTTGGCATTGTCCTTCTTTGTGACTGGAGTGAAAACTGACCTTTTCCAGTCCTGTGCCCACTGCTGAGTTTTCCAGACTTGCGACATATTGAAGTTCTGATTTCAGGTCATGGCCCCGCCATGCATACTTGCTTAGGCCCCCAACCAGAACCCATTCTTGATTCTTTCTTCCTCTTACTACTAACATCTAAACCCCCAGCAATGGAGCTTATTTCAAACCACTTTTTAATGTTTGCATTGCTATCATTCTACTTCAGCAATCCTCAGATGTTTTGGTCTCAGGGTTCCTTCATACTCTTGGAAATTCCTGTTATGGACTCTGAAGACCTGTTATGTTTATGTGAGTTGTAGTAATATTTATCATTAGCATCAGAAATCAGAGCTTAAACAATTTAAAATATTTATTTACCCTTTAAAAATAAGTCTGTATCATGTTAATATAAATAATACACTTTAAATAGACATATACCCCCAAATTCAGTGATAATAGTAGCATTGCTTTACTTTTTTGCCAATCTCTTTAATGTCTGACTTTTTTTAAAAAGGCTGGATTTTCTTTCATAGCTACTTCTGCATTCAATCTGCTGCAATATCACATGTCACATAGCCTCTGGAAAATTCTGCTGTATACTCATGAAAGAATGAGAATAAGAAAGGCAAGTAATGTCTTACTGCTATTATGAAAGTACTTTTGACCTTACAAACCCACAAGAAATGTCTCAGAGGGATCTTCAGGGCTCCCCAGGAAGCACTTTTTAACATTAAAAAAAAAAAATGGAGCTATACTTTGTATACCATAAACTTCACCCTTTTAAGATCAACAGGGGATTCCCTGGTGGTCCAGTGGTTAGGACTCAAGGTTCCAATGCTGGGGGTCTGGGTTCAATCCCTGGTGGAAGGACTAAGAGCACATGAGATGTATGATGAAGCTAAAAAAAAAAAAAAAAAAAAAGGAAAGAAAAGACTGATGATTCAATAGTTTTCAGCATGTTTACAGAGTTGTGCAATTATCTCTGCATTAGCAATCTTTACCCATTGCCTCTCATACCAACCCCTGATAACCACTGATCTACTTTCTTTTTCTAAGGATTTGCCAATTCTGGGTGCTCTATAAAAACTGAATTGAACTTTCAATTCAGTGGTCTTCTTTCACTTAGCATAGTATTTTCAGAGTTCATGTGTAGCATCTATCAGTACTTCATTTACTCATATAGCTTAATAATATTCCATTACATGGATATATACTGCTAAGTCACTTCAGTCGTGTCCAACTCTGTGAGACCCCATAGATGGCAGCCCACCAGGCTCCCCCATCCCTGGGATTCTCCAGGCAAGAACACTGGAGTGGGTTGCCATTTCCTTCTCCAATGCAGGAAAGTGAAAAGTGAAAGGGAAGTCGCTCAGTCGTGCCCGACTCAGCGACCCCATGGACTGCAACCTACCAGGCTCCTCCATCCATGGGATTTTCCAGGCACGAGTACTGGAGTGGGGTGCCATTGCCTTCTCCGGGATATATACTACATTTTATTTATTCACTAGTTGATAGACATTTGAGTTCTTTCCACTTTTTAGCTATTATCAATAATGTTGCTATGAACATTAGTGTGCAAGATTTTCCGTTTTCTTGGATATACACCAAGAAGTAGAACTGCTAGGTCATATAGCAAATCAATGCTTAGTTTTTTAAGGAAACACTAAGCTACTAAGACCATACTTTGAGCTCTACTTCTCTAGTCTGAACCATCCTTACATACTACCTGGACTATGGCAAGAGTTGGCTAATTTCTCTGGTGGCCCTACAGTTTTTATTCCACATGGCTGCCAGAATCATCTTTTTAAGAGACCACATTAGACAATATTATTCTATTTTGTTAAACTCTCCAGTAAACTCCCCATTACACATAGAATAAAATCCAAACTCCTCCAGGGCCAAAACATGATCTAGTCCCTGCCTACCTGTTTGATTGCATCTCTTCACCATCTCTGCAACATGCTTCCTTCTAATCTTTGTATAGTTGGCTCCATCTAATCATTTAGATCCCTACTTAAAACTGACTTCCTTAGGAAGTGTTTATCTATTTGTTTAATTGTTAATTTTCACCACTGTATCCAGTTCCTAGAACTGGCACTGGTAGAGATTCAAGCCTTTGACTGTGTGGATCACAAAAAACTGTGGAAGACTCTTAAAGAAATGGGAATACCAGACCACTAACCTGCCTCCTGAGAAACCTGTATGCAGGTCAAGAAGAAACAGAACTGGACATGGAACAATGGACTGGTTCAAAATTGGGAAAGGAGTATGTCAAGGCTATATATTGTCACCCTGCTTATTTAACTTATATGCAGAGTACCTCATACAAAATGCTGGGCTGGATGAATCACAAGCTGGAATCAAGATTGCTGGGAGAAATATCAACAGCCTCAGATATGTAGATGATACCATTTTAATGGCAGAAAGTGAAGAGGAACTAAAGAGTTTCTTGATGAAGGTGAAAGAAAAGAGTGAAAAAGCTGGCTTAAAACTCAACTTTCAAAAAATAAAGATCATGGCATCTGGTCCTATCATTTCATGGCAAATAAATGGGGAAAAAGTAGAAACAGTGTCAGATTTCATTTTCTTGGGCTCCCAAATCACTGCAGATGGTCACTGCAGGTATGAAATTAAAAGACACTTGCTCCTTGGAAGAAAAGCTATGACAAACCTAGACAGTGTATTAAAAAGCAAAGATACCACTTTGCCGACAAAGGTCCATATAATCAAGCTATGGGTTTTCCAGCGGTTATGTACCAATGTGAGAGATGGACCATGAAGAAGGCTGAGTGCTGAAGAAATGATGCTTTTGAACTGTGGTGCTGTAAAAGACTCTTGAACGTCCTTGGACAACAAGATCAAACCAGTCAATCCTAAAGGAAATCAACCCTGAATATTCATTGGAAGGACTGATGCTGAAGCTGAAGCTCCAATACTTTGGCCACCTGATGTGAAGAGCCGACTCATTTGTAAAGACCCAAATGCTAGGAAAGATTGAGAGCAAGAGGAGAAGGGAGTGACAGAAGATGAAATGGTTGGAGAGCATCTCTGACTCAAGGGACATGAATTTGAGCAAACTCACGGAGATAATGAAGGACAGGGAAGCCTGGAGTGCTATAGTTCATGGTGTTTCAAAGAGTCGGACATGACTTAGCTACTGAACAACAACAACAACAAGAGATTCAATAAATATTTTGGAATGAGTACATCAATAAAAGGCACAGGTATCTGGTGTTTCTGTTGCTGCATAACAAACTATCCCCAAACTTAGTGTTGTAAAACAACTGTTCACTTGGGCTAGGCTCAGCTGAGTGATTTTTCTATTGATCTTGCCAGTGGTCACTTGTGCATCTGCAATCAGCTGGCATATTGAGGGAGGCCTCCCAGCTCCCTGGTCAGCTGACCTCCCAGCTTTATGTGGTCCCTACAACAAGGTAATTGGATTTCATACATGGCAGCTCAGGGCTCCCAAGAGCAAAAAGTGGAAGCTACTATCATTTCAAGACTGAAGCCTGGACCTAGCACAGCATCACTTCTGGCATATTTTATTGGTTAATAGGGTCAACAATGTCAGCCAAGATTCAAGAGACTGCATAGAGCCCTCACTCTGGGGGTGTTTCATGGGAGACAGGGTTAGAAGGAGGGGTAGGGGTAAATGGAGTTATTATGAAAAAGGTTAAAATATCACCTTATATTTTATGTTATAGTAGCTTTTTAAAGTATTTACAATCTCATATCATGACCAGCCTTAAGAACATAGCAAGGCTAATATGACAATTATTGCGCCAATGACAATCAGCATCCTGAAAATGAGAGGTCAAAGCAGAAAGGTAATTATAAACAAGAATATCTGTGGATCCTCTGACCTGGCAGTTTATCTGAATGAGTGAATTACAGGGAGAGCTGTAATTCCCTGTAGTCCCTGTATCTTCCCTGCACTTCTCCATGTACCTGCCAAGCACTGAGCGCTGACAATTAAAGCTTTACTTCTTTTCTTCGCAATTTCAGTTTTCGTGAAGCTGTAACAATAAAGAGGAAAATGGAAGGTATGTAGAATCTTACCACCTCAAGGCAATAATTTTCGTTTCTGCATATTTCCTTCCAGACTTTACCCAGTTGTGTGCAGGGTTTTACATAATTATCATCGTAGTACATATGCTTTTCAATTGTACATTTTCTCCTTTTAGAGTAGTAGTAGTTTAGTTGCTAAGTCATGTCCGACTCTTGCGACCCCATGGACTGGCCTGCCAGGCTCCTCTGTCCATGGGATTCTCCAGGCAAGAATACTGGAGTGGAATGCCATTTCCTTCTCCAGGGAATCTTCCCGACCCAGGGATGGAACCCCGGTCTCCTGCACTACAGGCAGATTCTTTACCAACTGAGCTACGAGTAACACTTATTCACATTATTTCGTAATCTTTTCAATTATTATGGCTTTTTATTCCTGTGGGTTGGTACGTGACAATTGATTTAGTCATTTACCTACTGGTAGACTTGTAGATTGTTTCCACTGTTTGGAGGTTTTTTCCTACAAAAGCTGTGATGAACTTCTCTGATTTGTACTTCTCTGGCATAATTTCCATGTGATAAATTCCTAAAAAGATTATGAGCTGTGATAGGTTGTATGTTCTAAAGATGGCCACATAATATCTCCCAACCCCATTGCTCTTCTGCAACAAGGGCTTGGCACTCCTCTTGAACCTCGATGGGCTCTGTGACTACTTTGACTGTTAGAATACAGCAGTGGTGACACTGTTCCTGTTTCAGGTATAGCCCTTAATTGGCCTTAGTAACATCTATTTTCCTACTTCTAGAAAGTGCAGCTTTCTTGAAACCACCATGCTATGAGAAGCTCAAGCCACATGAAGAAGCCCTGGGGTCTGAAGCCCCAGGTGGGCATCAAGAAAAGCCCAAGGATCACTGAGATGTCAGACACATGAGCAAAGACGCCACCTAAAAGGCTATCACTAGACCTAGCTGCCCCCACATGAAGCCAGGCAGACAGACTCCCCTGTGGAGTCCTCAAATTGCTCACCTGTCAAACCACTTGCAAAATAAATGATTGACAAGGGCTTCCCTGGTGGTCCAGTGGTTTAGAATCCACCTGCCGATGCAAGGGACACTGGTTTGATCCCTGGTCCAGGGAGATCCCTTATACTGCGGAGCAACTAAGTCTATGTACCTCAACTACTAAGCCAGCTCTCTAGAGTCCGAGAGCCACAACTACTGAGCACATGAGCTGCTATTATTGAGCCCCTGTGCCTCGAGCCTCCACAACAAAAGCCACCACAATGAGAAGCCTGCATATTGCAACAGAATAGCCCCTACTCACCCACCACAGACAAATAAACCTTTTTTAAAAATGGCTATATTAAGCTCTACAACTTGTGATAGTTAGCTATTAACAAGTATTTAAAATGTGGGTCCAAAGGTAAAATTTTCTTTTCTCTAAATGCTAACAAATGCATTCCTAAGAGGACTGAAACAGCTTATACAGTTTGCAGTGCCTCAGCAAGTCTATATGCTTGTCAAGGTGCAAGCCTTAGAAGGATTCTGTTCTCCAACTGTTCCTGTGTCTCTTTGGGAGGAATTTTACTTTGCCTTTCATCTGGATAGTGGCCACTCATTGAGGAAGTCCTCCTCTGCTTTCTTACCTCATGGCTCTAGTTTGCTTCCTGTCAACTCCCCACTGTAAGCTCTGCTCATCTTCAAGCAAAATTAATACTTAACCATTCATCTATTTTGAATTTGAACACACAACGCTCTCTGAGCTTACATGAAGAAAGGAACCAGAGAGGACTGAGTGTGTGTGGACACCTGCAGCTGTGCTTAAGTAGCTCATTTATGTCTGACTCTTTGCGACCCTACGGACTGTAGCCCACCAGGCTCCTCTGTCCATGGGGATTCTCCAGGTAAGAATACTGGAGTGGGTTGCCATGCCCTCCTCCAGGGGATCTTCCCAACCCAGGAACTGAAGCTAGGTTTCCCGTATTGCAGGTGGATTCTCTACCGTCTGAACTAGAAAGCCCCTAGAAAGATTCATAATTAGAACCTTCCTAGATGTAAAGGAAAAGGGCGGCGCTAACCTTCCAAATGTGGAGCCACGAGTAGTTTCTCAAAGGAGGGAAGGGGGCCAGACAAGTCAGTCAAGCTCCTTCCGGTTACGGGAGCCTCTGATTAACATCCTCTTTCTCAGAACAGGCAGGGTTTGGTTTTGTTTTCAAGACGGGGAGAGCATTGTCTCCTGACGTGGTGGGGAGGAGCGGGAGAGGAATCTCTTCAGGAAAGAGGAAGGGGCGGTCGAGTGGGGAGGGTGGTGAGACCCACTGCACGCACTTCCTGGCTGAGGACGTCAGGCTGTTTCTCCTCACGCCCTGCGTGGATTTTGAGCATTTTCATAAATCCTCAGAACTAGTTCAAATCATCAGCTTGTACTTGACAGTTTTATTCCCTTGGTTCTCAGAAGGAAAAGTAAATCAAAGCTTGACTGCTCAGAACCTGACAAGACCTTGTAATAAAGACGTTCTCCGAGGTGGAGGGCAGGCGTGGGGAGCCTCTCAGGTCTACTGCAGATCCAGGCTGCCTCCAGGACACATCGCAAAATGCAGGAGTTACGAGATTGCCCAGCTCCACAGTGGAATACGTGAGCAGCCTCAAGCTGTGTCACTGCAGATGGAAAGGCTCTGAAAGGAGAGGACAGAATGAGATGGTCTACATGCAGGCTGGACTCCTTACAGGCAAAGGGAAGTAAGCAGCACAGCAATCGCCCTGCAGTGGGTGTGGGCTGAGCAGCATTTTAACACTGAGACTCCCCAAAGCCCTGGAAGAGAGCTGGGCCCTCAACAGGGTTTGAACTAAAATGTGGTTTCAACGTATGTGCTGATGTTGCCTCATTTCAAGGTTTAGTTTTTATTGATCCACTTGTGGGTGCATGCATGCTAAGTCACTCAGTTGTGTGACCCCATGTATTGTAGCCTGTCAGGCTCCTCTGTCCATGGGATTATCTCAGCAGAATACTGGAGTGGTTTCCCATTTCCTTCTCCAGGGGATCTTCCCAATCCAGGGATCAAACTGGTGTCTCCTGTGTCTCCTTGCAATAGCAGGTGGATTCTTCAATAATGAGTCACCAGGATTCACTTGTAGGCTGGAAGAAATGCAAGAGCCACACAAGTTATATGTTCTAAACAGTTCAGTTTGCCAAGGGCTTTGGAAATAAACCAGCCCTTCCCTGGCCCTTCTGCCTAACAGACCCGCGCCTCTATGTAAGGATCCATGATCTCTCAGGATATTTCATCCTTTATGTGAAACACAGCAATTTAAGAAAAAGGAAACATGTATTATAATTTGCAACCTGAATAAATGCTGAATCTTACCTGAGTCCTGTTATCCTGGAAAACATTGGTGAGGATTAAGAAATCCCCCAGCAGCCTTTGCTTAATACTAAGACCTGTCCTTTCCAGGCCAATGTAGACAAGATGTCCCCCTTGTTCACTGTGACAAAGGCCAGACATAGGCCCTCATGATTTCCTTTCTTTGCCTCATAAATGATTAGCTGAACTGCTTGTCTCCACCAGTAAATGCACCACAATAATGTTAACCTTTGGTTAAGCTCTCTTCTTCCTCTAGGTCCTTGAACTTTGGCCCATCCTCAATGACTTCCCCGGTGGCTCAGACGGTAAAGTGTCTGCCTACAATGTGGGAGACCTGGTTTCAATCCCTGGGTTGGGAAGATCTCCTGGAGAAGGAAATGGTACCCCACTCCAGTACTCTTGCCTGGAAAATCCCATGGACAGAGGAGCCTGGTAGGCTACAGACCATGGGGTCGCAAAGAGTTGGACACAACTGAGCGACTTCACTTCACTTCAGCTTCTGAGAAAGGGCTTCCCCAGTAGCTGAGTGGTAAAGAATCTGCTTGCAGTGCAGGAGACACAGGAGATGCAGATTTGATCCTTGGGTCAGAGAGATCCTTTGGGAGAAGGAAATGGCAACCCAGTCCCGTATTCTTGCCTGAAAAATCCCATGGGCAGAGGAGCCTGATGAGCTACAGTCCATGAAGTCACACAGAGTCAGACATGTTTGAACACACAGCACAACACACAGCTTCTGAGAATAGGGTCAAACATTCTCTAATCTACCATCCATTCACGCCACTCTTTTTTAAGTTCTTTTTTTCTTTTTTCCAATTTATTTTTGACTGCACTGGGTCTGCATTGCTGCTCATTGGCTTTCTCTAGTGATGGCAAGCAGGGGCTACTCTCTAGCTGCGGTGCACAGGCTTCTTGTTGCAGTGGCTTCTCTTGTTGTGACTCTTGGGCTCGAGAGTTGTGTCACACAGGCTTAGTTGCTCTGTGGCACGTGGGACTTTGCTGGACCAGGGATTGAACCCGTGTACCCTGTATTGACAGGCACATTTTAAACCACTGGACCACCAGGGAAGTTCTCACACCACTGTTTCATCCCACTTCCCCGAGTCTGGCTCTTCCCAGCCTTGTTTACTCCTCTCTATAACAGAGGGAAAATCTGTTTGCCCAACTTTGAGATGCTTGCAGCAAACCTATATCACAGCCTTCGCCCACTGCAGTATTTTCCTCCCCCCCTTGCAACAATCTTTTTGAATACAAGTCTCTTCTTAGTAAGTCTGGAATAGATATGCTTTGGACAAACCAGATATAAAAGAGAACCCTTCAACTTCATTTATGAGTAATCTTTTTTGTTTTCTTTTTAATATTCTGATTTTATTTTCAAGTTGTCATAAAAAAGAAAAATATTTAATGAACACATTTTAAAAAATTTACTGGCATTGATTGTTGATTTACAATGTTGTGTTAGTTTCAGGTGAACAGCAAAGTGAATACATATATCCCTTCTTTTTTCCCATATAGACTATTATAGAGTATTGATGGAGTTCTCTGTGCTATACAGTAGGTTCTTATTATCAGTAGTTATCTACTTTATATATAGTAGTGGTATATGCATGAGCACCTTCTGATAGTAGAAGTGTTTTCATAAACTGAATATTACTTGATTCTTCAGTCCCCTGATGGATTTCCAGAGTGCACTGAGCACTGTGACCTCTGACAAATAATGAAGTGAGTTGTTGTTGTTTAGTCACTAAGTCGTGTCGGAACCTTTTGTGGCCCCATGGACTGTATCCCGCCAGGATCCTCTGTGGGATTTCCCACACAATAATACTGGAGTGGGCTGCCATTTCCTTCTCCAGAACAGGGTATATTAGTCTAAGTTAAATGCCTATCATGCGTTAGGCACTGTTGTAAGTGCTTTACATATGCTATCTCATTTCATTTTCCCAGTTTCCCAGTTTCCATGTACTATTTTTATTTTCTTTTACAAAAGAGGAAACAGGCGCAGAGAAGTTAAATAATTTATCCAAGGTCCCATAGCCAATGTGAATGGTAGACTTGAGAAGCACAGTCAGGTCAGTCTGAAGCCATGGTTCAGCCGGTGAGCTACCATGCCACAGGCTTCCCTGGGGATGACTTTCTAGGATGCTCCTTCTGACAGCAGGGAACCAGAGGATAAGAAGCATGTGGAAAAAAAAAAAGAAGTTTCCACAGCTGTCAGCTGGCAACCGGCCTGGCCTCTACAGCTGGGAACTGGTTTAGTACCTACCAATCATAAACCTTTTCTCAGAAAGGCACTGTCTCCTGAGAACCCTCTGTGGAGTGAAACAGAGACCATTCTGCAATCATGCCTTCAGCACAAACCAAAGCAGCTCTTGCTGCTGCTGCTGCTGCTAAGTCGCTTCAGTCGTGTCCGACTCTGTGCGACCCCATAGACGGCAGCCCAGCAGGCTCCCCCGTCCCTGGGTTCTCCAGGCAAGAACACTGGAGTGGGTTGCCATTTCCTTCAATGCGTGAAAGTGAAAAGTGAAAGTGAAGTCGCTCAGTTGTGTCCGACTCTTAGCGACCCCATGGACTGCAGCCCACCAGGCTCCTCCATCCGCGGGATTTTCCAGGCAAGAGTACTGGAGTGGGTGCCACTGCCTTCTCCGAAAGCAGCTCTTAGAACCAGGGAAAGAACCAAACTCCCGCACCTCCTGCCCTGCGCTCCCCACCACCATTTCCTAGCTAACACGAGTAACTACCCCTTCTTTAGGGTTCTTTCTGAATGACGGCGTTAGCTTGATCCCGTTCCTGTCATATCTTTGATGAAAATCATTAAGATACTCAATCACTAAATTACCCCTCCTTTCTGACTGCACCTGGTCCAGAGCAAGCCTCACCTGATGAACTCTTCCCTGAATCATCTAACAGAAACCCAAACCCTTTTATGAGCCCCTCCCAATTCCCTCCTATCTATGCGGCACAATTTCACAGCGTTTACAATCACCCTTGCCTTATTTTTTATAGTGAAAAATCACAAGTTCAGAATTAAGTGCCAGGCGTTGTGGTTTTGACAAAAAGCGTTTCCTTGGGGGCTAAGACGCAAACGGTGTCTGAACGGTGGGGAAGGGCACAAAATATGGAACGCTTCAGGAATTTGCGTGTCATCCTTGCGCAGGGGCCATACTCATCTCTGTATCGTTCCAATTTTAGTATATCTGCTGCCAAAGCAAGACCACCTCTGCTTTGTTTGACTACTGGTGGGAACCTAAGGGGCTGGTGGCTTTAACTCAAGACTGTAGTCAGACTCGATGGACATGCGTAAACTCCGGGATTTGGTAACGGAAAGGAAGCCTGGCGCGAGGCAGTCCATGGGGTCACCAAGAGGCCGACAGGACTGAGTGAGTGAACTGTAGTCCTCCGAGGGCCCGAGTTTGATGCTTTTCCGTGCGCCACCTGGTGGTTATGTTATGCAATCGCAGGAGCTTTCATCTGGGCTGGTTCCTCAAAGGCCACTCCTTTGCCCCTTTCAGTTTACCATTCCTCCTCCTTTCCTTTTCCGCCCCCCCCCCTTCTTTGTTAAGGCAGACATTTTTTATTGTTCTCTTTTTTTGCGTGTATTGAGTCTTCATTGCTGCTCGGGCTTTTCTCTAGTGGTGAGTAGGGCTACTCTCGAGTTGCCGAGGGAGGGCTTCTCATTGTGGTGGCTGCTAATTGCGGTAGCTTCTCTTGTTCTGGAGCCTGGGCTCTAGGGCGTACTGGCTTTAATAGTTGCAACACATGGGCTCAGTCGTTGCAGGTCCCAGGTTCTAGAGCACAGGCTCGGTAGTTGTGGCCCTTGGGCTTAGTTGCTTCTCGGCATGTGGGACTTCTCTGATCAGGGATTGAACCCCGTCTCCTGCATTGGCAAGGGGATTCTTTACCCCCGTCCCTCCCCCCCCCCCCCACATCTGTCCCCAACCCCCGCCCCCGCTAATATCCCTCTGGAAAAGGCTTTATTTCCTTTAGGATAGTGTGAATGGTTGACCATACCGAACAAGTTTCTCTAACTTAGTTATCTTCGATTCAATTTCACCAGCTGGGGAATCTCAAGCTTCAGCCTTTACAGTCCCTGCACTTTCTCTATATACCTGTAAACGGAGGAAGGGTCAGCAGAGGCCTCCGTGGGTACAGTTAGGCTCCGTATGGGGGAATAGGAGCTCCAGAAGCATCTCTACCACAGCTCCTCTTCCCAGAGTTTATACCCTTGAAATAAGGGATAAACCACTCAGGTAAATTATTGTTTTAATATTCCCAAACATGAGGCACAAAAGTCACCAGAAATATTCTGGACTAGTGCAGAATACTGGCTTTAAATTTAAAAGTGTATTTTTGCTGTGACTTTTATCACCTATAATAAAACGTGTCCTGTGTAATAATGCATGGCTGTGGCCTAGGTGAAGTAATGACAGCAGCATGTTTCTTTTTTTTGTCATGTAAATATGTTTATGGTGTGGAAACTCAAATAGTCATGATGATATGACTGCAGAAGACTAAAAGCAATGACCGCTCTACACAGTGACACTAATGAAAAAGGTTGACATTGTCATGTAAGAACTTCTATTATAATTACACCACAAGAGGTTTCTAAGATGTTGTGATTGGAGCACATTAACACACTTTCCTATGACACTGCTTTAGCTACTTCCTAAGGCAATCCTCTCCTATGGTAAAACCGATATGATTTTTTAAAAAATCAGATTTGTATTTTTTAAAAGATATTTTCAGGTTATTTTAGAAAATACAAAACCTGTTTTACTTGATTAAATGATAGGTACTTTTAGTACATGATGTGATTTTTCTAACACTATTGCAAAGGGTGACTTTTATATGTCAGTTGTTTTAATTATTATTATTTTTTTATTTGGCCATGTCACATGGCTTTTGAGTCATGAGGCTTGTGGGATCTTAGTTTCCCTACCAGGGATCAAATATGCCCCTTGCAGTGGAAGCTTGCGGTCCTAAGCACTGGACTGCTGGGAAATTCCCTATATATCACTTTTAAAGTTCCACAAATAATTCATTGATGAAGAAATTCTCATTGAAAAAAATTAAAATTCAGAAAAATACAGAGTAAATAGTAAAAGTCACCCATCATTCCCAACCCTTCCCCTGAATCTCACTCCCCTTCCCTAGAATGACAACTACTACCATTTTTGTGTGCTCCCTTCCAGAGCACTTTTTTTTTTTTTTTGCATTTATATTCACATTCACATATATGCACATATTTAGCAGATAATAATAGTGTTTATTCTATATTAAGGTGTTTCAGATACATAGTTATCCTATTTAATCCCTGTAGAGGAGGCAAAATTTTACCTAACCTTTGGCTGAAGAATTGATGCTTTTGAATTGTGGTGCTAGCGAAGACTCTTTGGAGAAGGCAATGGCACCCTACTCCAGTGTTCTTGCCTGGAGAATCCCAGGGACGGGGGAGCCTGGTGGGCTGCCATCTATGGGGTCGCACAGAGTCAGACACGACTGAAGCGACTTAGCAGCAGTAAAGACTCTTGAGAGTTCCTTGGACTGCAAGGAGCTCAAACCAGTCAATCTTAGAGGAAATCAACCCTGAATATTCACTGGAAGGGCTGTTGCTGAAGCTGAGCTCCAGTACTTTGGCTATTTGAGGTAAAGAACCTTGTTGGAAAAGACCCTGAAGCTGGGAAAGATTAAAGGCAAAAGGAGGAGGGGGGCGGTGGAGGATAAGATGGTTAGATAGCCTCACGAACTTAATGGACGTGAATTTGAGCAAACTCTGGGAGACAGTGGAGGACAGAAGAGCCTGGTGTGCCACAGTCCATGGGATCGCAAAGAGTACGGCAGGACTTAGTGACTGACCAACTTAGAGTTTTCATCTGGGCATTAGATTTAAATTTACATGAGGCAGATTAACCAGAGAAAAGCATACATATTTATTTAGTATAATTTTAATGTGACAGGAAAGCCCTCATAAGGAAATAAGGCCTAATGAACAAAGACAGGTAACTGTAGAAAACTAACTAAAATAAACAGGGAGGCTAAAGAAAGATAAGAGTTACTTTAACAAGGTCTTTTTGCACAGAAGTCTCTTGCCTCCACCTTCCCACCCTTGATGATAAAGGTTGTTTCCTTTCCGTAGGAGGACATCTCTCATAGGCTGGTTTCCAATTCCAACAGTGTGTGCGTGCTCAGTCGTGTCCAACTCCTGGACTGTAGCCCACCAGGCTCCTCTGTCCATGGGATTTTCCAGGCAAGAATACTGGAGTGCGTTGCTGTTTTCTCCTCCAGGGGATCTTCCCTGCTCAAGGACTGAACCCCAGTCCCCTGTGCCTCCTGCATTCAGGGTGGATTGTTTGCCGCTTGAGCAGTCAGGAAAGCCATAGGGCAGTTTGTCTCCTGCTTTTAGGAAGAAAAGAGAGCTGGTCAGCTCGCTTTCTGTGTACCTTTAGCTCAAAATAATCCTCAGGCCAAAGTGGCCTGTTTTAAGTTGCCATTCTCTGCCACCCTTCATCTTCACAACCACCTCTGAGGCTGTGCCATTAGTTACCCATGTACAGAGAGTATACAGTTCGTGGAATTCTCCAGGCCAGAATACTGGAGGGGGTAAGCTCTCCTTTCTCCAGGGGAATCTTCCCAACCCAGGGATCAAACCCACATCTCCTGTATAACAGGCGGATTCTTTACCAACTGAGCTATCAGGGAATCCCCCGATAATAATCCTCAGGCCTAAGTGGCCTGTTTTGAGCAGGCATACCCTGCCGCCCTTCATCTTCACCGCCACCTCTGAGGCAGTGCTATTAGTTACCCATGTACAGATAAGGAGCCAGAATCACAGAGGAGGTCACAGTTCAAGTTGCACCACTGGTGAATAATGAAGCCAGATTTTGAGCTGTCTGGGCTCACTGTCCCGAACTATCAATCTCAACTCTGTATCACCTCCCAGTGGCAAGTTCAGTATTACCCCAGCTGCTTTTTGGTGTTAACCACAGGAGTTGAGTGGGCTACATGCTTATTGCTATGTGGCTTTTCAGTGGTAACTGATGAGACTGCAATGGTGGTCACCCGGGAAATTTGTGCAGCTGAATCTAGGCTGTTGCCAAGCTTCACTGTGGTACAAACACAGTAGAAACGCAGTAGAAAGTGCTGCTAACTTGAAGCAACAAATGCAGTGGGTAAAACTACTGAGCCATGCCAAAACAAGAGGAGCCCGAGCGCGGCGACAAAACCCAGTCAGTTCAGTTCTGCTGCTCAGTCGTGTCCAACTCTTTGCAACCCCATTGACTGCAGCACACCAGGCTTCCCTGTCCATCACTAACTCCCGGAGGTTGCTCAAACTCATGTCCATCAAGTCGGTGGTGCCATCTCATCCTCTGTTGTCCCCTTCTCCTCCTGCCTTCAATCTTTCCCAGCATCAGGGTCTTTTCCAATGAGTCAGTTCTTTGCATCAGGTGGCCAAAGTATTGGAACATCAGCTTCAACATCAGTCCTTCCAATGCATATTCAGGATTGATTTCCTTTAGGATGGACTGGTTTGATCTCCTTGCAGTCCAAAGGAATCTCAAGAGTCTTCTCCAACACCACAGTTCAAAAGCATCATTTCTTCGGTGCTCAGCTTTCTTTATAGTCCAGCTCTCACATCCATACATGACCATTGGAAAAACCATAGTTTTGACTAGACAGACATTTGTTGGCAAAGTAATATCTCTGCTTTTTAATATGCTGTCTAGGTTGGTCATGGCTTTTCTTCCAAGGAGCAAGTGTCTTTTAATTTCATGGCTGCAGTCACCATCTGCAGTGATTTTGGAGCCCCCCAAAATAATGTCTCTCACTGTTTCCATTGTTTTCCCATCTATCTGCCATGAAGTGATGGGACCAGATGCCATGATCTTAATTTTCTGAATGTTGAGTTTTAAGCCAGCTTTTTCACTCTCTTTTATTTTCATCAAGAGGCTCTTTAGTTCTTTGCTTTCTGCCATAAAGGTGGTGTCATCTGCATATCTGAGGTTATTGATGTTTCCCCTGGCAATCTTGATTCCAGCTTGTGCTTCATCCAGCCTGGCATTTTGCATGATGTACTCTGCATTTAAATTAAACAAGCAGGGTGACAATATACAGTCTTGACATACTCCTCACCCAATTTGGAACCAGTCTGTTGTTCCATGTCCAGTTCTAATGGTTGCTTCTTGACCTGCATACAGATTTCTCAGGAGGCGGGTCAGGTGGTCTGGTATTCCTATCTCTTTAAGAATTTTCCACAGTTTGTTTTGATCCACACAGTCAAAGGCTTTGGTGTAGTCAATAAAGAAGAAGTAGATGTTTTTCTGGAATTCTCTTGCTTTTTTGATGGTCCAGTGGATGTTGGTAGTTTGATCTCTGGTTCCTCTGCCTTTTCTAAATCCAGCTTAAACATATGGAAGTTCATGGTTCACGTACTGTTGAAGCCTGAGTTGGAGAATTTTGAGCATTGCTTTGCTAGCTTGTGAGATGAGTGCAATTGTGCGGTAGTTTGAACATTTTTTGGCATTGCCTTTCTTTGGGATTGGAATGAAAACTGACGTTTTTCAGTCCTATGACCGCTGCTGAGTTTTCCAAATTTGCTGGCATGTTGAATGCAGCCAAAACCCAGCAACAAAAACCCAGCGCAGCCAAAAACAAACAAATGCGGTCAGTACAGTTGGTCTAAGCCTTTATGTATTGTCAAAAACTGGGATGGGTTTCTCCAAACTGAAAGATTTACTTACCTGTCTTTGTCAGTTGGGTAAAACTAAATTTGGGACTATTTCATCACCATCACTTTCTTGCCACATTCTTGACCTGCAAGGGGGTTTCCACAAAGACTGTTCCAAAATTTATCAGGAGTGAAAAAGTAGGTTTGTCCTTGGATTTCATTTTATGCCCCTGTCTTTGTTTCATTTATGTAATAAAGATAATCCTGGCCATATCCCTTCAGAAAATTGAGGATTATATTAAAGGATATGTTAGTGACACTTTATAATTTGTAAAGTGCTCAAAGTTCCTTTCTCTGACAGTTCCTCAAGTCTTCCTCTCTGGGCTGCAAAGATGGATGAATTAGTTCTTAGCATCAGTCATTAAGAAACAGTTAATGAAAGTACTTAGATATGATTAATGCTTTCTAAATAACATTCAACCAACACAGACTCTACCTCTGTAACCTCTTGCTATGAATATCTGGTTAATAGTGGTAGAGCACTATTCTTCACCAATGATGTAAGCACATCCCCTTCTAGAGAATATAAAGAAATAACATGAAAACTGCATTAAGTGCCTGGCACTAGTAGGCATTCACTTATCTAGTCAAAGAATAAAAAAGAAACACTGATTCTGGTTCAGCTGTATTAAAAGTTGACCTGTTTAAATTTATCACAACTTTCATATTCATCATTTTTTCTCATCTTAAGATTAAGGAAATAATGCTGTCATTGTTTTCATCTCTCAGATGTGTTATGAGATTGAGATCATATATGAAGCTTTTTATTTCAATCTGTAGATTTACTATATTGGCTTTTTCTTTTTTTAATTAAATTTTTTTTTTTAACTTTACAATACTGTATTGGTTTTTCCATACATTGACATGAATCCGCCACGGGTGTACCTGAGTTCCCAATCCTGAACCCCCCTCCCACCACCCTCCCCATATCATCTCTCTGGGTCATCCCAGTGCACCAGCCCCGTGGGTTTTTCTTTTCCATTATTACAAGTTTATTACAAGATCCTGAACATAGTTTCCTGTGCTATGTACCCTGGGATCTTGTTGTTTATCTGTTTTATATATAGTAGTTTGTATCTGCTAATCCCAAACTTCTGATTATCCCTTCCCCCCTTTCCCTGTGGTAACTGTAAGTTTGTTTTGTGTGAGTCTGTTTCTGTTTTGTAAATAATTTCATTTGTATCATATTTTACATTCTACATATAAGTGATATCATGTGATATTTGTCTTCTCTGCCTGACTTCCTTCACTTAGTATAATAATCTTTAGGTCCATCCATATTGCTCCAAATGGCATTCATTCTTTTTTATGGTTGAGTGGGACTTCCCTGGTGGCTCAGATTGTAAAAGCATCTGCCTACAATGCTGGAGACCCGGGTTTAATCCTGGGGTTGGGAAGATCCCCTGGAGAAGGAAATGGCAACCCATTCCAGTGTTCATGCCTGGAAAATCCCATGGATGGAGGAGCCTGGTGGGCTACAGTCAATGGGGTTGCAAAGAGTCGGACACAACTGAGTGACTTCACTTCACTTCAGTATTTCACTGAATATATTTGGACATTAACTTTGTTTCCATGTTTTGGCTATTGTAAATAATGATATGAACATTGGGGTGCATGTATCTTTTCAAATTAGAGTTTTCTCTGGATATATGTCCAGGAGTGGGATTTCTGGATCATATAGCAACTCTATTTTTAGTTTTCTCCATATTATTTTCCATAGTGGTTGTACCAGTTACATTCCTACAACAGTGTAGGAAGGTTCCCTTTTCTAAGATATTATTTATACTTGTATCTTCCATTAAGGCCCACATAGGAAAGTTAGTTATCAGGGTCAATGGAAGGCATCAATGGTAATGGAAGCTGGCAGTGCTCAAGTCTGGGATTAAGCTAGGGGACCAAGGCTGGTTAAGCAGTAGATAAAGCAGGGACTTGGGGAGGGCGGGGAGCCTGAGAAGGGACACCTAGGGGAAAGAAGCATTTAGAGCTCAGGGGTGGGGGCGGTCTCACCAAGTGGATGGGAATTAGTCAGCATTGGGAAGAGGGTAGAAGGCAAAGGACTCACCGAATGTCAGACACAAGGCAAGAGACTGGCAATCAGTGGGAGCAGACAGTTTTAGTGCAGGAGTTAGTGCAGGAGTTAGCTGAACTTGTCCTGATTCACTGTGTCTGTGCCAGAATTCTGTTGAGCTTTGCTCGGTAAGGTTTTGCTGACACATGGAGCTGAGGCTGGAGTCAACACTTAGAGAGAAGTGGTCACCATCTGATCAGGCCATGTTGCTTGCAGCTGTTGCATGTTACACGTGTGTATTCATGGTCCCATCTGCTGCTAACTGAGTCATTCTTGCAAAGAAAGTATCAATTCAATTATGTGCATCATATACCTTACACAAATCCTATGAGTGCTATTACAAAAATAACACGTTTGGGAAGCACAACAAATGCTTAAGCTGGCAATTTTCACATGTGATTCTGATAGTGCTGTTAACCTTGCTGGGAGATGTGAATGTTACAAATACTATCTACTAACATTCACCCACTTTTCTTCAGTGTTTTAATATTTGCCATAGGCTGTAGTTCTCTGCAATACCACTAAACTTAATATTTATTAATTGTTATATTTATTTCTAATGTTTATAATCATGAATAAAGTGTAGGAAGAATGTTGGCAGTATTTTAAGGAAAATGGGTTTGGGGCTTCTTGGGAATTCTGGTATCTCATTCCTAAATCCCAAAGATTAATATGTGTCAGGAATTTGAAAACTTTACTCTAGTTTAATGTTCTCTATTGTGTTTGGGAGCATTAAAGCTTTGCAAATGTGGAGAAGAAAGGCCTTGCAAATGGTTGTGGGTTCCAATTGTAACATGGTGTGGAGTCTCAAGGTGGAATGTTAGGGTGAGCGACAGTGTGGTCAGTGTTTTTCCATCTATGAAGGGTGGCTTATAATTAAAATATTCTTCCAGGTTAAGCGAAATATTATGTAGATTAAGATACTTATGTAGGTTATACAGGCAATAAAATCACAAGGATGAAAAATTTTGACTTAATTTCTCCCTGTTATTAGAAACGTTATAGAATCCAAGAAAGTGAGATTAAAATGGAAGATGAACTTGATGTTTACAGAAAGTTCCTTTTTAGAAATAATGATTCATGATCATGGCAGAGCTGATTCTGTGTGTTGACCAAATCATTTCATTTCCTTTTGAGCTCTCAGGAAGTCTACATTTCCCAGGACCCTGTATATAAACTTCCTCACGCTCTTTTAGTCGGGCTGTCTCTCCATCTGTGAGGCTGACAGTGAAGACTCTGAGATGGCAGAGGTGTGTGATAGGAGCAGCGCCAATCCTGGAAGTTGCTGCTTAGAGAACAGTTGTCCTGGAAAACCCTCTGACCAGGAACATCAGCACGACCGAGAAACAAATTTCTGTACTATCAGCCATTGATAGTTCAGGGTTTATTTGTTACCTGGCAGAGCCTAACTATCTTAGCACCATGCTATGATCATCCTTACTCTTTATTGGAAAGAGGGGCCACTTCAACATGAGGAGGAACAACGTGCGGGATGCATAGTGTGGGGAGTAACTGCCCAATAAGGCATATTCATACTGTTTTAAGGGCTTCCCTGGGCTTCCTAAGTGGCTCAGTGGTAAAGAACCTGCCAGCTAATGCAGGATCTCCTGCAGGAGACGTGGGTTTGATCCCTGGGTTGGGAAAGTCCACTGAAGAAATGGCAATCCACTCCAGTATTCTTGCCTGGGAAATACCATGGACAGAGGAGCCCGGTATGGCTACAGTTCATGGGGTCACAAAAGAGCTGGACATGACTGAGTGACTAACACTTTTACTTTTAACTTTAAAGGGCTTCCCTGGTGGCTCAGGTGGTAAAGAATCTTCCTGCAGTGCAGGAGAGCTGGGTTCTGTCCCTGGGTTGAGAAGATCCCCTGGAGAAGGGAACGGCTACCCCCTCCAGTATTCTTTCCTGGAGAATTCTATGGACAGAGGAGCCTGGTGGACTACAGACCATGGTGTCACAGAATGGACTCAACTGAGCAACTAAGTGTGCGTGCGCACACACACACACACACACACACACACACACACACACTCTAGTATGTGAGAGACATTACAGGAAAATGCATTCCCCACATGTGGAAATGATGTGCCCCTTGAGAAATGAACAAACAAAACTTGCTTCTATTGGATCAGGCTACCATGAGTTGAAACAACTCAAGAAGAGCTCTTTTCATCAAACCATGGAGGAGCCTCCATCAGTGTTCCTCTACCCAGTTTGTTCATTATGCTGTAATAAATCACAGTGTATTGTTCTTTGTACAGTAGACTTGGGAATGTGGCGGTGTAAGTCTCTATATTTGTGTCTTGTCAAAGCTGACTTTGGGGCCAGATCCTGAATGTGAGGTTCCCACCAGCTCTCTGCTCCCCAGGAAGACCCTCTTTAGCAGGCAGCAAGGCTTACCAGCCAAAGCTTCTCACACCAAGTTGTCTTTTAAATGGTTTATAGTAACTTAGGCCTTAAAATAAGCAGATTGTCAGCAATAGGAGACACCTGAAAAGGGAAAGCATGCTAGACAGCAATTAGTGCAAGATCACTCAGCAACACTGGGGGTCTTCCTGGGAGCAGAGCCATGGGAACCGGGAGGGCTGCACGGCTGCCATTTTCTTGACTGAGAGTTTAGTTTGGCCTAGAATCTGCCTCCTGTCTTGACACAAATAGCACTTATGCAGATAAATGTAAGTGCAACAGTTTATCCAATTTAAATAAAAAAATCTAAGGTCAGATTCTTACTTAGATTCGGTGTTTCAGAGTTCAAAGAGATAAGAGAATCCACTCTAGCAGATAAAGCTACTGGGGCCTTGTCAGAAATGGAATAATTTTATACGCCGTTAAGAGAATGGAGAAGTGAGAATCAAGACTACGTTTATACAGGAGATGTGTTCAGTGACATAGCAAAACTCAAATTACATTCTGAATCTCTGGCAGAATCAAATTACATTCTGAATCTCTGGCAGTCTCTCAGCTACAAATACTAAGTTGTACAAGTCCCAGCTGAATGAATGCGTGAAACAGCTCCTTATTAAACCACACTGGAAACAGCCCTCCCTCACTTACAGCTCCCTGAGCAAGTTATCTATGAATGAGCTGATGGTGCCCCTTGGTGGCCACCCTGGGGAATCACTTGGCACAAGTGCTTCCGTGCTTTATACTGGCCATCTCTTTACTCTTGTGCTTACAGTGCAGCATTTCTGAGAATCAAAAGCTTGAAAGTTGGATTTAGGTACTCTATATGAACTTATGTGTTATGGGAGTTTTAGTTGTTAAAACTAAAGAGAACTAAAATGAGTAATCAAATCTTTAATTTTATTTCACACTCTTCAAATATTTGTTTCTAATACTTGGCTCATATTCTTTAATTTTCTTTTCCTTCATAGTTCGACTAGCGACCATTCAACAGAAACTCAGGAGGTGCTCTTTTGAGAACCCTCTCTGTCTCAATTGTATTCTATTAATGTGGTCTACCACCCTTATGGCAGAAAGTGAAGAGGAACTAAAAAGCCTCTTGATGAAAGTGAAAGAGGAGAGTGAAAAAGTTGGCTTAAAGCTCAACATTCAGAAAACGAAGATCATGGCATCTGGTCCCATCACTTCATGGGAAATAGATGGGGAAACAGTGGAAACAATGTCAGACTTTATTTTTGGGGGCTCCAAAATCACTGCAGATGGTGATTGCAGCCATGAAATTAAAAGACAGTTACTCCTTGGAAGGAAAGTTATGACCAACCTAGACAGCATACTCAAAAGCAGAGACATTACTTTGCCAACAAAGGCCCGTCTAGTCAAGGCTATGGTTTTTCCTGTGGTCATGTATGGATGTGAGAGTTGGACTGTGAAGAAAGCTGAGGGCCGAAGAATTGATGCTTTTGAACTGTGGTGTTGGAGAAGACTCTTGAGAGTCCCTTGGACTGCAAAGAGATCCAACCAGTCCATTCTAAAGGAGATCAGTCCTGGGTGTTCTTGGAAGGACTGATGCTAAAGCTGAAACTCCAGTACATTGGCCACCTCATGCGAAGAGTTGACTCATTGGAAAAGACTCTGATGCTGGGAGGGATTGGGGGCAGGAGGAGAAGGGGACGACCCAGGATGAGATGGCTAGATGGCATCACTGACTCGATGGACAAGAGTTTGGGTGAACTCCAGGAGTTGGTAATGGATAGTGAGGCCTGGCGTGCTGCAGTTCATGGGGTCGCAAGGAGTCGGACACAACTGAGCAACTGAACTGAACTGAACTGATGTGGTCTATATGTTGTTTTCATTTTTAAAAATTTTCTTTGATTTTTTTCATTGAAATAAGGGAAAACTATGGCTCAGGGTGCTCAAAACCAGTGCTCTGTGACAACCTAGAGGGGTGGGATGGGTGGGAGGTGGCGGAGAGTTTCAAGAAGGAGGGGACATATGTATACCTATGACTGATTCATGTTGATGTATGGCAGAAACCAACACAATATTGTAAAGCAATTATCCTCCAGTTAAAAATAAATTTTAAAAGGCAAAAAATAAAAAATAAAATAAGAGGAAACAGTAAAGTATTAAAGCACATGGGCAAACAGTGCCACAGATGGCAGCCTGTACTTTTGGCTGGCAGGAACCTTTGGACAAGAGCCCAACTCCATTATTTGCTGAGTACCATTGTTTACCATGTAAAAGTGTAGGTTTGAATGTACAGTGCTTGAAAATCAATAACTGTTATAATATTTTCTTTTTCTTTTTGGAGATTCTATCTTGGTGTTTTTTTTCTTAAAATGGATTTACTTGCCTTCCAGGTTTTTCTTCCACATGTATACATATTGTTTTAAGGAAAATGTCTTCTTCTGTTCCTTTTAATTCCATGTGCAGGTGCAAAACCACTGCTGATAGTGACTGGGGACAAAAGCCATATAAGTCCTGAATGAAATAAGACTTTCTAAAAACATACAGTGTCAACTTCTAAAGCCTTTCAAGTACCCAGATGTTTCTTTTCATCTTGTCAGGAATTTCCCTACTCCTTTTCATTCATTTAAAAGTCGACTTTCTTTTTCTTAAAGTGTAAACTTTCAAGGTAAATAAAAAGCTACTGATTATATTTAGAATAATTTTTTGTTATTTTCTGCTATTACAACAGAATGGTTTATTTCTTTAGTTGAAGGATAATTGCTTTACAGAATTTTGTTGTTTTCTGTCAAACCTAAACATGAATCAGCCATAGGTATACATATATCCCCTCCCTTCTGAACCTCTTTCTCCTTTCCCTCCCCAAAGAATAGTTTTAAATTTGTTTTTAAACTGCAAACTTGGAAGTCTTAAGTGACAGCATGGCTTAAACAATCTTTTGTTTGAGGGCCTAGGAACGAAATATTATCTATTACAATGTTTCTGTGTAAAGATAAACATATTCTAATTTCTGAAGTAACAACACTTACTATCCTTGAGCTATTTGTGATATTTTCATTTGATTTTTTAAAAATGTACTTATTTATTTATTTGGCTGTGCTATCTCTTAGTTGTGACACTTGGGATCTTTAGTTGCAGCGTGTGGGATCTAGTTCCCTAACCAGGGATCGGTCCAGGGCCCCTTGCTCATATTGAGATCTCTAAGTCTTAGCCACTGAGCTGCCAGGGAAGTCTCTTCTTCAGTGTTCTTTAAGCTTCTAAGGATTACTTTGGGCTGAGAATGAGAGACTGACTTTGTGAAATACTGCCTGTCCCTCTTCTCAGTAGCAGCTAGAACTGGACAGGCCAAACTCTGGTGAGTTTCAGATGTTGGGAAGTGAAGTAAAGAGAAGTCGCTCAGTCGTGTCTGACTCTTTGTGACCCCATGGACTGTAGCTTATCAGGCTCCTCCGTCCATGGGATTTTCCAGGCAAGAGTGCTGGAGTGGATTGCCATTTCCTTCTCCAGGGGATCTTCCCAACCCAGGAATCGAACCCGGGTCTCCTGCATTACAGGCAGACGCTTTACCTTCTGAGCCACCAGGGAAGCCTGCCAGGTAAGTATGGATGATAGTAAAGTTGATAGTAAGTATGGATGATAGTAAAGCCTGCCAGGTAATTATGGATGATAGTAAAGTCGGAGCTACCAGGGAAGCCTGCCAGGTAAGTATGGATGATATCATGGATGATAGTAAAGTTCCTTTACATTCTAACAGTCTATGATTCTAGAACTGAGCATCAGATTCCTCTCATGAACAGGTTGCTGTGCAGATTAAATGAAATACTTTATGTAAATGATGTGAAATGCAGTACTCGGGTGCTACCGGTCATGACTGCACCATCACTATTTACAGTGGCAACCCCATGGACTGCAGCCTGCCAGACCCTCTGTCCATGGGATTTTCCAGGCGAGGATACTGGAGTGGGTTGCCATGCCCTCCTCCAGGGGATCTTTCTCACCCAGAGACTGAACCTGCATTGCCTGTGTCCTGCATTGGAGGGCAGATTCTTTACCACAGCACCACCTGGGAATCCCAGTTATGGACTAGAAGGTCTAAATCTGTCTGCTGGAGATAGGAAAGTTGGCGAGGACTGTCAGTCTACCATTTCATCTGTTTAAAATACATACTTAAAATACAGAGTAGTTTGAGCTTGGTGGCGAGAAAGCTTTTCTTTCACCCTCCCAATCCTCCTAGCTGTGTCTGCTTTATTTTCAGAGGCTGTTAACATGCCTACAGCTACTGCACTGCTGTTGACATATTGTTACTCCTCTGATCACATGTCTACCATGACTCCCAGTTGAAATTCCTAATGGAATCTAAGCTTCTAAGTCTGGCAATTGAGCTGTCCACCAGCTGGCCCCACCCTGTCTTTCTAATTTTGTCTCATATTTCCTGGAGCCCATGAATGCCCCTCTCCAGTTAGACTGTCCTCTTTATTCTTTCCATAATGAACGTGTAAATTCTGGCCTTTCACTCTGTGCCCGAAATATCTTTCTCCTCTCTCACCCTCAAGTCTAAATCCTTAAAGGATAAGGGAATAGAACCTGGTCTTTATGTGCGCAGTTCTGGAACCAGACTGCCTATGTCATCTCAGCTCTGCTGTGAATTGTGTATGAGATTTCAAGTACATGACTTACCCTCTCTGTGCCTCCAGAGGTCACAAGAACACCTACATTCTAGATCTATTTTGAAACTTAAAAGACAATTTATGTAAAGTACTTAGAACAAAATCTAGCAGGCAGGATGTGAGCTCCTATTGTTCATGCTGCCTTCTTGGACCTGAGCCTTTCCTGACCACCGTGTCACAGCAGTTCATATGTTCTAAGTTCTAAGTTCATATGTTGTCTCCGCTGCTTGTTTGCCACATATTCATTCATTCCACAAATATTGTTTGGATGCCTGTTATGTGCCACACAGTGTACTCAGTGCTTAAAACAAAGCAAAGGCCTTGTTTTCATGGAGCTTGTAGTCTAGTTGTGGGGAGACAGGCAGCGGACGATTAAGAAAGTGAGACGAATGGTAGGTCAGGTGGTAATAAGTGCAACGAAAATAAATTGGGCAAGGGATTGGGAGTGCAGAGTGCCCATGGGGGTGTTATTTTATATCAGTTGGTCAAGGAGACTCCTTGAAAAGGTGATCTGTAAGCAGAGCATAGAAGGAAGGAAGGGAGAACTTAGATATCTGGGGGGAAGAACGATGAGCAGCTGGAGGGAGGAGCAGTAAGAAGGCCAGGACGGAAGCCTCAGAGTGGTGCGGGGAGGGAGCTGGGGACAGGAGCAGAGCTGTAGTTGGGGGCCTTGAAAGCCCAAAGGACTTGGCTTTCTATGAGAAGAAAAGCAGTTTGTACATTTGTGGTTTCCCCGCCCATGAATTCTATCAATTAACTCCCATGTCTTTAGCTTTCCCCTATTGTTTTTCACTTTTCCTCAATGTAAAACAAGCTTAGATGTAGTTATGGATTTACGAGTTTCACCCTCTGGTTTATATCCCTCATCTGGCAGTTGTGTCCTCTCCTCACCTTCCATTTCCACACCAGGGTCCCGAAAAATGTGTGATCATGTGATCATAGCTCTGCTGAAATGGCCCTGATCAAGGTCACCATTAGATACTTTTCAAACATTTATCTTCCTTAGCCTCCCTGTAGCATTTGAAACTGTTAACTTTCCTTCTCCTTAGTTTCTAGGACACAAAGCTTTGTGACTTTCTTCCCTCCTTTCCTTCTTTCCTTTCCCACCCCTGTTTGGCTGCTCAGTGATGTCATCAAGAATCCAGGCTCTTTCCCCTGGACTTGATTCAGTGGTATCTCCCTCTGTGGTCACCAGGTGACGCTGAAATCTCTGGTAGGTATCTGTCACTGGGACAGTGCCCCATGTATTTCATATCATTTTACCACTGAGGCTTCCCATTCCTCCAAATAAAATTTTGGTTTACTTCAATCCACTTTAACCTATTCCCCTTATTCTGCTTTTTCTTCTTAGGGATTATCAATAGCCGACATACACCTTTCTTTTTTTCTTATCCATGAAAAAGTAGACTCCGTGAAGTTAAGGAGTTTCATCTCAACTGTATCCTCACAGCTTTGGTGCCTGGTAGGCAATCAGTCCTTGCTTGCTGGAGGGACCAGTGACTCTCATTTATCAGAACTGGGTCACATGCCCACCCTTAAACCCATCCCTGGAAAGGGGGAGACGATTGCTGTTAACTGGCCTGGACTGTCCACCGCTCACCCTCAGCTGAGTACACTGTGGCCCAAAATTAAAGAAAGGAGAATGGCTATTGGGTAAACAACCAACAGAGGGCCAGTTTTTAACTTCTCTACCTTTTCATTTAATGTTAGCAATCCTCAAGATTCATTCCTTGGCAGTTTTTTCTTTATATCACAAATATGTTTCTTGGGTGATTCCATTCCTTCCTGGCTGTCACTTATAGCCTGGTGCTGCCTACATATCATGTTTCTAACTTAGCTTTCTCTCTGGGGTCCCAGACTTGTCCTAGGGTGACTAGCTGTCCTGCTCTGCCTGCAACTGTCCTGGTTCTAGCACTGAAAATCTCATGTTCCAGGATACCTCTTGGGTCTGGGCACCTGGTCACCTTGCAGACTGTCTACACCACATCCAAACCAGAACTCTCTTGAACTCCAGAAATATATCCAGCTGCCTCTAGAATATCCCTTAATCCCAGATTCCCTCAGTTACTTCAAACTCAAGAGGAACTCAAACTGAATTTATATATTCCATACAAAAGTTTTTCTTGGACTTCTCTGCTTAGGGAAGTATTGCCACTTCCCATTGTTGATGGTAAAGAATCTGCCTGTAATGCAGGAGACCTGGGTTTGTGCAGGAGACCTCAGTTCAATCCCTGGGTTGGGAAGATCCCCTGGAGGAGGGCATGGCAACCTACTCCAATATTCTTGTCTGGAGAATCCCCATGGACAGAGCAGCCTGGCGGGCAACAGTCCATGGGGTCACAAAGAGTTGGACATGACTGAGCGAGTAAGCACAACTAGGCGCACATACGATTCTTCAAGTCAGAATGATGGGTGTTATCATCAAAGGAAAAAAGCCTACAGTGCATTTGCCTTAGTTCTCCACAAAATTTCCAGATTCTACCAAGAATCTGAAAAGGCCTCTTAGAGTGTATTGCTCCGGTAGAAAAACAGCTGACTGCCACATTTCTGAGTATAATGTTTCTGTGTCTCTTGAATCTGTTCTTTCTCTCCATTCCTGCTGCAGTCTTCATAAGCATCATTTTTGCTGGAATCATCTCTTATCTGATTTCCTTGACTCTAGTCGTACACTTTCCATGATCCATTCTGCATACTTTCAACATCTTATCTTAGTTCTTGATGCTTAAAATCATCAGTGGTTCTCTTTTATGAGTCCCTCCTCCAACCTACTGTTCCTGCTCTTTCCCCCTTCACTCTCTCAATCTAGCCACTCTGAACTGCTTCAGTTCCGGAACACATTCTGCACTCTCACCCATCCACCTTTCTCCTCCTGACCCCCTTGACTTGAAGTTCCCCTTTCCCAATCCAGCCCCATGAACTGCTAGAGAGCTGTAGCAGCACAGTGGTTATGAGTATGGGTGGTTAAACTCATTATGCCTGGTTAGAGCTGCTCAGCATTACCACTGCAGAGCTGTGTGACCTTTAACAAGTCCCTGAGCTTCACCGAAGCTCAGTTTCCTCATCTGTAAGTTGGACATAATATTTGTCCTTACCATGTAGTGTTGTGCATGTGCTCAGTCGCTAAGTCGCGTCCGACTCTTTTCCACCCCATCGACAGTAGCCTGTCAGGCTCCTCTGTCCATGGGATTTCCCAGGCATGAATAATGGAGTGGGTTGCCATTTCCTCCTCCTGGGGATCTTCCCATCCCAAGGACTGAATCTGTGTCTCCTGCGTCTCCTGCGTTGCCAGGAAGATTCTTTACCCCTTGGTCACCTGGAAAGCCACATAGTGTTATAGAGAAGATTAAATGAGACAATGATCTGTTAATAATGCTAACTACTATTATACCAAGAATTAGCTTAGGCTTTTCTTAAAGAAGCTTCTTCCCTGGCTCTGAATTTGGATTAGGAAGATCGCTTCTGAGTGCTTTCAGCACCCTATACTTAGTGCTAGAATTGATCAAACTGTGATTGTCCTTCTGGTAATTTTCTCCAGAAGATGATAAGTTTCCTGAGGACTTTGACTAATTTATCATTGACTTTTAGGGACTACCTTATGACCTGGGCACAATATGAACTCCCTCTTGCTCAATTTATCTTTCCTGTCCCTTTCTTGAAGATAAGAACAGTGTTTAATAGTTCTTTATCTTCCATAGGCCCTGGTTACGCTATACCTCTCCATGCATGACCTTGTCTATTCAGTATATCTACTGTTCATTTTGCTTGGTGGGAAATATATTCTGACAGCTCCTAGGGGTCAGGTGGTTCCAAGGAGTCTTCTTGGTTCCAAGTCCAAATTCAGTCATTTCCTCTCTTAGGCCATGCCATCTGAATCAGGAGACAGGGTCACAGTGCAGACAAGCTGGAGGAGACAGCCCTCTAGAACAGAGCATGGGCCCTTCTATGGCCTGAAGGAAAGGTGTTTACCAAGAAGGTGGGTTGTGAGCTGAGGGAACTTATCTATTTTATTGTATTGATTTATTTTAGAAAAGATTTTATTTATTTATTTATTAATGACTGTGCTAGGTCTTTGTTGCTGCTCATGGCTTTCTCTAGTGGCAGCAACTGGGGGCTACTCTAGTTGCAGTGTGTGAGCATTGTTGGGTGTCTTCTCTTGTTGGGGAGCATGGGCTCCAGGGCCCACGGGCTTCAGTAGTTGCAACATGTGGGTTCAGTAGCTGTGGCTCATGGAGCCTAGAACTGAGGCTCAGTACTCGTGGCACATGGACTTAGTTGCCCTGGAGCATGTGGAATCGTCCCGGACCAGGGATGGAACCCATGTACTCCACATTGTCAGGTGGACTCTTAACCACTGGATCACCCAGGGAAGTTCAAATTTGTCAATGTCAGAGAAATTAAGATATTTCCTGATAAACAAAAACCAAGAGAATTTGTTTACAGTAAACGAATAGTAAAATAAATCTTTCGAGGTTGAAATAAAAGGATACTAGAAATATGTTTTTTGTTGTGACGCTTTTTTCTTGTTCTATATGATTTAAAAGGCAACTGCAGAAAGCAATAAATATAAATTTATGCTAATGGACATAGAAAGGCTTCTTGGTGGCTCAGACAGTAAAGAATCCACCTGTAATGCAGAAGACCTGGGTTTGATTCCTGGATTGGGAAGATTCCCTGGAATAGGGATGGCAACCCACTCCAGTATTCTTGCCTGGAGAACTTCATGGACAGAGTGGGCATAGACTGTATGAAGATGTAATATGTATGGCATTAATGGCACAAAAGAGAGGGGGAAGAATGAAGCTATATAAGAGCAAAAATTTTGGATACTATTGGAATTAAGTTGGTATTAATCTGAACTGGTTTTATAAGTTAATATATTAATTGTAATCCAAGAGCAACCACTAAGAAAATAACTCAAAAATGAATACCAGAACAAACAATAAGGGAATTAAAATAGTATACCAGAAAAGATCTGCTTAACGGAAAGGAAGGCAGTAATGGAAGAACAAAGACAGAAAAAAAAAAAAAAAAAAAGATGTGAGACAGGGAAAACAAGTAGCAAAATGGCAGAAGTAAGTCTGGCTTTAGCAGTATACACTTAAATGGATTAAAATGCCAGTTAAAAGGTGGATATTGGCATAATGAAATTTTTAAAGATCATGATTTAACTATATGCTGTCCAGAAGAGATTTGCTTTACATTTAAAGACATAAAAGAAAGTAAAAGAATGGAAAAAGATATTCCATGAAAAGAGTAAGCAAAGAGTGGCTGTAACAGTATTAGACAATTAAGACAAAAATAGTTACAAAAAATGAAGAAGGACAGTATATGATGACAAATAGCCAATCCATCAAAAATATGTTAATATTACAAACATATACACATCTAATAATTGAGCCCTAAAATAGATGAAGCAAAAACTGACAGAATTGAAAGAAATAGAAAATTTAGTAATAAGTGGGGATAACTCAGTTTCAACAATAACCAGAACAAATAGACAGAAGATCAATGAAGAAATAGAAGACAAACTACGTTACAAGCCAACTAGACCTAATAGGCATCTATAAATTCAGGCTCAAATTGAAGAAAGGAGGGAAAACCATTAGGCCATTCAGACATGACCTACATCATATCCCTTATTATACAGTGGAGGTGATGAATATCTTCAAGGGATTAGATCTGGTAGATGGAAGTCTGTCACACTGTACAGGAGGTGGTTACCAAAACCATCCCCAAGAAAAAGAATGCAAGAAGGCAAGGTGGTTGTTTGAGGAGGCCTTACAAATAGCTGAGAAAAGAAGAGAAATGAAAGGCAAAGGAGAAATGGGAAGACATACCCAACTGAATGCAGAGTTCCAGAGAAAAGCAAGGAGAGCTAAGAAAGTCATTAGTGAACAATACAAATAAACAGAGGAAAACAATAGAGTGGGAAAGACTAGAGATTTCTTCAAGAAAATTAGAGATGCCAAGGGAATATTTCATCAGAAGATGGACAAAATAAAGAACAGAAATGGTTTGGATCTAACAGAAAGCAGAAGAGATTAAGAAGAGGTGGCAAGAATACACATTAGAACTACACAAAAAAGATCTTAATGACCTGGATAACCACAATGGAGTGGTCCCTCACCTGGAGCCAGACATTTGGAGTGTAAAGTTAAGTGGGCCTTAGGAAGCATTACTATGAACAAAGCTAGTGGAGGTGATGGAATTCCAACTGAGCTATTTCAAATCCTAAAAGATAATGTTATTAAAGTGCTGCACTCAGTGAGTCAGCAAATTTGGAAAACTCAGCAGTGGCCACAGGACTGGAAGAGGTCAGTTTTCATTCCAATCTCAAAGAAAGGCAATGCCAAAGGATGTTCAAACTACCGTACAATTGTACTCATTTCACATGCTCAAAATCCTTCAAGCTAGACTTCAGGAGTATCTGAACCAAGAACTTCCAAATGTACAAGTTAGATTTACAAAAGGCAGAGGAACCAGAGATCAAATTGTCAACATCCATTGGATCATAGAAAAAGCAAAAGAATTTGAGAAAAACATCTACTTCTGCTTCATTGACTAAGCTAGAGCCTTTGACTGTGTGCATCACAACAAAATATGGAAAATTCTTAAAGAGATAGGAATACCAGACCACCTTACCTATCTCCTGAGAAATCTGTATGCAGGACAAGAAGCAACAGTTAGAATCAGACATGGAACAACAGCCTGGTTCCAAATTGGGAAAGGAGTATATCAAGGCTGTATATTGTCACCCTGTTTATTTAACTTTTATGCAAAATGCCAGGCTAGATGAATCACAAGTGGGAATCAAGATTGCTAGGAGGAATATCAGTGACCTCAGATATGCAGATGATACCACTTAAATAGCATAAAGTGGAGAGGAACTAAAGAGCTTCTTGATAAAAGGTGAAAGAGAAGAATGAAAAAGCTGGCTTAAAACTCAACATTCAAAAAATGAAGATCATGGGATCCTGTCCCATCACTTTATGGCAAATAGATGGGAAAAAACGGAAACAGTAACAGATTTTATTTTCTTGGGCTCCAAAATCATGGAGGACAGCCACTGCAGCCATGAAATTAAGACGGTTGCTCTTTGGTGGGGGTGGTCCCAAGATGGCAGAGGAATAGGACAGGGAGACCACTTTCTCCCCTACAAATTCATCAAAGGTTCATTTCAATGTTAAGCAATTTCCACAAAACAACTTCTAAACACAGGTGAAGGACATCAGGCGTCCTAAATCCCTGAAAGGCAGCCCAATCTCTTCAAAAGGAGGTAGGACAAAATATAAAAGACAAAAATAGACAAAAGATTTAGGGACAGAGATCCATCTGGGGGAGGGAGTCATGAAAGAGAAGTTTCCACACAGTAGGAAACCCTCTCACAGGTGTGTCTGAGGGGAATTTTGGAATCTCAGAGGGCAACATAACCAGGAGGGGAAAAAAAAAAAATCCATAGAATATGTGCCCAACTGCAGCTACAAGCAAATACCAAGAAGCGGCACAGATGTTCGCATCTGCTACCAGTGAGTGTGGGCTGGGCAGGGAGGTGCGGGCTGCATCGTAGGATAAGTCCTTAGGATAAGGACTGGGTATAAATACCCTGAGGACAATCTGAGGGAGCTTATGTGAGATTGCAACCCAAACTGTGGCATTACCAGAGAGAGAAGGAAAAAAAAAAAAGACCTTTCCCACGAAGGCTCTAATGCTGCACAGTGACCCCTGGCACACTCACAGAAAAAAGAATTGAACAAATACCAAGGGAGAGCAAACTGGCTGCCTTATAGGGCCCTCCTTCCCCAGAGGCAGAGAGGCAGACATGTGACAGCCAGAGCTGGAAGGCAAGCGGCTGCTTCAATTTCGGCCCCAGAGACTGCATCTTCCATCAGACTGTGAGTAGGTTCCCAGCTGCTAACCATGTCTTCCTGGGATCCTGGATGGTTGACATCTGCCAGGAGTGTCACAGCCTAAGATCAGCTCCCCAGAAGAGACACATGGCACACCTGGGACTATGCTTTCGTGGCACACCCGGGAAACCAAGCAGCCAGGACCAGGGAGGTGAATGAGATGCCCAGCCCACCTGGGACAGCACATTCACCAAGCACCCAGTTGACTGAGCTGCTTGGATCTGGGATGGGCACAAAACACACAGCCCATCTGGGTCTGTGCCCCTGCTGAGCACCCAAGAACCTAAGCAGCTTAGACCTGGGAAGTGCACAAAATGCAGGGCCCATTTGGGACAGTGCCCTTACAGATCACCCTGGAGCCTGAGCAGTGGAGACTGGGAAGTACATGCTGGCTTGGGTTGTGGCAAACCCAGTGTGGTCCATCCACTGAGAGCACTCCCCACACATGGCAGCAGGATTTGTTTGCAGTGTCTCTCTCCACACAACACAACTGAACAAGTGAGCCTAAATAAGTGGCCACCTTCATCCTTGTGTCAGGGTGGAAATTAGATACTGAAAAGACCTGCGAGCAGAGGAAGCCAAAATAAACAAAGGGGAACCACTCTGGAAGTGACAGGTGCAACAGATTAAAATCCAGCAATTAATAATGAGACTGTGCATTTGAGGGACACCTATAGTGCTTAAGAACAAGTACAAGCCAGAACAAGGGACTATCGGACGCTGAACTTACCCCACATTGCCCACAACAGCTCCAGAGAAATTCCTAGATACATTTTTACTATTATCACTTTTAATTAAAAAAAAATTTTAGTTCTTTATTACCCCTTTAACTTTCATTTTTTATACCCTACTATTACCTTTCCAAAAAAAAACCCTATTTAAAAAAAAAAACAAATTCCTTATATATATATATTTTAATTTTTGTGATTGATTTTGTTTTGTATTTTTATAATGTATTTTTGAGAGTCTAACCTCTATTCTATGCTAGGAAAGACTGAGGGCAGGAGGAGAAGTGGACGACAGAGGATTAGATGGTTGGATGGCATCACTGACTCAATGGACATGGATTTGGGTATACTCCAGGAGTTGGTGATGGACAGGGAGGCCTGGCCTTCTGCACTTCATGGGGTTGCAAAGAGTTGGACACGACTGAGTGACTAAACTGAACTGAACCTCTATTCTAGGTTTTTAATCTTTGCTTTTTAATATTTGTTATCAATTTTGTACCTTTAAGAAACTAATCAGTATCCATTTTCACTTAGCATTTAATTACTGGCTTGATCGCTCTCTCCCCTTTTAACTCTCCCTTTTCTCTACCAGGTCACCTCTATCTCCTTCCTCCCTCTTCTCTTCTCTGCATAACTTTGCAAATCTCTCTGGGTGTTCTGGGCTGTGGAGAGCACTTAGGGATTTGATTACTGGCTAGATTTCTCTCTCCCCTTTTGACTCTCCCTTTTCTCCTCCTGGTCACCTCTCCCTCCCTCCTTGCTCTTCTCTTCTCTATATAAACTTGTGAATCTCTCTGGGTGTTCCTAGCTGTGGAGAATTTTTTCACCGTTAACCTAGGGGTTAATCTTCTGTGCTGTATGGACGGAGAAATCTAGAGGCTACTGTAAGAGAAGGACCAAAAGCCAGAGGCAGGAGGCTTAACTCCAAAACTTTAGAACATCAGAGAACTCCTGACTCCAGGGAAATTTAATAGACAAGTTCAGTTCAGTTCAGTTCAGTCACTCAGTCATGTCCGACTCCCCATGACCCCATGAACTGCAGCACGCCAGGTCTCCCTGTCCATCACCAACTCCCAGAGTTCACCCAAACCCATGTCCATTGAGTCGGTGATTGCCGGGAGCCAGCACGGGAGATCCCACCCATGACAAGGAGACCTGACAAGCAAGGCTTCAAGACTCGAGGGACTCTCTGGGCCAATCCCACCCATGACAAGGTCATGTGGAGAGACCTGACAAGCAAGGCAGATCAGGACTCGAGGGACCCCATGGACCTGCTTGAGCATCTACCCCCCAAACCAGAATCTGTCTGTCTTACTATTTTATGCCTTTCACCAACTCTTCTGACATTAACAGGGGGCTATCCCCGACCAGCTTTTTCTGGAAAAAATTAACTTAGGGCTCTAGTTGATAAATCTCTTGGGCATGAAAGGAGTATTTCAAACTCCCTGTTAGCATTCTAGCTTACTTCGCAGGTTTATCCAGACTCTTGCAACATTGTTGAGCCAATGCTTGCTGCCAAGTTCCCACATCCCTTATCCATTGTGTTCCTGGGAGTGCATATAGTCAGGATGTAGAAAAAACAAGCAGTAGCCTTAGCATTAGCAACATTAGACTTTGACTTAATAAGTTCTTTCTTTGCTGTAACCCACTAAATCTTTGCTCCATAAATATGTGACTCTGTACTTTAAGGGTGACGCAGGCTAGGAATTTAAGAAGAAACACTTCAAGGGAAAATTATTGTTCTGGGTGACCAACCTTTATCAAAAAGAGGTCATAAAATATCAACAGGCCTCCAGGCCAGAAGATAATATACAAAAAAATAAGACTCTTGCAGGAAGGAACAAGTTAAAGATAAAAGTTAATACTGATGAAATGTTGAGTTGACGCTGCATTTTTCACTTTGCTCAATGTACAACTCAGGGTATAAAAGCCCTCTCTGAAAATAAAGTGACAGACCTCATTCACTGAAGCTTGGTCTCCCTGTGTCATTCATTCATTCATTCATTCGCCAACGTCGTCCATCCTGAGGGTATCCCTGGACTCTGCTGAGGCTGGACCCTGGCAGGTGATGCCATCCAACCATCTCATCCTCTGTCATCCCTTTCTCCTCCTGCCTTCAATCTTTTCCAGCATCAGGGTCCTTTCAAATGAGTCAGCTCTTTGCATCAGGTGGTCAAAGTACTGGGGTTTCAGCTTCAGCATCAGTCCTTCCAATGAACATTCAGGCCTGATTTTCTTTAGGATGGACTGGTTGGATCTCCTTGCAGTCCAAGGGACTCTCAAGAGTCTTCTCCAACACCACAGTTCAAAAGCATCAATTCTTTGGCGCTCAGCCTTCTTCACAGTCCAACTCTCACATCCATACATGACCACTGGAAAAACCATAGCCTTGACTAGACAGATCTTTGTTGACAAAGTAATGTCTCTGCTTTTCAATATGCCATCTAGGTTGGCCATAACTTTTCTTCCAAGGAGTAAGTGTCTTTTAATTTCATGGCTGCAATCACCGTCTGCACTGATTTTGGAGCCCCCCAAAATAAAGTCAGCCACTGTTTCCACTGTTTACCCACCTATTTGCCATAAAAGAATGGGACCAGATGCCATGATCTTAGTTTTCTGAATGTTGAGCTTTAAGCCAACTTTTTCACTCTCCCCTTTCACTTTCATCAAGAGGCTCTTTAGTTCTTCATTTTCTGCCATAAGGGTGGTGTCATCTGCATATCTGAGGTTATCGATATTTCTCCTGGCAATCTTAATTTCAGCCTGTGCTTCCTCCAGCCCAGCATTTCTCATGATGTACTCTGCATAGAAGTTAAATAAGCAGGGTGACAATATACAGCCTTGGCATACTCCTTTTCCTATTTGGACAATATACAGCCTTGACATACTCCTTTTCCTATTTCCATGTCCGGTTCTAACTGTTGCTTCCTGACCTGCATACAGGTTTCTTAAGAGGCAGGTCAGGTGGTCTGGTATTCCCATCTCTTACAGAATTTTCCACAGTTTATTGTGATCTCATGCAAAAGTCTCCATACCTACACTGAAATCAAGCTCCACCCAAGAGCCAACAAATTCCAGTGAAAGACATGCCATGCTAATTCTCCAGTAAAATAGGAACACAATCCTGAACATTAAAAGACGAGCTGCCCAAAGTCATGCCAAACCCATAGACACTCCAAAACTCACTACTGGACACTTCATTGCACTCCAGAGAGAACAGATCCAGCTAAACTCAATAGAACACAGATGCAAGCTCCCCCAGCCAGGAAATCTTGACAAGCCACTAGTCCAACTCCACCCACAGGGAAAACTCCACAATTAAGAGGAACCATGAACTTCCAGCCTACAGAAAGGGCACCCCAAATACAGAAGTATAAACAAAATGAAAAGGCAGAGAAATATTCATCTGGTAAAGGAACATGATAAAAACCCACCAAACCAAACAAAAAAGAAGGAGTTAGGGAGTCTACCTGAAAATGAATTCAGAATACTGATAGTATAGATCATCCAAAATCTTGAAAACAAAATGGAGTTACAGACTAGAGACAAGGATTAAGATGACTCAAGAAATGTTTAACAAGGACCTAGAAGAAATAAAGAAGAGTCAATCAATATTGAACAATGCAATAACTGAGATCAAAAGCACTCTGGAAGGAACCAACAGTAGAATAACTGAGGCAGAAGAAAAGATAAATGAGGTGGAAGATAGAATGGTGGAAATAAATTAAGTAAACAAGAAAAAAGAAAAAGAATTAAAAGAAATGAGGACAACCTTAGAGACCTCTGGGACAATGTTACATGCCCCAACATTCGAATCATAGGTGTTCCAGAAGAAGAAGATAAAAAGAAAGGGTATGAGAAAATACTTAAAGAGATAATAGTCAAAAACTTCCCTAAAATGGAAAGAAAATAGCCACCCAATTCCAAGAAACCCAGAGAGTCCCAAACAGGGTAAACCCAAGGCAAAACACCCCAAGACACATATTAATCAAACTAACAAAGATCAAACATAAAGAACAAATATTAAAAGCAGGAAGGGAAAGGCAACAAATAACACATAAGAAGATCCCCATAAGGATAACAGCTGATCTTTCAATAGCAACACTTCAGGCCAGAAGGGAATGGCAGGACATATTTAAAGTGATGAAAGAGAAAAACCTATAACCAAGATTAGTCTAACCAGCAAGGATCTCATTCAGATATGAAGGAGAAATCAAAAGCTCTACAGACAAACAAAAGCTGAGAGAATTCATCACCACCAAACCAGCTCTTCAACAAATGCTAAAGGATCATCTCTAGAAAGGAAACACAGACAAAGTTTATAAAAATGAACCCAAAACAACAAAATAAATGGTAATGGGATCATACTTATAAATGATTACCTTAAATGTATGCAGACTAAGTGCTCCAACCAAAAGACAAAGACTGGCCAAATGGATACAAAAACAAGAGCCCTATTTATGCTGCCTACAAGAAACCCACCTCAAACCTAGGAATACATACATGAAAGTGAAGGGCTGGAAAAAGATATTTCATACAAATGGAGACCAAAAGAAAGCAGGAGTAGCAATACTCATATCAGATAAAATAGACTTTGAAATAAAGACCATGCTAAGAGACAAAGTAGGACATTACATAATGATCAAAGGACCAATCTGAGAAGATATAACAATTGTAAATATACATGCACCCAACACAGGAGCGCTTCAATACATAAGGCAAATGCTAGCAAGTATGAAAGGGGAAATTAACAGTAACACAATAGTAGTGGGGGACTTTAATACCCTACTCACACCTATGGTTAGGGCAACCAAACAGAAAATTAGCAAGGAAATACAAGCTTTAAATGATGCAATGGACCAGTTAGACCTAATTGATATCTATAGGCATTTCACTCCAAAACAATGGATTTCACCTTTTTCTCAAGTGCACGTGGAACATTCTCCAGGATAGATTACATCCTGGGCCATAAATCTAGCCTTGGCAAATTTTTAAAAAACGAATCATTTCAAGCATCTTTTCTGATCACAATGAAGTAAAATTAGATGTCAATTACAGGAAGAAAAACTATTAAAAATTAAAACATATGGAGGCTAAGCCACACACTTCTGAATAACCAATAGATCACAGAAGAAATAAAAAAGGAAACCGAAATATGCATAGAAGCAAATGAAAATGAAAATGTGAAAACCCAAAACCTATGGGATTCAGTAAAAGCAGTGCTAAGAGGGAAGTTCATAGTGATACAAGCCTACCTCAAGAATCAAGAGAAACAACAAATAAACAACCTAACTCTACACCTAAAACAACTAGAAACAGAAGAAAAGAAGAACCCCAAAGTTAGTAGAAGGAAATAAATCATAAAAATCAGAGCAGAAATAAATAAAAAAGAAATGAAGGAGATTATAGCAAAAATCAACACAACTAAAAGCTGGTTCTTTGAGAAGATAAATAAAATAGGCCAACCGTTAGCCAGACTCATCAAGAAAAAAAGGGAGAAGAATCAACAAAATTAGGAATGAAAATGGAGAAATCACAACAGACAACACAGAAATAAAAAAGATCACAAGAGACTGCTATGAGCAATTATATGCCAATAAAGTGGACAACTTGGAAGAAATCGACAAATTCTTAGAAAAGTATAGCCTTCCAAAACTGAACCAGGAAGAAATAGAAAATCTTAACAGAGACATCACAAGCACAGAAATCAAAACTGTAATAAAAAATATTCCAACAAAAAAATGCCCAGCACCAGATGGCTTCACAGGTGAATTCTAACAAAAATTCAGAGAAGAGCTAACACCTTTCCTACTCAAACTCTTTCAGAAAATTGCAGAAGAAGGTAAACTTCCTCTCATACACCCAACTCATTCTGTGAGGCCACCAGCACTCTAATACCAAAACCAGAAAAAGATGCCACAAAAAAAGAAAACTATCGGGCAACATCACTGATGAACATAAATGCAAAAATCCTCAACAAAATTCTAGCAAACAGACTCCAACAACATATTAAAAAAGATCATACATCATGACCAAGTGTACTTTATCCCAGGGATGCAAGGATCCTTCAATATTCACAAATCAATCAATGTGATGCACAATATTAACAAACTGAAAGATAAAAACCACATGATTATCTCAATAGATGCAGAGAAAGTGTTTGAGAAAATTCAACACCCAGTTACAATCAAAACTCTCCAGAAAGCAGGCATAGAAGGAACATACCTCAACATAATTAAAGTCATATATGACAAACCCACAGCAAACATAATCCTTAATAGTGAAAAACTGAAAGCATTTCATCTAAAATCAGGAACAAGACAAGGGTGCCCACTCTCACCACTAATATTCAACATAGTTTTCAAATTCCTAGCCAAAGCAATCAGAGAAGAAAAAGATATAAAAGGAATCCAGACTGGAAAAGAAGTAAAACCCTCACTGTTTGCAGATGACATGATCCTCTACATAGAAAACCCTAAAAACATCGCCAGAAAATTACTAGAGCTAATCAATGAATATAGTAAAGTTGTGGGATATAAAATTAATGCACAGAAATCTCTTGCATTCCTATTCACTAACAAGGAGAAAACAGAAAGAGAAATTAAGGAAACAATCACATTCACCTTTGCAACAAAAAGAATAAAATGCCTAGGAATAAACTTACCTAAAGAAACAAAAGAGCTCTATATAGAAAAGAATAAATCACTGATGAAACAAATCAAAGATGACACAATTAGATGAAGAAATATACCATATTCATGGATCGGAAGAATAAATATAGTGAAAATGAGTAGCAATCTATAGCAATCTATAGATTCAATGCAATCCCTATCAAGCTACCAACAATATTTTTCACAGAACTAGAACAAATGATTTCATAATTTGTTTGGAAATACAAAAAAAACACGAATAGCCAAAGCAGTTTTGAGAAAGAAGAATGGAACTGGAGGAATCAACCTGCCTAACTTCAGACTACACTGCAAAGGTACGTCATCAAGACAGTATGGCCCTGGCACAAAGACAGAAATATAGATCAACAGAACAAAATACAAAGCCCAGAGATAAATTCATGCACCTATGGGCACCTCATCTTTGACAAAGAAGGAAAAAATATACAATGGAGAAAAGACAATCTCTTTAACAAGTGATGCTGGGAAAACTGGTCAACCACTTGTAAAAGAATGAAACTAGAACACTTTCTAACACCATACACAAAAATAAACTCAAAATGGATTAAAGATCTAAATGTAAGAGCAGAAACTATAAAACTCTTAGAGGAAAACATAGGCAGAACACACTCTGACATAAATCACAGCAAGATCCTCTATGATCCACCTCCCAGAGTAATGGAAATAAGAACAAAAACAAACAAATGGGACCTAATTAAACTTAAAAGGTTTTGCACAATGAAGGAAACTATAAGTAAGGTGAAAAGAATGGTAGCCTACAGAATGGGAGAAAATAATAACAGATGAAACAACTGACAGAGAATTAATCTCCAAAATATACAAGGAGCTCATGCAGCTCCATACCAGAAAAATAAATGACCCAATCAAAAAGTGGGTTAAAGAACTAAACAGACATTTCTCCAAAGAAGACAAACAGATGGCTAACAAACACATGAAAAGATGCTCAACATCACTCATTATCAGAGAAATGCAAATCAAAACCACAATGAGGTACTATCTTGTGCAGTTCAGAATGGCTGCCATCAAAATGTCTATAAACAATATATGCTGGAAAGGGTGTGGAGAAAAGGGAACCCTCTTACACTGTTGGTGGGAATGCAAACTAGTACAGCCACTATTGAGAACAATGTGGAGATTCCTTAAAAACCTGGAAATAGAACTGCCATATGACCCGGCAATCCCATTGCTGGGCATACATGCTGAGGAAACCAGAATTGAAAGAGACACATGTATTCCAGTATTTATTGCAGCACTGTTTACAACAGCTAGGACATGGAAGCAACCTGGATGTCCATTGGCAGATGAATGGATAAGAAAGTTTGGTACATATACCCAATGAACTATTACTCAGCTATAAAAAAGAACACTTTTGAGTAAGTTTTAATGAGGTGGATGAAACTGGAGCCTATTACACAGAGTGAAGTAAGTCAGAAATAGAAACACCAATACAGTATGTTAATGCATATATATGGAATTTAGAAAGACAGTAACAATGACCCTATATGCAAGACAGCAAAAGAGACTCTGACATAAAGAACAGACTTTTGGACTCTGTTGGACTTCGGACTTTGGAAAAGGCAAGGGTGGGATGATTTGAGAGAATAGCATTGAAACGTGTATTTTTCCATATGTAAAACAGATGAACAGTGCAAATCTGATGCATGAATCACGGCACTCAAAGCTGGTGCTCTGGGACAACCAGAAGGATGGGGTGGGGAGGGAGGACGGAGAAGGGTTCACGATGAGGGGGCACATGTACACCCATGGATGATTCATGTTGATGTATGGTGAAAACTACTACAATATTGTAAAGTAATTAGCCTCCAATTAAAAAAAAGAAAAAGTTGCTCTTTAGAAGAAAAGCTATGACAAATTAGATAATGTATTCAAAAGCAGAGATGTCACTTTGCCAATAAAGGCCTGTATAGTTAAAGCTATGGTTTTTCCAGTAGTCATATATAGATGTGAGAGTTGGAGCATAAAGAAGGCTGAGCACCAAGGAACTGATGCTTTCAAACTATGGTGGTGGAGAAGACTCTTGAAAGTCCCTTGGACAGCAAGGAGATCAAACAAGTCAATCCTAAAGGAAATCGAACCCTGAATATTCATTGGAAGGACTGGTGCTGAAGCTGAAGCACCAATATTTTGGCCACCTGATGCAAAGAACTGACTTTCTGGAAAACACCCTGATGCTGGGAAAGACGGAGGGCAAAAGGAGAAGAGGCCGGCAGAGGATGAGATGGTGGGATGGCATCATGAACTCAATGGACATGAGCTTGAGCAAACTCTGGGAGACAGTGAAGGACAGGGAGGCCCAGTGTGCTGAAGTTCATGGGGTCACAAAGAGTTGGATAGACTTAGCTACTTAACAGCAATAAACACTACAGACAATAATAGTAGAATATATATCCTTCTCAAGTACACATGGAAGGTTCTCCAGGATGGACCGTATGCTGGTTGAAAAATGATATCAGTGAGTCTCAATGATATCAAAAGTATTGAAATCGTACAAAGTGTGCTCTCTAATTCCAATGGAATGAAGTAAAAATCAGTGACAGATGAATCTTGAGATATTCTGACACCATCCATTTGTAGTTAGCATCAGATTCCACAGGTCCAAGGGCTCAGTCCCACAAGACTGCCCTCACTGCAAACACCAGTCACTGGGACAGAGTCCTCAGGTTACCAACACTTCTGTCCAACTTGACTACAAAGTCAGAGCTTCCCACAACCCCTTTTTCAGTTTCAGTAAATCACTACAACCCAAAGAACTCAAGAAAGTTATTTACCTTATTGGGATTCCCAGGAAGCTCACTGGTAAAGAATTTGCCTGTCAGTGCAGGAGATGTGCAATCTATCCCTGGGTTGGAAAGTTTCCCTGGAGGAGGAAATGGCACCCCACTTCTCTATTCTTGCCTGAAAAATCCCATGGACAGAGAAGCCTGATAGGCTATAGTCCATGGGGTTGCAAAGGGTCATACACAACTGAGCACAGCACAGCACTAGTTACAACTGAGGAACAGTCAAATGGAAAAATATATAGTAGAAGGTACTGAAGAGGGAAGGAGGGCAGAGCTTTCATGCCCTCTCCAGGAGTACAACCCTTCCACAATCTCGATGTGTCTGCCAACCCAGAAGTTCTCTGAAACCCCGTCATTTATGGGCTTTTAGGAAGTTCCATTAGGTAGACAAGATCAATTAAATTATTGGCTATTGGTAATTAGCTGCATCTCCAGTCTGTCTCTGCTCCCCTGAGTTCTGGGAGTGGGGTTGAACGTTCCAGCCCTCCAGTCATAAGGCTTGTTCCTCTGATGAGCAGCCCTCATCCTGAAGCTGTCTAAAGGTTTACCAAGAGTCAGTTCATCAAGTTAAACTCAGGGTTGGTTGAAAAGGGCTTGTTATGAGTAATAAAACATGTTCCTATAACAGGAAATTCCAAGGGTTTTAGAAGCTTTGTGCCAGGAACTGGGGACAAAGACCAAATACATATTTTTAAATATGCCACAGGTCTGAGGATCCTAACAGTTAAGAGATGTGGCACACGACTAGAACCGACTCAGTCGTTAATAATTATTCTGGACTGGAATCCTTACTGTACAAAAATATCTCCAAGGAAAAATTTCTCCAGGGAAACTAACTCAGGTTTGCAAACTTCCATTTCCTCTTGTCAGGTTCTAAAAGCAGGAGCACTGCCAGCAGTACCTGGCTTCATCCTTTCAGGCATCTGATAAATTGAACTAAGAGACAATGTCATCTCTTGCTCTGAATCTCTTTTGAGTATTAATGTAATATTGGGATTTCCTTATTTAATAACTCATTTATTCATTCCTATACTGCTATTCCTCCTCTCTACTTATACCCGAACTTTTCCACCTTTGGAAGGACACTGGGTTTGGCTACACTGGTGGTTTAGTCTGCAGGCAGCAAAACCAGTCTAGCAGGAATCTCCCTTCAGTTCACCCTGATTCATATAGGAAAGGATTAGTGAGCTGTTTCTATCACTAGGTAATATAGCTGCCTCACTGTTAACCCAAATTTGGTCAGATAGGGTGAAGGGACAACCTGTACCAGGAACAACGACCAAATATATATATATCTTATGATATCACAGTCTTTTATAAGCTTCTAGGAAATCTTTCATAAGATTTCAGAGGATATCTCTGGAATGTGATCCATCCATCCAAACCATATTCCTAGGAAACCTTTTAAAGAAGGAACATTTAAGTGAGCCAAAACCCTTTATGTCTTTAAACTTCTACAGATGGATTTAACTCAGCTTCTTTCTCATGGAATTCTATATGTGTTCTTACCACTCTGTCTCTGTTTTCTGGTTGGGTAGAAGCCTTCTCTTGTAAAGCAACTGCTCTGACAGTAGTAAAATTTTTTTTAGTTCTTATGTTCCCACTTGGAGAAAATCCACCTAATTTGTCTAGTGATGGAGGAACACAATTCACTGAAATAGTTAAGGAACTCTCTAGGGCTCCATCACACATAAGCTTTGCTGTCTTATCACCATTAGTTCTCAGAAAAAATTGAATAAATGGTAATTTATTAAACTACCAAAGGAACTCCAGTTACTGCAGCCAAAGGCTCTCCTGGCCTTTAGGGTCACTCCAAAAAGAACTCATAGACAATCCCCATGTAAGCTACTCACTGAACTCTTCAGTATCTGTGGATCTCACCCTTACCCTTGAGGCTGCTCTTGTACAGTCCAATATTGCAAAAGGTGAGGGTGAATGCAGAATTTCCCAGTTTCTAAAATGGGTTCAGCAACTTTTCTAAAAGGTAAACCTCTGCATGACCTTCATCCAAGAGAGTTTGGCTTATTGAAAATCATAACAGTCTAAGACAGTCTTGAGCATCACTGGGAGGAAATTTATCAGAAACAGAAGCATCATGAAGGAAACCATTTTCCCAAGAGCCTCAGACTATATAGCAGATGGCTAGCTGTGGGTATCTTCTACCCAAGACCTGGGAATCAGGATCCAGGTGTACCTGAAGTCAGTGACTGCCACACTCTTCTTTGTCTCTTTCTTTTCTTTTGCTTGGCTATCTCTTCTCTGTGTGTTAATTTAAAGCTCTTATTGCTAAAGTGAAATTGTAGTTTCTTCCCTTGATGTTTGTTACTTTGGGAAAATGAGAAGGATGAGCAAAGAGAGTGTTACAGAAACACATTAATATAGAATCTTATTTCTCTATAGATTCAGGGGCCAGCAGGTTGGGCTCTTGATGAGGACCCTTTTCCCATTTCCACACAGCCATCTTCTAGCTACATCTTCACATAGTTCTGAGCAGAAAGACCAAATATGTATTTGGTCTTTGTCCCCAGTTCCTGTCTCTTCTTATAAGGGCACTAATTCCATCATGATTGCCCTACCCATATGACATAATCCCTTCCCAAAGGTCCCATCTCTAAAGTCCATCACACTAGGGATTATGGTTTCAAATTTGAATTTGGGTGGTGGTGGTGGGGAGATGTAAATGGGCAGTCCAAGACAGTTGACAGTCATTTACTATTTTCTCCTCTAGGCAACCACTCAGGTGACTGGAGTTACAAAGGCAAAAGTCATGGGAATTCTGAATGTCTGTGTTTCACCGAGTCTTCAGGGGCAACATAGATCTAGTGAATTGAACAAGCCAAGATGTAGTAAGACCTAGATATGAGACTCAGTATCCCCATCAACCAAAACGAGGGACTGCAAGACTAGAAAAGAAAGATTAGAAACTTTCCACTGAGAACCTGGCATGTGTTTGTCCCAACAGTTCTTCTGCCCAACCTTCGGGCACAGGACTTATATCTGTTCTTTCCCAGCACTGCAGGCAAACTGCAGATTACTAAAGATACAGCTGCTAATCCTCAAGAATGATTTTTCTCTATTTTCAGAACAATCTGAACTTTGACACACTCTGCTTGCTAGAGTCCCATAAAACATTCTACTCTTTCCCCTAAATTGACTACTCCTCTTGAGATTTCTCATGCCAGATATTCTAAAAAAAAAAAAAAAAAGCTTAGATTCTGCAGTTCACTTTTTCCTCCATAGATAATAATTAAAATTTCTCAAATGCCTGGAAGATGCCTTTAGTCCTTTCAAAATCATTATCCGAAAGTGTGATTATGGTGAAGATGAAGAAATAGAGTTTATCAAACCCTGGAAAAGCTAATTCAGAAGTTAACATGAAACTACCACCAGGAAGAGACCCACACCTATACAAAACTAACCTACTTTCTCTTTTCCCACCATAATCCATTGATCTATGCCCACATCTGTGCTCACTTAACAGAAACTAAGGCAGATGCTGCTGCTGCTAAATTGCTTCAGTCGTGTCTGACTCTGTGTGACCCCATAGACAGCAGCCCACCAGGCTCCTCGGTCCCTGGGATTCTCCAGGCAAGAACACTGGAGTGAGTTGCCATTTCCTTCTCTAATGCATGAAAGTGAAAAGTGAAAGTGAAGTCGCTCAGTGGTGTCTGACTCCTAGTGACCCCATGGACTGCAGCCTACCAGGCTCCTCTGTCCATGGGATTTTCCAGGCAAGAGTACTGGAGTGAGGTGCCATTGCCTTCTCTGAAATCAAATGCTAATGCCTATTAAAGGGGAAATTGACAATAACACAACAATAGTGGGAGACTTTAATATCCCACTCACAGCAATGGACAGATCATCCACACCGAAAATTAACAGGAAAACATAGGCTTTGAATGATACATTGGACCAGTTGGACCTGATTGAGATCTACATGGCATTTCATCCAAAAACAATAGATTTCACGTTTTTTTCTCAAGTGCACATGGAACCAGAATAGATCACATCTTGGGCCACAAATTAAGCCTTGGTAAGTTTTTAAAAATTGAAATCATTTCAAGCATCTTCTCTGACCACAATGCTGTAAGATTAGACATCAATGACAGAAAAAAAAAAAAAAAACTATAAAAAACACAAAAACATGGAGGCTATGGTTCTTAACTAACCAACAGATCACTGAATAAATCAAACAGGAAATCAAATTATGCCTAGAAACAAATGATGATGAAAACACGACAATTCAAAACCTAAAGGTTGTAGTAAAAGCAATGCTAAGAGGGAAGTTTATAGCAATGCAAGCCTACCTTGAAACAACAGACATCAAATAAACAACCTAAGCTTACAACTAAAGCAACTAGAAAAAAAGAACAAAAAAACCCCACCAAAATTAGTAGAATGGATGAAATTGTAAGGATCAGATTAGAAATAAATGAAAAAAAAAAAAAAAAAAGGAAGGAGGCAATAACAAAGATGAACAAAACTAAAAGTTGATTCTTTGAGAAAATAAACAAAGTTGACAAACTCATCAAAAATAAAAGAAGACTCAGATCAATAAAATTAGAAATGAAAAAGGAGACACAGCAAACAACACAGAAATACGAAGGATCATAAGTGAGTACTATGAGCAACTCTATGCCAATAAAATGGGCAATCTGGAAGAAATGGACAGATTCTTAGAAAAGTAAAACCTTCCAAAACTGAACCAGGAAGAAATAGAAAATATGAACAGAACAACCACAAACATGGAAATCAAAACTGTAATAAAAAATCTTCCAACAAACAAAAGCCCAAGTCCAGGTGGCTTCACAGGCTATTTTTACCAAAAGTTTAGAGAATAGCTAACACCTTTTGTGCTTAAACTCTTCCAGAAAATTGCAGAGGAAGGAAAACTCCCAAACTCATTCTACAAGACCACCATTACCCTGATACCAAAACAGACAAAGATACCACCCACACACAAAATTATAGGCCAATATCACTGATGAACACAGATGCAGAAATCCTCAACAAAATTCTAGCAAACAGAATCCAACAACATATTAAAAAGATCATACATCATGATCAAATGGGCTTTATCCTAGGGATGCAAGGATTTTTCAATATATACAAGTCAATCAATGTGACGCACCATATCAACAAATTGAAAGATAAGTACCATATGATCATCTCAATAGATTCAGAAAAGCTCTTGATAAAATTCAATACCCATTTATTATAAAAACTCTCCAGAGAGTATCTATAGAAAGAACATATCTCAACATAATAAAGGCCATATACAACAAACCCAGGCTTCCCAGGTGGCACTAGTGGTAAAGAACCCACCTGCCAATACAGGAGATATAAGAGATGTGGTTTCAATCCCTGGGTAGGGAAGATGCCCTGGAGGAGGAAATGGCAACCCACTCCAATATTCTTGCCTGGAGAATCCCATGGACAGAGGAACCTGGCAGGCTACAGTCCTTAGGATCAGAGTCAGCAAAGAGCCAGACACAATTGAAGCAACTTAGCATGCACAGCACAACAAACCCACAGCTAACATTATTCTCAATGGTAAAAAATTGAAAGCATTTCCTTTAAGAGCAGGAACAAGGCAAGGGTGCCCACTCTTGCCACTATCATTCAACATAATTTTGGAAGTCTTAGCCACAGTAATCAGGAAAGAAAAAGAAATAAACGTAATCCAGATTGGAAAAGAAGTAAAACTCACACTGTTTGCACTTGACATGATGTTTCTCTATATAGAAACCCTAAAGATTCCACCAGAAAATTACTAGTGCTAACCAATGAAAATAGTAAAGTCACAGGATATAAAATCAATACACAGAACTCCTTTGTATTCCTATACACTAACAATGAAAAATTAGAAAGAGAAATTAAGGAAACAATCCCATTCACCATTGCAGCAAAATGAATAAAATACTTAGGAGTAACTTATCTAAAGAGACAAAAGACCTGTTTGCAGAAAACTGTAAGATCCTTATGAAAGAAATTAATTAACAGATGGAGAGATATAAATTGTTCTTGGATTGGAAGAATCAATATTGTGAAAATGATTATACTACTCAAAGCAATCTATAGATTCAGTGCAATCCCTATCAAACTACCAATGGTATTTTTCACAGAAGTAGAACAAATAATTCCACAATTTGTATGGAAACACAGAAGACCCTGAATAGCCAAAGCAATCTTGAGAAGGAAGAAGAGCTGGAAGAATCAACCTCCCTGACTTCAGGCTTTACTGTAAAGCTACAGTCATCAAGACAGTATGGTTCTGGCACAAAAATGCTGCTGCTGCTGCTAAGTTGCTTCAGTCGTGTCCAACTCTGTGCAACCCCATAGATGGTAGCCCACCAGGCTCCCCCATCCCTGGGATTCTCCAGGCAAGAACACTGGAGTGAGTTGCCATTTCCTTCTCCAATGTGTGAAAGTGAAGTCACTCAGTCATGTCTGACTCTTCCTGACCCCATGGACTGCAGCCTACCAGGCTCCTCAGTCCATGGGATTTTCCAGGCAAGAGTACTGGAGTGGGGTGCCATTGCCTTCACCAGGCACAAAAATAGAAACATAGAAAAATGGAACAAAATAGAAAGCCTGGAGACAAATCCACCCACATATGGGTAATTTATCTTTGACAAAGTAGGCAAAAATGTACAATGGAAAAAAGACAGTCTCTTCAAGAAGTGGTGCTGGGGGCCCCTCAATCGCACTGCGCCTCGACCCATGGCCACCTACCCGTACCGCCTGGGCCTGGCGCTGGCCCCGCGCTGCCGGACCAGAGCTTCCTGTGGAACGTCTACCAGAGGGTTGATAAGGACAGGAGCGGTGTGATATCTGACAACGAGTTTCAGCAAGCACTGTCCAATGGCACCTGGACTCCGTTTAACCCAGTGACTGTCCGATCGATCATATCCATGTTTGACAGAGAGAACAAGGCCGGCGTGAACTTCAGTGAGTTCACTGGCGTCTGGAAGTACATCATGGACTGGCAGAACGTCTTCCGCATATACGACAAGGACAACTCAGGCATGATCGACAAGAACGAGCTCAAGCAAGCCCTCTCAGGTTTCGGGTACCGGCTCTCTGATCAGTTTCACGACATCCTCATTCGGAAGTTCAACCGACAAGGCCGGGGGCAGATCAGCCTTCGACGACTTCATCCAGGGCTGCACCGTGCTGCAGAGGTTGACAGATATATTCAGACACTACGATACAGACCAGGACGGCTGGATCCAAGTGTCATATGAACAGTATCTGTCCATGGTCGTCAGCATCGTATGATCCTGCCTTTCTCCAAATACCAGCATGACTTACGGAAAAAAAGACTGAAAATGCCAAATCTCTTACCTTTAATGAAACAAGCACCAGTGCAGTTAGACACTGCTCTTTCTTTAGATTTTGTATAACTACTATTTGGGGACCCAACTGCATATATGTGGATAAGCTGGTTAACGTTTCCCAGTTGTAACAATAGTTACATCTTTCCTCAGATACAGACATTTGATACGAGGCTGTTTAATTGTGCCATGAGGTAACATATAATAATGTTTCAGGTATTCTGCTTGCAAAAAGCTTATGTGCTTTTTCAGATAGCTCTAGTTCTGGAGTAGAAATACTTTATTAGCCAATAGGAACTTTAAATAATATGGAACTTGCACAGAGGGCCACTCACGTGCCTTATTTTTTAAAGGGGGTTTACTGTATCCACTTGAACGTGCAGTGCAAGCAATAAAGCATGTGTATCCTTGTGCCAAAAAAAAAAAAGTCGTGCTGGGAAAACTAGGCAGATACAGTTCCAGTTCAGTCACTCAGTTGTCTCCGACTCTTTGCGACCGCGTGAATTGCAGCACGCCAGGCCTCCCTGTCCATCACCAACTCTCGGAGTTCACTCAGACTCACATCCATCGAGTCAGTGATGCATCCAGCCATCTCATCCTCTGTTGTCCCCTTCTCCTCCTGCCCGCAATCCCTCCCAGCATCAAAGTCTTTCCCAATGAATCAACTCTTTGCATGAGGTGGCCTAAGTACTGGAGTTTCAGCATTAGCATCAGTCCTTCCAAAGAACACCCAGGGCTGATCTCCTTCAGAATGGACTGGTTGGATCTCCTTGCAGTCCAAGGGACTCTCAAGAGTCTTCTCCAACACCACAGTTCAAAAGCATCAATTCTTTGGCGCTCAGCTTTCTTCACAGTCCAACTCTCACATCCATACATGACCACTGGAAAAACCACAGCCTTGACTAGACGGACCTTAGTTGGCAAAGTAATGTCTCTGCTTTCGAATATGCTATCTAGGTTGGTCATAACTTTCCTTTCAAGGAGTAAGTGTCTTTTAATTTCATAGCAGCAAACACCATCTGCAGTGATTTGGAAGCCCAGAAATAAAGTCTGACCCTGTTTCCACTGTTTCCCCATCTATTTCCCATAAAGTGATGGGACCAGATGCCAAGATCTTCGTTTTCTGAATGTTGAGCTTTAAGCCAACTTTTTCACTTTCTTCTTTCACGTTCAAGAGGCTTTTTAGTTCCTCTTCACTTTTTGCCATAAGGTGGTGTCATCTGCATATCTGAGGTTATTGATATTTCTCCCGGCAATCTTGATTCCAGTTTGTGATTCATCCAGCCCAGCATTTTGAATGATGTACTCTGCATATAAGTAAAGTAAGCAAGGTGACAATATACAGCCTTGACGTACTCCTTTCCCAATTTGGAACCAGTCTGTTGTTCCATGTCCAGTTCTAACAGTTGTTTCTTGACCTGCATACAGGTTTCTCAAGAGGCAGGTCAGGTGGTCTGGTATTTCCATCTCTTTAAGAATTTTCCACAGTTTGTTTTGATCCACATAGTCACAGGCTTTGGTGTAGTCAATAAAGAAGAAGTAGATGTTTTTCTGGAATTCTCTTGCTTTTTTTGATGGTCCAATGGATGTTGGCAGTTTGATCTCTGGTTCCTCTGCCTTTTCTAAATCCAGCTTGAACATATGGAAGTTCATGGTTCAAGTACTGTTGAAGTCTGGCTTGGAAAATTTTGAGCATTACTTTGCTAGTGTGTGTGAGATGAGTACAATTGTGCAGTAGTTTGAACATTCTTTGGTATTACCTTTTTTTGGGATTACAATGAAAACTGATTTATTCCAGTCCTTTGGCCACTGCTGAGTTTTCCAAATTTTCTGGCATATTGAGTGCAGCACTTTCACAGCATCATCTTTAAGGATTTGAAATAGCTCAACTGGAATTTCATCACCTCCACTAGCTTTGTTCGTAGTATTGCTTCCTAAGGCCCACTTGACTTCATACTCCAGGATGTCTGGCTCTAGGTGAGTGATCACACCATTGTAGTTTCTTGGGTCATTAGATTTTTTCATATAGTTCTTCTGTGTATTCTTGCCACCTCTTCTTAATACCTTCTTTTCTGTTAGGTCCATACCATTCTGTCCTTTATTGAGCCCATCTTTGCATGAAATGTTTCCTTGGTATCTCTAATTTTCTTGAAGAGATCTCTAGCCTTTTCCATTTTATTGTTTTCTTCTATTTCTTTGCACTGATCACTGAGAATGGCTTTCTCATCTCTTCTTGCTATTCTTTGGAACTCTGCATTCAAATGGATATATCTTTCATTTTCTCCTTTGCCTTTTGCTTCTCTTGTTTTCTCAGTTATTTGTAAGTCCTCCTCAAACAACAATTTTCCTTTTTGCATTTATTTTTCTCGGGAATGGTTTTGATCATGGCCTCTAGTCCAGTGTTACAAATCTCTGCCCATAGTTCTTCAGACACTCTATCAGATTGAATCCCTTTAATCTATTTGCCACTTCCACTGTATAATCATAAGAGATTTGATTTAGGTCATACCTGAATGGTCTAGTGATTTTCCCTACTTTCTTCAATTTAAGTCTGAATTTTGCAATAAGGAATTAATGATCAGAGCCACAGTCAGCTCCCAGTCTTGTTTTTGCTGACTGTATAGAGTGTCTCCATCTTCAGCTTCAAAGAATATGATCAATCTGATTTTGCTATTTACTATCACTAGGACCACAGCCTTGTCAAACTCAGTGAAACCAAGCCATGCCCACAGGGCAACCCAAGATGGGCAGGTCATGGTGGAGAGGTCTGACAGAATGTGGTCCACTGGAGAAGGGAATGGCAAACCACTTCAGTATTCTTGCCTTGAGAACCCCATGAACAGTATGAAAAGGCAAAATGATAGGATACCAAAAGAGGAACTCCCCAGGTCATTAAGTGCCCAATATGCTACTGGAGATCAATGGAGAAATAACTCCAGAAAGAATGAAGGGATGAAGCCAAAGCAAAAACAATACCTAGATGTGGATGTGACTGGTGATAGAAGCAAGGTCCGATGCTGTAAAGAGCAATATTGCATAGGAACCTGGAATGTCAGGTCCATGAATCAAGGCAAATTGGAAGTGGTCAAACAAGAGATGGCAAGAGTGAATGTCGACATTCTAGGAATCAGCGAACTAAAATGGACTGGAATGGGTGAATTTAACTCAGATGACCATTATATCTACTATTGTGGGCAGGAATCCCTCAGAAGAAATGGAGTAGCCATCATGGTCAACAAAAGGGTCCAAAATGCAGTACTTGGATGCAATCTCAAAAACAACAGAATGATCTCTGTTCGTCTCCAAGGCAAACCATTCAATATCACAGTTATCCAAGTCTATGCCCCAACCAGTAATGCTGAAGAAGCTGAAGTTGATCGGTTTTATGAAGACCTACAAGACCTTATAGAACTAACACCCCAAAAAGATGTCCTTTTCATTATAGGGGACTGGAATGCAAAAGTAGGAAGTCAAGAAACCTGGAGTAACAAGCAAATTTGGCCTCGGAATGCGGAATGAAGCAGGGCAAAGACTAACCGAGTTTTGCAAAGAAAATGCACTTGTCATAGCAAACACCCTCTTCCAACAACACAAGAGAAGACTCTACACATGGACATCACCAGATGGTCAACACCAAAATCAGATTGATTCTATTCTTTGCAGCCAAAGATGGAGAAGCTCTAAACAGTCAACAAAAACAAGACCAGGAGCTGACTGTGGCTCAGTTCATGAACTCCTTATTACCAAATTCAGACTCAAATTGAAGAAAGTAGGGAAAACCGCTAGACTATTCAGTTATGACCTAAAGCAAATCCCTTATGATTATACAGTGGAAGTGAGAAATACATTTAAGGGCCTAGATCTGATAGATAGAGTGCCTGATGAACTAGGGAATGAGGTTCGAGACATTGTCAGGAGACAGGGATCAAGACCATCCCCATGGAAAAGAAATGCAAAAAAGCAAAATGGTTGTCTGGGGAGGCCTTACAAATAGCTGTGAAAAGAGGAGAAGTTAAAAGCAAAGGAGAAAAGGAAAGATATAAGCATCGGAATGCAGAGTTCCAAAGAATAGCAAGAAGAGATAAGAAAGCCTTCTTCAGCAATCAGTGCAAAGAAATAGAGGAAAAGAACAGAATGGGAAAGACTAGAGATCTCTTCAAGAAAATTAGAGATACCAAGGGAACATTTCATGCAAAGATGGGCTCGATAAAGGACAGAAATGGTCTGGACCTAACAGAAGCATAAGATATTAAGAAGAGGTGGCAAGAATACACAGAAGAACTGTACAAAAAAGATCTTCATGACCCGGATAATCATGATGATGTGATCACTAATCTAGAGCCAGACATCCTGGAATGTGAAGTCAAGTGGGCCGTGGAAAGCATTGTTACGAACAAAGCTAGTGGAGGTGATGGAATTCCAGTAGAGCTGTTTCAAATCCTGAAAGATGATGCTGTGAAAGTGCTGCACTCAATATGCCAACAAATTTGGAAAACTCACCAGTGGCCACAGGACTGGAAAAGGTCAGTTTTCACTGCAATTCCAAAGAAAGGCAATGCCAAAGAATGCTCAAACTGTCGTACAATTGCACTCATCTCACACACACTAGCAAAGTAATGCTCAAAATTCTCCAAGCCAGGCTTCAGCAATATGTGAACCGTGAACTTCCATATGTTCAAGCTGGATTTAGAAAAGGCAGAGGAACCAGAGATCAAATTGCCAACATCTGCTGGATCATGGTAAAGCAAGAGAGTTCCAGAAAAACATCTGTTTCTGCTTTATTGACTATGCCAAAGCCTTTGACTGTGTAGATCACAATAAACTGTGGAAAATTCTGAAAGAGATGGGAATTCCAGACCACCTGACGTGCCTCTTGAGAAATCTGTATGCAGGTCAGGAAGCTACAGTTAGAACTGGACATGGAACAACAGACTGGTTCCTAATAGGAAAAGGAGTACATCAAGGCTGTATATTGTCACCCTGCTTATTTAACTTATATGCAGAGTGCATCATGAGAAACGCTGGACTGGAAGAAGCACAAGCTGGAATCAAGATTGCCAGGAGAAATATCAGTAACCTCAGATATGCAGATGATACCACCCTTATGGCAGAAAGTAAAGAGGAACTAAAAAGCTTCTTGATGAAAGTGAAAGAGGAGAGTGAAAAAGTTGGCCTAAAGCTCAACATTCAGAAAACGAAGATCATGGCATCTGGTCCCATCACTTCATGGCAAATAGATGGGGAAACAGTGGAAACAGTGTCAGACTTTATTTTTGGGGGCTCCAAAATCACTGCAGATGGTGACTGCAGCCATGAAACTAAAAGACACTTAAAAAGTTATGACCAACCTAGATAGCATATTCAAAAGCAGAGACATTACTTTGCCGACTAATGTCTGTCTAGTCAAGGCTATGTTTTTTCCAGTGGTCATGTATGGATGTGAGAGTTGGACTGTGAAGAAGGCTGAGCACTGAAGAATTGATGCTTTTGAACTGTGGTGTTGGAGAAGACTCTTGAGAGTCCCTTGGACTGCAAGGAGATCCAACCAGTCCATTCTGAAGGAGATCAGTCCTGGGATTTCTTTGGAAGGAATGATTCTAAAGCTGAAACTCCAGTACTTAGGCCACCTCATGCAAAGAGTTGACTCATTGGAAAATACTGTGATGCTGGGAGGGATTGGGGGCAGGAGGAGAAGAGGACGACAGAGGATGAGATGGCTGGATGGCATCACTGACTCGATGGATGTGAGTCTGAGTGAACTCCGGGAGTTGGTGATGGACAGGGAGGCCTGGTGTGCTGCTATTCATGGGGTCGCAAAGAGTCGGACACAACTGAGTGACTGAACTGAACTGAACTCTTGTCCATGTTTAGAGTTGTCTCTTGGTTTGTTGGAAGAGGGTGTTTGCTATGACCAGCAAGTTCTCTTGGCAAAACTCTGTTAGCCTTTGCCCTGCTTCATTTTTTACTCCAATGCCAAACTTGCCTTTTACCCTACATATCCCTTCACTCTTACTTTTGCATTTCAGTCCCCTAGGATGAAAAGGACATACTAATACCATACACAAAAAAGTCTCAAAATGAACTAAAGATGTAAATGTAAGACCAAGAACTATAAAACTCTTAGAGGGAAACATAGAACACTCTTTGGCATAGACTATTGCTTGATCCTCTCTGACCCACCTCCTAAAGTAATGGAAATAAAAACAAAAATAAACAAATGGATCTAATTAAACTTAAAAACTTATGCACAGCAAAGGAAACAATAAATAAGAATAAAAGACAACCTTCAGGGAGAGGACATATGTATACCTATTGCTGATTCATGTTGACGTTTGGCAGAAACCCGCAAATACTGTAAGGCAATTATTCTTCAATTAAAAATAAATAAATAAAAAAGAGACAGCCCTCAGAATCGGAGGAAATAATAGGAAAAGAAACATCCCTATAATATATAACCAGTTTGTTCAGGTCAGTACCAGAGAAACAAACAACCCTATCAAAAAGTGGGCAGAAGATTTAAGCAGACATTTCTCCAAGGATGAGACATTTCTCCCTACAGATGGTTAATAAATGTATGAAAAGATACTCAACATCAATTAGAGAAAAGCAAGTCAAAATTACAATGAGGTATCATCTCACACTGGTCAGAATGGCCATCATCAAAAAGTCTACAAACAATAAATGCTGAAGAGAACGTGGAGAAAAGGGAAACCTCTTCCACTGTTGGTGGGAATGCAAATTGGTACACCCACTATGGAGAACAGTATGGAGAGTCCTTAAGAAAAAAACTAGGAATAAAGCTACTATATGAGCCAGAAATCCCACTACTGGGCAAACACTCTGAGGAAATCATAACTGAAAAAGACACATGTACCCAAGTGTTCATTGCAGAACTACTTACAATAGCCAGGACATGGAAGCAACTTAAGATGTCCATCGACAGATGAATGGATAAAGAAGTTGTGGTACATACACACAATGGAATATTACTCAGCTATTAAAAGGAATTAAAAAAGGTTCTAATGAAGTGGACAAATATAAAGTCTATTATACAAAATGAAGTAAGTCAGAAAGAGAAAGACAAATATCATATATTAATGCATATACATGGAATCTAGAAAGATGGTACTAATGAACCTATCTATAGGGCAGCAATAGAGATGCAGACATAGAGAACAGATTTTTGGACACAGTGGGGGAGAGAGAAGGTGGGATTGTTTGAAAGAGTAGCAATGAAACAAATATATTATCATATGTAAATTAGAGAGCCAATAGGAATTTGCTGTATGACACAGGGAACCCAAAACCGGTGCTCCATGACAACCTAGAGGGGTGCGCTGGGGAGGGAGTTGTGAGGGAGATTTAAGAGTGAGGGGACATATGTATACCTGTGGCTCATTCAGGCTGATGTATGGCAGAAACCATCATATATTGTAAAGTAATTATCCTCCAATTAAAGATAAATTTTAAAAAATTTTAAAAAGGATTACTTTCTTCAAAAGCTCTAAGTATAGCAAAGCATATTTTAATCATTTCAAGGTTACATTATTGATTACAACATTATGAATTAATGATTTAGTGATACTTTTTATTTTGCTATGATCCATTTTTATAGTTGGATTTTGAGAAGTTTAAAATGTAATCAATGAAAACATAGTAAAAACAAGCTATAGATGGAATACTATTGATTAAAGGACTTTTCTCAAATCTTAAAAAAAAATCTGGCTTACAATTCTATATTAACTATGACTGTGGCATCCAGTCCCATCATTTCATGGCAAGTAGAAGGGGAAGCAGTGGAAGCAGAGACAGATTTTACTTTCTTGAGCTCCAAAATACTGCCGATGATGACTGCAGCTATGAAATTAAAAGACACTTACTCCTTGGAAGGAAAGCTATGACAAACCTAGACAGCATATTAAAAAACAAAGATCACTTTACCAACAAAGGTCAGGATAATCAAAGCTATGGTTTTTCCAGTAATATGTACAGATACAAGAGTTGGACCAAAAAGAAGACTGAGCGCTGAAGAATTGATGCTTTCTAACTGTGATGCTGGAGAAGACTCTGGAGAGTCCCTTGGACAGCAAGATCAAACCAGTCAATCCTAAAGGAAATCATCCCTGAATATGCATTGGAAGGGCTGATACTAAAGCTGAAGCTCCAATACTTTGGTCACCTGATGTCAAGAGCTGACTCATTGGAAAAGACCCTGATGCTGAGAAGATTGAAAGTAAAAGGAGAAGGGATGGCAGAGGATGAGATGGTTTGATGGCATCATCTATTCAATGGACATGAATCTGAGCAAACTCTGGGAGACAGTGAAGGACAGGTAATCCTGGCATGCTGTAGTCCATGGGGTTGCAGAGTGTAGGACATGACTTAGCAACTGAAGAACAACACGACTTTAAGAATTCTGAGCGTATCAGTTAAAAATCCAAGGATAATTTTCAATCAGTTGTGTGTGTGTGCTCAGCTGCTTCAGTCATGTCCAACTCTGTGACTCATTGGGCTGTAGCCCACTAGGCTCTTCTGTTCATGAGATTCTCCAGGAGAGAATACTAAAGTGGGTTGCCATGCCCTCCTCCAGGGGATCTTTCTCAACCCAGGGATCACACCCAGGTCTCCTACATCTCTTACATTGCAGGTGAATTCTTCACCACTGAGCCATGGGGGAAGCCCTTTCAATCAGTTACCTAAATTTTATTAATAGTTCTCACATTTCCCACCACCATAGGCATAAAATAATTTTTTAAAATTTAAACAAATTTAGGGAACTAAAGCACTGTGGTAGATATTTATTTGTCTCCTAATGTGAGTTCCACCCTGCACTAATGCTGCTACTGTTGCTGCTGCTAAGTCGCTTCAGTCGTATCTGACTCTGTGCGACCCCATAGACAGCAGCCCACCAGGCTCCCCTGTCCCTGGGATTCTCCAGGCAAGAACATTGGAGTGGGTGCCATTTCCTTCTCCAATGCATGAAAGTGAAAAGTGAAAGTGAAGTCACTCAGTCGTGTCCAACTCTTGGCGACCCCATGGACCGCAGCCCACTAGGCTTCTCCATCCATGGGATTTTCCAGGCAAGAGTACTGAAGTGGGGTGCCATTGCCTTCTCTGCTTGCACTAATGGACAGATAATAAAGCAATAAATAAAATGGACAAAATCCCAGCCTTCAATAAGCATGTGGAAATTCAGTTACAGAAAAACACAAGTTAAAAACCACAATGAAATACTACCCTACTGCCAGTAGAATGGCTAAAATTGAAATGGACCACAGCCCATGATAGACCTCTTACAGCTGGTGAGAATCTTAAAATGTTATAACCATTTTGGAAAACTGTTTGGTAGTTTCTTATAAAGTTAAACATATACCTATCCTATAGTCCAGTAATTCCCCTTCTAGATATTTACCCAAGAGAAATGAAAACATATGCCCACAAGAAGAATCTAGAAGAATATTCATAGATACTTTATTAATAATGGCCTCAAACTGGAAATGATACAATTGTCAATAATCAGAAAAAGAAGTAAACAAACTGCAGTATGTTCACATAGTGGAATGCTACTGAACAAGAAAAAGGAGTGAAGGATTGATACAACAATACAAACAACAGTGCAGCTGAATTTAAAAAACATTATGCCGAGCAAAAGAAGCCCAGATACAAAAACCTGTGTAATTTCATTTATGTAAAACTCTAGAACAGGTAAAGTTAATCTAGACTTCCCTGGTGGTCTAGTGGTTAAGAATTCGCTTGCCAATGCAGGGAACACAGGTTCGATCCCTGGTCTGGGAAGATTCCACATGCCTCGGGGCAACTAAGCCCATGTGCCCTGACTATTGAGCCCTTGCTCTAGAGCCCGCATGACACAACTACTGAAGCCTGAGAGCTCTAGAGCGCATGCTGTGTTACAAGAGAAGCCACAGGAAAGAGAAGTCCGCACACCACAACCAGAGAAAAGCCCGCCTGCAGCAGTGAACACCGAGCACAGCCAAAACCAAAACAAAACACTTAAGCAATTGTTGAAGGAACTCCCTGACCATCCAGTGGTTAGGATTGCATGCTTTCACTGCCAAGGGATGGGGTTCAATCCCTGGTTGGGGAACTAAGATCTTACAAGCCAGGCTTCAGTAGTAAGGAATCTGCCTGCCAATGCAGGAGACATGGGTTCAATCTGGGAAGATCCCACATGCCGTGGAGCAACTAAGCCCCTGTGCCACATCAGCTGAGCCTGTGCTTTAGAGTAGGGGAGCCGCAACTTCTGAAGCCCACATGCCCCAGAGCCCATGGTCCGCAACAGGAGAAGTTACCGCAATGAGAAGCCAGCGCACTGCAACTCAAGAGTAGCTCATACAGCAACGAAGACTCAGGATAGCCAAAAACAAATTTTAAAAGTAATTGAAAAGAAAAGATTTCACAAGGCACACACCACGGCCAAACAAAAAACAAAACTCAGTAGAAGTTGGTCGAGTGTGTATGAAAGGTCGTCAAAACGGGGGAAAGCGGTCGGAGTGGAAGTCAGAGAAAGTGCTGGGCTGGCCATGCCAGGAAGGAGCAATAGGGCATTGTCAGCGGGCTCCAGTGAAGTGCTGATAACTTCACTTCCTTCTCAAAGGATCACTTTAGCTTTTTGTTGTTAATAGACCACTGGGAGAAGGGCAGAAATCTAGGGGTTGGTTCAGAGACCATCACAATAATCCCCTGCCAGTGGCTGTACTGGAGGGAGGCACTGCAGGTGGTGAAGAGAGCTCAGATTCTAGTAAATTTTGAAGGTAAAGCCTACGGATTTCCTGATGGATTAGTTGTGTGTGTGTGTGTTTGTGTGAGACAGAGATAGAATCATGAGTGATACCAATTCTTTCATAAATTTTAGGCCTTCAGTTTAATCAGTGATAAGTATTTCTGCTGCATCTTACAACTAAACATGTATACCAGTGTGTGGTCAAATTGTGGGTGAGAATCTTGTGTATTATTTTTAAGTTTTTACCATTTTTGCTCAGAGACACCTAAATTACCACCAGATGGCACTATGGATTTAGTTGGTTGAGGATTTCACATCTGTGGGCCCACAATCTTTTTTTTAATAACAGACTGGTCTTAAAGGGCCAGATGTCAGGATTTTTAGGCAAGATTTAGTGACAGGTGTTCAAAGTTTGTCTAGAGATTGCCCTGGTGGTCCAGTGGTTAAGACTCTGTGCCTCTACTGCAAGGGGTGTGGGTTTGATCCTTGATCAAGGAAATAAGATCTCATGCACTGTTAGGTGCAGCCCCCCCAAAAATAAATAAATAAATAAATAAATAAAATAAAAGCTTGCCAAGTGACCAACTAAAGACTGCAAATGCAGATAAGGAACTGAGAAAAGGAAGCCTAAAAAAGACATGGTGCTATAGACTTTTTGCAAGGGCAGTTTGAGGGAGAAAAGAGGAAGCCAAAGCTCTAGAAAATCCAAAACCTCAAACTTCATTTAAAAGTATGCCAAGAAACACATTCTGGGATGGCAGAGGCAAATCACACTTTCCTGAGTACAATTTATCTGTTGTTCACATCTCAAGGCCGATTAAAGTAAATATTTTATTAGAAATATATTTACAAGCATTTTACCTGCCAATACAGGGGACACAGCTTTGATTCCTGGTCAGGGAAGATCCCACACACTGGGGAGTAACTAAATACTGAGCCTGCACTCAAGAGCCTGTGCTCCACAACAAGAGAAGCCACAGCAATGAGAAGCCCGTGCACTGCAAACCCCACCTCACAACATCTAGAGAAAGCCCACGCACAGCAACAAAGACCAAATGCAGCCAAAAATAAATAAATAAATAAAATAATTTTAAAATAGCTATATTTACAAATTTATTTAGAATTAGTATTTATAAACATCTGCCAATTGTGTTATATTTATAAATAAATTCTCTAAAAAAGGTTATTTTTCTCTCATAATTCCAGATAATTCCACTAGCTTTATTGAACTATTCTTCCAGCACTGAGGAAAAACATAGATAAAAAATGCCTATTTTTAATGTGCCCAAATAATGAAAGATCAGAAAAATAAAGCAACAGTTTGGATGCTGAGACATTGTTAGTCTTTGAGGAAATGCAAATTAAAACCATGATGAACTAGCACTTCATGCCTCCTAGGACGTCTATAATCAGAAAGAAAGAAGTGTGGATGAGGGTGTGGAATGTGTTGAGAAGCCAGAGCTTGTGTACTGAGTTAAGCATATGTAGCGGGCTTCCCTGTTGGCCCAGTAGTAAAGAATCTGGTGCCAGTATAGGAGACACAGGTTTGGTCCCTGATCCAGGAAGATTTCACACGCTACAGAGCAACTGGGTCTGTGCATCACAATTATTAAGTGTGTACACTATTGCCTGGGAGCCACAACTACTGAGCCTGTTTGCCCTAGAGCCCGTACTCTGCAATAAGAGAAGCCACCACTATGAGAAGCCTATGCACCAAAACTAGAGAATAGTGCCCACTTGCAGCAAATAGAGAAAAGTCCATGCAGCAACAAAGGCCAAGTGCAGCTAAAAATAAATTATACATATGTATAAGAATGGGCTTCTGTGGTGGCTCAGTCAGTAAAGAATCCACCTGCAATGCGTGAGACCTAGGCTTGATCCCTGGGTTGGGAAGATCCCCTGGAGGAGGGCATGGCAACCCGCTGCAGTATTCTTGCCTGGAGAATCCCCATGGACAGAGGAGCCTGGTGGGCTGCAGTCCATTGGGTCACAAAGAGTTGGACATGAGTGAGTGACTAAGCACACATGCACATATATAAGAATATGTAGATTATGACCTGAACAATGAAGGGGCAAAAGTCACTGAGGATCAGCATGTAACTCCCTCAGCAAATAAGCTCCCACTTTGGGGAAGTGAAGCCCATGGGTCATGTTAAGTGAAGATGTAGTTTCAATATACCCACACAAAAGAAGTAGAATCACAAGATTTATTATTACTTACAGATCCCAAAAGCAAGGTGGGTACACTGAGCTGCAGGAAAGGAGAGCTAGGTAAGCAGGAAGTGGAGAGCAGGGTAGCAAGCACATTTTACTCAAGGTGGTTGGGCAGAGGTTGCTAACTTTCATCAGGCTTTCCCCTAAGTTGTTATGTTAAAAGGTGCCCTGCAGAAAGCAAAGTAGGAACTTACTGTGGGTATCATCAACTCAAGTTTTTTCTAAATGTTCAGACTCTTGGTGTGAGTGGTGTTTTCATATTGTAAAACGAATAGGTAGCAACACTTTGGCTACCTGATGCGAAGAGCTGACTCATTTGAAAAGACCCTGATGCTGGGAAAGATTGAAGGCAAGAGAAGGGGACAACAGAGGATGAGATGGTTGGATGGTATCACTGACTCAATGGACATGAGTTTGAGTAAACTCCGGGAATTGGTGATGGACAGGGAGGCCTGGAGTGCTGCAGTCCATGGGGTCACAAAGAGTCGGATATGACTGAGCGACTGAACTGAAGCAACCCAGAAAAATGAAATTATTTTTCTCATCTCTTTGAAAGACTGGGGTTTTCATTCACTGAATGATTGAAATGTAAAATGACAACCCTTTTGGAAAAGGTTTGCAGTTAATCACACCACCGTGTGACTTAGCCATTTCACTCCTAAGTATTTGCCCAGTGAAAAAAAGAGCATATGTCTATAAAAGACTTGGGGCTCGGAAGGTGATGCTAGTGGTAAAGAACCTGGCTGCCAGTGCAGAAGATGTAAGAGATGCAAGTTCAATCCCTGGGTCAGGAAGATCCCCTGGAGAAGGTAATGGCAACCCACTCCAGTATTCTTGCCTGGATAATCCCATGGATTCTATGGGGTTGCATGAAGTCAGACATGACTGAAGTGATTGAGCACATACAAAGACTAGTGCACAAGAGTTAGCAGCAGTTTTGTTTGTAATAGTAAACAAACAACCCCCCCCCCAGATATTCTTCAACAGATAAAGGAATAAACACATATTATACATACATACTGGCTTTTCCAGTAGTCATGTAGGATGTGAGAGTTGGACCATAAAGAATGCTGAGCACTGAAGTATTGATGCTTTGAATTGTGCTGGAGAAGACTCTTGAGAATTCCTTGAATTTAGTCAATCCTAAAGGAAATCAACCCTGAATCGTCATTAGAAGGATGGATGCTGAAGCTGAAGCTCCAATACTTTGGCCACCTGATGGGAATAACTGACTCATTGGAAAAGACCCTGATGCTGGGAAAGATTGAGGGCAGGAGGATAAGGGGGAGACAGAGGATGAGATGGTTGAATGGCATCACCAACTCAATGGACATGAGTCTGAGCAAACTCTGGGAGATAGTCAAGGACAGGGAAGCTCGGTGTGCTGTAGTCCATGGGGATGAAAAGAGTTGAATACAACTTAGCAATTGAACAACACAGCAAAAACAATACATACATGCAATGGAAAATTACTTTGCAGTGAAAAGGAATGAATAACTGATGCATGAAATAGCATAGATGAATCTCAAAATAATTATGATGAGTGGGAAAAAAAGACCAAAAAAAAGAGTACATACTGTAAAACTGCATTTATATAAATATCTAGAAAATGCAAACTAAGCTATACTGACAGAAAGCAGATCAGTCTACCTGGGGATAGAGAGGATGTAGGGAAGGGCAAGAGGGAGGGATAACAGAGGGCACTGAAGATGTTCAGTCTCTTAATTTTGGGGACAATTTCATAGCAACACATCAAAGTGTACACTTGAAATTTGTGAAATTTATTGTATGTCAGTTCTACCTCAAAAAAGCTGTTAAAAATAAAATTTGGAAATGAGATACTGACATAGCCAACCTGAAGGCTATAACACTAGAGACAGGTCAGATAACTCTACAGATTGTTCCCCTTGGTTAGAAGTCAAAAGCACATTTATACATTTTTGAGACAAAGGATCATTCATCAAACCGATACACTGACATTTTACAGTTCAGCAGAGACATGAAGTCCAGACCTACTGTAGGAAGGGAGCAGCAGGTCACCATGACCCCTTACAGGATTAGGAAAGGAATGTTATCTTCTAAGGAGTCACATTGCTGGCGTCAGAAGAAGGGAAAAACGAACTTTATGGTTGAGCAGACATTTCTGTGTTTGAAGAGGTCTGGTTAATGTATAATGAAGAAGCACATTGCACATTGCTCCCTGTCTGGGAGGGCATGTGTTATTCTTAAGTTTTCTTGTCCTGCCTTAAAACACATACATTTTATTCCATCATAGGTGATAGGGAAAGAGAGCTTATAGGAATGACATTTCGGAAAGAGAAGTGTTTTTCTAGGAGAATAGATAAGAGATGTGATAATCTTGAGACAATGTCTGTTTGGGTGTGGTGTCTACTTTTCAAGTCCAAGAAGATTAAGGGTGTTCTCAAGGAGGGGTTTTATGACAATTGAGTTCTTTGGGGACAGTCTGCTTTAGGCAGGTAAGAGATTTCAGAAACTCAAATCTCTTTCACTCAAAACAATTCCTGTGCTACAGTGGCATATCCTGATCCCGATTCATTAGGAAAGTTTAATAATGTGCCCAAGGTCACACAGCTAATAAGTATACTTAAATAACTTGTTCAAAAAAACCTTTAAAGACAAATTTGAGTATGAGATATATTTTTTTTAACTTGCAAGAGTGTCCAGTTATTAGGGAATTGGAATGTGTACAAAGATGCAGGCAGATATTTAAAGGCAAAAATCACAAGGTCAGATGATAGCTCAGTTGTTACCAAACAACTGACAGGTCTGCTTGGTTGCATTTGGGTCAATGTTGATAAAAGAGAGACAATTCTTTCTCTCAATTAAAAAGAACAAGAGACTTCCCTGGCTGTCCTGTGGTAAAGACTCCAGGCTTCCACTGCAAAGAGCACAGGTTCAATCCCTGATCAAGGAACTAAGATTTTGCCCCTTGACAAAAATAAATAAATAAATAAAAATAAAAAATCAACAGCAAACAATAGAGAAGAAAGTCCAGGTTTGCTTCTCAGGGCTTAGGCTTATCTGCTTAGCTTATCTTGTAGGAATCCTTTTTTTTTGGACTATGGAATGAAAGTTTCAGGAAAAAAACATTTAAATTGCACAATAGTGAATGGGATAGAAAAGGCAGGATTGCAGAGAGACCAGTTGCAGAAATTCAGGCGAGCAATCAGAAGGCAGAACTAAGGGCAAGGCAAGAGCAATGGAAAGAAGATCAATTTGAAAACTGTCTCTGTGATAGAATACATTAGCTGGTTACAAACTAAAATCCTGAGACAAACCGATCTGGATTTTTTTTTTTTTTTTTTTTTTGCCACACAGTGTGGCATGAGGGATCTTAGTTTTCAGACAAGGGATCATGCCCCCTGCATTGGGATAATGAGAGTCTTAACCACTGGACTGCCAGGGAAGTCTCTAGATCTTGAACATCTATTAGGAATTATGACTAACAATAGAATCAGTGAGCATTAATTGAAATGACAAGTTACAATTAAAGAAACAAAAAAGATTGTACTTGTATGAAAATTATTATAATAGGGAGGACATATTATGATTTAATCTCAGTTGAATGTGTCATTAAGGGTTTCTACTGTGTCTATTTGCCTCACCACCCTATGCCCAGTACCTAGAAGTGTGATTGGCACAAAGCAGATGCTCCACGGCTTCAGAGCATATATTTTAGAAATCACTATTTGACATTCCCTTATTTTCCAAGCGAGGTCAGGGCACCCTCTGGTTTCACATTCTGTCCCTTTAAGAAGCTCGGGTGAAGGGAGAGAGCGTTGCCGGGAAGGAAGGCGGAGCGGGAGGTCGGGGCAGGGGCGGGGACAGGGGTGCTGGTAGCAGGCTACGCCGGGAACTCTGGATCCCGAGTGCAGTTGTAAAGAAAGCGCCAAAAGAGGCGCAAAGGCAAAGTGACTGACTTGCCCTGTGCTTTGCTCCCCAGGGTGGTGTTAGCACAGACAGGTAAGGAGAAAAGGAAGACTGTGCCTGCCCCTTTAAGGCTGACTCCCGTCCTCCTCGGAGGAAAATAACGTGCTAACGCTTTTGGAGCTTGCACTTTTAAACCTGTCTTCTTATTAATTAATCCAAATACCCGTGTCCCCCGCTTAATCACATATTCATAACAGATGCTTCCTTGGTGCTTGGCGTGGGAGGGAGCGGCATCGGCTTGGGTGACACTATGTCCAAAATCGTCTCGTATTTGCTCTGCTTTCTTTTTAAACCTTAGACTCAAGGGCTGACCCAATTCTTCCTACACAATTAGTCCAGTGAGGTCAGGCTGTTAAAAGAGCATGTGATTACAAGGGCATAAATGTGAACTGACACCCACTTAAAATCTATCCCGAGTTCACAGACTAGTGGCCTGACAGGCATTTTGACTAGTTTCCCGCGTTTAAAAGTGGGAATTTTATTGTTATTTTTCTGGTGGGGACTTGCAGCAGATGGGATCTTAGTTCCAGGAGCGGGGATTGTGCCCCCTTCATTGGGAGTCTTAGCCACTGGACTGCGGGGGAAGTCTGTGGATTATCTCGAAAAATGGAAAGATCTGGCCATATGTCCCAGGACAGGCTTCAGCTTGCTGGCTCCATTGGACTGTTTTGAAACACTTTCTAGTTTGCCACAGCCTCTCTGTTATCAGCAACCAGACTGCATCACTCATTTATCACCAGTCTAGCCCCAGGTAGGCATTTGAGTTTGGGGCCCCTACCCTTGGACAGCAAGGAGATCAAACCAGTCAATCCTGAAGGAAATCAAACCTGAATATTCATTGGAAGGACTCATACTGATGCTGAAGCTGAAGTTTCAGTACTTTGGCCACCTGATGGGGAGAGCTGACTTATTGGGAAAAACCCTGATGCTGGGAAAGATTGAGGGCAGGAGGAGAAGGGGGTGACAGAGGATGAGATGGTTGGATGGCATCACTGACTCAAGGGTAATGAGTTTGAGCAAACTCTGGAGGACAGGGAAGCCTGGAAGCGCTGCAGTTCATGGTGTTGCAAGAGCCGGACTTGACTTAGCAACTGAACAACTCTTAAATATTTGGGTGAATTTAAGACTATTTAAAATATTTATGCAGAACAGACCAAAGGTTCCAAACAACTTGGTGTATAATTTGTTTAAACTTCTCTTCGTCATTCCTACTTAATCAAAATGTCTATTAAGTCTAGGTTTCATGAAGATGACTCATCAGAGGTATTTACAGAAAGTGATTTAATATTCTTTTATTACAATTAAATCCATAGTATTTTTTGTTTTAGGAAAAACAATCTTAATTACATTGCTGTTTTATGCTAGGGCTATTTGTTTTTGGTTGGGCTGGGTCTTTGTTGTAGTGGACAGGCTTCTCTAGCTGTGGTGCACTGACTGTAGAACATGAGGACTCAGTAGTTGTGACAAGCCGTCTTAGTCCCAGACCAGGGATTGAATCTGTTGCATTGAAAGATGGATTCTTAACCACTGGACCACCAGGAAAGTCCCCATATGCTAGGGTTATCTTTATTGACCAGTCAGTATAATTTATATATCTCTAACCACAGCTAGTTTGATAATCTGCACAACTCTTGGCTAGACTCCATAAAGGCAAGAACTGTGTTTGCCCTGATTACCTGCTCTATTCTATCACTAGAATCTAAGTTTCCTGAAGATGGGGACTTTTTGTTTATTTTGTTCACGGTTATCAAGCACAGTGTCTGCTTAAAGGAGAATGATTTATTAAATGAATGAAAGAATGTTAAGTGTATACCTTATTTTATGTAACAAGAATGTTCCTGAGGATTCTATCAAAATCAAATGCTTGTACATTTGGTTTTCTAAATTATTAAAAGGATTCTGTTGTTCACAAAGAATGAAAAGGCATGTTTTAGAAGATTGGATTTTCCTAAATTACCAAAAACTTTTCATCTAAAGTGAACTTGCACTTGTGCATCATCTGCTACAGAGGTAACACTAATATTTTCTTACTATGTGATAGGATTTGGAAATGTTAGAGTTTTCATTATTATGTTTTTAGAGGTCCAGTGACTCCAGTTGGGATCAGTTTGGCAACCAGACTCTTTCCCCAGGAGAAGCAGCTCTTATCAAGAGCAACACCAGCATACCTGTGCTTTGGGACCGGACTGATGGCTTTGAGCCCAGGCTGGCGAGTGTTTGCATCATTTCCCATGAACCACTATGTTGTCCTCTGGAAGGCTGTGAGAAGCAGTGGCTTCCTCTTGTTTCCCTGGGGTCACTGCCCCTGGAGAGGAACTGGAAGCCTTTTGGACCCTAAGATGAAAGCTTTCCTGGAAGAGAACACTGAAGTCACCAGCAGTGGCAGCCTCACCCCTGAAATCCAGTTGCGGCTTTTGACCCCCAGATGCAAGTTCTGGTGGGAGAGAGCTGACCTGTGGCCCCTCAGGGATCCTTACTGGGCAATCTACTGGCCAGGGGGCCAAGCCCTGTCTAGGTACGTATGGGCTTACGTGAAGTGGGAACCTTTACAGCTCCTCACCACCTCTCTCTTTTCTGTCCCTTCCAACTCCACATTCTCCCTGCTCCTCATAAAAACCCCAAATTCTTTTATTAGAGTTTAGGAACAGTTTTGGGTTGCTTTGTTGCATGGTTTTCCCTTCTATTCCAAGCTTACCAAGGTGTTTCCCCACATATAGTTCTCTCCCCGAGAGAAATCCTAGGTCAGCTGTCAAGACCCTAGGGAACTGGTAATGATCCAGAAATCTCACACTGTTCTCAGGTTCATGGTTTGTGATGCCCATGCAGATCCTTGGTGGAACTTAAAGCCCCCCACTCCTTCTCCTGGTTTAATTCTGTAAATGTTGCTCCCTCTACCACTGCCTTTTCCCAAGCACCCAAAGAATGAGGGATATGAGTGATTGGGACATCACTCAGGTGGACTTGAATCTGCATTTTTAAGGTCCCCCCTTTCAACTCCCCATACTGCAAAGGTCTTCTTTAGGACATTTTCTCACATATACACACAATGTTATTAAAACAGTTGCTGAAACAAATGCAAGAACTTTCAGTATTTTAATCTAATCTTTGCTCTTAGATTGGTAAATGATTTAATTTTTTAATGCCTTGATGTTACAAAACTGTGAAAGGAAATGTATAAGAATTTCTCTTTCACAGGAATGGTATGGTCTAGTAGAACTCAGATTGTATTTAGTTTTTAAAATTTATTTCTTTGGCCACACTATGTGGTGTGTGGGGTCTTAGTTCCCTGACCAGGGATTGAACCTGCATCCCCTGTATTGGAAGCATGGAGTTTTAACCACTGGACTGCCAGGGAAGTCCAGTTTGTACACAGTTTTAAATGCAAAATAAATAAATGCAAACATAGAGCTTTTTGGAAAATCCTGAGTTCTGGAAAACTTTCCAGGTGGTATCAATTCCAATTTTCTGGCTGTTGTGTTGCCAAATTTTCCTATATTTACTTGTATCATTTAAAAAAATAAGTGATAACTTTGCAAGTGATACCTATGCAAATTGTTATGTATCAACTCCAAATATAAGGGCAATCAGATTCCTTGAGACTGAATCAGAGGTCACAAATTGGTGATCCACAGATGTGTTTTCTGTTTAAAAAAAAATGGATATGTTTTTGTAAACTTTTAAACTTGTTTTACTTATAAACTTTAAAACAATCAGTTGCTATCATTTAAAACTTGAAGCATGTAAAAATTTACTTCAATTGAAAAATAAGAATCTCTGGGAAGTTACTTGGCACTTTCACTGCCTGGTCCAATTTCAATCCCTATTCAGGGAACTAAGATCTGCAAGCCAAAACACATGGCCAAAAAAAACAAAAACAAAAACAAAAACTCTCTGCTAACATCAGATTTAAATCTCTGCTTACACCTAATTTCTGTTGTGGCAACTGTTACCTCAAGATGGGTAACAGCTGTCCCTTTAGATGGGGCACTACACCCCTGCCTTACTATCGTTCCTTAGTCTGTTTTTGGATCGCAGGATCTCAGGGATAGGCCCTTGGCAGTGAAAATGTGGAGTCCTAACCACTGGACCACCAGGGAATTTCCTCTGCTCTTTATTTTTCCAGTACTGAGGCCAAGTGTCAGTTGACATTTATTATTTCAGTGTTTGCCCATTCATCTTCACTTGTTTGGTAACTGCTTAGCCCAGGTCCACATTCTTTGGTTGAACTGGACTTGGATGGTACTTTTCCAGAGAGGTCATTTTTATACCGTTCAAGCTGTAGGTAAAACCACTTTCTGGTGAACAATGAAAAGGAGACAGTGAATTTTGGATCTAACTTACTGAGTCCTGATTATAACAGTATTTTGTCAGTCTGTATTTTTGGTGGTTGGTCCTTTCTGATTCATAGTAAATGGTTACTACTTTAAAAAGTTGGCTTTAAAGGCATGATTAGTCAGTTGTATGGAACTGCTCTTCACACTTGGTAAAGTAACAGACTAAAATGACTAGTCCTCTCTCTGCCATCTCTGCCCAGCTCTTAAAACTGACATTTTTTTCTCACTCTATTCAGGCCAAACTTGCCAATGTCAGACTGAATTCTTCTGCTAAGTTTCACTATTTCCTTGTCCAATCAATCCAAAGAAAAACTATTGGACACCTCTTACTGACCTCCCATCTGTCTCAGATTATATTTTCCCTTTTCTAATTTAGGTATCTTTTGGATAATCCTGATGTTGTCAGAGGAAAATCTGTGTTAGATATTGGGAGTGGATGTGGAGCTACAGCCATCGCTGCTAAGATGAGTGGAGCATTAAGGATCTTGGCCAATGACATAGACCCTAGTAAGACTGTCATGTTTTTGAATATTTTGAGCTCATCTATTTTTTTCCTCCAGGATAAATATCTACAGTTGCTCCAACACCATAAGCCATTTCCATGTTGTATTTCATAATCTAATATGGTGAACTCAGTGTGACATTGTCTGTGGGAACCCTGTAAGGCCTGAGTTGATGGTGCATTTTTGACAGGAGGACTTCTATTTGTGTCTGGCAGATATCCGAAAGTGATACCAACCTGGGAAAAGTTATTGTTGGTCATCTCTGGGCTAGGGATTTCCTGAAATATGTAGGTAGTGTTTATTTGACCAAAACCCAAGTGAAGATAGACCTGGGCATTTGAGGGAGGTTTTATTCCATTCAAACCCAAGTTGAGACAGGTAAGTGTTAATTTTACCTGATTTTCTCTAGTCTTCCCTTTCATTGAGGATCTAGCCCTTGAGGAGCCTTATATATAGGACTCTCAGTTTCAAGTTGTCATCCTGCTCAAACATAAGCCTTGTTTCCCTGTCTCTTGTACAGCCATGACAAACCAAAAGTCTTCATTGTTATCCAACTCTTTGTGACCCAATGGACTGCAGCCTGCCAGGCTCCCCTGTCCTTCACTGTCTCCCAGAGTTTGCTCAAATTTATGGTCATTGAGTCACTGATGCTGTCTAACCATCTCATCCTCTGCTGCCCCTTCTCCTTTTGCCTTCAATCTTTCTCAGCACCAGGGTCTTTTCCAATGAGTTGGCTCTTCCTATCAGGTGGCCAAAATATTGGGGCTTCAGCATCAGTCCTTCCAATGAATATTCAGGGTTGATTTCCTTTAGGATTGACTGGTTTGATCTTCTTGCAGTCCAAGGGACTCTCAAGAGTCTTCTCTAACACCACAGTTCAAAAGCATCAATTCTTCAGCGCTCAGCCTTCTTCACAGTCCAACTCTCACATCCATACATGACCAAAGGAAAAACCGTAGCCTTGACTAGATGGACCTTTGTTGGCAAAATAATGTCTCTGCTTTTGAATATGCTGTCTAGGTTGGTCATAACTTTTCTTCCAGGGAGTAAGCGTCTTTTAATTTCATGGCTGCAATCACCATCTGCAGTGATTTTGGAGCCCCCCAAAATAAAGTTTGACACTGTTTCCACTGTTTCCCCATCTGTTGCCATGAAGTGATGGGACCAGATGCCATGATCTTCGTTTTTTGAACGTTGAGCTTTAACCCAACTTTTTCACTCTCCTCTTTCACGTTCATCAAGAGGCTTTTTAGTTCCTCTTCACTTTCTGCCACAAGGGTGGTGTCATCTGCATATCTGAGGTTATTGATCTTTCTCCCGGCAATCTTGATTCCAGCTTGTGCTTCTTCCAGTCCAGCGTTTCTCATGATGTACTCTGCATAGAAGTTAAATAAGCAGGGTGACAATATACAGCCTCGACTACTCCTTTTCCTATTTGGAAGCAGTCTGTTGTTCCATATCCAGTTCTAACTGTTGCTTCCTGACCTGCATATAGGTTTCTCAAGAGGCAGGTCAGGTGGTCTGGTATTCCCATCTCTTTCAGAATTTTCCACAGTTTATTGTGATCCACACAATCAAAGGCTTTGGCATAGTCAGTAAAGCAGAAATAGATGTTTTTCTGGAACTCTCTTGCTTTTTCCATGATCCAGCGGATGTTGGCAATTTGATCTCTGGTTCCTCTGCCTTTTCTAAAACCAGCTTGAACATCTGGAAGTTCATGGTTCATGTACTGTTGAAGACTGGCTTGGAGAATTTTGAGCATTACTTTACTAGCATGTGAGATGAGTGCAATTGTGCAGTAGTTTGAGCATTCTTTGGCATTGCCTTTCTTTGGGATTGGAATGCAAACTGACCTTTTCCAGTCCTGTGGCCACTGTTGAGTTTTCCAAATTTGCTGGCATATTGAGTGCAGCACTTTCATAGCCTTATCTTTCAGGATTTGAAATAGCTCAACTGGAATTCTATCACCTCCACTAGTTTTGTTCTGAGGTTATTGATATTTCCCCCAGTAATCTTGATTCCAGCTTGTGCTTCATCCAGCCCAGCATTTCACAAGATGTATCCTGCAGAGAAGTTAAATGAGCAAGGTGATAATATACAGCTTTGGTATACTCCTTTCCCAATTTTGAACCAGTCCATTGTTGCATGTCCAGTTTTAACTACTGCTTCTTGACCCACATACAGGTTTCTCAGGAGACAGGGAAGATGGTTTGGTATTCCCGTTTCTTTAAGAATTTTCCACAGTTTGTTGTGATCCAGAGTTTAAAGCTTTAGTATAGACAATAAAGCAGAAGTAAATGTTTTTCTGGAATTCCCTTGCTTTCTCTATGACCCAACGGATGTTGTAAAGTTGATCTCTGGTTCCTCTGCCTTTTCTAAATCCAGCTTGTTCATCTAGAAGTTTTCCATTCAGTGACTGCTGAAGCCTAGCTTGAAGGATTTTGAACATAATCTTATTAGCATGTGAAATGAGTGCAATTCTACAGCAGTTTGAACGTTCTTTGACATTGCCCTTCTTTGGGATTGGAATGAAAACTGACCCTTTCCAGTCCTGTGACTACTGCTGAGTTTTCTAAATTTGCTGACACACTGAATGCAGCACTTTAACAGCATCATCTTTTAGGATTTGAAATAGGTCAGCTGGAATTCTATCACCTCTACTAGCTTTGTTCATAGTGATGTTACCTAAGGCCCACTTGACTTCACACTCTAAGATGTCTGGCTCTAGGTGAGGGACCACACCATCATAATTGTCCGAGTCATTCGGACCTATTTTGTATAGTTCTTTGGTGTATTATTGCCACCTCTTCTTAATCTTTTCTGCTTTTGTTAGGTCCTTACCATTTCTGTCCTTTATCATGCCCATCCTTGCATGAAATGTTCCCTTAATATCTCAAATTTTTCTTGAGATCTACAGTCTTTCTATTCTGTTGTTTCCCTCTATTTGCATTGTTCATTTAAGAAGACCTTCCTATCTCTCTTGGCTATTCTCTGGAACACTGCGTTCAGTTGGGTTTATCATTCCCTTTCTCCCTTGCCTTTTGCTTCTCTTCTTTCCTCAACCTTTTGTAAGACCTTCTCAGACAACCACATTGTTTTCTTGCATTTCTTTTGCTTTTCGTCACTACCTCCTGTACAGTGTTTCAAACTTCTGTCTGTAGTTCTTCAGGCACTCTGTCTACCAGATCTAATCTCTTGAATCTATTCATCACCTCCACTATATAATTATAAGGGATTTGACTTAGGTCATACCTGAATGACCCAGTGGTTTTCCCTATTTTCTTCAATTTAAGCCTGAATTTTGCAATAAGGAGCTCATGATCTGAGCCACAGTCAGATCCAGGTCTTGATTTTACTGACTGTATAGAGCTTCTCAGTCTTCAGCTGCAAAGAATATAATCAATCTAATTTTGATATTGGTGATGATGATGATCTGGTGACATCCATGTGTAGAGTTGTCTCTTGTGTTGTTGGAAAAGGGTGTTTGTTATGACCAGTGTGTTCTCTTGACAAAACTCTGTTAGCCTTTGCCTTGCTTCATTTTGTACTCCAAGGCCACACTTACCTGTTACTCCAAGTATCTCTGGACTTCTAGTTTTATATTCCACCCCACTAGGTTGACAAGGACATCTTTTTCTTTGGTGTTAGTTCTAAATGGTCTTGTTGAGATAAGCAAATATTCCTTAAAACTTCTCCTTTTCCAGGTATGTGGTATTGTTTGCTTTGTTTTCAGAATAGTCATATATTTGAGCATTGTAGGAAATAGCTTATATTGGCATGTAGTTTAGGCTTCTTTACCTAAAAAAACAGCTTTCAACAGAAAGGGGAAAAAAACCTTTTGGAGATTCTCTAAATTATTTAAATTAATCAGTAGGAAATTAAAATAACCTAGCATATACCAATTCACCATGTCCTTTTTTTAAAGTTGCAGGAATGGCTATTACAGTAAATTGTGAGTTGAACCACCTGAATCCTTTTCCCATTTTAATCAAAAACATTTTGGATTTGGAACAAGATAAGTGGGACCTTGTTGTGCTTGGAGATATGTTTTATGATGAAGACCTTGCAGACAGTCTGCTTCAATGGCTGAAGAACTGCTTTGAGACCCACAGAACTCAAGTACTGATTGGTGACCCTGGGCGACCCCAATTCAGTGGACATAGCATTCAGCATCAACTGCACAAAGTAGCAGAATATTCACTTCCAGAGCCTACAAGGCAGGATAACAATGGACTGACAACAAGTACAGTGTGGCAGTTTCAGCCTTGAGCTGTTGAAGTTCCTCCAACAGGGAATATAGCTATGTTTGGGTTTAACCTGAAAAGACTGGTTCAAAGAAGGTGATTTGTGTTAAATGGTAAATTTGCTTTGAAAATATGAAGGTTAAAATTTTGTCAGCCTTTGTCATATAACTTGTTCTACAGTAAGCCAAATGCAGAAATTTCTATCTCTAATTTTTTTTTCTAGTTTTACTCCTATGCTTAGTTGTTCTGTTATGTCAAACTCTTTGCAGTCCATGGACTGTAGCCCAACAGGCTCTTCTGTCCATAGGGATTCTCCAGGCAAGAATATTGGAGCAGGTTGCCATGCCTTCATCCTGCTATAGATATATAATTATACAAGGCAGTATCCAATAGTAACCACATGTAATTTAAGTAGCAGAGAGGAATTCGATTTTTTAAAGTTTTTTGGAATTAGATGCTTTCACAGAGTCTGTTTCTATCGTTGAGAACAACTACAGTGTATCTTTAAATTAAAATAAAAAATACAGAAGAATACTATATTAAAAAAAATTACCTGTAAATATCAGAGATGCAGTTAGTATGGGATCAAGTACATGGGCTCATGTTAATAGTAATAAATTTGTTCAGTTCAGTTCAGTAGCTCAGTCGTGTCCGACTCTTCGTCACACCATGAATTGCAACACGCCAGGCCTCCCTGTCCATCACCAACTCCCAGAGTTCACTCAGACTTGTGTCCATTGAGTCAGTGATGCCATCCAGCCATCTCATCCTCTGTCGTCCCCTTCTTCTCCTGCCCCCAATCCCTCCCAGAATCAAAGTCTTTTCCAATGAGTCAACTCTTCGCATGAGGTGGCCAAAGTATTGGAGTTTCAGCTTTAGCATCATTCCTTCCAAAGAAATCCCAGGGTTGATCTTCAGAATGGACTGGTTGGATCTCCTTGCAGTCCAAGGGACTCTCAAGAGTCTTCTCCAACACCACAGTTCAAAAGCATCAATTCTTCGGCGCTCAGCCTTCTTCACAGTGCAACTCTCATATCCATACATGACCACAGGAAAAACCATAGCCTTGACTAGATGGACCTTAGTCGGCAAAGTAATGTCTCTGCTTTTGAATATACTATCTAGGTTGGTCATAACTTTTCCTCCAAGGAGTAAGTGTCTTTTAATTTCATGGCTGCAATCACCATCTGCAGTGATTTTGGAGCCCCCAGAAATAAAGTCTGACACTGTTTCCACTGTTTCCCCATCTATTTCCCATGAAGTGATGGGACTGGATGCCATGATCTTCGGTTTTCTGAATGTTGAGCTTTAAGCCAACTTTTTCGCTCTCCTCTTTCACTTTCATCAAGAGGCTTTTTAGCTCCTCTTCACTTTCTGCCATAAGGGTGGTATCATCTGCATATCTGAGGTTACTGATATTTCTCCTGGCAATCTTGATTCCAGCTTGTGCTTCTTCCAGTCCAGCGTTTCTCATGATGTACTCTGCATAGAAGTTAAATAAGCAGGGTGACAATATACAGCCCTCACGTACTCCTTTTCCTGTTTGGAAGCAGTCTGTTGTTCCACGTCCAGTTCTAACTGTTGCTTCCTGACCTGCATACAGATTTCTCAAGAGGCAGGTTAGGTGGTCTGGTATTCCCATCTCTTTCAGAATTTTCCACAGTTTATTGTGATCCACACAGTCAAAGGCTTTGGCATAGTCAATAAAGCAGAAATAGATGTTTTTCTGGAACTCTCTTGCTTTTTCCATGATCCAGCAGATGTTGGCAATTTGATCTCTGGTTCCTCTGCCTTTTCTAAAACCAGCTTGAACATCAGGGAATTTACGGTTCACGTATTGCTGAAGTCTGGCTTGGAGAATTTTGAGCATTACTTTACTAGCATGTGAGATGAGTGCAATTGTGTGGTAGTTTGAGCATTCTTTTGCATTTCCTTTCTTTGGAATTGGAATGAAAACTGACCTTTTCCAGTCCTGTGGCCACTGTTGAGTTTTCCAAATTTGCTGGCATATTGAATGCAGCACTTTCACAGCATCATCTTTCAGGATTTGAACAGTCAAAGGCTTTGGCATAGTCAATAAAGCAGAAATAGATGTTTTTCTGGAACTCTCTTGCTTTTTCCATGACCCAGCGGATGTTGGCAATTTGATCTCTGGTTCCTCTGCCTTTTCTAAAACCAGCTTGAACATCAGGAAGTTCATGGTTCACGTATTGCTGAAGCCTGGCTTAGAGAATTTTAAGCATGACTTTACTAGTGTGTGAGATGAGTGCAATTGTGCGGTAGTTTGAGCATTCTTTGGCATTGCCTTTCTTTGGGATTGGAATGAAAACTGACCTTTTCCAGTCCTGTGGCCACTGCTGAGTTTTCCAAATTTGCTGGCATATTGAGTGAAGCACTTTCACAGCATCTTGTTTCAGGATTTGAAATAGCTCTACTACTTCAAAAGGTTATTGTATTAAATGAAAATATAAAGTGCCTAGTATAGGTTAGTACATAATAGGGCATCAATTAAGAAACATAGATAAAAATAAAGAGTTTAGAAGGTTTGTAACATTGTACAAGAGACAGTGATCAAAACCATCCCCAAGAAAAAGAAATGCAAAAAGGCAAAATGGTTTTCTGAGGAGGCCTGACAAATAGCCAAGAACAGAAGAGAAAAAGGCAAAGTAGAAAAGGAAATATACACCCATTTGAAAGCAGAGTTCTCAAGGATAGCAGAGAGAGATGAGAAAGCCTTCCTAAGTGAACAGTGTAAAGTAAAAGAGGAAAACAATAGAATGGGGAAGACTAGTGATCTCTTCAAGAAAATTAGAGATACCAAGGGAACATTTCATGCAAATATGGGCACATTAAAGGACAGAAACAGTATGGACCTAACAGAAGCAGAAAATATTAAGAAGAGGTGGCAAGAATACACAGAAGAACTATACAAAAAAGATCTTCATGACCCAGATAACTACTATGGTGTAGTTATAGGCATCAACAGTATGTGAACCAAGAACTTCCAGATGTACAAGATGGATTTAGAAAAGACAGAGAAACCAGAGATCAAATTGCCAACATTCACCTACAGCCAGACATCCTGGAGTGTGAAGTCAAGTGGGCCTTAGGAAGCATTACTATGAACAAAGCTAGTGGAGGTGATGAAATTGCAGCTGAGCTATTTGAAATCATAAAAGATGATGCTGTTAAAGTGCTGCACTCAAATTTAGAAAATTTGCTGCCAGCAAATTTAGAAAACTCAGCAGTGGCCAGAGGACTGGAAAAGGTCAGTTTTCATTCCAATCCCAAAGAAGGGCAAGCCAAAGAATGTTCAGACTACTGCACAACTGTACACATTTCACATGCTAGGAAGCTAATGCTCAAATTTCTCCAAGCTAGGCATCAACAGTATGTGAACCAAAAGACAGAGGAACCAGAGATCAAATTGCCAACATCCACTGAATAACAGAAAAAGCAAGAGAATTCCAGAAAACCATCTGCTTCTGCTTTATTGACTATGCTAAAGCCTTTGACTGTGTGTATCACAACAAACTGGAAAATTCTTCAGAAGATGGGAATACCAGACCACCTGACCTGTCTCCTGAGAAACCTGTATGCAGGTCAAAAAGCAAGTTACAACCAGACATGAAACAATGGACTGGTTAAAAATTGGGAAAGGAGTATACCAAAGCTGTATATTATCACCATGTTTATTTTAACTTCTATGCAGGGTACATCATGGGAAATGCTGGGCTGGAAGAATCAGAAGCTGGAATCAAGATTGCTGGGAGAAATATCAATAACCTCAGATATGCAGATGACACCACCCTAATGGCAGAAAGCAAAGAGGAACTAAAGAGGCTCTTGATGAAGGTGTAAGAGGAGAGTGAAAAAACTGGCTTAAAACTCAACATTCAAAAATGAATATCATGGCATCTGGTCCCATCACTTCATGGCAAATAGATGGACAAACAATGGAAACAGTGACAGACTTTATTTTCTTGGGCTCCAAAATCACTGCAGATGATGACTGCAGCCATGAAGTTAAAAGACAGTTGCTCCTGGAAGAAAAGTTATGACCAACCTAGACAGCATATTCAAAAGCAGAGACATTACTCTGCCAACAAACGTCCATGTAGTCAAAGCTATGGTTTTTCCAGTAGTAATATAGATGTTTTGAGAGTTCAAGCATAAAGCTGAGCGCTGAAGAACTGATGCTTTCAAGTTGTGTTGGAGAAGACACTTGAGAGCCCCTTGGACTGCAAGGAGATCAAACCAGTCAATCCTAAAGAAATCAACCCTGAATATTCATTGGAAGGGCCGATATGTCACCTGGTGGGAAGAAGTGAGTCATTAGAAAAGACCGCGATGCTGGGAAAGATTGAGGGCAGGAGGCAAAGGGAACAACAGAGGATAAGATGGTTGGATAGCATCACCGACTCAGTGGACGTGAGCTTGAGCAAGCTCTGGGAATTGGTGAAGGACAGGGAAACCTGATGTGCTGCAGTCCATGGGGTCTCAAAAAGAGTCAGACAGGACTGAGTGACTCAACAACAACATACTCAGTACTGTGATACCTTCTGATGCATTTTTATGGTTTATTAAGATCAGTAACAGTTTGTTATACCACCAGTGCCCCAGGCTGTCAGGATCTTATATATCTATAAGAACGTTAGGACATAAATGAGAAACAATGTGAAGGATTATATGTACAGTATACTGCTACTGCTGCTAAGTCGCTTCAGTCGTGTCCAACTCTGTGCAACCCCAGAGATGGCAGCCCACCAGGCTCCTCCGTCCCTGGAATTCTCCAGGCAAGAACACTGGAGTGGGGTGCCATTGCCTTCTCCCGTACAGTATACTACTATTTATAAAAAAAAAAAAGATGTGTATATACCTACATATGAATGTATGTGTAAAGGATATATATTTACTTGCAGTAGACATATTATGTCTTCGGGAAGGTAAGTAAGAAACTGGTCAGAGTGGTTGTGTTCTGAAAGGGTACCAGATGGCTGATGGATGAGGGTGGGAGGGAGACCTAGTTTTTACTTTTGGGTCTTGTAATTTTGTACTGATTTTATGTACTATATTTCCTGTTCTTCAATTTAAAACAAAACATGACCACAATACATATTACACATGAAGTATAAAACACAACTTTGTACACCCGTGGGGGTTAGGGTGCTGACAATCGCCAACCACCCCCTTAGAACTGAAAATCTACGTATAACTTTACATTTCAAATCCAAGTTTCTGCATCGAAGGATGGATTGCATAATACTGTAGTATTTATTGAAAACCAACCAAACAAAAACACATAAAGTGCAGTTCACACCCATGTTATTCAAGGGTCAACTGTACTCTCTTGTTCTTACATACTACTTAGGAATTGGTTATGACACTTGCATTATGTGTTTTCTAATAATACACACATGCCAATGGGATTAGGATACCAGGGAGATGTGATCACAGTTACAGTCACTCAACAGAAATGCAGAGAAAGCAGTTAGGAGCAAGTTGTTGCTTAGAAAAACAGGATCATTTCATGGGAGTTTTGGAGCTGGGGTCAACAGAGGACCTTCTGATTCCTGAATTTAACAGTCAGAGATTATTATAACCCAATAAATCAATTCTTATATTCAATTTCCATTGATCTACTGGGGATAAATTATAAACTCAAAAGTTTGATTCTGCATTGGTAAACATTAATGGAAATTACAGGCTACAGTGGTATTGGATGGTATTTGGGGAGAAAGAGTTTTGACGACATATTCTTTGAAAATTCAGGATATTCTGCTGGGTAATGTCTTTCTCAGCAGGATAAGAAGGAGAAAATTAAAGGGAATTATACTCTGGAGCACTGTTGGATATTGACTTGAAGAGGCCAAGAGTAGATTTAACTTTAAATATCTACAACCCTGTTTCTGTTATCTTAATTATTTATGAGGTGGGTACAAGAAGGTATTTGAGATATTCAAATATTACTTAAAATATTTTAAATCTCCCATATATATATAACAGTGATCCTTGAAATGACTTAATAGCTAACAAACAGGTTGTATTAAGACAGTTCACATATGAACTTCCCTGGTGGTGCAGTGGTTGAGAATCTGAGAGTCAATGCCTAGGCAGGTTGATAAGAAGTCCAGGGTCCCCGAGAAGAAGATAGGAGTCTGGAGTTCTCAAGGAGGATAAAAGGACAAATGTTTTTTTCTTTAAATCAAGAGCTGATGATTGCACAACAAAACAACTCATCTTGCTAAAGGATATGTTTTTCCTTAAACTCTGTACCAGTGACCATATAAACAATGTATCCTGCTCAAGGACATATTTCTCCTCCCTAAGAACCTTCTGAATAATCCTTAGAAGAAATGGAGTAGCTTATAGTCAACAAAAGAGTCTGAAATGCAGTACTTAGTTGCAATCTCAAAAACGACAGAATTATCTGTTTGTTTCCAAGGCAAACCATGCAGCATCACAGTAATCGAAGTCTATGCCCTGACCAGTAACACTGAAGAAGCTGAAGTTGAACGGTTCTATGAAGACCTACAAGACCTTCTAGAACTAACACCCCCAAATGATGTCCTTTTCATTATAGGGGACTGCAATGCAAAAGCAGGAAGTCAAGAAACACCTGGAGTAACAGGCAAATTTGGTCTTGGAGTACAGAGTAAAGCAGGGCAAAGGCTAATAGAATTTTGCCAAAAGAACACACTGGTCATAGCAAACACCCTCTTCCAATAACACAAGAGAAGACTCTACACATGGACATCACTGGATGGTCAATACCGAAATCAGACTGATTATATTCTTTGCAGCCAAAGATGAAGTTCCATATAGTCAGCAAAAAAAGACTGGGAGCTGACTGTGGCTCAGATCATGAACCCCTTATTGCCAAATTCAGACTTAAATTGAAAGTGGGGAAAACCACTAGACCATTCAGGTATGACCTAAATTAAGTCCCTTACAGTTATACAGTGGAAGTGAGAAATAGATTTAAGGGATTGGATCTGACAGAGTGCCTGATGAACTATGCATGGAGGTTCATGACACCGTACAGGAAACAGAGATCAAGACCATCCCCAAGAAAAAAAAATGCAAAAAAGCAAAATGGCTGTCTGAGTAGGCTTTACAAATAGCTGTGAAACAAAGAGAAGTGAAAAACAAAGGAGAAAAGGAAAGATATACACATTTGAATGCAGAGTTCCAAAGAATAGTAAGGAGAGATAAGAAAGCCTTCCTCAGTCATCAGTGCAAAGAAATAGAGGAAAACAATAGAATGGGAAAGACTAGAGATCTCTTCAAGAAAATCAGAGATACCAAGGGAACATTTCATGCAAAGATGGGCTCAATAAAGGACAGAAATGGTATGAACCTAACAGAAGCAGAAGGTATTAAGAGGTGGCAAGAATACACAGAAGAACTATGCAAAAAAGATCTTCACGACCTAGATAATCACGATGGTATGATCACTCACCTAGAGCCAGATATCTTGGAATGCGAAGTCAAGTGGGCCTTAGGAAGCATCACTACGAACAAAGCTAGTGGAGGTGATGGAATTCCAGTTGAGCTATTTCAAATCCTGAAAGATGATGCTGTGAAAATGCTGCACTCAAGATGGCAGCAAATTTGGGAAACTCAACAGTGGCCAAAAGACTGGAAAAGGTCAGTTTTCATTCCAATCCCAAAGAAAGGCAATGCCAAAGAATGCTCAAACTACCATACAATTGTATTCATCTCACATGCTAGTAAAATAATGCTCAAAATTCTCCAAGCCAGGCTTCAACAGTACATGAACCATGAACTTCCAGATGTTCAAGCTGGTTTTAGAAAAGGCAGAGGAACCAGAGATCAAATTGCCAACATCCACTGGATCATGGAAAAAGCAAGAGAGTTCCAGAAAAACATCTATTTCTGCTTTACTGACTATGCCAAAGCCTTGGACTGTTGGATCACAATAAACTGTGGAAAATTCTTAAAGAGATGGGAATACTAGACCACCTGACCTGCCTCCTGAGAAATCTGTATGCAAGTCAGAAAGCAACAGTTAGAACTGGATATGGAACAACAGACTGGTTCCAAATAGGAAAAGGAGTACGTGAAGGCTGTATATTGTCACCCTGCTTATTTAACTTCTATGCAGAGTACATCATGAGAAACACTAGGATGGAAGAAGCACAAGCTGGAGTCAAGACTGCTGGGAGAAATATCAATAACCTCAGATATGCAGATGACACCACCTTATGGCAGAAAGTGAAGAGGAACTAAAAAGCCTCTTGATGAAAGTGAAAGAGGAGAGTGAAGAAGTTGGCTTAAAGCACAACATTCAGAAAACGAAGATCATGGCATCCAGTCCCATCACCTCATGGCAAATAGATGGGGAAACAGTGGAAACAGTGTCAGACTTTATTTTTCTGGGCTCCAAAATCACTGCAGATGGTGACTGCAGCCATGAAATTAAAAGATGGTTACTCCTTGGAAGGAAAGTTATGACCAACCTAGACAGCATATTAAAAAACAGAGACATTACTTTGCCAACAAAGGTCCATCTAGTCAAGGCTATGGTAGTCATACATCCAGTAGTCATGTATGGTTGTGAGAGTTGGGACTATAAAGAAAGCTGAGCACCAAAGAATTGATGCTCTTGAACCGTGTTAGAGAAGACTCTTGAGAGTCCCCTGGACTGCAAGGAGATCCAACCAGTCTATCCTAAAGGAGATCAGTCCCGGGTGTTCATTGAAGGACTGATGTTAAAGCTGAAGCTCCAGTACTTGTGTCACCTGATGTGAGAGCAGACTCATTTGAAAAGACCCTGATGCTGGGAAAGATTGAAGGCAGGAGGAGAAGGGGACAACAGAGGATGAGATGGTTGGATGGCATCACCGACTCAATGGACATGAGTTTGGGTGAACTCCGGGAGTTGGTGATGGACAGGGAGGCCTGGTGTGCTGCAGTGCATGGAGTCGCAAAGAGTCGGACACGACTGAGCAACTGAACTGAAGTGTCATCTGAAAATGTAAATTGTGGGAGTGGATCTAGTAAGATCTTTGTAACCGTGAGACATTCTTTTGATTTGTTGTTGTACCCAATTAAAAAGTATATAGCTCCCTTGCTAAGAGTAGCAAGTGGGGTGCTGTTCATTCCCCTTGTGATGTCCATGTTAGAAGCTTTCTTTGTCCCCTCTTATACTTTAATAAAACTGTGCTGCACAAAAGCTCTTGAGTGATCAAGCCTGGTTCCTGGCCCTGAAGCTAAATCTTCTTCAGAGATCCTGCCAATGCAGGAGAAACTGGCTCGATCCGTGCTCTGGGAATAACGCACCTTTTGCACAGCAACTAAATTTGTGTGATGCAACAACACTAAGCCTGAGCTCTAGAGTGCACTTGCTGCAACTACTGAAGCTCAAGTGACTAGAGCCTGTGCTCTGCAACAAGAGTAGCCTGAACGCTGTATCAGAGTAGCCCGCACTCATCACAGCTAGAGAAAAGCCTGCATACAGCAACAAAGACCCACCACAGCCAAAACCTTAAATAAATAAAAAACCTTATAACAAATAGATTGTTCACATTTAAACATTTAAAGACATTATTGATATAGTTGGATTAATTTCTACCATCCTTATAGTTGTTTCCTATTCCTTGCCTTTATTCTTTCTTTTTTGTGTTCTACTTTTTCTTCCTTTTCTGATTTTATCTTTTTTTGCAGGGTGGGGGTGGGGGTGGGGCTGCAATGCAAGTCTTGTGGGATCTTAGTTCCTGGAGCAGGAATGGAACCCAGGCTCTTGTCAGTGAAAGTGCAGAGTCCTTAGCCACTGGACCACTGGGGAATTCCCCTTTATCTTCTTTTGTTTTTCGGCTGTGCTGGTTCTTTGTTGCTGCATAGGCTTTCTCAAGTTGTGGTGTGTGGGCTCCTCATTGCCATGACTTCTCTTCTTGTGGAGCATGGGCTCAAGGGTGCATCAGCTTCCATAGTTGCAGCTCTTGGACTCCTGAGCACAGACTCAATAGTTGAGGCGCACTGGCTTAGCTGCTCCATGGCATGTGAGATCTTCCCACACCAGAGATCAAGCTCGTGTCTCCTGCATTGGCAGGCGGATTCTTTACCACTGAGCCACCAGGGAAGCCCCCTTTTCTGGTGTAACTGAGCATTTTATATGGTTTCATCTCCCCTCCCTTAGGACATCAATATTATTTATTAAAATTTATTTTACTGGTTGCCCTTGAGTTTGCAGTTTGCAGTGTACATCAACAACTAATACAACTCTACTTTCAAACAATGTTGTACTGCTTCATGATTTTCGTTTGTTCAGCTTTTATCTTGTGGGGACAGGAGTGATAACTTCCAATCTCTGTACATGTCACAGACCAGAAACTTGAAGTATGGGTATTACCTTTATTTATTTTCTTATCTATCTATTCAACAAATATTTGGGTGCTTATTATATACCAGACACTGTTCTAGGTACTGGAGATACAGCAGTGAAAAAAGAAATAATGTCTGTCTTCATGAAGCTTATATACTAGGGTGGACAGACAGATAATAAATAAAAAATAAGATGTCAGATGGTAAAAGATGGATAGGGGAAAAATAGAGTTCAGAATGACAGGTAAGGGTGACAGTTATAGGTAGGATAGGGATGGGAGACCAGACTTTTAAGCAGGGTGCTGAAAAATAGCTGATACAACCAGTGATATAAAAAAGATCAAGCCACAAGCTGCTTTAGGATGATAAGTCCTTTATAGACCCCCAAAATCTGACACTTTAGATCTTGAAACTAGCTTCTTCAAAAGGGGAAAAGGGTAGTGACTTGGTTAGGTGTTCAATATTAAATCTTACTGAATTTGTCTTAGAGAAATTTCTTAGATGGAACAGGCCTTACCCATTTCATACATACACACATGTGTACCACCTCTGCAGTGGAATACACTATATTATACACTATACACTAAAACATAGCACATTTATAAAGTAGCTAACAGTAAGGAGAAGAAGTAGAGTTGAATATGTAAACCTGTCCCTCTACGTACGTCCAAGTAATCTACTATACCGTAATTTCCCTGTTATTCACTGTATCACAGTTAAAAATAGGAAGTCTTTAAGAAGGTCCCACTGACAAAGGCTTTCGGCACAAGGAATATGGTGAATTTGGGGGTAGTTTAAGCATGGTATATTTCAGAGAATTTTGTGATTATAGACAGTAATACATTTCATTTGAAAACTTAAGACCTCTGCTGTTTATTTTACAACGTGAAACCAGCAGAGCTTCAGGATACAACCTCTGTGATGCTATTTCATATTTACTCATTCTTACACATTCTTGAATGCAGTTTTTAAGGAAGAAAGTTTGTAGATGAATAGCATGTATTGGGGGAAAGTAGCCATAAAAATCAATGTAATAAGTGACTGGGCAAAGGCCTCAGTATCACTCATATACTAAATGTCTAAGGTATGATATCCGAGATTATGACATTAAACTATTACATTTCTTTGTTTCATTGAAATAATAATTTTTTGTGAAGAATATACAGGCCTGATATTCAGGCTTTGCTTTTTGGCCAGTGGACATTTAAATACTTTGGAAGGCAGTAGCCAGAAAACAGCTAGGAAGGTAACTATACTTTTACAAATAACTTAGAATTCTCCTGTTTATCCACAGTGATAAATATCTCTTATAGCAGCTCAAATATCTAGTTAGGAGAAGGAAATTTCCAGGGGAAACAGGTAACTTAAAACATGCTTATTTAAGGAAAAAACAATACCCTCCCCCAATATATCAGAGGGCATGCTATAATTGGCATTTCAAGAACACTCACTCATCAATGAACTTATATATAGAAATAAAAGCACTGTTAAAATGTATAAAAGCCAGGTTAACTTCAAAGCATAAATCATACTATTGGAAAGCCAATTTCTGAGACCGTTGTTTCCAGGGAAAGTAGTATGAAGATCATAGATTTGATAAGCTTCAGTAAGCCTCAATACACAGTCCACGTCACTTGCTTTAGTTTGTTCGGGCCTACTAATTGCTCCAAGACTTCTCGTGAATGATCTACAAAAGAAAACAATGACAATATATTAATACACAGTAATCGATGATATTGAATGTATCCTCATGTATAAACTGGGGATGATGACTATTATACCTCATAGGGTTAAAAGACTTAGATGATATACAAATCATAGTATAAACTAAAAATACATTTAATTAATGGTAGTCATCACTGTTATTGGACTTCTCTGCTGGTAGTTCAGATGGTAAAGAATATGGCTGCAATGTAGGAGACCAGGGTTTGATCCCTGGGCTGGGAAGATCTCCTAGAGGAGGGCATGGCAATCCACTCCAGTACTGCCTGAAAAATTCCATGGACAGAGAAGCCTGGTGGGTTATAGGCAGTGGGGTTGCAAAGAGTCAGACATGACTGAGAGACTAACACAGCTGCAGTAAACATAGTAATACTTGGAAAAAACAGGCATTTCTTGTTTTCTCGGTAAGCTCATCTTTTTTTTTTTGGCTGTGCTGGGTCTTCATTGTTGCTCAGAGGCTTTCTCTCATTGTGGTGAGTGGGGGCTACTCTTCTTTGCAGTGAGTGAGCTTCTCCTTGTGGTAGCTTCTCACAGGCTCTAGGCACAAGGGCTCAGTAGTTGCGGCTCACAGGGCCTAGAGCATGGGCTCAGTAGTTGTGGTACATGGGCTTAGTTGCTCTGCAGCATCTGGGATCTTCCCTGACCAGGGTTTGAACCATGTCCCCTGCTTTGGCAGCTGGATTCTTATCCACTAGACTGCCAAGGAAGTCCTGTAATTTTATCTTAACTACACCAAACAGAGAGTAACAAGGTTGAACTTTCTCAGGGTCCTGCCAGGAATTAGATGACACACTAAAGTAGCATGTTTGAACAGCGGTTAACGAAGTGACTATTTACAAAGGAGTGATTAAAGAAAGCATGATTCAAGAAAGCCAGCAGGTATGGTAAAACACCATGGGAAGCTGCAAAATGCTGAAAAAAGTTAGGGGAGAGAGTAGTTACTGCTAAGTCACTTCAGTCGTGTCCAACTCTGTGCGATCCCATAGATGGCAGCTCACCAGGCTCTGCCGTCCCTAGGATTCTCCAGGCAAGAACACTGGAGTGGGTTGCCATTTCCTTCTCCAATGCATGACAGTGAAAAGTGAAAGTGAAGTCACTGAGTCGTGTCCAACTCTCAGCGACCCCATGGACTGCAGCCCACCAGGCTCCTCCATCCATGGGATTTTCCAGGCAAGAGTACTGGAGTGGGGTGCCATTGCCTTCTCCAGAGTAGTTATCAGAACAGGACAACTTAACCAACTGTTGAACATGTTCCATGTCATATACTTACAAAACATGATTTTAAATAGATAACTATCATATGAATTCCTTGTAATTTAACCAATGTATATGATAGACATTTAGATGGTTTTCAGTTATCACAATATATAGGAGTGATTTTAATATGGTTTACGTTTACAAAGTCAGTTTTATAATATCTTCTAATGTAAAAATACTGCTACAATTTTATTACTTTAAAATTTATTCAGGATAAATGCTGGAGAGGATGTGAAGAAAAGGGAACCTTCTTACACTGTTGGTGGGTATGCAAACTAGTACAGCCACTATGGAGAATAGTGTGGAGATTCCTTAAAAAACTGGAAATAGAACTGCCATACAACCCAGCAATCACACAGCTGGGCATACACAATGAGGAAATCAGAATTGAAAGAGATACATTGGGGTCTCCCCAAGAGAACACTGGAGTCAATGTTCATCGCACTACTGTTTAAGGAGTACGTCAAGGCTGTATATTGTCACCCTGCTTATTTAACTTATGTGCAGAGTACATCATGAAAAACGCTGGGCTGGAAGAAGCACAGGCTGGAATCAAGATTGCCGGGAGAAATATCAATAACCTCAGATATGCAGATACCACTCTTGTGGCAGAAAGTGAAGAGAAGCTAAAAAGCCTCTTGATGAAAGTGAAAGAGGAGAGTGAAAAAGCTGGCTTAAAGCTCAACTAAAAAGCCTCTTGATGAAAGTAAAAGAGGAGAGTGAAAAAGTTGGCTTGAAGCTCAACATTCAGAAAACGAAGATAATGGCATCCGGTCCCATCACTTCATGGGAAATAGATGGGGAAACAGTGGAAACAGTGTCAGACTTTATTTTTTTGGGCTCCAAAATCACTGCAGATGGTGACTGCAGCCATGAAGTTAAAAGACGCTTACTCCTTGGAAGAAAAGTTATGACCAACCTAGATAGCATATTCAAAAGCAGAGACATTACTTTGCCAACTAAGGTTCGCCTAGTCAAGGCTATGGTTTTTCCAGTGGTCATGTATAGATGTGAGTTGGACTGTGAAGAAGGCTGAGTGCTGAAGAATTGATGCTTTTGAATTGTGGTGTTGGAGAAGACTCTTGAGAGTCCCTTGGACTGCAAGGAGATCCAACCAGTCCATTCTGAAGGAGATCAGCCCTGAGATTTCTTTGGAAGGAATGATGCTAAAGCTGAAACTCCAGTACTTTGGCCACCCCATGCGAAGAGTTAACTCATTGGAAAAGACTCTGATGCTGGGAGGGATTGGGGGCAGGAGGAGAAGGGGACAACAGAGGATGAGATGGCTGGATGGCATCACCGACTCGATGGACGTGAGTTTGAGTGAACTCTGGGAGTTGGTGATGGACAGGGAGGCCTGGTGTGCTGCAATTCATGGTGTGACGAAGAGTCAGACACGACTGAGCGACTGAACTGAACTGAACTGAACTACTGTTTACAGTAGCTAGGACATGGAAGCAACCTAGATGTCTATTGGCAGACGAATGGATAAGAAAGCTGTGGTATATATACACAATGGAGTATTACTCAGCTATTAAAAAGAACGCATTTGAATCAGTTCTAATGAGATGGATAAAATTGGAGCCTATTATACAATAAAGTAAGTCAGAAAGGAAAAGACCAATATAGTATATTAACGCATATATATGGATTTTAGAAAGATGGTAATGATGATCCCATAAGCAAGACAGCAAAAGATACACTGATGTAAAGAACAAACTTTTGGACTCTGTGGGAGAAGGCAAGGGTGTGATAATTTGAGATAATAGCATTGAAAGGTGTATATGACCATATGTGAAATAGATGACCAGTAAGTTCGATGCATGAAACGGCACTCAAAGCCAGTGCACTGGGACAACTCTGAGGGATGGGATTGGGAGGAAGGTGGGAGAGGGGTTCAGGATGGGTGACACATATACACCCATGGCTGATTCATGTCAATGTATGGCAAAAACCACTATCAAATTATAGTTAGCCTCCAATTAAAATAAATTAATTAAAAAATTATTCAGGAGTTTCGGCCATAAAAAGGAACGAATTTGGTCGGTTCTAGTGAGGTCAATGAACCTAGAGTCTGTAAGTAAGTCAGAAAAACAAATATTGTATATTATCACATATATATGGAATCTAGAAAAATGACACTGATGAACCTATTTGCAGGGCAGCAATAGAGACACAGACATAGAGAACAGACTTGTGGACACAGCAGGGGAAGGAGAAGGTGGGACAAATTGAGAGAGTAGCATTGAAACATACATTGCCATAGCCAGTGGGAATTTGCTGTATGACATAGGTAGTTCAAGCAGTGCTCTGTGACAACCCAGAGGAGTGGGATAGGGTGGGAGGTGTGAGGGAGGCTTAAGAGGGAGGGGACATATGTAAACCTATGGCTGGTTGATTGGATGTTTGGCAGAAACCAACAAAACATTGTAAAGCAATTAACAATCTATGTTGTATGTGTAACATATCTCTAACTTAGTCTTCTGGAGAAGGAAATGGCAGCCCACTCCAGGACTATTGCCTGGAAAGTCTCATGGACGGCGGAGCCTGGTAGGCTACAGTCCATGGGGTCGCAAAGAGTCGGACACGACTGAGCGACTTCACTTTCACTTTCAACCTAGTCTTAGTGGTTCTCAGACTTAAAGAGACTATACTAAATCCTTCGACTGTGTGGATCACAGCAAGCTGTGGAAAATTCTTAAAGAGATGGGAATACCAGACCACCTTACCTGCCTCCTGGGAAACCTGTATGTGGGTCAAGAAGCAGCAGTTAGAACCAGACATGGACCGGTTCAAAATTGGTAAAGGAGTATGTCAAGGCTGTATACTGTCACCATGGTTGTTTAACTGGGCTGGATGAAGCACAAGCTGGAATCAAGATTGCTGGGAGAAATATCAATAACCTCAGATATGCAGATGACACCACCCTAATGGCAGAAAGTGAAGAGGAACTAAAGAGCCTCTTGATGAAGGTAAAGAGGAGAGTGAAAAAGCTGGTTTGAAACTTAACACTGGAAAAACTAAGACTATAGTATCTGGTCCCATCACTTCATGGCAAACAGAAGGGGGAGAAATGGAAACAGTGGCTGACTTTATTTTGGGAGGGCTCCAAAATCACTGCAGAAGATGACTACAGCCATGAAATGAAAAGACACTTGCTCCTTGGAAGAAAAGCTGACAAACCTAGACAGCATATTAAAAAGCAGAGACATCACTTTGCCGCAAAAGGTCTGTGTAGTCAAAGCTATGGTTTTTCCAGTAGTCACGTATGGATGTGAGAGTTGCATCATAAAGAAGAAGGCTGAGTACTGAAGAATTGATGCTTTTGAACTGTGGTGTTGAAGAAGACTCTTGTGAGTCCCTTGGACTGCAAGGAGATCAAACCAGTCAGTCCTAAAGGAAAGCAACCCTGAATACTCATTGGAAGGACACATACTGAAGCTGAAGCTCCAATACTTTGGTCATTTGATGCAAAGAGCCAACTCACTGGAAAAGACCTTGATGCTGGGAAAGATTGAGGGCAGGAGGAGAAGAGGGTAACAGAGGATGAGATGGTTGGATGGCATCACCGACTCAGTGGACATGAGTTTGAGCAAATTCTGGGAGCTAGTGAAGGAAAGGGAAGACTGGCATGGTGCAGTCCATGGGGTCGCTGAGTCAGACATGACTAAACAAAAGCAACAACAAGGAAAAAAAGAGGGCCCTACATATAGTTTCTAGATTTTATTTTAAGTAAAACAAAAATAAGTCAAACATTAAGATTTAGTACAAGAAAGAGAACCACAGAGTGTCTGGAAACAAGAAATTATAGTTGTGAAATCAAGGTTTACATTGGCAGCTAATTTTGTTAAGTGCCTAAAAATACAACAAATGGAGTTTTCATTGTTTTAAAAGTATCATTAGTTATTACAGAGAAGTCTATTATTACAGGAAATTTAGATTAATGGCAGATTTCAAATAGGTTGAAAGTAAAAGGATGGATAAAGACAGCAACTATAACAAAACTATGTATAGAAGTTTATACCTTATCTATAATATGAGAGGGAGGAACACCTTCTAGTTTATTCTATGAGGACAGTGTTACCTTTACACAAAAGCCAGACAAAGACATTACACACACAGAGAAAAAGAACAACAGGTCAATATTTTTTATGAATATATATTCAAAGATCCTCAATAAGACAAGAGCAAACCAAATCTAGCAACACAGAAAAAGGATTATATGACATGATCAGCTGGGATTTATCTTAGGAATGTAAGGTTAGCTTAACATTTGGGAATTAATTAATGTAGTACACTATTTTCCCCTTCACGGACAGTCTTATTGTGGTGACAGGACACATTAATTGTCACATTAAAAAATCTGATTATAATGGCAAATTCATAAAGACAGAAGATAGAACAGAGGTTGCCAGAGGCTGGGGGAAAGGATAATGCGGAGTTATTGTTTAAAGGGTAAAAAGTTTCTATTTGGGATGAGGAAGAAGTTCTGGGGATAGTTAATGGTGATGGCTGCACAATGATGTGAATGTACTTAAATCCATTGAATTCTATCCTAAAAATGGTTAAAAATAGTAAATTTTATGTATATTTGCCAATATCAATTTTTTTTAACAATTCTGAAAGTAAGATTCAACTAATAATTGATATGTATACCTATGGTAGTAGTTTTCTATCGAAAAGTTGATATTATGTTGGTGTACATATTATTATAATTAATCATATCTTAAAGGAAACTTGAATATATTGGAAATTCATGAAAACTGAGGTGAAAACACATAATATATTTTACATTGGACAAGGCATCCTATGATATGAATTGGCAAGGTGACAGACAATGAACCCCTTCATGGATCACAGCCTTGTCGTGGGGCAGGGGCTTGCATAACTCATTGAACCTATGAGCCATGCCTTGCAGGGCCACCCAAGACAGAGGGGTCATACTGAAGAGTTCTGACAAAACGTGGTCCACAGGAGGAGGGGTTGGCAACCCACTCCAATATTCTTGCCTGGAGAACCCAATGGACAGTATGAAAAGGCAAAAAGATATGACACCAGAAGATAAGCCCCCCCAGGTAGGAAAGTGTCCAATATGCTACTGGGGAAGAGTGGAGGGCAATTACGAATAGCTCCAGAAAGAATGAAGCGGCTAGGTCAAAACAGGAGCAGCACTCACCTGTGGATGTATCTGGTGGTGAAAGTAAAGTCTGACGATGTAAAAAACAATATTGCATGAGAACCTGGAACGTAAGGTCTATGAATCAAGGTAAATTAGATGTGGACACGAAGGAGATGGCAAGAGTGAACACTGACATCTTAGGAATCAGTGAACTAAAATGGATGGGAATGGGCAAATTTAATTCAGATAACTATAATGTCTACTACTGTGGGCAAGAATCCCTTAGAAGAAGTGGAGTAGCTCTCACAGTCAACAAAAGAGTCCGCAATGCAGTACTTGGGTGCATCCTCAAAAATGACAGAAAGATCTTGGTTCATTTCCAAGGCAAACCATTCAACATCAGAGTAATCCAAGTCTATGCCCAAACACTGATGCTGAAGAAACTGAAGTTGACTGGTTCTATGAAGACCTACAATACCTTCTAGAACACCAAAAAAGATGTCCTTTTTATCCTTGGGGACTGAAATACAAAAGTAGGAAGTCAAGAGATACTTGGAGTAACAGGCAAGTTTGGCTTTGGAGTACAAAATGAAGCAGGACAGAAGCTAACAGAGTTTTGTCAAGAAAACACACTGATCATAGCAAACACCCTTTTCCAACAACACAAGAGATGACTCTATACATGGACATCACCAGGTGGTCAATACTGAAATCAAATTGATTATGTTCTTTGCAGCCACAGATGGAGAAGCTCTATACAGTCAGTAAAAAGAAGACCTGGAGCTGATTGTGGCTCATATCATGAGCTCCTTATTGAAAAATTCAGGCTTAAATTGAAGAAAGTAGGGAAAACCACTAGGCCATTCAGGTATGACCCAAATCGAATCCCTTATACAGTGAGGTGACAGATAGATTCAAGGGGTTAGATCTGATAAGACAGAGTGCCTCAAGAACTATGGACAGAAGTTTGTAACACTGAACAGGAGGCAGTGACCAAAACCATCCCAAAGGAAAAGAAATCCAAGAAAGCAAAGTGGTTGTTTGAGGAGGCTTTACAAATAGCTGAGGAAAGAAGAGAAGTGAAAGGTAAGGAAGAAAGGGGAAAATATACCCAACTGAATGCAGAATTCCAGGGAATAGCAAGGAAGAATTAAGAAGGCCTTCTTAAATGAATAATGCAAAGAAACAGAGGAAAACAATAGAATGAGAAAGACTAGAGATCTCTTCAAGAAAATTGGAGATATCAAGGGAATATTTCATGCAAGGATGGACACGATAAAGGACAGAAATGGTAAGGACCTAACAGAAGAAGAAGAGATTAAGAAGAGGTGGCAAGGATACACAGAAGAACTGTACAAGAAAGGCCTTAAAGACCCAGATAGCCACAGTGGTGTGAGCACTCAGCTAGAGCCAGACATTCTGGAGCATGAAGTCAAGTGGGCATTAGGAAGCATTGGAAGTCTCACCCATGGAGCAGATGTGCTGCCTGGGACCCTTTCCCAACTGGGACTCCAGATGTGCTGTGACACGGGACTTTCCAGCACTGTTTAAGTCCGGATGTTGGTTAAAACCCAATCTGGTGATGTACTCGCTGCTCTTTTTATTTCTCTTTTCTTTTAATGTTATTATATTGAAAGTAAGGTAGATAGTTCTCTAATAAATATCTATTATTTATTTGTATATAATGAGTGGCTTATTTTGTTAACAAATCCTTTGAACCTGAGATGAAAGTGAAAACTCTAGGCAAAACATTAATTGGTGCTGTGAGCAGGATTTGTGAGACAAAATGCCACTCTTTAAGAAAAAAAGAGATTAAGGTTGATGAAGTTTTTATCCCTAGGTGGGAAGATTCACCCTATTGCTCGTTAGCTAGTGAATGGGATGTATTCACTGGATTATGTGAGAATTGGAACCTTAAATTAAAGCAGGCCAAACCTTTAGAGGGCTTCCCTGATAGCTCACCTGGTAAAGAATCCACCTGCAATGCAGGAAACCCCAGTTCAATTCCTGGGTTGGGACAATTGGCTGGAGAAGGGATAGGCTACCCACTCCAGTATTCTTGGGCTTCCCTGTAGCTCAGCTGGTAAAGAATCCACCTGCAATGTGGGAAACCTGCCTTCAACCCCTGGGTTGGGAAGACTCCCCAGAGAAGGGAAAGGCTGCCCACTCCAGTATTCTGGCCTGGAGAATTCCATGGGATCACAAAGAGTTAGACATGACTGAGCAACTTTCACTAGAAAGCATTACTGTTAATATGAAGAAAGATAGTGGAAGTGATGGAATTCCAGCTGAATTATTTAAAATCCTAAAAGATGATGCTGTTAAAGCACTGCACTTAATATATCAGCAAGTTTGGAAAAATCAGCAGGGGCCACAGAAATTGGAACAGGTCAGTTTTCATTCCAATATCAAAGAAGGGCAATGCCAAAGAATGTTCAAACTACCATATAATTGCAATCATTTCACATCCTAGCAAGGTTATGCTCTAAATCCATCAAGCTAGGCTTCAGCACTACATGAACTAAGAATTGTTAGATATACAAGCTGGGTTTAGAAAAGGGAGAGGAACCAGAGATCAAACTGCCAACATTCATTGGATCATGGAGAAAACAAGGGAATTCCAGAAAAGACATCTACTTCTGCTTCATTGACTATGTTAAAGTCTTTGGTTGTGTGGATCACAACAAACTGTGGAAAATTCTTAAAGACATTGGAATACCAACTCACCTTACCTGCCTCCTGTGAAACCTGTATGAGTCAAGAAGCCACAGTTAGAACTGACATCAAATAATTGGTTAAAAATTGGGAAAGTGGTATGCCAAAGTTGTATATTGTCTCCTTGCTTATTTAACTTCTATGCAAAGTACCTCATGTAAAATGCTGGAATCAAGCTTGCTGGGGGAAATATCAATAACCTCAGATATGCAGATGATACCACTTTAATGTCAGAAAATAAACAGGAACTATGGTGCCTCTTGATGAACATGAAAGAGGAGAGTGAAAAAGTTGGCTTGAAACTCAACATTGAGAAAAACTAAGATCATGGCATCTGATCCTATCACTTCATAGCAAATAGAAGGGGAAAAGTGGAAGCAGTGGCAGATTTTACTTTCTCAGGCTCCAAAATCACTGTGGACAGTGACTGCAGCCATGACATTAAAAGACACTTGCTCTGTGGAAGGAAAGCGATGACAAACCTAGACAGCATATTAAAAACCAGAGACTTCACCTTGCCAACAAAGGTCCATATAGTCAAAGCTATGGTTTTTCCAGGAGTCATGTACAGATGTGAGAGGTGGACCATAAAGAAGGCTGATCTCCAAAGAATTGATGCTTTCGAACTGTGGTGCTGGAGAAGACGCTTGAGAGTCTCTTGGACTGTAAGGAGATCAAACCAGTCATTCCTGAACAAAATCAACCTTGAATGGGAAGGACTGATGCTAAAGCTGAAGCTCCAACACTTTGGCCACCTGATGGGAAAAGCCAACTCACTAGAAAAGACCCTGATGCTGGGAAAGATTGAAGGCAGGAGTAGAAGAGAGTGAGAGAGGATGAGATGGTTGGATGGCATCACCAACTCAATGGACATGAATCTGAGCAAACTCTGGGAGACAGTGAAAGACAGGGAAGCCTGGCATGCTACAGTCCATGGGGTTGCAAAGAATTGGACATGACTGAGTGACTGAAAAACAACAACATGTATGGTTGTGAGAGTTGGACCATAAAGAGAGCTGATTGCTGAAGATTTGTTGCTTTCAAATTGTGGTGCTAGAGAAGACTCCTGAGAGTCCTTTGGACAGCAAGAGAGATCAAACCAGTCAATCCAATAGGAAATCAATCCTGAATATTCATTGGAAGGATTGAGGCTGAAGCCAAAGCTCCAATACTCTGGCCACGTGATAGGAGGAGCTGACCCATTGGAAAAGATTCTGATGTTGGGAAAGATTGAAGGCGAGAGGAGAAGGGGTTGACAGAGGACCAGATGGTTTGATGTCATCACCAACTCAATGGACATGAATTTGAGTAAACTCCGGGAGATAGTGAAGGACAGGGAATTTGGTGTGCTGCAGTCGATGGCATGGCAAAGAGTTGGACATGACTTAGCAACTGAACAACAATGATTGCATTGGGCCGATGTGGGTAACTCAGGATCATCTTCCTATTGTAAGATCAGTATATTTGTAGGTTCTAACCATCAGAACATGGACGTATTTGGGAGGGGACATTATTTTGCTTATGGCTATACCATCTTAATAGAATAAAGGATAAAAATGACATGATCATTATAAAAGACACAGAAAAGACATTTGATAAAATCCAACATTCATGATAAAAAACATTTAGCATACTAGAAACAGAAAGGAATTTCTTCAACCTGATAAAGGGCATCTATGAAAAAGCTGCCACTAATGTCATCCTTCCTGGTGAGAGACTAACTACTTTCCCCCTAAGATCAGGAACAAATACAAGGATTTCTGCTTTTGTCATTTCTATACTATGGTGCACTGGAGGTTCTAACCATGGAAATTATGGAAGAAAAAGAAAAACCATTCATGTTGGAAAGGAAAAAGTAAAACTTTTTTTTTTAATTGTAGTTGCATAATACAGTTTATAGACTTTTCTAAGGAATCTACTAAAAATTAGAATTAATAAATCAGTTCAGAAACGTTGCAGTGCATAAGATCAATATACAAAAATAAATTTATTTCTATGCAATGAACAATCCAAAAATTGAAAGTAGCTCTTTGCTCCTTTCGTGTTTGCCCATTTCTGTTCCCCTCTAATCGTAAAAGAACTAATTATAGAAATGAAATAAATAAGCAATTGAAATGAACATCTGACTTATGCTCTCCTGAGTGCACATTGTGGCTTGTCTAACCTGTTGATTCTTTTGCTGGATAAAAAAGAATAACAGGCAAATTTGGTCTTGGAGTACAGAATGAAGCAGGGCAAAGGCTACTAGAGTTCTGCAAGAGAAGGCACTGGTTGTAGCAAATACCCTCTTCCAACAACACAAGAGAAGACTCTCCTTCATTATTATTATATTATTTTGGCCATACCAGGTGGCTTGCAGGATCTTAGTTCTCTCAGCAGGGATCAAACCCAGGCCCTCGGCAGTGAAAGCATGGAGTCCTAACCTCTGGAATGCCAGGGAATTCCTCCAAGCTTTCTGATTAAAGCACTTTCTTTTCTAATGACACTTGTCTCTTGAATTACTGGCATGTGAGAGGCAAGCAGCCAAATCTGGGTTTGGTTACAAAATGAAATTAAGAAAATATTTCATTTATATTCCCATCAAAAAGAATACTTAGGAATAAGTTTAACAAAATAAGTGAAAACTTATACTCTGAAAACTACAAAAGATTGTTGAAAAAATGAAAGTAGGTCTAATAAATGGGAAGATGTCCATTTATTCAAAGATCAGATAAATGATTCATGGATCGTTATCCATTTTTTCATAGAACAGAAGAGTTTTCGTTAAGATGGCACTACTCCCCAAACTGATCTGCAGATTCAATGCCATCCTTAGCAAAATGCCACCTAATTTTTACAAAAGAAATTGACAAAACAATCCTAGTATTTACACAGGAATTTAAGGGAATCAGAACAGTCAATACAGTTTTGAAAAAGAACAAAATGGGAAACATATACTTCCTGATATACTTTAGTTGGTGTTTCTAAGACTATTTTGGCATTTTTACTAATTATGAATTTATTATCAAATATATGTAAATGTTTAACTTCTGATTATATATTTGTGTTATTCTTCTGTAGGAATCTATTATTACACACACATATATATATGGAAAAACACTTTTCCCTCTAGCTCTGAGTATACAGTGTATATTAATGTAATTACAAATTTTGATGCTAGAGGGCAGTTGCCTCGTTGTGTCTGACTCTTTGCAACCCCATGGACTATAGCATGCCAGGCTTCCCTGTCCCTCTCCATCTCCTGGAGTCTGCCCAAGTTCATGTCCATTGCATTGTGATGACATCAAGCCATCTCATCCTCTGATGCCCTCCTCTCTTTCTGCCCTCAGTCTTTTCCAGATTTACATTACTCAGTCTATTCAGGCAGCTTTTCCTCATAAATATATAGAGTACTTAGGGCAGTGAGTCAATAGTAGGAATATTTAATGCCTGTAAGTTTCTTATGCTATAGGGAGAAACTGTGGCGTCTCTAAGTATTTCATGATCTCTTGCCAGAATATTTTGTAGAAACTGTGGAAGAGGAAAAAAATTCTTTACCCTTCTGAGCTCTTGGCTGAGATCCCCTTGTAACCAAAGACAAATTAACAAAAGAAAAACAAACAGAAGTTTATCAACAAGAATACTTCATGTATATATGGGAGATAATCAGGATAAATGAGTAAATTCCTTGAGATGGCCCAAGTTACCACCATTTTCAGCTAAAGACAATTGAGAGATGTGGGGATTGTTGGGAAACTGGTTATGGAAAGATACCAGTAAAAGTACAATTAAGGGTAATGAAACCAAACTCTGCCAGGCCCTCCTAGGTACAAGCCCCTCCATGTCTCCCACTTCTTTTTTATAGAAAAGCCTTGTGTCTACTAGGCCTTCCCTGAGTTCCAAAGAACAGACTTAAACAGTTAATGATTAGAGAAATAGAAAATGCAGAAACAAAGAAAGCAATCAAGCAAGAAAAGTAATAATAGCTTGAACAATAGAGTCACAGGACTCCTAGTTCCTCCTGAAGGGATACAGATAACAATCTGATGCATATCTTTGAGTTTTTCTGCAGAAACTAACACCCCTTTCACCAAGTAGAAGATGTTGACTACATAATGACCACCAGCATTCTGGCTGACCCCAGACTGGCTGAAACCAGATTGATGATTGAGATTCCCAAAACATCAACCTACTATTTCACCACTAACCAATCAGAAAAACATGCATGAGTTGATCATGCACCCTGTGACCCTCATCATTTATGTTGCCTTTAAAAAACCTTGGCTGAAAGCCACCAGGGAGTTCCTGCCTTTTGAGAATCAGCTGCCCATGCTGCTTGCTTGGCACCCTGCACTTTCCCTCACCATAACTTGGTGTCAGAAGATTGGCTTTGCTGCACATGAGGTGAAGAGACCCGATTTCAGTTTGGTAACAGTAAGATTCACTATGAAGATTTAAAGTGCCTTATCCACTGAATATGATTCTTATTTAGAGTCACCCTCTCTTCTCACTTTTACTCTCCTCTTGGCACAGAGAGGGAGACATAGAGGGAGACATTTTACAAATGAAGATTTTCTTTAAAAATGTAAACTCTCTTCACAAAAGGGTAACTTCTACTCTTTTCAGAGCTCCTCCAGTGTCTGCTGATTCTCAGGAAAAATAGCTTAAAATAATCCTTATGCCAAAGAGGCATATTTGGGGTGGCTTATTCTGCTACTTGGGCTTCTCTGGTGGCTCAAGAACCCACCTGCCAATGCAGGAGACCTGGGTTCGATCCCTGGGTCTGAAAGATCCTCCAGAGAAGAAAATGGCAACCCACTGCAGCATTCTTGCCAGGAAATCCCATGGACAGAGGACCCTGGCAGTCAGACATGACTAAGCAACTAAATAACAACAATTCTGCTACTCATCAAAAGCAGACTCTGGACTGAAAAAGACTCTAAAGGTCATTTATACCAATCACATTACCGATGCTTGATGTTACTCTCCTACTTCCTTCCCTTCTCTACTAGTAGTTAAGCCACTTGACACCAAAGGCTTAGGAAATTGCTCTACTGGAAAAAGAAGTAGAGATTGTGGATTAGGTGCTTTAGGTTTTATACTTCCAGTTCTATTAGTACCTATTTCTAATATCTGGGACAAGCCACCTAAATTCACTATATTTCTGTTCCCTTATCTTTCAAACAAAGAAACTGTGTAGATGACTTCTGAGGAATCTTTTACTTTACCATCTTTTTAAAAATCTATGACTAATGTAGATGGAGACCACTTTTTTAAAGAGATTCACTATGGGAGCTGTTGAAGCCCCAAGAAAAAGAAGAAACTATGGGAATATAAATTAACAAACTAAGTTTTTCAAATGATCAAGGGGAATGTAATTAACACATTAAAAAAGAATACACAGGTAAATAAGTGAGGCTGTGCACATTTTTTCTAATACGCCATTACAGTGTGTGGCATAAAGAAGTTCTGTCATGCTGGATTAGCAACAGATGACTAAAGAATGATGAAGAAACAGAATAATATAGGATACAGAAAATGAAATATATGAAATTTAAAAAGTAGTTGTCCTTGAAGCAAGCAATCAGCTTTAATTACAGGAAACTCTGAAACAAACCACTTGGCTCAATGTAGTAAATCTTGACATATTTATTATACAGGAATCTAAAGAACTTGCTTGTTAAGTAATGAAGCTGAACCAAATCCTCAGATATCACTAAAATTTGAGTCAAGTCAGCCAAAAGTGGCAGATTTCCTGTTAGGTTTTCCTGCCTTTCAATATAAACATAAGGATGTTTGTGCTAATTGCTTTATTGCCCTTCTAAAATCTAAACCTAGATGGCTGTGAATACTGTGAAACATGTTTAGATAATGGTTAGAAATAGAAATGCACGTCCAATTAAGGAGATTAACAAAACTGTGTGAGTTGGTATTACTGAAAATCATAGCAGACATAATTGAATTTAAAATAATACATTAAAAATTTTTTTTCCTGTTTTCTGTAATGTCTATGATTCACAGTATGTTAAACAGCAGCTTAATTTTTTGTCTCTTCTGCAGATATAAAATCAGAGTGCTGTTAATAGTTTCAATACCTAATTTATAATGTGTGGTTTTCCTTACAGTCTGATTGTAATGTTAAGAAATTTTATAAAAACTTAGAAACACAGAGAAGAAGATAAAATTAATTCAGGGAATCAGATGAGTAACTGCCAATTTGGGGGTCAGGTTGCTTTGAGAATAACATAATACTAGAATTGTTCTTTTTTTAAAGTGGACCATTTTTAAAGTCTTTATTGAATTTGTTACAATATTGCTTCTGTTTCATGTTTTTTTTTTTTGTCCTAGAGGCATGTGGGATCTTAGCTCCCTGAGGAGGAGGAGGAGATTTAGTTGCTAAGTCATGTCTGACTCTTGCAACCCAATGGACTGTAGCCTGCCAGGCTCCTCTGTCTATGGGATTCTCCAGGCAAGAATACTGGAGTGGGTTGCCATTTCCTTCTCCAGGGGATCTTCCTGACCCAGGAATTGAACCCAGGTCTCCTGCATTGCAGGCAGATTCTTTACCAACTGAGCTACAAGGAAACCCCCACCAGGGATCAAACCCACACCCCCTTCCATTGGAAGGTGAAGTCTTAACCACTGGACTGCCAGGGAAGTCCTATACATACCTTCTTTTTATAGAATATAAATCATATTCTTTTATCTAGTCAGATGTGACAAATCACATGAATATAAAAGAGGAAGCATATAAAGTGTTAGGATAGGAAAGAAGAAAGACCTTTCATTTATCAGGTTAAAAAAAAAAGCATTTTTCTTCTTTGGAGAAAAACGAAATTAATAAACATAAGGTGAATATATTAACTCATTTTATTTTTATTGAACTGTGGTGTTGAAGAAGACTCTTGAGAGTCCCTTGGACTGCAAGGAGATCCAAGCAGTCCATCCGAAAGGAAATCAGTCCTGAGTGTTCACTGGAAGGACTGATGCTGAAGCTGAAACTCCAATACTTTGGCCACCTGATGCGAAGAACTGACTCACTAGAAAAGACCCTGATGCTGGGAAAGGTTGAATGCGGGAGAAGGGGACAACAGAGGATGAGATGGTTTGATGGCATCACCAACTCAATGGACATGAGTTTGAGTAAATTCTGGGAGTTGGTGATGGACAGGGAGGCCTGGCGTGCTGCAGTCCATGGGGTCGCAAAGAGTCGGACACGACTGAGCGACTGAACTGAACTGAACTAAGGAGACCAATGTTGACTTTAAAAAAATGCATAATGTGAGAGTTACGAGATAAATTTTATTTGGGGGCAAAATGAGGACTGCAGCCCAGGAGACAGCACCTCAGAGAAACTGCTCCAAAGACGTAGGGGTAAAGGTCAGGACATATGTGATTTTGGGGAAGCGAGAATATATGCAATCAAGCACACATTTTCCCAGAAAGTTGCCTCAAGCCTTGTGAAGCTTTCTGCTGGTCACGAGAAACAATCGTCTCCATGAAGGATTTTAGCGCTTTTCTACAGATGAGGAGATACAAGAATTGGGGATATAAAATTTTATATCCAACTATCTGAAGACCTGACTTGCCAGTTACTCCTCCCCATCAGCACAGAGTGCCTCATTTCTCCACCCTGAACTCCTTTCAGGGGGTGTTGAAGGTCAGCAACTACAGCAGCACAAGATTAAATCCTTGTAGAGGTGGATGGCAGGCTCCCATGGCAAGTGCCTATGTGTGGCTGACACTGAGGATTGGTGCTCATTTTACTTCATCTTGAGATTTTTGTTTATTCTTAGCACTGTTATTAAAAACTCTGTCACAATGGGCAAGTACCATTTCAGTTTCTCACTTTCCTATTCTGGGAAAGCAGGGATAAAAAAAAAAAAACACATAAATTATCCTGTGTTAAAAAAATTTGAGAAATGCTTGTTTAGGGGACCAAAACTTTGTAGCCATCCCAAAGTGTCTGGCATCAGGATTATTTCAAGCCAAAAACAATCAAGGCCCAAAAGACTCCAGAAGAAACTCTGCCCTTTCCCCTTACTGCCTAAAGGAAGTACAGATAAGTTCTCCTATCCCCATCAGAGATTATCTGCCAAGAATCTGGGCTAGGTATGGTGGGGGAAACTCAGTGAGGGGGCTAGAGTTCAGAGAACCTTTATGTTCCATGGTCTCTGCATGGCCCAACAAATATTTGTTTACCAAGCATTTGCTTTTTTATCTCCATGTGAATTGCCTTCATCTCCTTTGAAGTTCCAAACGTCTACCCCTGCATGTCCTCTTTAGCTGCTAAAGATGTTTCAGACACTTTGGCTAGTTACTTAGTTCTCTTGGGTCTCTCCCATGTATGTAAATTCTGATCTTCTCCTCTTTATTTGCCTCCTGTCAATTTAATTCTTAGATAAGCCAGAAGAATCTAAAAGGGTAGAGGAAAATTTCTAACTCCTTGACACTTGGATAAAAAAAGTTTCTTAGCTATAGTATTTCTTAGAGCCTTTGAAAAATGAATATTCACTAAAGTGATATATTTCCTAAACTTTTTGGACATAATAAACATATTTTGTTTTATGCTGCATACCTTGAGCAAGGGATTGTGTGGTAGAACAAGAAAAAAGATATGACCACAAGGTAGCAGTAGCATACAAGGAGATTTACATGGGCAGCCCTTTTCTAGGTTTGCAGGGAAGGGGAGTCCCACACAACAGAAGAACTTCCAAAGGGGTGTGTGTATGAGTCTCGGAAAGGAAGTAAGGTAAGGGAACTCCCAGGAGACTGAGGAGGGAGGTTATTTGTCATTCCTTTCTAGGTCACATGAGAGTTGGTAAATTCAGTATTTTGAGTCATTATATGGATGAGAAAAGCATCTACAGTCAGGGGCTTCCCCAGTGGTGCAGCAGTAAAAAATCTGCCTACAATACAGGAGACCTGGGTTTGATCCCTGGGTCAAGGAGATCTCCTGGAGAAGGAAACAGCAACACACTCTAGTAGTCTATATCCAGTGTTATAATCATACCAGATAGGCATTTCTCTTTAATTCATCAGCTGATAATATATCTTTGGTTTCCAGTGATCTCAGTAATTATATAATTTATCTCAAAACTGTCTTTTTGCTTTAAAAATCAGACTAATCACACAACATATTTTCAATTCATATTCATTAGTCATATCTAAATTAATACAGGCACATTTAAGCATTTTAATATTGGTCTTGTACTCAAATTTTCAGTTTTTGGTTGTATCTTCTAAATATTTCATCACCTATAAGGTCTTTGATAATTGTTTTAAGCAGTTTGCCTAAGGAGAAGCTTTTCTGGTTGACTGTGTATAGTCTGTTTTCACTTCTATTAAAAAGTAGAGACAAATGCCAAATTAACTGTTTCCAAATTGTAACCAGAAAGATGATCAAGGTAAAATTAACAAATGTTGAGTTTATAACATGTTAGGTAGTCAAGCTGATCTGAGACAAATAGAACATTAAACCAGAATTATTCCAGCTAAGGTTCTAGGACTAGAGGTATCAGCTACTCTCTCATTCCAAAATGAGATACCAGACCACCTGTACATGACTTGCAAATGCTTGGCTGAAAACTGATTTTGGAATCTTTGGTGCCTTATCCATTCAAAGATATAAAAGTGTAAAAATGGGAAGTGATGGAAAATTGGAAATTAAAGAAAGGATTTCTTTGAAGACAGTTGTGATTTGAGTTCTAGAAAGAGGGCTGCAGGTGCTTGCTCTTCCCTTCAAGCCTAGTGAGAGAGGGCTCCAAGGGGATCAGTTGGAGAATCTGATACGTCCCTTGGAGCTTGGGGAACACAATACACATCACAAACAGTACACATCAGACCTAAGAAAACTAAAAAGCAGGCTATGTTGAGAGTCCATACGGCCAAAGAGAGGACTGAAGCGGGGAAATATCTGCACTCTCACCATCTAAAGTATTGTGTTCCCTGTGGACAGATGTGGGCTAGCATGGGTTGCCTTGTATTTTGCTCATGAAAGCAACCTAGATGGTCGAGGCAACCTCAACAGAAAGAAACTGAAGGTATGCTGCTAAAGGCATGAGGGCAGAGGAAGAAAACGCTTGCTACTAGCCACGAGACACATTTGCTTGAATCAAGAGAACTGTAGATAGGAGATACACGCAGTGAGGAGGGGAATGGCAGAAAGTGGACTCTGAAGAAGGTCAACAGTGCCCCCCCCACTTTTGTGAGAGTATGGATCAGGATCAGCTCACCCACTGAGCCCATGGTGCTGCCACTAGATCACAGCGGTAGTGCTCAGGTGAGACTTTTCTTTCCCTTACCTGCCCTCCTGCTCATCGCAGTCCTACCCTGCACTAACACTGCTGAGGTCAGAAACCATGGTGGGTGAGTTAGGAAAGGAGGAGAATCAGGAGGGAAAACAGGGAAACTAACAATGTTCCCTTAACACAGCAGCCTTTCCACCTACAGCAAACCTGAGCTAACTGGAGGAGTGAAAATCTTTCATTTGAACTCGGTTGGAGTATTGCATGAGAATGGTAAGAAAAGTCAGTGGCACATGTTTGAGATTTTCATTTGGGTTTGGGAAAAATTAACTCCTATAGAGCAAATTTGTAATTAATATAGTGAGAGGAAAATGGAGTCACTTTATGAATACCACTTTCTTGTTCAGTGTATTGATTAAACATACATATACCTCACTGAGTAGATTTACACACTTTTAGTTGGTATTCTGAAAAGACCTATTATCAAAAATGGCTGCAATTACATTTCACACATTGTGGACTCTTCCACCTTATAATAATAGCCTTCTTGTTAAAATACAATTTTCTGCCTTGTTTGATGACTAGAGAGCCTCTGCCTGCCTTCTCACAACCCTCAGAATAGTGGTCACATTAACTGAATCCCTGTATTCAGTCACAGGAATTTTTCTGGTTCTAAATTATTTTCTTAAAATTATGATTATTAATTTTTAACAGGTAAAATCATTCACATGGTACAAAATTCAAAAGGACAAAAGGGTATACGATGAAGGCTTTTTCCTACTCTTGTCTCTCCACAACCTTCCCCAGAGGTACCCACTGGCAATAGTTTCCAACTAAAGTTTTGGCGTTAGTGTCCTGAAAAATGTCTACCTAAAATAAGATTTTAATCTTCATTACAGATGTCTTCGATAACCAAATATAACCCATTACAGGCTTAGTTTAGATTGGCAGTTCAAACAGAAAAAGTGGAAGTTGTCAAAAGGACAGTAACTATTAAACTAAAATTAGGAAAATAAGCTGGAAGGGCAGGGCATTAAGTACTGACTTACAAGTGAGAACCAGGTTATACTGTGGTAGGACCCATGTGTAGGAATAATGTGAGAGGCGTCATGGCTCTTATACAAGCCAAAAGCTGTGACTAATTAAGTGAAGTGCCATGTTAGCTGAATGATTCTGAATCTCAATGGCTACAGCTTGGTGTGATTACAGTTAACAGGTCACTTAGCATGTTTAATAGATGTAATAATATGAGCGACTACATAAAGCATCATGTTTAACATCATGACCACTACTACTGCCCCCATCATCCTTATCAGCACAGTTAGCATTTATTGAGCCTTGGCCATCACCACCATCACCATCACCATCACTATCATGATTAACATTTACTGAGCCCTCAGTATGTGCTAGGCACCAAAAAATGTGTTGTGATCAAGTTTATAAGGTAGGTACTGTCATTATACTCACCTTCAGATGAGGAAACTGAATAATGGAATGGGTTAAGTAATTTACTCAAGTTACACAGTTATTAAAAGATGAAACCTGTGGTGGATTCATAAAAAAAAAAAAGATGAAACCAAGATTTGAACCCAAGCAGCCTCATACTTACCTTGGTGGATCAGATGGTATAAAGAATCTGCCTGCAATGCAGGAGATCTGGGTTCAATCCCTGGGTTGGGAAGATCCCCTGAAGAAGGAGGGGCTTCCCTGGTGGCTCAGTAGTTAAGAATCTACCTGCAATGCAGGAACTCCATGAGACACGGGTTCTATCCCTGGGCTGGGAAGATCCCCTGGAGGAGGGCATGGCAACCCACTCCAGTATTCTGGCCTGGAGAATCCAAATGGACAGAAAGACCCTGACAAGCTACAGTCCATAGGGTTGCAAAGAGTCGGACACAACTGAAGCAACTTAGCCCACACACACACCTGGAGAAGGGAATGGCAACCCACTCCAGTATTCTTGCCTGGAGAATTCCAGAGACAGTCCATGGGGTCGCAAAGAGTCAGACATGATTGCTCAACTAACACACACACACACAGCCTTATACTAACCTGTTATTAGAGGGCATCCATGGAAGAGTAATATACATATCTGAGGACAGCAAGTAAGGACAGCTTCTACAGCCTCATCAGTCAGATTCACACAATGCCCCATATGAATCTCCTGTTTAAAAATAAAGAAAGTATAATCAAAAGAAAAAACAGGACAATAAGAACAGTGTGAAATGCTTGGGAAATACTGTACTCTGATAACAAAACCCCCAATACCTACTTGCAAGAAAAACTATAGGAAGGACCAATGAAAGTCTATAGTAATTTGGAAGGTATAGCAGCTTTAAAAGTTAAATGCCCAACCACTTTATAAGGCAATTTGGCAGTATCTATTAAAACTGACAATAAGTATCCTCCAGAACCCAGCAATTAATTCGAACAGCAGATGTCCACTATATAGAGAGAAATGCTTGCACATGTGTGTAAGGAAACAACTTATAAATATGTCAACTGAAATATTACTTGTAATAGTAAATAAATGGAGATTGGGTAAGTAAATGGTGGTTCATTAATATATTGTAATAAGATAAAACAGTTACAAAGAAAAATATTTACTTGTATTAATAGACATAAATCTTAAACATAATGTTAGTTCAGACACTTTGCAAAACAGTGTTGTAGCATTTTATAAAGCTAAACATGTACTTAGTGTATGACACAGCAGTTCCATTCTAGTCATTACCCCAAAAAATGAAATCATATGTCTACACAAAGACTTGTATGCAAATGTCCACAGCAGTATTTATAATAGTCTAAAATTGGAACAACCTGAAAGGTGAATATATGAGCATGCTGTGTTATACCCAGACTATGGAATACTACTCGGCCAAAAAAAAAGGGATGAAATATTAACATGTTTAACAACATGGATGAATCTCAAAAATATTATGCCAAATGAAAGAAGTAAAAAAATAGTAAAAAGCCAAAAGATGATATACTGCATGATTTCGTTCATATAAAATATTATAGAAAAAGCAAAACTATATTGACAAATGAGTGGTTGCTTGGGGGAAGGCTACAGCAGAGCATTGACTGAAAAGAGATGGGAGAAAACCTCGTATACACCCGTGGTGGATTCATGTCAATGTATGGCAAAACCAATACAGTATTGTAAAGTAAAATAAAGTAAAAATAAAATTTTAAAAAAAAAGGTAAAAAAAAAAAAGAACAGATGGAGAAATTGGAAAACATAAACTAAATGAAATACGAGCACTGAATATGAAATAGTAAAAGTGAAACAAACTAGAAAATTAAAAAAGAAAAAAAAAAAAAAAAAGAAAACCTCTTGGGGTGATGGAAATATTCTATACCTAACTGTGGTAGTGGTTATAAGACTGTAAAACAATTACTAACATTCATCAAACTGTACACTTAAAATAGGTGAATTTTATTGTATGTAAATAAAACTCCAATAAAGCTTGAAAAACAATTTAAAACATGATTTTGAATAAAAAATCAAATTGTAAAACAACACATATGATATGAAACTATTATGCACTATTTAAAAACACATGACTCATTTGAAAAGACCCTGATGCTGGAAAAGATTGAAGGCAGGAGAAGGGGATGACAGAGGATGAGATGGTTGGATGGCATCACTGACTCAATGGACATGAGTTTGAGTAAACTCCAGGAGTTGGTGATGGACAGGGAGGCCTGGTGTGCTGCAGTCCATGGGGTTGCAAAAAGTCAGACATGACTGAGTGACTGAACTGAACTGAAAAACATAATATAATGTCTTATTTATGAATATATCACAATGAAGGCAGTGGAGAAGGGGATGACAGAGATGAGATGGTTGGATGGTATCACCGTCTCAATGGACATGAGTCTGAGTAAACTCTGGGAGTTGGTGATGGACAGGGAGGCCTAGTGTGCTGCAGTCCATGGGGTTGCAAAGAGTTGGACACGACTGAGCGACTGAACTGATCACAAATGATGAAGCATGAGCTGAAATCAAGATTGCTGGGAGAAATATTAATAACCTCAGATATGCACATGACACCACCTTTAGGGCAGAAAGCAAAGAGGAACTAAAAAGCCTCGTGATGAAGGTGAAAGAGGAGAGTTAAAAAGCTGGCTTAAACCTCAACATTCAAAAAAGAAGATCGTGGCATCCGGTCCCATCACTTTATGGCAAGTAGATGGGGAAACAACAGAAACAGTGAGAGACTTTATTTTCTTGGGCTCCAAAATCACTGCAGATGGTGACTGCAGCCACAAAATTAAAGGACACTTGCTCCTTGGAAGAAAAACTATGACAAACCGAAACAGCATATTAAAGACCAGATACATTACTTTGCCAACGAAGGTCTGTATAGTCAAAGCATATTTTTCCAGTAGTCACGTATGGATGTGAGAGTTGGAGCATAAAGAAAGCTGAACGCCAAAGAACTGATGCTTTTGAACTATGGTGTTGGAGAAGACTCTTGAGAGTCCCCTGGACTGCAAGGAGATCAAACCAGTTGATTCTAAAGGAAATCAGTCCTGAATATTCACCAGAAGGACTTATGTTGAAGCTGAAGCTCCAATACTTTGGCTACCAGATGTGAAGGGCTGACTCGTTAGATAAGACCCTGATGCTGGGAAAGATTGAGGGCAGGAGGAGAAGGGGACAACAGAGGATGAGATGGTTGGATGGCATCACTGACTCAATGGACATGAGTTTGATCAAGCTCTGGGAGATGGTGAAGGACAGGGAAGCCTGGCGTGCTGCAGTCCCATGGGACTGCAGGGTCAGACATAACTGAGTAACTGAACAACAACAGTCACAGATATACACACACATATGTAGAAAGACAGATGAAATAGTCAAACATGGAAGGAAAGATACACAAGCATCTTCAGAAGAGCGGTTACCTCTGACAGAAGAAGGGGAATAAATGAGGGGAGGGAGCTTTAGATATCACATTTAATAATTTTTTAAAAAAATCACTGGCTGGAATAAATGCGGACAATTCAAGTGGTTGGCTCACAGGTCTCTGTTATAAAAATTTCCATATATTTTCATATATTTGAAATATTATCTATCTTTTGTTTAATGTTCTAATTTGAAATACTTTCTCATTGCTAGTGAAAATGTAAAAGGGTATGGTTGCTATGGAAACAGTATGGCAGTTTCTCAAAAAATTATATATAGAATTAGAATATTATCTAGCTATTTCACTTCTAGGGATATACTCCAAAGAACTGCATGCAGGGATGTAAACAGATGTCTATACAGCTATGTTCATAGTAGAGATATTCACAGCAGGCAAAAGGTGGAACCATATCAGTGGATGAATGGTTTTTAAAAATGTCACTATAATGGTAAATTCATAAAGACAGAAGATAGAACAGAGGTTGTCAGAGGCTGGGGGAAAGGATAACGGGGAGTTATTTTTTAAAGGGTAAAGAATTTCTATTTGCTGCACAATGATGTGAATGTACTTAAATCCACTGAATTGTACCCTAAAAATGGTTAAAATAGTAAATTTTATGTATATTTGCCAATATCAAGAACTTTTTAACAATTCTGAAAGTAAGATTCAACTAATAATTGATATGTATACTTATGGTAGTAGTTTTTCTTTTCTATTGAAAAGCTGATAGTATGTTGGTGTATATATTATTATAATTAATCATGTCTTAAAGGAAACTTGAATATATTGAAAATTCTTGAAAACTGAGGAGAAAGCATCATATTCTACATGGAAAAGCCATCTTATGATATGAATTGGCAAGGTGACAGACAATGAACCCCTTCATGGATCACAGCCTTGTTGTGGGGCAGGGGCTTGCATAATTCATTGAATCTATGAGCCACACCATGCAGGGCCACTCAAGACAGAGGGGTCATACTGAAGAGTTCTGACAAAATGTGGTCCACAGGAGGAGGGGTTGGCAACTCACTCCAATATTCTTGCCTGGAGAACCCAATGGACAGTATGAAAAGGCAAAAAGATATGACACCAGAAGATGAGCCCCCCCCGCCCCCCCCAGGTAGGAAGGTGTCCAATATGCTACTGGGGAAGAGTGGAGGGCAATTACGAATAGCTCCAGAAAGAATGAAGTGGCTGGGTCAAAGGGAGAACAACACTCACCTGTGGATGTATCTGGTGGTGAAAATAAAGTCTGACAATGTAAAAAACAACGTTGCATAAGAACCTGGAATGTAAAGTCCGTGAACCAAGGTAAATTAGATATGGACAAGAAGAAGATGGCAAGAGTGAACATTGACAGGAATCAGTGAAATAAAATGGATGGGAATGGGCAAATTTAATTCAGATAACTGTAATATCTACTGCTGTGGGCAAGATTCCCTTAGAAGAAGTAGAGTAGCTCTCACAGTCAATGAAAGAGTCCACAATGCAGTACTTGGGTGCATCCTCAAAAATGACAGAAAGATCTTGGTTCATTTCCAAGGCAAACCATTCAACATCAGAGTAATCCAAGTCTATGCCCAAACGCTGATGCTGAAGAAACTGAAGCTGACCAATTTTATGAAGACCTACAACACCTTCTGGAGCTAACACCAAAAAAGATGTCCTTTTCATCCTTGGGGATTGGAATACAAAAGTAGATAAGTCAAGAGATTCCAGGAATAACAGGCAAGTTTGGCCTTGGTGTACCAAATAAAGTAGGGCAAAGGCTAGCAGAGTTTTGTCAAGAGAACACACTGGTCATAGCAAACACCCTTTTCCAAAAACACAAGAGATGACTCTACACATGGACATAACCAGATGGTCAATACCAAAGCCAGATTGATTATATTCTTTAAGCTGAGGATGGAGAAGCTCTATACCTAGAGCCAGAGCTGAGTGTGGCTCAGATCATGAGCTCCTTATTGCAAAATTCAGGCTTAAACTGAAAGAAACAGAAATCAACTAGGCCATACAGGTATGACCTAAATAAAATCCCTTATGGTTAAACTGTAGAGGTGATGAATAGATTCAAGAGATTAGATCTGACAGAGTGCCTCGAGAGATATGGACATTTATATGAGATTATTATTAAATGAGGTTTATAACATTGTACAGGAGGCAGTGACCAAAATCTATCCCAAAGAAAAAGAAATGCAAGAAGGCAAAGTGGTTATTTGAAGAGGCTTTACAAATAGCTGAGGACAGAAGAGAAACAAAAGGCAAGGGAGAAAATATATGCACTGGATGCAGAGTTCCAGAGAATAGCAAAGAGAGATAAGAAAGCTTTCTTAAATGAACAATACAGAGAAACAGAGGAAAACAATGGAATGAGAAAGGCTAGAGATCTCTTCAAGAAAATGGGAGACATCAAGGGAACGTTTCAGTCAAGGATGGGCATGATAAAGGACAGAAATGGTAAGGACCTAACAGAAGCAGAAGATATTAAGAAGAGGTGCAAAAATACACAGAACTACACAAGAAAGGCCTTAATGACCCAGATAACAGTGATGGTGCGGTCACTCACCTAGTGGACATCCTAGAGTGAGAAGTCAAGTGGGCCTTAGGAAGCATATTATGAACAAAGCAAGTTGAAGTGATGGAATTCTAGCTGAGCTATTTCAAAGTCTAAAAGATGATGCTGTGAAAGTGCTGCACTCAATATGCCGGCAAATTTGGAAAACTCAGTAGTGGCCACAGGCCTGGAAAAGTTCAGTTTTCATTTCAATCCCACAGAAGGGCAATGCTAAAGAATATTCCAACTACCATACAATTGCACTCATTTCACATACTATCAAGGCAGTGTTCAAAATTCTTCAAGCTAGGCTTCAGCAGTACGTGAACAAAGAAACTTCAGATGTACAGGCTGGGTTTAGAAAAGGCAGAGGAACCAGAGATCAAATTGGCAACATTCTTTGGATCATGGAGAAGGCAAGGGAGTTCAAAAAAAACATGTACTTCTGCCTCATCAACTATGCTAAAGCCTTTGACTGTGTGGAACTGCAGAAAATTATTAAAGAGATGAGAGTAGCAGACCACCTGACCTGCCTCCTGAGAAACCTGTGTGCAGGTCAGAAACAACAATCGGAAACAGACATGGAATAATGGGTCAGTCCAAAATAGGAAAGGAGGACAACAAGGCTGTATATTTTCACCTTGCTTATTTCACTTATATGTAGAGTACATCATGCAAAGTGCCAGGCTGGATGAAGCACAAGCTGGAATACAAGACTGCTGGGAGAAATATCAGCAACCTCAGATATGTAGATGATACCACTCTAATGGCAGAAAATGAAGAGGAACTGAAGAGCCTCTTAATGAAGGTGAAAGAGGAGAGTGAAAAAGCTGCCTTGAAATTCAACATTCAAAAAACACAACATCATGGCATCTGATGCCATCACTTAATGGCAAAAAGTGGAAGCAGTGACAGGAGGCAAAAAGTAGGAGAAGTGACAGGTTATATTTTCTTGGGCTCCAAAATCACTGTGAATGGTGACTGCAGCCATGTAATGAAAAGATGCTTGCTGCTTGGAAGGAAAGTGATGACAAACCTAGATAGTATATTAAAAAGCAGAGACTTCACTTTGCTGACAAAGGTTCTTATAGTCAAAGCTATGGTTTTTCCAGTAGTCATGTACAGATGTGAGAGTTTGTTAAAAGGTCCTAAACTCACATTGCTATATTGTTTCCCATGAAGTTTATATTGTGAATTTGAAATTTTTCCTAGGACCTGTATTTGCCAGAATTGAATATTTTCTTTTTTTAAATGCCTTGCAAGTGAAAGTGAAAGTGAAGTCGCTCAGCTGTGTCCCACTCTTTGTGACTCCGTGGACTGTAGCCTACCAGGCTTCTCTATCCATGGGATTCTCCAGGCAATACTGGAGTGGGTTGCCATTCCCTTCTCCAGGGGATCTTCCCGACCCAGGGATCGAACCCAGGTCTCCCACATTGGAAGCAGATGCTTTAACCTCTAAGTCACCAGGGAAGCCCTTAATGTACTTTAAATGAAACCTGAGGTGAACACTGTTCTTCCATCTGTTGTTCTCATTGTATGTTATTGTTGTTCAGTTGCTAAGTCGTGTCCCACACTTTGCGACCCCATTCTGTAGCACACCAGGCTTTTCTGTCCTCACAAGAAAGGCTGAGTGCTGAAGAATCGATGCTTTCAAATTGTGGTGTTGGAGATGACTCATGACAGTCCCTTGAACTGCAAGATCAAACCAGTCATTCCTAAAGGAAATCAACCCTGAATATTCTTTGGAAGGACAAATGCTGAAGCTGAAGCCCCAATACTTTGGCCACCTGATATGAAGAGTTGACTCATTGGAAAAGACTTTGGTGCTGGGAAAGATTGAAGGCAAAAGGAGAAGGGGCTAGCAGAGGACAAGATGGTTAGGTAGCATCACCAAACCAATGGACATGAATTTGAACAAACTGTAGGGGATGGTGGAGGACAGAGGAGCCTGCTGTGCTATGGTATGGGGTCACAAAGAGTGGGACATGACTTAAGAGACTGAAGAACAACAATAGACAATGACGCAGAATTGATCCACTTGTGTTGTTTTAGGGACTTAATTATAGTAAAGGAAGAAAAAGTGATATGTCCCAACACATGATATTTCCAATAGATAAAAGCTGTAAATAAGCTGAAGTACCAACATCAGAAAAACAATTAAGGAAAAGTGATACAAGGACAGATTTTGTTCTCTGACAGTGCTTAGAACTTAGCAGATACTCAATAAATATTTGTTTAATAAATGAATAATTCTTTCACAGCAAATTAAAGTTTAACCATTAAGATTGTAGAAAGCTATAAAATGACTGTGATATAAAGTTTAAAATATGACAGCATTTATTGAGGTACTACTGTGTGACTGGAACTGTAGTAAAACCTAGGTATAGAATGATGACCGAGTGATGAACAAAATGATCTGCTCTCACTGAGAACTCAGACCAATAAAGATTTCAGAGTCAATACTGACATTCAATTAATGCTGTGTGTGTGTGAAAGGTGCTTAGTTGTGTCCAACTGTTTGTGACCCCATGGGCTGTAGACTGCCAGGCTCCTCTGTCCATGGAATTCTCCAGGAAAGAATACTGGAGTGGGTAGCCATTTCCTTTGCCAGGGGATCCTCCCAACCCACGGATCAAACCCAGGTCTCCCACATTGCAGGCAGATTCTTTACCATCTGAGCCACCAGAGAAGCCCATAAATGCTGTAACATATGTTTTTACTAAATGGCAATCTTTAGGAGAGGTTCTTAGACTTTTAATCAAATATATTTTCAAATTATAAACTATTTAGCAACCTTGATATTTAACTTCCCAGAAAATGAAAGTGAAAGTCACTCAGTCGTGTTCAACTCTTTGAGACCCCATGGACTATGCAGTCCGTGGAATTCTCCAGGCCAGAATGCTGGAGTGGGTAACCTTTTCCTTTTCCAGGGGATATTCCTAATCCAGGGACCAAACCCAGGTCTCCAGCATTGCAGGTGGATTCTTAACCAGCTGAGCCACAAGAGAAGCCCAAGAATATTGGAGTGGGTAGCCTATTGCTTCTCCAGGGGATCTTCCTGACCCAAGAATTGAACCTAGGTCTCCTGCATTGCAGGTGGATTCTTTACCACTTGAGCTATGAGGGAAGCCCCTAACTTTCGGGAACTGAACAAATTAGAAGCAACAGGTTAAAAATGGGGTATCTGAAAAATGTAGGTATATATATTACCCAAAAGAGAAGAATCAGTTAAAAAAAAATAAAGGTGTTTGCACTTCTATTTGTCAGAAATTGTGGTCACAAAGATGCAATGAGTCAAATGTTAAAATATGTTCCTTTGTTTAAGGAAGGAATTAAGTTCTAACAAATTTTAGAAAGATTTTCATTAAAATATTTTGATACTTACAGAAATAAGCTTTGGAAAACTGAAAAAATGACAAATTCAATAACATTACAATGACCAATGCACTGGTTGTTGGATTTTCTCCTCAGTCTGCCTAGGTACTCTTTATTTTATAAAGCTAAAGTAAATATGTAGGTATATTCCCTACCACTGCACAACAACTAATTTCCTGGTGGTTTTATTAGGAAGTGATAAACTAGGTTAAATGTTGGATAGCTTTGATAAAACTGATGGTAATTATAGGATAATGTTGTAAAAATAAAATAACCTAATGAATATAAGGCAGTAGCATGGAGGATAGCATATTAAGTGCTCAACAAATGTTTGTATTTAAAACAGTAAAAGTTTTGGCAGTTTATTGCCCCTACAGTTAGGATGCAATTTGGAATTTGAAACTTCATTAAAAACAAAATTTCTTAATGAAAAAATTCATAAAAATATATATGCTATTTTATATATGCAAACACATATATATACATATAAGCAGGATGCAGACATATAAACATCACAAAAAAAATTCTTTGGGCAATAAATCAAGCAGAAATATTTTGGCAAAAACATGGCATCACCATTCTAATAGTGGTTACTAACATGTATAATTCATTTACAGGTTGCTTACTTCCAAAAAGGATTTGATGGGACTTTTTGTTGAAAAGCACAGCTTTTAATTAAGAGTAAAAACAAACTAAAACACTGTAAACTAGGAAAGGAAAAAAATAAAAATCTTGGGACAAAAGACTTCTTAATATTTAGAAACAGGTTATAGGTGCCACATCTGTCATTGAATACAAAGGAGGAACACTAATTTAAGATCTTTTTAAACAGCTGCACAATGTGGCTTCTGGGGGAGGAAAAACTTTTTCTCTCTCTGCTTATATTTGTCTTTGGAAGCATTTAAATTAAACTGACAATAAGATTAACAAGAGGAAAGGCAAAATTTATTCACAAGCTCACAAAGGTCGTGGTTCAAAGAAATGGCTAGAATTTAGTTTATGCTGTCATCTTAATAGGGGAAGAGGAGGGGGAGAAAGGATACTTAACAGTCATACAAATGACTTTTAGGGAAGACAAATGGACCTTTAGGAAAATAGATGGGAGTTATGATAATCTTTTGACAATGCCTGTTTAATGCAATTTCTCATCTGAAAATCTCCCTTAAAAAGGATTTGAGGCATTTGAATTCTTTTGGAAGTGTCTGCTTTTAGGCAGAGAGGGGGGATGGGAGGCGGTTCAGACAAAGTCTTTTTTTTTAACCTCTGTGGTTTCTTAGACATCTTCAGCTCAAAATAATCTTTATGCCACAGTGGTATACTCTGGATGCCTTCATAGATTCAGAAAAAGATGATCAAGAATAAATATGATGTCAAGAAAAATACACTGGCAAGAGCATAAGTAGTCCTGGTAAAAATATCAGTCAGACATGAAAACTCTAAAGGATGTCATTTTACATTGATGAATTTTCATTATCTTTATCCATAATAAGACTATCCTTAAATGTATTAGAAGTTAAAACCTCTGGAAGATAAGAACATTTATTGGAAGTAAAATGGGTTTTTATAAAGCAGACTTTATCTCCTAACTTTACCAGTTTTTTTTTTCACTCTGGAATAAAGAGGTGGAGGGAAAAAAGTCCTCGGAAATACCTAATTGAGAATAAGGCACTGGTTGTCTTCTAGGTTTAATAAAGAATTTCTGAGGATAATATAAATTCAGTTATCATCATCTTTATAAATATTTTTAAATTACCTCTAATTTCTTGGCACAAGGTCCACTAACAAGTGCAACCACACCATGGTCAGATACCTAAGCAAAGGGAAAAAGAACACAGCACATAAATGGAGATGATGGAAGCATATTTTTCTAAAAATTATTATTTAGATATTGTTTTATTTCCTCCCATTTAGCAAACATGTGTTTTAGCCACCACATACCTTCTACCCTTACTTAAAACAATTGAGGAGAGGGTGCCAAATTATATTGCAATTATTTAACTATCAAAATATGAAGTCAATAATTTCAGCAACAACAACAAAATTGTGTTCTGATAAGTTATGGAAATATACTGGGCAAATAAATACATACAGTCTCTACATTTCAAGTTTTATTTCATTTACCTGAGTAGCTGAAAAATCAACACACTGCAAAAATGCGCAGTTTTCTCCTAATGCCTGCAAGGACACATCAGTAATACCTAAGCAGCCTCCTAAATCAATGATCTTTAACAGCCGGCAATTGAGTGCAAGAGCAAGGACTCCTTCATCAGTGAGATTGCAGCATCTTTTCAAAGAAGCTTCATGCAGGTAAGAACAAGATGAAGCCACAGCTTTTATTCCTGAGGGAAAATATAATTCCATATCAACGAGCTATAGATGTTTATATATGAGAAACGTGACTGATTTTTATTTTAGTAATCACCAGTACTGATACATCCCATTAGCCTTTTCCAAAGTAGTTCATATGGGGAACAAACTATTTTTCCAGTGATGCTGTCTGTCATTATTTAAAACTCTTTTAGAATGTTTCAAGAATTCTCTATATTCTCTGTAGTACAGTCTTCAGAATATCTGCAATTAATGACATGCCTTTTTATGATTAGATTTGCTTTTAAGAAATGACCAAATATCATTCAGAACCAAATTAGGTAATTAAATAGTAATGAATCTCCTTTTCGTTAAAAGTTTTAAAGTAATAAAGTTAATTTTCTTGTAGACTCTGAAAAGAAATCAAAAGTTAAATGCCGCAAATGTCTTAAGTAATAGCTTTCATGCTTATCCTTAGAAATCATACCCATGTTTATGTGTTTTCCCCTCCTTGGTTCTACCCTTTCCTACCACCATGCTCCTTCTGTTAGTCTGGATGAATCTTAAATTTTACCGAGGGTCAAGAGAAGAGAGGCCCTTAAATCCAATTAAACTGATGTAAAAGCACTTTGGTGACAGGTATGTGATGACGTGCCATATAAATAAAAAGAGTACTGAAGGAATCCTGGGCCCTTCAGTCATGGACAAACATTACAGCACTGTTAAAAGACAACTTTATGGGCAAAATACACAAAATGGAAGATGGTAAATTCATGTGTAGGTCATTTTTATTGTTTACTATGTCTTGCTGCGATTCATGGGGTCGCAAAGAGTTGGACACGACTGAGCGACTGAACTGAACTGAACTGAACTGAAAGAACTCTTACTTTATTCATTAGTATTCAGCATGAAAGTTCTTTTAGAGAGTCAGTATTTGTGTAAACATTTTAAAACTTATGCTTCCTTGCAATATTATGAATATTCTAACTTGCTAACCAAGCTAATGGTAAAATAGAGCCAACTACCTACAAAATTTTCCAGAAACCTAGGTAGCCAAATAACTCCCTCTTTCTTATATTGAAAAGAATAAAAATTTTATATTTTTAAAAAATGGTAAAAATCCATTAATTCATGTAACAGTCACACTGATACATGCAGTCTGCCTGGTTATAAAACACTGTAACTGGACAAAGTCGGTACCAAACCCAATTTCGGCTTCCTGCCACTCAGAAGGTCAACACTCAGGAGACAAGAGTTGGTGGAAATCTTAAAGTTGCTTTAGTCAGGAAGCCGGCAAACTGGGAAGATGGTAGACTGACGTCCTTAAGAGCATCTCCAAGCTGCCAGTTGGGAGATAAAGGTTCTAAAGCATATGTGAGGGAGGGGGCTGCAAGGTACACAAGCAGTTCATACACAGTTCTCAGATTGGTTGGCATCAAGGTGAAGTTTCAAACATCACCAGTCTTCTGGTTTCAACTGGTCTGGGGTCTACATGCTTGCAGTCAGCAGTTTTCATCTGGTCTGCTTCCTGTGAAAACAACTTAGGAGTGTGTGTTAGATCTTTACAGCTTTCAGAGAACTGGGCGTTTGGTGATTTTGCTATGTGACTGGCTTATAGTCTAAATTGTTTCAGCTTCCCTGCCAATGTCCTTGAAGTTGGTATCTGGAATTAAGCAAGCAAGATTAGTTCTTTCTTAGTCAATTAGTCATTGTCTAACACTGTTTTGAGGCATGCTTAGGTTAGCAGGAGTGGAAAATACATGTTTCAAGTTTTGTGCAGTTCAAAATGAGGCAGTTCTGGCTACAAAACTATGTGTTATACAGGCTGATAGGAGAGAACCTAGTAAATATTTGCTAATGATTTAACTTTCTGTTGTAATATTACAACAAAAAAGTCTTAACAAAGTTATGAACTGGTCATTTCTTATTTCACTATACTAGGCAAATATTTAAAATATTTATCTAGCCATGTTTATTTTAAATATGTTTAAAATTTAAATAGTGACAATGTATTTCCTAACTTTTCAGCACTGATTATAAGCAAGAGTTCTAATTAGGATTCTCTAGCTTATTTTGAATATTTTTATTGATAAATATAGTTTCTATTTCTTTGACACCTTCATACTGTTCATGAGGTTCTCAGAACTGACTCATTGGAAAAGACCCTGATGCTGGGAAAGATTGAAGGCGGGAAGAGAAGAGGATGACCGAGGATGAGATGGTTGGATGGCATCACAGACTCAATGGACATGAGTTTGAGCAAGCTCTGGGAGTTGGTGATGGACAGGGAAGCCTGGAGTGCTGTAGTCCATGGGGCAGCAAAGAGTTGGACACGACTGAGTGACTAAACTGACTGACTGACATCTTCATACTATCTTTTAACATATCCTCCCCTTCTCTGCTCCAAAACTATGGTGAATAGTTCTCTACCAATTTGTTCGTAATTGGTAGTGTTAATAAACATACCTTTTGAAGTTATGGAAATTCTGTTTTCTTTTGAGGAATTTAAATTTAATTTCTTCAGTTTTCTGCAGTTACATAGGTGCAGGAGAGCAGTATCTGAAATATCACAGCTTCGTAGATCTAGAGTTTGGACTTCAGGATGTAAAATCTATAATACATACATTATTTTGAAAAATTAAAATTTCCTACAGACATAAATATTTATTCCATATTCAGTGTTTTGATGGTCATAACAGAGAAATGGCAGGTAAAAACTATAGCAAAGAATACAGAAATGCATTTGCGTGAAGACAGATACAAAAAGCAGAAAAAACCAAGTCCACTTCCAACTGAGGGTGCAGCTTATAGTGTCCCCAAAGTCTTGTTGGGACACAGAGCTCTACTGAGACAGTTGGTACAGAATAAGAACCCATTAGATATGGAAGCAGAACCAAGGTAATGGGGTGCTTATCCTCTTCCAGTAGTTTCTGACTATCATGAGAGAGTCTAGCTATGTGCCTCTTTGCTCAGCAGGTACAAGTCTTTAATCTCTGTAGGCAGTGAGTGATGATAGTTGCAAACCCATTTTACAATTAAGAGAACTGAGGTTCAGTGTCAGAAAGAGTGGCAAGGCTGGTATTTTTATTCAGGCCAGAAGCTTTACTATACATTCTCCCTTACAGAATTGTTAATTTTAGCTTAATTAGGGAAAAGGGCTTCCTAGGAAGCTCAGTTGGTAAAGAATCTGCCTATAATGTGGGAGACCTGGGTTCAGTCCCTGGATATGGAAGATCCCCTGGAGAAGGGCATGGCAACCCACTCAGTATTCTTGCCTGGAGAATCCCATGGACAGAGGAGTCTAGTGGGCTACAGTCCATGGGGGTTGCAAAGAGTCAGACACGACTGAGCAACTAACATATATAAAGGGAAAGGGAGTAAGTATAAGTTAGATGGAGTGAGGTGGCCAGAAGAAGAATGAAAAGAGTTTAGAAGAATGATTTTTAACTGACTGTTATCCTTGAATGGATAAAATCAATCTAGTAGGCTATGATCAACATTTTTTAATTGAAATAAGATATACTAGAATAAAATAGAAAATATCCAAGTGTACTGCACACTGTACTGTTACATGTAGGTGTGGTTTGTGTCCTAGAGTCACAATGTAACATTCATATTTCTTCTTGTGGGTCTTTTTTTTCCATTCATTTTTTCGCTCTGCATTTTAATTTTTTCCAGATTTACTAAGGTATACTTAACCAAAAAGTTTAACATTTCTTGAAAATAGGTAGTTCATGGATGTTGGTACCATGAAGACAAGGGGAATAACTGGAACAGTGGGAGAAGATTTTTAATTTTTATTTTGTTTTTTGGCTGCTCAGCATGTGGGATCTTAGTTCTCCAACCAGGAATGAAATCTGCACCCCCTGCATCGGAAGCATTGAGTCTTAACCTCTGGACCCCCAGGGAAGTCAATGGGAGATTATTTTAGAAGCTATTACACAAGGACATTATGGTTATCTGGAGAAAAAAAGAACTTTAGTATATTCTAAAATTACTCATCCTAATATAAAACATTGTTCCAAAAATCTGAAACCATAGCTCAACAGTAAAATATAATAAGCTTGCTTTACAGTTGTATATTTTCTTACCTCACTTATGTTTGAATCTGTTATCTGCCCCTGCACGCTCATAATTTTGATGAGTCTATCTTTTATGTTGGGTGGCAAAGGCTTAATGTCTGTGATATATCTAGAAATATTCTTCATGAAGCACCAAAGGCATCTGAAATACAAATACAATATGGTAAATTACACTATACAGGTATTGACTCCTAATATTTGTTTAATGCATTTGTTAGCACTTAGTTCTTTCATAAACAAGAAAGAAAAAATGGGTGCACATTTTATATGAATATTTACAACTTAAGCTTGGTAAGATTCAAAAGCCTCAGTTATGAACAAGTTGCCCTTTTCCTCTACAACTTTTGCTCAGCATCCATCACTTACTAAAATGCATTCTGAATGACAAAGGATTTTTCTTAAGTCAGTCTTCTCCAATTCCTAAGATACACAGTTACTACCAAGCTTTTAGTCACATACATTCCTAAGTAAACATTAAACTAGGGCCTATTAATTGACAAATATTATGTGTTAATACAACAAACTTGCTTTCACTATTTTTCCTAAAAACTGTATAGGTATAAGAACCAAGAAAGAACTGTAACCACAAAGATTCCACAAATAGTACAAATCAGAGAGAATAAACTTAGTGCCAGTATTATATATCACAGAGTCATTAAGGCAGGCAACAACGAAGACCCATACAACCAACATGCTTCATATTGATATGTGGCCTGAAAGTCCAACTATCTGAGATACTTGTATGTTAAATAAATACAAATCTTTCTTAGTTTCTGCCTACAAATATTTTCACATATACACACTTGAATTTTTTTTAGTGCAGTCTTTTTCTTTTCTTCTTTTGGTTGCTTCTGCCTTTCTTTCTCCTATCTTTCCCCCTTCCATTAGTTTAGTTCCTCATGCTATTCCTTGTATATTCTTATTTTTCCTCCGTGCTTGTACACACACAAACACACACACATTCACTCACACATGTATCTATGTTCTCACACATACTTTTAAAAGTTAGGGTGGGGGTGGGGAGAGATTACTGTTTCTTAGAATGGCATCAGTGTATACTCACTTTTCTACAAACTCTTTCATTTAATAATAATTCTTTAAAGCATTATGTATAGTTTTAATTCTCCTTTAGTGGCTAAATATTGTATTTCATAGTGTAGATGACTTAGTCATCCCCTATTGAGGAGCATTCCACTGTTTCTAGGATATAACATATGTTGGCAGATTATTTTCTTCATATTTCCATCAGCAGTGTTGGAGAGTTCCTTTTCCTCTTCATCGCTAAGCAATATATGTTATGTTTATTTTATTTATTTATTTTTCCATTTATTTTCATTATGTCCATTTCCCGATCTCATTCCCCGGCTCTAGGAAATTATTCTAATGCCTAATGTGTATCCTTTTGTTGTACGTATCTTTTTAACATGATTGTTCTATGGACGTATTTCTAATTTATGTGTGTGGTATTCATCATAGATTTGTTTAGTTTTTCACTGAGCACTATTTTTACAACCTGCTTACTCTTAAATGTTGACAGATATCATGGGTGAAAACTAGTATCTCATTACTAATTTAATTCTTATTTCTCTAATTGCTAGTAAGTTTAACATCTTTTTATAAAGTTGCTGGCTATCTAGATATTCTTTCCTCAAAATAATCTATTCATATCTTTTATCTATTTTGCTATGTTTTTTACTTAAATTTATGAGCTATTTTTGTGGTCAAATACATGACTGATTTTGTATGTGCTCTATAAATATTCGGAAAATGTGTATTTTCTATCTGAGAGTTGTAATGTTCTCTTTCTGTGTTTTATATACGTGTGTCTAAATATCTCTCTCCATGTATGTACATGTATGTGCACATATATATATTATGTGTGCTGATGTTAATCTCTCAGTCGTGTCCAACACTTTGCAACCCCATGGACTGTAGCCTACCAGACTCTTCTGTCCATGGGATTTTTCAAGCAAGAATACATTTCCTTCTCCAAGGGATCTTCCCAACCCCCATGGGAACCCAGGCCTCTGGTATTGCAGACAGGTTCTTTACCATCTGAGCCACTGTGTAGGTGATTATTCATTGATTAGTATCATTTAATTCTTCTATGTTCTTATTCTTTCTACTAAATCTGTAGAATTCTTAGTTTGCAATACTTGTATTTTTTAAAAAAATAGTTATTTATTTGGCTGTGCTGGGTCTTAGTTGCATCATGTGGGATCTTAGTTCCCTGACCAGGGATGGAAGCCTTGCCGCTTGCAGTAAGAAAATGGAGTCTTAACCACTGAACCACAGGGAAGTCCCTTACCTTTCATTTTTTACTTAAAAATTCTCTTGTAATTGATTTTTATAACTGTCAAGAGTTGCGCAGAATCTGAGAGTTGATCCTACTTACCAGTTTATGAGTTAGCTTTATTATCATTTTATGAATGCTGGCAGAAGAATGCTGGGTCAGTGAAAAATGACTTTATTGCTCAGGATAAGAGCAGTAGCCAGGGAACTTCCCAGGATTCTTCCGTGGTTAAGAATCTGCCTGCCAATGCAGGGGACTGGGGTTTGAACCCTGGTCCAAGAATTAAGAACCCACATGCTGCTAAGCAACTTAACCCTATACTTCACAACCACGAGCCTGTGCACCCTAGAGCTTGTGCTCCATAACAAGAGAAGCCACAGCAATGAGCATAGTAACCCCTGGTCGCTGCAACTAGAGAAAGCCCATGGGCAGCAATAAAGACCCAGCTCAGTCAAAAATAAATAAATTGAAAAAAAGAAAAAGAGTAGCAGCTGGAGCTTCATGTTTGTGTTGGTTATCCATGCCCCAGGTCCTACAGTATAATGTAGGAAAGTCGGTCCAGATAGATGTTTACTCATGTAGTGGGTTGTATTACAAGACAGAAACACTGAACTTGAGGGGGTTCACCATTTTTATAGCAACTGGAAGCAAGACTGCTCTTTTTGGAAGGAGAAAATACTTCATCTCTCAAGGCTGTTTACTACAAATACAACCTTGAGAAATGGCCTAGGTAATCAAGGCCCTGCATTCTTGTGCAAGAATGTGCAGGTCCATGGTGTTACCTCTTCCAACAATCCACCCCAGTAACTTCTTGGCTTAATTCAAATATTCATGGAAGTATGCCACTCTATCAGCTACTTTAATTTGACCAACAGAGGCTAAAACCTAATCTGTTCAATTTGTCTCTTAAAGCACTTAATTAAAGCTATTATCAATAGCCAACTCATTGGAAAAGACCCTGATCCAAGGAAATACTGAAAGCAAAGGAGAAAGGGGTGGCAGAGGATGAGGTAGTTAAATAGCATCACTGACTCAATGGATATGAAACTGAGCAAACTGTCAGAGATAATGGAGGACAGAGGAGCCTGGTGTGCTACAGTCCACAGGGTCACAAAGAGTTGGATATATGACTTACTGAGTGAACAACTATCAATGTCATGGTCTTTATAGACTGGGACCTGGGGACTGGAGACCACGAAAAGAGGGACGCAGGGGACTCAAGTCTCAAGTGAAACAAGGGTGCTTTATTTGTGGCAGAGTGTGCTTATATATCCCCATACAGGAAGCTTTAGGCAGCAAAAATAAAGTTGAGCAAAAACAGAACCGGGTGAATAACAATCATCACAGGGCCAAAAGACAATCCATATCTGAGTAATAGGGATGTGACTGAATAGTTTAAAGTAAAAGGTCACTGAAGGGAATCCATGTATGTGCTCTGTCTCATGACCTCAGTCCTAAGGACTGCGTGCAGCTCTGTTCATTTGTTTTCCAGGAACTGATAAGGAACAGAGGGCCCTTGAGAAACAGCACACAAAGGAAGAAAACAATTCCTTTAAGTTGATTCCTTAAAGTTGAATGTCCCCTGACATATCAGTAGTACTCCAAGTAGCAGGATAAGGCCAACCTGCAGTAACAACCTCAAAAGTAACTGCTGGGCCCCAGATTCAGCTAACTGTGAAAAAGTGTGGCGTGGGGGAAGGTAACCAGTAGGTGTTATTTTCAACACACAGGATGTGGTCAAAGTCCAGTCTATCACCTCTTATGAAAGATACAAGGGAATTTAGGTGGTTATTTCAATGACTACATTTTTCTTTTTTAGGGCTTTTAATTTTTTTAAATTTATCTGTTATTTTATCTATATTCATCTCTTAAGAATAACTGTTCCTTTGTTTTTGAACATTTCCAATATATTTGTTTTAAAATATCTTTCAAGTTATTCTACTGTCTGAAGTTAATAAAGTGTCAATTGTCCTATTTTCTGTTGAGTCTCTTTCATGCTAGTTTGTTCTTTAGGTACTTTGTAAATTTTGACTGTTAACACTTCTTTGGCAGAAGTAGTTTTGCGTGAGAATCCTGTGTTCTTGGTGTTGTGAAAGCAAACCTCATGGTGAAAGTCTGAGTTTTCCTCCACTTAAGGACACTGTCTTTGTCTGGTTGAATTGCAATAACAAAATGCCACAGATTGGATAGATTTGTTAAACAAAAGAACTTTAATTTTCACAGTTCTGGATGCTAGAAGGCTAAGATCAAAGTGCCAGCTGGTTGAGTTAGGGCTCTCTTCCTGACTCACAGCTGGCACCTTCTCTATGTGTCCTCTTATGGTAGAAGGGGCTAGGGATTTCTCTGGAGCTTCTTTGTAAAGACACTAATCCAGTTTGTAAGATTTTGAAATGGAGCAGGACCCTATCGTCCTTACCCCTACTCCATGTCCTCTGTCTGCCTTTTGTCTGTGGAAAACTTTAGTCAAAGAGAAAGTTTAATCAGAGAAGTAAGAAATGTGGAAAACAAAGAAAAAAAGAGACCAAATAATAATGTAGGCATTAAGCATGGTCAAGGACCTTTAGTTCTTTCTCAAGGCTACAGATAATATTCTGAGCCATATCCTGTGAACTGTTTTATAGATATTAAAACATAGGGGTGAAGAAGTTAACTACATAATGATCAGACTGTACCCATGAAATGAGCTGTCACAATTCCTAGAACTGGCCTCAAAGAAATGGTAACAAATGGACTTTGGAACTGAAGATTAATTGTACCTAAAACAACCAATTAAAACCAATTAAAAGACACTTGCTCCCTGGAAGAAAAGCTATGACAAACCTGCTGCTGCTGCTGTTAAGTCGCTTTAGTCGTGTCCTACTCTATGTGACCCCATAGACAGCAGCCCACCATGCTCCCCCATCCCTGGGATTCTCCAGGCAAGAATACTGGAGTGGGTGCCATTTCCTTCTCCAATGCATGAAAGTGAAAAGTGAAAGTGAAATTGCTCAGTCGTGTCCGACTCTTAGTGGCCCATGGACTGTAGCCTACCAGGCTCCTCTGTCCCTAGGATTTTCCAGGCAATAGTACTGGAGTGGATTGCCATTTCCTTCTCCAGGGGATCTTCCCGACCCAGGGATCGAACAGGGGTCTCCTGCATTGTAGACAGACGCTTTACCGTCTGAGCCACCAAGCTGAGTGCCAAAGAATTGATGCTTTTGAACTGTGGTGCTGGAGAAGACTCTTGAAAGTCCCTTGGGCTACAAGGGGATCCAACCAGTCTATCCAAAAGGAAATCAGTCCTGAATATTCATTGGAAGGACTGATGCTGAAGCTGAAACTCTGATATTTTGACCACTGGATGTAAAGAGTTGACTCATTGGAAAAGACCCTGATGCTGGGAAAGATTGAAGGCAGGAGGAGAAGGGGACGACAGAGGATGAGATGATTAGATGGCATCACTGACTCGATGGACATGAATTTGAGCAAGCTTCGGGAGTTGGTGATGGACAGGGAAGCCTAGCATGCTGCAGTCCATGGGGTCACAAAGAGTCAGACATGACTGAGCGACTGGACTGAACTGAACTGAAAACAACCAAGAGGACACTGGTCAGACCACTAATGACCAATTTGAGGATGACTGTCAGAGATGACTTCTGTTTCTCCGTGTAGCATCCCCCACTCCTGACTCTGTGTATAAAAGCTCTTACTCTCTGCTTCTTGGGGTGGGGAGTTGGCCTTTGGACATATGTTCAACCTCCCTACCAGTTGCCAGCATGTGAAATAAAGCAAATGTTCCTTTCCACCAACCCAGCATGTTTACTGGATTTTGGGTGGTGAGCAGCCAGACCCCACACTTTTTGGTAACAGCTCCACCCTCATGAGTTAAACACCTCCCAAAGGCTCCAGTTACTAAAGGCATCACCTTTATGGGTAGGATTGCAACATATGATACAAAAACATTTAGACCATAATAGGGCCTTATGAATATTCACAAATTCCAAAGCATAGTTAAATGGTATTTTTCCATCTGAGGATATTAACAGTGAAAATTCAGACCATATACCTGTGCATAATAAAGGCATGAGACACTAGGTTTTAAACAGGAATTCTAGTTTTGACTGGGATTTTATATCCTTGCCATCGATGTGGGCTGCTCTGGGAAGAGTATGACTTGAAGTGAGGTGACTGCAGAGTCAGCAGAGATAGATTCTGAAGGTGGGCAGAAAGTCCTTCCTTGAAGGGTGATCTGGGTAACACATCTCCATGGATATCACTCTCACTTACCAAAACTATGTATCATTATGTTTGTACATTTTAAGTAATTCATATTTAATAGACTGCAAGGAATAAGACTCATTGGAAAAGACTCTGATGCTGGGAGGGATTGAGGGCAGGAGGAGAAGGGGACGACAGAGGATGAGATGGCTTGGATGGCATCACCGACTCGATGGACGTGAGTTTGAGTGAACTCCAGGAGTTGGTGATGGACAGGGAGGCCTGGCGTACTGTGATTCATGGGGTCGCAAAGAGTAGGACATGACTGAGCGACTGAACTGAAGGAATAAGAAAGGTGACAAGTTTAGACATTCTCATCTCTCATTCTCTTCAACTCTGTTATGATGTTGAAATCAGATGTTCTACCATTAACAGAAATTTATGTCATTTATTCTAAAAGTTAAAAGCTTAGAAAAAAGGATCATTTGGGGAGTAACTGCTTTATTAAGATATAACTGACATAACAGTGGTTTTTAGTGAGTCTGCAGAGTTGTGCATCCATCTACTGCTGCTGTCGCTTTAGTCGTATCCGACTCTGTACGACCCCATACGGCAGCCCATCAGGCTGGAAAAGACCCTGATGCTTGGAAAGACTGAAATCAGGAGAAGGGGACGACAGAGGATGAGATGATTGGATGGCATCACTGTCTCGATGGATATGATTTTGAGCAAGCTCTGGGAGTTGGTGATGGACAGGGAAGCCTGGTGTGCTGCAGTCCATGGGGTCGCAAAGAGTTGAACACGACTGAGTGACTGAACTGAACTGACGAAAAGAAAATGAAAATAATAATTTGAAAAGGTATCTCCACTACCATGTTCATTGCAACTTTATTTACAATATTAAGATATGGAAATAACCTAAGTGTCCATCAATGAATAAATGTATAAAGAAATATGTGGCATATATACAATAAATATCACTCAGCCATAAAAAAGAATTATATCCTGCCATTTGCAGCAACATGGATAGACCTAGAGAGCATTATGCTAAGTGAGATGTCAGACAGAGAAAGCCAGATACCATATGACTTCTCTTATTTGTGGAGTATAAAAACAAAACAAAACAGAAAACCTAAACAAAAGTTCATGGATGCAGAAAACAGACTGGTGGTTCTTGGAGGTAGAAGCTGGGGGTAGGGGTTGGGGAGAAATAGCTGAACCGTTTGGTTTTTTTTTAGTTTAAATAAATTGAATTAAAATTTTAAAAAATTATATTTCTAACTGCCTATTTGTTATTTCAACTGGATGTTCTGATTAATTTTCCTGATAAGACACTCCTCCATAATTATCTAACGATATCACGATATTCCTGGTCAACAAAGTTAAAAACTTCAGAGTTATTTTTAACTTCTGTCTTTCTTTGTTCCCTTTATTCAAAACTGTTCACCATATCTCAGAGCCAGAGGCAGTGCTGTTAAAATGCTGGCCCAGTGAAGAGATTATGAACTTAGGTAAGGATGTAAACCAAGCAGTTTACATCATGGAGAAGTCCCATTCCTCTGGACTAAACAGCGCACTTAGTAACAGCTGACTGCTTTTCTGGATCAAGTTCCTTACCTTGTTAGAAGGTAACAAAAACCAAGGTAACTCCAGAAATAGCTTGCTGAACAACTAAGCTGAACATATTTTGACCCCAAAAGGTTAGAAAGTATTATCCGAAAATATGGGCCTTAACATGGGAAACAATACTCCAATATGACAATGAAGGTCATGTAGTCAGTCTTTTTGTTTTAATTCCATGTTTTGGATAATTTTTCTTCATATGTTCTCTTTTCATCTTTTTTCACTAAGCACTATGTTTTCAAGTTCCATCCAAGTGAACACATACACATCTATTCTTTACTCTCCTAGCAACTGCATACTGGCACCTCTCCCAGTGATGGACATTCCAATTCTCTTTTACCAGAATGAATTTTGCAATGACCATCATCACATATTTCTCCCGGTTTGGGCTCTTCCTACCCCTTTCCAAAATTTTAAAACAGTTTCCTGTCCCCTTATTCTTAGCTGCTCCCTAATTCGACTCTCTCTCTGCTCCCAGCATAGTTCCAGAACCTTCAATAACTTCCCATTGCTACATAAATTAAACACTCATTTCATTCTCGTGGCCAACATTCTGCTCCTAATCACCTGGCTTTATGTCTTACTATTCCACTATTGTATTTTCCAGCCAGAAAGAAATACTACGTACTGTCTTCTCACATATTTCTAACTTTCCTGTTTGTCAGACTTTGTTCTTTTTACTTTCTCTTGAATGTACTTCCATTTGTTAATCCCTCTTTTTGTCATTACTCCACCTATATTATAGTTATTTATATACTTGTGCTAGTCCCATAAGACTATACCTCTTTCATGCTAGTTATTTCCAACTATCTTTGGCATAGTGGTTCATATGCCCCATGTGTTTCTAAACGCATGGTTAACTGAATCTGTTGCTGTTCAGTCATTCAGTTGTGTCTGATTCTTTGCAACCCCATGGAATGCAGCATGCCAGGCTTCCCTGTCCTTCACTATCTCCACTGAATACTTAGGGTTGATTTCCTTTAGGAGTGACTGGTTTGATGACCTTTTTGTCAAAGGCACTCTCAAGGGTCTTCCCCAGCACCACAGTTCTAAAGCATCAATTCTCTGGTGCTCAGCCTTCTTTATGGTCCAACTCTCACATCCATATATGAACATGGGAAAAACCATAGCTTTGACTATATAGACATTTGTCAGCAAAGTGGTGTCTCTGCTTCTTAATATGCTGTCTATGTTTGTCATAGCTTTTCTTCCAAGGAGCAAGCATCTTTTAATTTCATGGCTGCAGTCACTGTCCGCAGTGATTTTGGAACCCAAGAAAGTATAGTCGGTCACTGCTTCCACTGTTTTCCCATCTACCTACCATGAAGTGACGTGACTGGGGGCTTCCCTGGTGGCTCAGTGGTAAAGAATCCACTTGCAGTGCAGGAGCTGCAAGAGATGTGGGTTCGATCCTTGGCTGGGTTCAATCCCCTGGAGGAGGGTACAGCAACCTACTCCAGTATTCTTGCCTGGAGAATCTGGGGGACAAAAGACCCTGATAGGCTACAGTCCATAGGGTCACAAAGAGTCAGATATGACTGAAGCAACTTAGCTGTATGCACAATGGGATTGGATGCCATGATCTTAGTTTTTTGAATGTTGAGTTTTAAGCCAGCTTTTTCACTCTCCTCTTTCACCTTCATCAAGAGATTCTTTAGTTCTTCACTTTCTGCCATTAGGATGGTGTCATCTGCATATCTGAGGTTACTGATATTTCTTCCCATAATCGTGATTCCAGCTTGTGCTTCATCCAGCTTGGCATTTCAATGATGCACAATCCACATCAGTTAAATGAGCACAGTGACTACAGCCTTGACATACTCATTTGCCAATTTTGAAACAGTCTGTTGTTCCATGTTCAGTTCTAGCTGTTGCTTCTTGTCCTGCATACAAGTTTCTTGGAGGCAGGTAAGGTGGTCTGGTATTTCTATCTCTTTAAGAATTTTCCACAGTTTGTTGTGATCCACAGAGTCAAAGGTTTTGGTGTAGTCAGTGAAGCAGAAGTAAATGTTTTTCTGGAACGCTCTTGCTTTTTCTATGATCCAGCAGATGTTTGGCAATTTGATCTCTAGTTCCTCTGCCTTTTCTAAATATAACTTGTACATCTGGAAGTTCTCAGTTCACATGCTGTTGAAGCCTAGTTTGAAGGATTTTGAGCATTACCTTGCTAGCATGTGAAATGAGCGTAATTGTGGCATAGTTTGAACATTCTTTGGCATTGCCTTTCTTTGAGATTGGAATGAAAACTGACCTATTCCAGTCCTGTGGTGACTGCTGAGTTTTTCCCAAATTTGCTGGCATATTGAGTGCAGCACTTTCACAGCATCCTCTTTTAGGAACTGAATATCTCAGCTGGAATTCCATCATCCCCACTAGCTTTGTTTGTAGTAATGCTTCCTAAAACCCACTTGACTTCATACTCCAGGATGTCTGGCTGTAGGTAGTGACCACAACATTCTGGTTATCCATGTCATTAAGACCTTTTTTGTATAGCTCTTCTGTGTATTCTTGCACCTCTTCTTAATCTTTTCTGCTTCTGTGAGGTCATTGCTGTTTCTCTCCTTTACTGTGCCCATCTTTGCATGAAAGGTTCCCTTGGTATCTCTGGTTTTCTTGAAGAGATCTCTAGTCTTTCCCATTCTAGTGTTTTCCTCTATTTCTTTGCATTCAATGTTCACTTAAGAAGGCTTTCTTATCTATCCTTGCTATTCTCTGGAACCCTGCATTCAGTTGGGTATATCTTTCCCTTTTTCCTTTTCCTTTCACTTCTCTTCTTTCCTCAGCTATTTCTAAGACCTCCTCAGACAACCACTTTGCCTTTTTGCATTTCTTTTTTCTTTTTTGGTGGGGGTGGTGGTGGTTCTGGTAGCCACCTCCTGTACAATGTTAGGAACCTCCATCCATTGTTCTTCAGGCACTCTGTCTATCAGATCTAATCCCTTGAATCTGTTAGTCACTTCCACTGTATAATCTTAAGGGATTTATTTAGGTCATACCTGAATGGTCTAGTGGTTTTCCCTACTTTCTTCAATTTAAGTCTGAATTTTGCAATAAGGAGCTCATGATCTGATCCATAGTCAGCTCCTGGTCTTGTTTTTGCTAACTGTATATAGCTTCTCCATCTTTGACTACAAAGAATATAATCAATCTGATTTTGTTATTGATCATCTGGTGACCATCTACACATTGGCCATGTGTAGAGTCATCTCTTGTGTTGTTGGAAGAGGGTACTTACCTGAATAGTAACTCCTAAAAATAAGAAACGATGGGTACAAAGAGATGGAAGACTTGAATCTGCCCACAGAAGTTCAGAGGATCATTTGCATGGAACCCTCAAGGGACCTTAGAATAGAGTTCAGAACTAAGAGATAGGAATTAAGTCACATCTTAGGGAAAAAAGGTCAGGCCTTAGGTAACAAAGCCCTTGTTACACTGCTTTCCATGGTAGGTATGAAATAAAATTAATAACTAATATAAATGAATACTTACTATGTGCCAACCACTATTTCATGGAATTTACATGTACTGGCTTTTAATCTTCATAGCAGTTCAATAAGGCAGGTAATATTACCATGATCTTTCATTTACAGATGAGAAAACTGAAATTCAGACAAGTTATATCATTTGCATAAGACTGTATAAATAGCAAATGTTAAGTGTATGTATAGAACCCAGGTAGTCTGTTTGCCTAATTTCTACTCTTAACCTACTGTGTCTTTCAGTTCAGTTTAGTTCAGTCACTAAGTTGAATACAACTATTAACGACCCCGTAGACTGCAGCATGCCAGGCTTCCCTGTCCTTCACCAACTCCCGGAGCTTGCTCAAACTCACGTCCATCGAGTCAGTGATGCCATCCAATCATCACATCCTCTCTCGTCCTGCCTTTAATCTTTCCGAGCATCAGGGTCTTTCCCAATGAAGGCTCATTGTTCTTTGAATCAGGTGGCCAAAGTATTGGAGTTTCAGCTTCAGCACCAGTCCTTCCAATGAATATTCAGGCCTGATTTCCTTTAGGATTGACTGGTTTGATCTCTGTTGTCCAAGGGACTCTCAAGAGTCTTCTCCAACACTACAGTTCAAAAGCATCAATTCTTCAGTGCTCAGCTTTCTTTCACGTCCATACATGACTACTGGAAAAACCATAGTTTAGAGTACACTGACCTTTGTCAGTAAAGGGAATGTCTCCACTTTTCAATATGCTGTCTAGGTTGGTCACAGCTTTTCTTCCAAGGAGCAAGTGTCTTTTCATTTCATGGCTGCAGTCACCATCTGTAGTGATTTTGGAGCCCAAGACAATAAAGTCTGTCATTGTTTCCATTGTTTCCCTATCTATTAGCCATAAAGTGATAGGACCAGATACCATGATCTTAGTTTTCTGAATGTTGAGTTTTAAGCCAGTGTTTTCACTCTCTTCTTTCACTTTCATCAAGAGGCTTTTAAGTTCCTCTTCGCTTTCTGCCATAAGGGTGATATCATCTGCATATCTGAGGTTATTGATATTTCTCCCAACAATCCTGATTTTAGCTTGTGTTTCATCCAGTCTAGCATTTCACATGATACACTCTGCACAGAAGTTAAATAAGCAAAGTGAAAATATACAGCCTTGATGTACTCCTTTCCCAACTGGAAACAGTCCATTGTTCCATGTCTGATTCTAATTGTTGCTTCTTAAGGGCCTAGATCTGATAGAGTGCCTGATGAACTATGGAATGAGGTTCGTGACATTGTACAGGAGACAGGGATCAAGACCATCCCCATGGAAAAGAAATGCAAAAAAGCAAAACGGCTGTCTGGGGAGGCCTTACAAATAGCTGTGAAGAGAGGCGAAAAGCAAAGGACAAAAGGAAAGATATAAGCATCTGAATGCAGAGTTCCAAAGAATAGCAAGAAGAGATAAGAAAGCCTTCTTCAGTGATCAATGCAAAGAAATAGAGGAAAACAACAGAATGGGAAAGACTAGAGATCTCTTCAAGAAAATTAGAGACACCAAGGGAACATTTCATGCAAAGATGGGCTCGATGAAGGACAGAAATGATCTGGACCTAACAGAAGCAGAAGATATTAAGAAGAGGTGGCAAGAATACACAGAAGAACTGTACAAAATAGATCTTCACGACCCAGATAATCATGATAATGTGATCACTCATCTAGAGCCAGACATCCTGGAATGTGAAGTCAAATGGGCCTTAGAAAGCATCACTACGAACAAAGGTAGTGGAGGTGATGGAATTCCAGTACAGCTATTTCAAATCCTGAAAGATGATGCTGTGAAAGTGCTGCACTCAATATGCCAGCCAACTTGGAAAACTCAGCAGTGGCCACAGGACTGGAAAAGGTCAGTTTTCATTCCAATCCCAAAGAAAGGCAATGCCAAAGAATGCTCAAACTACTGCACAATTGCACTCATCTCACATGCTAGTAAAGTAATGCTCAAAATTCTCCAAGCCAGGCTTCAGCAATACATGAACTGTGAACTCCCTGATGTTCAAGCTGGTTTTACAAAAGGCAGAGGAACCAGAGATCAAATTGCCAACATCCACTGGATCATGGAAAAAGCAAGAGAGTTCCAGAAAAACATCTATTTCTGCTTTATTGACTATGTCAAAGCCTTTGACTGTGTGGATCACAATAAACTGTGGAAAATTCTGAAAGAGATGGGAATACCAGACCACCTGACCTGCCTCTTGAGAAATCTGTATGCAGGCCAGGAAGCAACAGTTAGAACTGGACATGGAACAACAGACTGGTTCCAAATAGGAAAAGGAGTACATCAAGGCTGTATATTGTCACCCTGATTATTTAACTTCTATGCAGAGTACATCATGAGAAACGCTGGACTGGAAGAAGCACAAGCTGGAATCAAGATTGCTGGGAGAAATATCAGTAACCTCAGATATGCAGATGATACCACCCTTATGGCAGAAAGTGAAGAGGAGCTAAAAAGCCTCTTGATGAAAGTGAAAGAGGAGAGTGAAAAAGTTGGCTTAAAGCTCAACATTCAGAAAACGAAGATCATGACATCCAGTCCCATCACTCCATGGGAAATAGATGGTGAAACAGTGGAAACAATGTCAGACTTTAATTTTGGGGGCTCCAAAATCACTGCAGATGGTTACTACAGCCATGAAATTAAAAGACATTTATTCCTTGGAAGAAAAGTTATGACCAACCCAGATAGCATATTGAAAACCAGAGACATTACTTTGCCGACTAAGGTCTGTCTAGTCAAGGCTATGGTTTTTCCTGTGGTCATGTATGGATGTGAGAGTTGGACTGTGAAGAAGGCTGAGCGCTGAAGAATTGATGCTTTTGTACTGTGGTGTTGGAGAAGACTCTTGAGAGTCCCTTGGACAGCAAGGAGATCCAACCAGTACATTCTAAAGGAGATCAACTCTGGGATTTCTTTGTAAGGAATGATGCTAAAGCTGAAACTCCAGTACTTTGGCCACCTCATGAGAAGAGTTGACTCACTGAAAAAGACTCTGATGCTGGGAGGGATTGGGGGCAGGAGGAGAAGAGGACGACCAAGGATGAGATGGCTGGATGGCATCACTGACTCAATGGACGTGAGTCTGAGTGAACTCCGGGAGATGGTGATGGACAGGGAGGCCTGGTGTGCTGCGATTCATTGGGTCGCAAAGAGTCGGACACGACTGAGTGACTGAACTGAACTGACCTGCACACAGATTTCTCAGGAGGCAGATAAGGTGGTTCGATATTCCTATCACTTGAAGAAGTTTCCACAGTTTGCTGTGATCCAAACAGTCAAAGGCTTTAGTGTAGTCAATGAAGCAGAAGTAGATATTCTAGAAATCTCCTGCTTTTTCTATGATGCAATGGATGTTGGCAATTTGACCTCTGGTTCCTCTGACTTTCCTAAATCTAGCTTGAACATCTGGAAGTTCTCAGTTCACATACTGCTGAAGCCTAGAATGGAGAATTTTGAGCATTACTTAGCTAGTGTGTGAGATGAGTGCAATTGTGCAGTATTTTGAACATTCTTTGGCATTGCTTTCCTTTGGGCTTAGAATGAAAACTGACCTTTTCCAGTCCTATGGCCATTGCTGAGTTTTCCAAGTTGGCTGGCATATTGAGTGCAGTACTTTCACAGTATCATCTTTTAGGATTTGAAATAGTTCAGCTGGAATTTCATCACCTAGACTAGCTTTGTTCATAGTAATGCTTCCTAAGGCCCTTTTGACTTTGCACTCCAGGATGTCTGGCTCTAGGTTAGCGACCACACCATCATGATTATCTGAGTCATGAAGATCTTTTTTTGTATAGTTCTGTGTATTTTTGCCACCTCTTTCTAATATGTTCTGCTTCTGTTAATATGTTGCTCTTTTTCTCCTTTATTGAGCCCATCTTTGCATGCAATGTTCCCTTGGTATCTCTAATTTTCTTGAAGAGATCTCTAGTCTTTCCCATTCTATTGTTTTCCTCTATTTCTTCTTATTGATCACTTAAGAAGGCTTTCTTAATCTCCTTGCTATTCTTTGAAATTCTGCATTCAGATGGATATATCTTTCCTCTTCTCCTTTGTCTTTCGATTCTCTTCTTTTCCAAGCTATTTGTAAGGCCTTCCCAGACTACCATTTTGCCTTTTTGCATTTCTTTTTCTTGGGGATGATTTTGATCATAGCCTCTGGTACAAGGATACAAACTTCCATCCATAGTTCTTCAGGCACTCTATGTAGCAGATCTAATCTCCTGAATCTATTTGCCACTTCCACATATAATTATAATTGTATAAACTGGGCATTGTTTTCACTTTGCCTCAGTCTCTTCATTCTTTCTGGAGCTATTTCTCCACTGTTCTCCAGTAGAATATTGGGCATCTACTGACCTGGGGAGCTCATCTTTCCATGTCATATCTTTTTGCCTTTTCATACTGTTCATGGGGTTCTCAAGGCAAGAATACTGAAGTAGTTTGCCACTCCTTTCTCCAGTGGACGACGTCTTGTCAGAATTCTCCCCCATAACCCATCCGTCTTGGGTGGCCCTACACATCATGGCTCAGTTTCACTGAGTTAGACAGGACTATGATCCAAGTGATCAGTTTGGTTAGTTTTCTGTAATTGTGGTTTCCATTCTGTCTGCCCTCTGAAGGATAAAGATAGGAGGCTTGTGAAGCTTCCTGATGGGAAGGCCTGGCTGTGGGGGAATGTGGGTCTTGCTCTGATGGGCTATGCTCAATAAATCTTTAATCCGATTTTCTGTTGATGGGTGGGGCTGTTTCCTCCCTGTAGTTTGGTCTTAGGCCAAACTATGGTATGGGGATGGTGACCTTCTTCAAAAGGGCTTATGCCAGGACTGTTGTATTTAGTGCTCCTTACCCCATGGCCGGCCACTGTCGATCCACGTCTCCCCCAGGGACTCCTGGACACTCACAGGCAAGTTTGGCTCAGTCTCTATTTGGGTCACTGCTCCTTTCTTCTGGGTCCTGGTGCACACTAGGTTTGGTTTGTGCCCTCCAAGAGTGTTGCCCCAGTCCTGTGGAAGTTCTGTAATCAAATCCCACTGGCCTTCAAAGTCAAATTCCCTGGGGGTTCTCAGTCCCTTTACTGGATCCCAGGTTGGGAAATATGTTATGGCCCTAGAACTTTTGCAACAGTGTGAGAAATTCTTTGGTATAACTGTTCTCCTGTTTGTGGATTATCCGCTCAGTGATTCTATGGTGGGGCTGTCCTCGCAGCAGGCCACTGCTGACCCATGCCCCCACAGGAGACAAACACTCAAAGGCAGGTCTGGCTCAGTCTCTTGTGGGGTCCCTGGGTCCTGGTGCGAATGTTTTGTTTGAGCCCTCTGAGCTCTCTGGTGGGTATGGGGTTTGATTCAAAACATGATTTTGCCCCTCCTACTGTCTTGTTGGGGCTTCTCCTTTGCCCCTGGATAGGCGGCATCTTTTTTTTGGTGGGATCCAACATTCTTCTGTCAATGGTTGTTCAGCTATTAGTTGCAACTTTGGAGTTCTCGTAGGAGAAGATGAGTGCTTGTCCTTTTACTCTGCCATCTTTCTGGTAACTTTTGCTTATCAAGTTCTTTGCTTTCCTTGAATTTGACTGTAGCTGTTTTGACTTGTGGATTTATTTGTACTGGTTTTGTCTTACTCCTGGCTTGTTTTCACTTTTGTGAAGCCTGAGGCTGATGCCATGGACGAAGGCTGAGGCGTTGGTGGGTGGAGGAGACCTCTGCCGCCTCCATGGGCCTTGGGAAACCTATGAAGTGCCCCAAGAACCCTTTGATGTGCCATGGCTGCTCAGCTTTCTCAGATGCCAAACCACTCTGTCTTTACTGACAGAAAAGATATTCTGTTTGGATAAAGTATAAAAACTATGCCAAGAACTAAAACAAGATACTTTATTCAGGACTCTATGCAAGTCTGAGTCTACATAAAGGAGAATCAATAGATTTTTCTTTTATGAAAAGTGACTGTGGACTGAGGGCCAGAAGTTAATGAGATATAACATAAACGTCAAATCCTACTCTTTTAGAAGGCATTTGGTAGATTAAAGCAATTTTTCTTCTCATTCTTAACTTTTTCTGTGGCAATATTAATAGACTGAAAGCTCCTGGAGATAAACAATTTCCTTTATAACTGCAATTTCCAGCACAATTTCTGGTGGGAAATAATTAATAATAACAATAACTAGCATTTAGTATATACTACTTGCTGCTGCTACTGCTGCTTAAGTCGGTTCATTCATGTCCGACTCTGTGCGACCCCAGAGACGGCAGCCCACCAGGCTCCCCCGTCCCTGGGATTCTCCAGGCAAGAACACTGGAGTGGATTGTCATTTCCTTCTCCAATGCATGAAAGTGAAAAGTGAAAGTGAAGTCGCTCAGTCCTGTCTGATTCTTAGTGACCCCATGGACTGCAGCCTACCAGGCTCCTCCGCCCATGGGATTTTCCAGGCAAGAGTACTGGAGTGGGGTGCCATCGCCTTCTCCAACATATTGCTTGCTAGTGTTAAAATAAAATGGAAACTAAGCTTGAAAATCCTCCAAGAAAACAAAACCAGTTAGGCTACATAAGTGAAACTCTAGATTATTTCATGAACTTAAGCAAAAGTTAACTTAGACTATTTCTTATATATGCTTCTGATAACAATAGGTAAAACTTAAATCATCTTCCAAAATAGTATAAGATAAACATTTTTAACCAAATTCCTGTCATTCGTAAACTTCCACTGTAATAGCCAATCACTGTAAATGTTAAATGACTTCCTCATTCTCACTTTATAAACCATCCTGTAACTACATAACTCTGAACTTCTAACAACTTTCAGTTGAAGTCTCTGTTCATGAATAGCTTCTTCCTCATTCAAAAAAATATTCATAACAAATAAATCTCTCTTTATTTTCTTCTGACAGTTTTTGGTGTCAGAAGTGGGACCTATAGACAACCCCTGATTAGTCAAGGGCCTGGTGAGTAAACAAGAACCAGTACTAATAGAGTTCATTATGCTCACTATTTTCTCACTGACCATGGAGTTTCATGGTAAATCTCTCTTGGATCCAAGAATCACTACCTTTTGTGTTGAGCTCTCCAATTTTACTAAGAACTGTTACTGAAACTTTGTGGTAAGTACCCAACTCTGTTCAAAAAGTGGGGGGTTGGGAGGAGTAATCCTCTGGTTTCAGAACAGTTGTTAAAAAACCGGACCCTTCAGAGTTAATTTATTCTAGAGAATCTAAGGTGAAGATGGGTTCTACCTGGTAATCACAGACCAAGATCTTGAGACTTTTTGAAAAAATGGGTGAACTTTATGAAGGATAACTAGATTTGCAGTAGCCACTTTGGGGAATCTTTAATTTAGATATGATAGTCCATCTCAGTGATACTCTTAAAAAAAGAATATCCCAAACTTCTCAGAGACAATGGTAGGCAAAAACTTCTAAAAGACAAAATGACACCAAAAATAGCTTGCCTGAAAGAATCCTTATAGCACACAGACAGAAAAATTTTGGTAAAACAAACTCTGGCCATAAGCAGGTAACCTTAATTTATTCCATCTGTCAGAAACAATTTGGATTCAGCTATTTTATTTTTTTTAAGCTTTATATTATTGTACCTGATGCATGGCTAAATTTTTAAAGTGAAAGTTATATGATCTGTGCCTATTTATGCATATAGATGCATGGATACACAAATTCATGTATGCTATGTGAAAATTTTTAGAGAGCTCTATTTAATCTATTTAAAGGAAAATAAGCACTTATATAAATTATAGAGACTAACCCACATGTTTTTCAAGTTTGTATTATCTGGAATAAACTTTGCTAATAAAAGCCAACTTAAATGTGTCAGTTTAATAAAACAGGCTTGTCCTCAGGGTTGTCAATATTAAATATAATGTGAACACACAACCATTTCTACCCAGGTTTAATAGTCAAAGAAGTTTGTGCTATTCCTATGCTACAAAATTTGTCAGCAAGAAAAACAATATAAGATGATTATTAGCTGTTTAATGTTTAAGGCCAAGCATATTTCTTAAAAACAAGTAGATTAAATAGATGTAAGATAAAAGTTTATACTAAGTTAAATTAAATGATGGATATTCATTACCTATCATAGCTTTTCTAGACTGCTTCTAAACATGATAATATACTGAAACATTAATTTTTACATACTTTTGGCTTTTTAATTTTTACAATTGTTTATTTTTTAATTTTTTAAAAAATATTTATTATTATTATTTTATTTTTAGTTATGTTGGATCTTAGTTGCAATACTTGGGATCTTGCTTGTGGACAAAGGCTCTTCATTGCAGTGTGAGGGCTTCTCTCTAGTTGTGGTGTGCAAGATTAATTTCTCTGCAGCACGTGGAATCTTAGTTTCCGAACCAGAGATTGAACTAACCACTGGACAACTGGAGAAGTCCCTACTGAGGCTGAGTAATAAACATGCCTCTTGCAGATTAAAAAAATTACAAAATAGAAAATATGAACAGGCCAGTTATGAATTTGAATTAAATTGAATCAGTAATTAAAAAATCCCCCAACAAACAAAACTTCAGGACCAAATGGCTTTATAAGTGAATTCTACCAGCAATTTAGGAAAAAAGTTAACAAGTTTATTTGTTCCTCCCAAATAAATCCAAAAAATTGCAGACCAAGGAACACTTCCAAACTCATTCTTTAAGTGAATATCATCAATCTGATACCCAAACCAGACAAAAATATCACAGAAAAGAAAATTATAGGCCAACATAACTGATGAACATAAATGTGAAAATCCTCATCAAAATATTAGCAAGCTGAATTCAATAGTACATTAAAAGAGTCATCAGGGATGGGATGAATCAATCTCATCCCTGAATAGTTCAATATCCACAAAGAAATCAATGTGTTATACCATATTAACATACTGAAGAAAAATATCATCATCTCAATAAATGTATAAAAACTTTTGACAAAATTCAACATCTAGTTGTGATAAAAACTCTCAACAAAGTTGGTATAGAAGTAATGTACCATAACATAATAAAGGCCATATATGACAAGCCCACATCTAACATCATATTCAACAGTGAAAAGTTGAGGGCAATTCCTCTAAGATAAGGAACAAGACAAAGATACCACTCTCACCAATTCTATTCAATGTAGTATTGTACCAAGCCACAGCAATCAGAAAAGAAAAAGAAATAAAAGGAATCGACATAAGAAAGGAAGAATTAAAACCATCACTGTTTGCAGATGACATGATACTACACATAGAAAATCCCAAAGCCACCATCTAAAACACCATATTTGATCAGTGACTTCAGTAAACTTGCAGGATACAATATACAGAAATCTGTTGCATTTCTGTATATTAACAGTGAACTATCAGACAGAGGAATTAAAAAAAAAATCCCATGTTCAACTACATCAAAAAGAATAAAATACCTAGGAATAAATATAACTAAGGAGGTAAAAGATCTGTACTTAGAAAACAATAAAGCACTGATGAAAGAAACTGAAGATGATACAAACAGATGAAAAGATATACTGTTTTCATGAATTGAAAGAATTAATATTGTTGCAATGATCATACTACTCAAGGCCATCTACAGATTCTATGCAATTCCTATCAAAACACCACTGACATTTTTCAGAGAACTAGAAAAAATAATCTGACAATCTGTATGGAAACACAAAAGACTCCTCAACAGCCAAAACAACCTTGAGTAAGAAGGACACAGATGGAAGTATCATGCTTCCTTTCACATTGTACTACAAAGCTACAGAAATCAAAACAGTATTGTACTGGCACAAAAACAGACACATTAGGTTAAATGGAGCAGAATACAAAGTCTAGAAATAAACATTTTGGTCAGGACAAGTATACTTTAAAAACAAAAAACAAATTTATACAAAGATATCAGATTTGTGATTACCAGAAGCAGGGGGAATTGAATGAAGGCATTAATCTTTAAGGTACAAACTTGCAGTTATAGGACAAATAGGTGCTAGGGATGGAATGTACAACATGGCAAATACAATTAACACTGTATGTCACATATAAAAGTTGTTATGAGAATAAGTCCTAAGAGTTCTCATCATGAGAAAAAAATTTTTTTTCTATTTTATTTTGAATCTATATAAGATGACAGATGTTCACTGAACTGTCAGTCAAGTCATTATGCAGTATATTTCAAACTTACACAGTGCTGCATGTCAATTATTTCTCAATGAAACTGTGAGAAAAAGTTGTACTGTAAAAAAAACCTCTCTAAAAAATATGTTTTGTAATTATGTATTCATGAATTTGCTAATCTACTACAGGATGCTGCTATATGACAGACAGTTCAACAACTGCATGCTTCTGAGTTTCCACTGGAAAATAATTGTTAATAAAAGTTAAATTTAATAATCATATATAAAAATAAATACTAGAAACAAAAATGAAAGAAAACAACTTTGTATACAAGGTATGAGAGAGAAATGGGATGTATTTCTATATGAAAATGAAAGTTGATCAGTTGTGTCCAACTCTTTGAGGCCCCACCGATGGTGGCCCGCCAGGCTCCTCTGTCCATGGAATTCTCCAGGCTAGACTGGAGTGGGTAGCTGCTTCCTTCTCCAGGGGATCTTCCTGACCAAGAAATCGAACCCAGGTCTCCTGTGCTGCTGGTGGATTCTTTACCAATGGAGCCACCAGGGAAGCCCCAAAAGACTGCAGTAGGTAGCCTATCCCTTCTCCAGCGGATCTTCCTGACCCGGGAATTGAACTGGGGTCTCCCCATCACAGGTGGATTCTTTACCAACTGAGCTATCAGGGAAGAATATGTAAAGAATATAGGTTGTGTTTTTGTTATGGAAAGAAAGGGAGTAATTTTATACAGTAACTCTGTAAAGTAAAATTACTGATTACTCCAAAATGAGCAAAAGGACTAATACAAAGTCTAAATGAATATAGAAAGTTGCTTGTTTATAAATTTTATGTTGAAAAGTGGAATTTAGCTAAACTTAAATAGATTTATTTATAAGAGTTTTAAAAATGAGCTCAGTAATAAACTGATACAAATTGGAGGAACCCTGCCCCCCCTGTGTTAAAAAGTAGATTACTGATCTACTCTTAGTATTATAAAAGGTTTTCCTTTACCTTTTGTGTAATCTATCTAGAAACTAAAGATTCTGGGGGGCAGTCCTAAGATGGTGGAGGAATAGGATGGGGAGACCACTTTCTCCCCAACAAATTCATCAAAAGGATATTTAAACGCTGAGTAAATTCCACAAAACAACTTCTGAACGCCAGCAGAGGATATCAGGCACCTATTGTCTTTGAAAGGAGGTAGGAAAAAATATAAAAGACAAAAAGAGAGACAAAAGAGGTAGGGATAGGAGCTCCATCCCGGGAAGTGAGTCTTAAAAAGAGAGAAGTTTCCAAACACCAGGAAACACTCTCACTGCCGAGTCTGTGGCGAACCTTAGAACCACAGAGGGCAACATATCTGGGAGGAAAAATAAACAAATAATTAAAACCCACAGATCACGTGCCCAACGGTAACTCCCCCAGTAGAGAAGCAGCGCAGACGCCTGCAACCGCCACTAGCAAGCAGGGGCTGGGCAGGGAGGTGCGGGCTGCATTGCTTAGAGTAAGGACCGGGCCTGAATGCCCTGAGGGCAATCTGAGGGAACTAACTTGGGCTAGCAAACCAGACTGTGGGATACCTACCATGCGAAAGCCCTAACCTAACACACCGTCAGGCCCACTCACAGAACAAAGGACTGAACAGAGACAGCCAGCTGCAGACCACCCACCTTTGGTGACCGGCAGTCAGAGCTGGAAGGGGGCAATCGCAGCCCCAGAGAGACATTATCTACAAAACTGCAAGCAGGCTTCTTTGCTAACTAAGACTTCTTGGGGTTCTGGATTTCAACATCCACCTAGAAGGTGTGCTGGTTGTACCTCTAGAAAACCCAGCGGCAGGGATGGGGGAGGTGATAAGTCACAGCGACAGCGCTCGCCAAACACCTCATCACCTGAGCTGCTCGGACCTGGGAAGGGCACAAAACGCAAGCCCAACCAAGTCTGTGCCTCTGAGGACTACCCCAGCACGTGAACCTGAGAAGCTTAGACCTGGGAGGTGCATGCAGCCCAGGGCTGGCCTTGAACGGTTCCCAGTGGAGCAACCTAGAGCCTGAACAGTGTGGGCAGGGAGGGCACATGCGCCGTGAGCGGGGACAGGCCCAGTGTGGCTGAGACATTGCGAGTACACACCAGTGTTATTTGTTTGCAGCGTCCCTCCCTCCCCACATTGTGACTGAACAAGTGAGCCTAAAAAAGTGTCCACCACGGCCCCCTGTGTCAGGGCGGAAATCAGACACTGAAGAGACCAGCAAACAGAAGAAGCTAAAACAGAGGGAACTGTCTTGGAAGTAACAGGTGCAATAGATTACAACCCTGTAGTTAGTACCGACTACATAGGAAGGGGCCTATAGATCTTGAGAAATATAAGCCGGATCAAGAAATAGACAAAAATGAACTGACCCCACAATGCCCACAACACCACCAGAGAAAGTCCTAGATATATTTTTACTATCTTTTTTTTTAATTTTTAAGTCCTCTATTACTCCTTTAATTTTCATTTTTATACTCTACTATTACTTCACACACAAAAAGAGAGACCCTATTTTTTAAAGCAAACTTCATATATATATATTTTTTTAAAATAATTTTTGTGACTTTTTTTTCTTTTTTTTAATATTGTATTTTTGAAAATCCAACCTCTACTCTAGATTTTTAATCTTTGCTTTTTGGTATTTGTTATCAATTTTGTACCTTAAGAACCCAATCTTCAGTACCCATTTTTACTTGGGAGCGAGAATACTGGCTTGACTGCTCTCTCCCCCTTTGGACTCTCCTTTTTCTCCACCAGGTCACCTCTATCTCCTCCCTCCCCCTTCTCTTCTCTACCCAACTCTGTGAATCTCTTTGTGTGTTCCAGACGGTGGAGAACACTTAGGGAACTGATTACTGGCTAGATCTGTCTCTCTCCTTTTGATTCCCTCCTTTATCCTCCTGGTCACCTCTGTCTCCTTCCTCCCTCTTCTCTTCTCTGTATAACTCCATGAACATCTCTGAGTGGTCCAGACTGTGGAGCACACATAAGGAAGTGATTACTGGCTAGCTTGCTCTCTCAACTTTGGATTCCACCTCATCTCATTCGGGTCACCTCTAACTCCCTCCTCCCTCTTCTCTTCTCCATGTAACTCTGGGAAGCTCTCTGGGTGGCCTTCACTGTGGAGAAACTTTTCATCTTTAACCTAGATGTTTTATCAACGGTGCTGTATAGATGGAGAAGTCTTGAGGTTACTGTAAAAATAAGACTGAAAACCAGAAGCAGGAGGCTTAAGTCCAAACCCTGAAAACACCAGAGAACTCCAGACTCCAGGGAACATAAATTGACAGGAGCTCATCAAACGCCTCCACACCTACACTGAAACCAAGTACCACCCAAGGGCCAACAAGTTCCAGAGCAAGACATACCATGCAAATTCTCCAGCAACACAGGAACACAGCCCTGAGCTTCAATATACAGGCTGCCCAAAGTCACTCCAAACCCATTGACATCTCATAATTCATTACTGGACACTTCATTGCACTCCAGAGAGAAGAAATCCAGCTCCACTCACCAGAACACCGACACAAGCTTCCCTAACCAGGAAACCTTGACAAGCCACCTGTACAACCCCGCCCACAGTGAGGAAACTCCACAGTAAAGAGAACTCCACACACTGCCAGAATACAGAAAGACCGCCCCATAAACAGCAATATAAACAGGATGAAGAGACAAAGGAATACCGAGCAGGTAAAGGAACAGGATAAATGCCCACCAAACCAAACAAAAGAGGAAAAGATAGGGAATCTACCTGATAAAGAATTCTGAATAATGATAGTGAAAATGATCCAAAATCTTGAAACCAAAATAGAATCACAGATAAATAGTCTGGAGACAAGGATTGAGAAGATGCAAGAAAGGTTTAACAAGGACCTGGAAGAAATAAAAAAGAGTCAGTATATAATAAATAATGTAATAAATGAGATCAAAAACACTCTGGAGGGAACAAACAGTAGAATAACAGAGGCAGAAGATAGGATTAGTGAAGAAGAAGATAGAATAGTAGAAATAAATGAATCAGAGAGGAAAAAGGAAAAATGAATTAAAAGAAATGAGGACAATTTCAGAGGCCTCTGGCACAATGTTAAATACCCCAACATTCAAATCATAGGAGTCCCAGAAGAAGACAAAAAGAAAGACCACGAGAAAATACTTGAGGAGATAATAGTTGAAAACTTCCCTAAAATAGGGAAGGAAATAATCACCCAAGTCCAAGAAACCCAGAGAGTTCCAAACAGGATAAACCCAAGGTGAAACACCCCAAGACACATATTAATCAAATTAACAAAGATCAAACACAAAGAACAAATATTAAATGCAGCAAGGGAAAAACAACAAAAAACACACAGGGGATTCCCATAAGGATAAGAGCTGATCTTTCAATAGAAACTCTTCAGGCCAGGAGGCAATGGAAGGACATATTTAAAGTGATGAAAGAAAATAAACTACAGCCCAGATTACTGTACCCAGCAAGGATCTCATTCAAATAAGAAGGAGAAATCAAAAGCTTTACAGACAAGCAAAAACTGAGAGAATTCATCAGCACCACCAAACCAGCTCTCCAACAAATGCTAAAGGATCTTCTCTAGACAGGAAACCCAAAAAGCGTGTATAAACTCAAACCCAAAACAATAAAGTAAATGGCAACAGGATCATACTTATCAATAATTACCTTAAACTTAAATGGGTTGAGCCCCAACCAAAAGACAAAGACTGGCTGAATGGATACAAAAACAAGACCCCTATATATGTTGTCTACAAGAGACCCACCTCAAAACAGGGGACACATACAGACTGAAAGTGAAGGGCTGGAAAAACATATTCCACGTAAATAGAGACCAAAAGAAAACAGGAGTAGAAATACTCATATCAGAGAAAATAGACTTTAAAACAAAGGCTGTGAAAAGAGACAAAGAAGGACACTACATAATGGTCAAAGCATCAATCCAAAAAGAAGATATAACAGTTATAAATATATATGCACCCAACATAGAAGCACCACAATATGTAAGACAAATGCTAACAAGTATGAAAGGGGAAATTAACAATAACACAATAATAGTGGGAGACTTTAATAACCCCACTCACACCTATGGATAGATCAATTAAACAGAAAATTAACAAGGAAACACAAACTTTAAATGATACAATTGATATCTATAGGCCATTTCACCCCCAAAACAATGAATTTCACCTTTTTCTCAAGCACACACAGAACCTTCTCCAGGATAGATCACATCCTGGGCCATAAATCTAGCCTTGGTAAATTCAAAAAAACTGAAATCATTCCAAGCATCTTTTCTGACCGTGATGCAGTAAGATTAGATTTCAATTACAGGAGAAAAACCATTAAAAATTCCAATATATGGAGGCTGAACAACATGCTACTGAATAACCAACAAATCACAGAAGAAATCAAAATATGCATAGAAACGAATGAAAATGAAAACACAACAACCCAAAACCTGTGGGACACTGTAAAAGCAGTGCTAAGGGAAGGTTCATAGCAATACAGGCATACATCAAGAAACAAGAAAAAAAGTCAAATAAATAACCTAATTCTACACCTAAAGCAACTAGGAAAAAAAAAGAAATGGAGAACCCCAGAGTTAGTAGAAGGAAAGAAATCTTAAAAATTAGTGCAGAAATAAATGCAAAAGAAACAAAAAAGACCATAGCAAAAATCAACAAAGCCAAAAGCTGGTTCTTTGAAAGGATAAATAAAATTGACAAACCATTCGCCAGACTCATCAAGAAACAAAGGGATAAAAATCAAATCAATAAAATTAGAAATGAAAATGGAGAGATCACAACAGACAACACAGAAATACAAAGGATTGTAAGAGACTACTATCAGCAATTATATGCCAATAAAATGGACAACGTGGAAGAAATGGACAAATTCTTAGAAAAGTACAACTTTCCAAAACTGAACCAGGAAGAAATAGAAAATCTTAAAAGACCCATCACAAGCACGGAAATTGAGACTGTAATCAGAAATCTTCCAGCAAACAAAAGCCCAGGTCCAGATGGCTTGACAGCTGAATTCTACCAAAAATTTCAAGAAGAGCTAACACCTATCCTACTCAAACTCTTCCAGAAAATTGCAGAGGAAGATAAACTTCCAAACACATTCTATGAGGCCACCATCACCCTAATACCAAAACCTGACAAAGATGCCACAAAAAAAGAAAACTACAGGCCAATATCACTGATGAACATAGATGCAAAAATCCTTAACAAAATTCTAGCAATCAGAATCCAACAACACATTAAAAACATCATACACCATGACAAAGTGGGCTTTATCCCAGGGATGCAAGGATTCTTCAATATCCGCAAATCAATCAATGTAATACACCACATTAACAAACTGAAAAATAAAAGCCATATGATTATCTCAATAGATGCAGAGAAAGCCTTTGACAGAATTCAACATTCATTTATGATAAAAACTCTCCAGAAAGCAGGAATAGAAGGAACATACCTCAACATAATAAAAGCTATATATGACAAACCCACAGCAAACATTATCCTCAATGGTGAAAAATTGAAAGCATTTTCCCTAAAGTCAGGAACAAGACAAGGGTGCCCACTTTCACCACTACTATTCAACATAGTTTTGGAAGTTTTGGCCACAGCAATCAGAGCAGAAAAATGAATAAAAGGAATCCAAACTGGAAAAGAAGAAGTAAAACTCTCACTATTTGCAGATGTAATGATCCTCTACATAGAAAACCCTAAAGACTCCACCAGAAAATTACTAGAACTAATCAATGAATATAGTAAAGTTGCAGGATATAAAATCAACACACAGAAATCCCTTGCATTCCTATACACTAACAATGAGAAAATAGAAAGAGAAATTATGGAAAAATTCCATTTACCATTGCAATGAAAAGAATAAAACACTTAGGAATATATCGACCTAAAGAAACTAAAGACCTATATATAGGAAACTATAAAACACTGGTGAAAGAAATCAAAGAGGACACTAATAGATGAAGAAATATACCATGTTCATGGATCGGAAGAATCAATATAGTGAAAATGAGTATACTACCCAAAGCAATCTATAGATTCAATGGTATTTTTCACAGAGCTAGAACAAATAATTCCACAATCTGTATGGAAATAAAAAAAAAAAACCTCGAATAGCCAAAGCAATCTTGAGAAAGAAGAATGGAACTGGAGGAATCAACCTGCCTGACTTCAGGCTCTACTACAAAGCCACAGTCATCAAGACAGTATGGTACTGGCACAAAGTCAGAAATATAGATCAATGGAACAAAATAGAAAGCCCAGAGATAAATCCACGCACCTATGAACATGTTATCTTTGACAAAAGAGGCAAGAATATACAATGGAGAAAAGACAATCTCTTTAACAAGTGGTGCTGGGAAAACTGGTCAACCACTTGTAAAAGAATGAAACTAGAACACTACCTAACACCATACACAAAAACTCAAAATGGATTAAAGATCTAAATGTAAGACCAGAAACTATAAAACTAGAGGAGAACATAGGCAAAACACTCTCTGACATAAACCACAGCAGGATCCTCTATGACCCACCTCCCAGAATACTGGAAATAAAAGCAAAAATAAACAAATGGAACCTAATTAAAATTAAAAGCTTCTGCACAACAAAGGAAACTATAAGCAAGGTGAAAAGACAGCCTTCAGAATGGGAGAAAATAATAGCAAATGAAGAAACTGATAACTAATCTCAAAAATGTACAAACAACTCCTGTAGCTCAATTCCAGAAAAATAAACGACCCAATCAAAAAATGGGCCAACGAACTAAACAGACATTTCTCCAAAGAAGACATACAGATGGCTAACAAACACATGAAAAGATGCTCAACATCACTCATTATCAGAGAAATGCAAATCAAAATCACAATGAGGTACCATTTCACACCAGTCAAAACGGCTGAACCAAAAGTCTACAAGCAATAAATGCTGGAGAGAGTGTGGAGAAAAGGGAACCCTATTACACTGTTGGTGGGAATGCAAACTAGTACAGCCAATATGGAGAACAGTGTGAAGATTCCTTAAAAAACTGGAAATAGAACTGCCTTATGACCCAGCAATCCCACTGCTAGGCATACACACCAAGGAAACCAGAATTGAAAAAGAAACGTGTACCCCAATGTTCATTGCAGCACTGTTTATAATAGCCAGGACATGGAAGCAACCTAGATGTCTATCAGCAGATGAATGGATAAGAAAGCTGCGTTACATATACACAATGGAATATTACTCAGCTATTATAAAGAATACATTTGAATCAGTTCTAATGAGGTGGATGAAACTGGAGCCTATTATACAGAGTGAAGTAAGCCAGAAAGAAAAACACCAATATAGTATACTAACGCATATATATGGAATTTAGAAAGATGGTAAAGATAACCCTGTATGCGAGACAGCAAAAGAGACACAGATGTATAGAACAGTCTTTTGGATTCTGTGGGAGAGAGCAAGGGTGGGATGATATGGGAGAATGGCATTAAAACATGTATAATATCATATGTGAAACGAATCACCAGTCCAGGTTCAATGCATGATACAGGATGCTTGGGGCTGGTGCACCGGGATGACCCAGAGGGATGGTACGGGGAGGGAGGTGGGAGGGGGGTTCAGGATGGGGAACATATGTATACCTGTGGTGGATTCATGTCAATGTATGGCAAAACCAATATAATATTGTAAAGTAATTAGCCTCCAATTAAAATAAATAAATTTATGATAAAAAAATAAAGATTCTGTGTCTTAGCAAAATAATTTCCTATGCTTCATGTTATTTTTATCAGGTCTGTAATTAGTTAGGAAAACTGAACCTTTGCAACATTACAAAAGGTAAGGCTTTTTGGTTTTATAAAGAAAAAAATTATTTATTTTACACTAATTTTTGTCTGAATTTTCATACTGTTTATGGGGTTCATGGGGTTCTCTAAAGAGCCTCTTGATGAAAATAAAAGAGGAGTGTGAAAAACTTGGCTTAAAACTCAACATTCAAAAAACTAAGATCATGGCATCTGATCCCATCACTTCATGGCAAGTAGATGGGGAAACAATGGAAACAGTGAGACTTTATTTTTTTGGGATCCAAAATCACTGCACATGATGACTCCCACCATAAAATTAAAAGACACTTGCTCCTTGGAAGAAAAGCTATGACCAACCTAAACAGCATACTCAAAAGCAGAGACATTACTTTGCCGACAAAGGTCCGTCTAACGAAAACTATGGTTTTTCCAGTAGTCATGTATGGGATGTGAGAGTTGGACCATAAAGAAGGCTGAGCACAGAAGAACTGATGCTTTTGAACTGTGGGGTTGGAGAAGACTCTTGAGAATCCCTCGGACTGCAAGGAGATCAAACCAGTCAATCCTAAGGGAAACCTGATTATTCATTGTAAGGACTGATGCTGAAGCTGTAGCTCCAATAGTTTGGCCACCTGATGCAAAGAGTCAACCCATTGGAAAAGACCCTGATGCTGGGAAAGATTGAAGGTGGGAGGAGAAGGGGACAACAGAGGATGAGATGGTTGGATGCCATCACTGACTCGATGGACAAGAGTTTGAGCAAGCTCCGGGAATGGCTGATGGACAGGGAAGCCTGGTGTGCTACAGACCATGGGTTGCAAAGAGTCAGACACAACTGAGTGACTGAACAACAGCAAAATGTTATTAATATGTGTTCCAGAAATTACATGAAATTCTTAGAAATCTGACCCATCCTAGTATAATGTTATCAGTCATCTTAAAATATTGTATGTCATAGAAATAACTGAATTTATCTGACAATTTTATCATTTTTTAAAATAGGGAACTCTCATCAGATCTTTAACCATGGCTATTTTTAAGTCTTTTGTCATTCACAGAGAGTTATTGTTCTCCTCTTAATTCTTCTTGGAAAGCATTTACAATCAACTATAGGCCAGAACAACAGACTGGTTCCAAATAGGGAAAGGAGTACGTCAAGGCTGTATATTGTCACCCTGCTTATTTAACTTCTATGCAGAATACATCATGAGAAACACTGGGCTGGATGAAGCACAAGCTGGAATCAAGATTTCCAGCAGAAACATCAATAACCTGTTATGTAGATGACACCACTCTTAGGGCAGAAAGTAAAGAGGAACTAAAAAGCCTCTTGATGAAAGTAAAAGAGGAGAGTGAAAAAGTTGGCTTAAAGCTCAACATTCAGAAAACTAAGATCATGGCATCTGGTCCTATCACTTCATGGGAAATAGATGGGGAAACAGTGGAAAGAGTGTCACACTTTATTTTGGGGGGCTCCAAAATCACTGCAGATGGTGACTGCAGCCATGAAATTAAAAGACACTTACTCCTTGGAAGGAAAGTTATGACCAACCTAGATAGCATATTCAAAAGCAGAGATATTACTTTGCCAACAAAGGTCCATCTAGTCAAGACTATGGTTTTTCCAGTGGCCATGTATGGATGTGAGAGTTGGACTGTGAAGAAAGCTGAGCACCGAAGAATTGATGCTTTTGAACTGTGTTGGAGAAGATTCTTGAGAGTCCCTTGGACTGCAAGGAAGTCTAACCAGTCCATCCTAAAGGAGATCAGTTGTGGGTGTTCATTGGAAGGCCTGATGCTGAGGCTGAAACTCCAGTACATTGGCCACCTCATGCGAAGAGTTGACTCACTGGAAAAGACCCTGATGCTGGGAGGGATTGGGGGCAGGAGGAGAAGGGGAGGACAGAGGATGAGATGGCTGAATGGCATCACCGACTTGATGCACATGAGTTTGGGTGAACTCCGGGAGTTGGTGATGGACAGGGAGGCCTGGCGTGCTGCGATTCATGAGGTCACAAACAGTCGGACACGACTGAGCGACTGAACTGAACTGATAGGCCAGAATGCTTTGTCTTTGTGGAGAGGCACAGAAAGGACCCTGATAAGTACTCTAGAATATAGCTTTCTGATAACTTTAAGATCATACCAGTAAACTGAGTAAATTTCTAGAACTCTAATGGAGAAACTGCTTAATTCATAAAACTGCTAACCCAAGATTAGGGAAAATAAAGATTAATGCCAAAGGCCCAAATGAACTGATGAAAACAACTAACTTTTATGACTTTTCTTGAAACATTGTTGTTCTTTAGTGCTTGTTTTCCAGATTTAAAAATCTTTTTTTCCCTCTCCTTCTAAATTATCTAAACCTACAACAATTTGGTATACTTCTATAAACAAAAATGAAACATTTTTCTTTCTCTCCTTATCTGATTCCTTCAGAATTAAAACAAATTTTAAAAACCCTGTTATTGACTATTCCTATTTTCATGGCAATAGATATTTGCATAAATTCAATAAGAATTTGTTTTCCCTGTAATAGGACAAAACTGCTAAGTCCTTTGCTTGGCTTCTTAGCAAAAAGAGGCTTTTAAAGATGTAACCTGAGTTTCCTTGTTAAGTCGGTTTTAAGTATCTAAAGTTGACTTTAAAATATATATATATATATTTGTTTGTTTGGGGCTGTGACGGGTCTTCATTGTCGCACGAGGGATCTTTTGTTGGCACGAGGGATCTTTTGTTGGCACGAGGGATCTTTTGTTGGCATGAGGGATCTTTTGTTGCCACACGGGCTCCAGAGATAGCAGGCTCCACAGTTGTGGTACATGGGGGCTTATCTGCCCTAGGGCCTATGGGATCTTACTTCCTTACCAGGGATTGGATCTGGGTCCACTGTTTTGGAAGGTGGATTCTTAACCACTGGACCACCAGAGAAGTTCCTAAAATTGACTCTATAGAGTCAATAAAAGCCCTTGGATATTACCAAAGCTTTGATTGGAATATCATATTTGAGAGTGCACATAAAATCTATTCTTGCTGTATTTATGTAAATAACAAGTCAGGTTTAAAGAGACTAGATTTATTTTACAAACAAATTACTTTGGTAAAAGTGACTATAGAAAGAAAAATTATGTTTAAACAGAAAACTTTGGCATACCCATAATCAAATTCTAGTCCTGGTTATTTTCTTTGGGTTTTTGTTTCTAACTGTAAACTGGACTGGATCCTGAACTCTTACGGTTTTCTCTAAAATCTGGCTACAACTCTCCAAACTAATATTTTCAACTTTCTCCCACCCTTCTGACTTGAAATTAAAACTAAAACTGTTCTTTTCCTCAAACCCTACAAGATAAAGCTATAGGTCTTGATATAGACTTCAGAGAATTCATCACAATGGATCATGCATAGACAAAAAAACAACCTTCATACTTACTTCAGAACACCTGATGACATCATCACTGACATTCAAACTGCAAACCAGGAAAATCTATCAGTTTAAAACTGCCATCTTCATTCCACCATCTAAAAATCTAAGTTCAGCTCCAAAAATTTTCTTGACTGGCTGCTCTCTAGACTCAACAACTACATTTATACTTTGTTCCAACTAATCTTTAATCTTTGCCTTTCTTTTGTTTCCACAGTAATACTTATTAAATAACTGATTGCTTATACCATATAGAAGTTTACTTACATGGAAGCTTACCTATCATACCACTTCCTAAAATAAGGCATCTTCATGTTAATCCCATCCTAAGGAACCATGACATAGTTCAGTACTATAAGACACTAATGTAATACTGAAAAGCTTATTTCCACCATGTCCATAAAGCTTTCTGTGGTCTGCTTCTTAAACAAGACAATGCCTCATATATTAAAACCTAGAGACTCAGTTTATTGGAAAAGACACCAACAAAAAATTGCACTTAAATCTCACTAAGAGAGACCTTATCCTCTGAAAAACTATAATCACAGCAAGAATCTAGAAATTCTTTAGCCAGAGTTGTTTTAGACAACTGCTTAGCCTTAGACACCCTAACTACCCAAGATGGAGGTACATGTACTATTGTAAGAGAGCAAGATGAGCACAGCCCTTAACAGGCAGCCATTGCTGTGCCTCACTACTCTGCACTCTGTTACCAGGCAACAGATCTTGATCAGTCATTGCTCAGTGCCCCAGTGGGCCCAGTCCACAAGTAACTGTCAATGAGGGACCATTAGGGAAGTGATTTACCCAAAGGTCATTGGTGTGGTGGTCATTAGGTGGAAAGTGAGGTAAGAGGCAGATTCAGGCCTTCTCCTGGAGGGAGGCCCTCCAGCTCACTTAGCCTTGGCCAGCAGGTGAGCTGGAGCGCCCAGGGAACACACTAAGGACTGTGTTCTTCTATAGGGCTCCAGAGCCCTTACTAAGGCCCTCAACTAGCCTTGGCCCAGGCCTTGAACCTAGTCTCCCCATCTAGGGGGCTTGAGGAGACTGAGGGTCAGTTGGGTTGAGTGCCTGGCTCCCTCAGAGATGACATCTGGGCATGATGTGGGAACCTGGCCCTGAGAGAACTGCCAACTGAGATCTGCCTCCTATTAGCCAGGACTGGGCTCTTGGAGGGTGAAAGCTGTGCTTTGGGATCTTGCCCTTTCTTGTCAAGACACAGAATAACATTCATTTGGTGGAGATTTACAGGAATGTTGTTACCTGACCATGACCTGACCTCAAGAGCAAAGGATCTTACACAAGAAGTTTGTAACAACTAACCACGCCCCCCCCTCACCTTTTACTTATAAAGGGGCTTGCTGAAAGCTTTCAGTAATTTTGGGGTTCTTAGGACATGAACCACCCATCTCCTTGTACGAATCTGTAATAAATCTCTGTTTCAAACTCTGATGTTTTAGTATTGATGGGCCTCACTGGGCACACGGACTTGTGATTTGTTAACAGCATAACTGGTTTAAAAAAAAAAAGTTTCTATGTTAATATAACAAAAAGATCTGAAAGACTAGATGCCAATCTTTCAACAAATAGGCAACACTTATGAAATACGGGTTCAATCCCTGGATCAGGAAGATCTCCTGAAAAAGGAAATGCCAACCCACTCCAGTATTCTTGCCTGGAGAATCCCATGTACAGTGGATCCTGGCAGGCTACAGTCCATAGGGTTGCAAAGAGTCAGACATAGGTGACTTAACACACACACACTTCTCTTGATTATTTAGTTGGAAATCTCTGCTCTGGAGAATCCTTTTCAATACTTGGCTATTATTCTCCCGATAGTCATCATCTTAGCCTCCTTAATGCATTGTATCCTCTCTGGAGTTCTAAATGTCTTCAGTGGCTACTCACACATCAAATGTTATCCATTAGTGTTAGACAACTGGAAGAACACAAAGATCCTGCTGCCAGAGTCAGGGTGACTATGCAACTGCCAATAAGGGCAATTACAAAACCATCCATCCCAATGCCTACATTGAAGGAGCAGTGAGAGTAACACTATATTGGTTCACCCTTAGCTTGCTGAGAGAATGACTGAAAGGTGGGGATTTTTTTAAATAAATCGAGACCAGGCTTGAAAAATCCATCAAGGTGACCAAACCAGTTAAGTCACATACGCAAAACCAAATTTAGTTTATATCATGAACATAAGTGAAACTTATTTCTTGTAAATGCCTCTGACAATCAACTTAAATCGTCTTCTTAAAATGATTGTTAACAGCATAACTGGTTTAAAAATAAAGTTTTAAGCAATCTCCTACCATCTGTAAACTCCTAATGTCATAAACCATTGCAAAGGTTAAAGAACTTCCTTATGCTCACTTTATAAGCCATCCTATAATGACATGTCTATAAAATATTCATATCAAGTTAAGCTCTCTGAGATTTCTCTTAATACTAGGCAGTTACAGGCCATAGCGTTACAGGGAGGAGTAATTTAACATACTTAAATCCTTAGAAGACTGCCTAGTATTAAAAGAAATTTCAGAGAGCTTGATACCAATATTTTACAGACATAGAAAATCCCCATGGACAGAGGAGCCTGGCTGGCTACAGTCCATGTGGTCCTAGAGTCAGACACGACTGAGCGACTAAGCACAGCACGTAACGCCATGAGATAGGTAGCTGTTATTATACTAACTTTGTAAGGTTAAGCTACTTTCCCATAGTCATACAGCTGGAGAATGGTAGACCCGGGAGCTGAACCCAGCAAGCGCAATCAGGGATTTAAGCGCTGCGTCAAAGAATCAATAATTATCCCCATTACAGTAACTGGGTGTAACTCTGCTGAAGGCTTTTGAGAACCCCATCCAGTGTTTTGTTTTATTTTACTAAGGCTTTTCGCTCCCGCCAGAGACAGGCCACTGCCAGGAATCTCCTGGACGAGAAGCTGTCAAGGCTGAGTTCGGACACCTATCGGGGGACAGAGGGGCAAGCCTGCCGGGCTGCCCACTTGGCACGATTTTTCTCAGTCAAGATAGGACAAATCACGGACCCAGGAGCAGAAACAGCCTGTGGACCTCCTCGATGGGAGGCAGGAAGGGGGCGGGGATGGGGTGCGGTGATGGGTGGCGGGCGCGGGCTGTGCCGGGGCGGGGCGAGAGGAAGGCGGGCCGGGGCGGACTCACAGATCCAGGAGCTGACTGACCCGCTGGGGGCTGGGCATCGCGGCCGCCCTTCGGAGCCTCTTCCACGGTCCCGGGGCCGCGGAGATTCAGCCAGAGACCGTCTGTCAACTCCCGCCTCCAGCGCAACGCGTAGTCCCTCGTGACGTCACCCGCCTCTTCCGGTGACCTGGCGCCGGCGCGCTCGCGACTACAGAGGGATAGCGTAGCCCCCTCGGGGCGGAACCCTGGACGCTGCGCCGGAGAGACAGTGTGATAAACCAGAGGGAAGTCTTGGGCTCTGAGAAGGACTGCGTGAGCTGTCATTCTGCAGTCCCTCCGGCGCGGCTCGGGCGGTATCCCTGGTGGGCTAGCCCGGCGCCGGACCTCTCCTAGTACCTCCTGGAACCTCGCGGCTCTGCGCGTGGCCGCTGTTACTACAGGGGTGCATTCCATGCTGGGCCCAGCGTTAGTGGATGCACACCGGAGACCCTCTTAGATACAGAAACCATGATCGTCAAAGGGCGTGTTTTAGAGGACTGGAGAGTGACGTTTATCGAGCGCTTCCTATAAGAAAGTGAGCACTGAACTGCTTGTTTTCAATAGTTAACCATATTCTGGTCTTCCCTGATGGTACCGTGGACAAGAACCAGCCTGCCAATGCAGGGGGCATGGGTTTAATCCTTGGTCGGGGAGGATTCCACAGGCGTCAGAGTAACTAAGCCCGAGAGCCACAACTACTGAAGCCCATTTTACTAGAGCCTGTGCTCCAGAAGAAGAGAAGCCACTACAAGGAAGAGTAGCCTCCTACCCTCTACTGCAACTAGTGAAAGCCTGAATGCAGCAACAAAGACCCAGCATAACCAAAAATAATAAAAAATTAACCATATTCTTTTAATCCTATGAAATCGGAATTTGTTGTTGTTAGTCAAGTTGTGTCCAACTCTTTGCGACCCCATGGACTGCAGCTCGCCAGGCTTCCCTGTCCTTCACCATCTCCCGGAGCTTGCTCAAACTCATGTCCATTGAATCAGTGATGCCATCCAATCATCTCATCCTCTCTCACCCCCTTCTTCTCCTGCCTTTTATCTTTCCCAGCATCAAGGTCTTTTCCAATGAGTTGGCTCTTTGCATAAGGCGGCTCAGCAAAGTAATGTCTCTGCTTTTGACATGTCTTCGTAGTCACTGATATTAAGTATAATACTTTCATTGTGCCTATGTTTAATATAACTGAAATCAAATATTGTTATATCTGTTACAAATTTGTCAGAAAGGAAAGCAACTCAACGTGAAGAAACTTTTAAGGAAAGAAAATGTAAATGAGATAAGAGCTTTTAGATTAAACTCTACTAAGAATAATTAAGCTTTAGGAATATCTACCTAAAATTGTTTTTCCAGATTTTGGTAAATTGAAATCCTAGGGTTGTGGTAAATTAAGTTAAATGATGCAAGCTTATTAAATAATTAGGCCACTTGCAAATAAAATAAGATGCTAAAATATTAATTAATAAACACTGGCTTCCTTTTATGGAGAAACAAAAAGTTTAGAATTAATAGTGAGTATGTTTGGGATCATCCTGAGTTGTTCTCTATAAGAAAGTAAATATTTTTAGAAATTACTACCAACATTTATGTTCACCAATCTTCTGAGTGCTAATATAAAGGACAGTTTATGGTTACTTAAGGAAAATAAGATATGTGTTTTTAGAAAAGAAGTTATGATGACTGGAACTGCATTATGTTAAGGGAAACCGAAGTAGGTCTGACTTACAGGTGTCCGTTTTTCAGTGGGAAGATAAAGTTACAGATACAGAAAGTAAAAGAAAGGTTTGTGGAAAGTGGACCTGGGAAAAGAGTTTTATTCATGGTGCAAGTTTTCTTGGGATGTTGAGCTTCCTTTGATAACAGATTCTGTTTCTTTACCTCTTAAGTGATCTGTTCTGTATTTGCTTTGAAAACTTTTATTGTTACTTTGGCTGAGTGAATAACTATTGTTTCATAGTGACTTGTAATCTTATCTGACTGAGTGTTCTTAACCCTTTGATATTTTTGTCAGACCTTCCTAAAATCAAATTGTAATGAAATTCTTTTGACTTCTAACCACTTTGGGGTGCTTCAGAGTGTTCCTGAGGCATCCCAAAGAAAGATACTAAACAATTAGTTTTATTAGGTATGTTAAAGTATATGGGAAGTATTATCAAATAACTAATAAATTTTCTCAGGTTATATTATATGGTAAATATTATTAATATAGATATTCTATATTAGTATATAGAAATCATAAAGATTTTATATAACCTGGTAAAATTTTATCTGTCATAATTCTAGTTACTATATTAAAGTGTTACATGTCACAGTAGTAACCAAGTTACTTTGTCAGTTGCATTGTAATAACATTTTAAATGTGCCTTTTTAAGCTTTTTGTTATTATAGAGAGTTATGATTTCACCCTGATGCCTTGGAAAAATACTGCCTCTTCAAGATTTATAGAAAAGACTTTCTAAGATTAAATTAAAATTAACCAGATAAACAAATTTTGTTATTATCAGTAACCTGCTATCAGACTGGAATTTGGTTTTCTCTGTTAAGGCAACAGTTTTCTTGGCATGCGGCATTTGATAACACATTAGATGAATTTCTTTGTCTTTAAATAATTTTTATGTGTTTTTAAAAGCTTTTGTTACTTTCTTAAATAAATATTATTTCACAATTATCTATGACGTTTGTAGCACACATAAATAAAGCTCATTGTGTTTCTACAAAAAATTAACACCTCATTTTCAGACTTTCCCTGGTGGCTCAGATGGTAAAGAATCCCCCTGCAATGCAGAAGACCTGAGTTTGATCCCTGGGTCAGAAAGATCCCCTGGAGAAGGGAATGCCTACCCACTCCAGAATTCTTGCCTAGAGAATTCTATGGACAGAGGAGCCTGGCAGGCTACAGTCCATGGGGTTGCAAAGAGTCGGACATGACTGAACAACTAACATTTTCATTTTCGGTTTCATGCCCTTAGGACATGGCAACAGTCTACTCCTAAAACAAGGAATTTAAAATGGATAAGCAATAGCTATAGATCAACAGTCAGGGCTGTGGGAAATCTAAGATGGCCGCTTGGCTTTTTCTGGCTCTCTGACAAACCTCATTTTTTTTTTTTTTTTTAATTTGATGGGATAAAACCTTCCCTGGCTGCCGGGTTAATGCCCTCACAAAAATTTTTGTTTCATTGAATAGTAAATTCTAGTTTTGTTCATTGAGATCTATGTTGACAAAGACTCACTAACTGATAGTTACTTGCTGTTATATTTTATTGCTAAAAAGTTTAATTGAACTATTCTAAAGCTTAACTCAGTAACCTATCTTTGGATGGAAATCAGATACCCCATGAACTACAACCAAGGGACATAAAATTATATGTATCTATCAATAAATTATATGCTAATTGGAACTTATGGCAAAAACAAGACAAAAGAGAGCCCTTGCATCTCTGGGACAGGGAAATTTCCAGAGCTGAAAAGAGTTATACTAAGAGGAGTCAATTTGCTGAATTATATGTAATATATCAGGTTCTAAAACAAGAAAATTTAACAGAATGTCAAATTTATACAGATTCTTATTCAGTAGCCAATGGATTGGCCACTTAGCTTTCCATGTGGGTAAAGAATAATGTAAATTCATTCCAAGGAATTATGGGGAAAGGAATTAAGGTCCGACATTTGGGAACCTGTTCAAATCGCCAACGTTTCAGTCTTCATTGTGAAAGCTCACAGTGTTCCAAATCTATGGAACAATGGTATAACTCTATTACAAATTAATAAACCCAAATCCAAACAGTAGAATTTGACTCAAACTCTGGCGACTTAAAAGGTTTGACTTTATGGGCACGCCAAAAAATGTGGCCATCTGGGGGAAAAAGCAAGATACAGGTGGGCTCAGGATCAAGGTATTTCTTTAACTATCAATCTTTTTAAATCTGCATTTAAAAAAAAAAAATAAATCTGCATTTTACAATGCAGATTTAAATGTCCAATTTGTCAATGTATTAAGCATAGAAGCTTGCCACACCTAGTCAAAGGACAATTGGCATGTGGGCAAATATGGCAAATTGATTATATTGGATCCATTAATTTGAGATAAAGGATGTCAACACGTGTACTGCTGTGGACACCTATACTGGATATTTAGTGGTCATTCTCTTCAGGAAAGTCAATTAGGCTAAAACTATTAAAACATTGGAGATAATTTATATCACGGTGTTCCATTTCAAACTGAGAGTGACAATGGGTAACATTTTAAAGGTAAGTTATTGCAAGAGTTTCCCCAGGAACATAACATACAATGGATTTTTCATATTCCTTACTATCTCCTGGTTTGATTTAAAGAAGGAATGGTCTGCTTGAACATCTTTTAATTAAACTTGGAGAGGGCTTTTATAAAAACTGGAAGACAGGTGGCTCATTGGTAAAGAACCTGCCTACTAATGCAGAAGACACGAGTTCAGTCCCTGGGTCGAGAAGATCCCCTGGAGAAGGAAATGGCAGCCCACTCCAGTATTCTTACCCACTCCAGAACTCCCATGGACAGGAGGAGCCTGGAAGGCTACAGTCCATGAGGTTGCAAAAGAGTCAGACATGACTTAGCATTTGAGCATGAGCATGAGGAGAATCAGAAACTCCTTTGATGAGGATGATTATTCCAAATTTACAAATTCATAAAATATGCTTCTTTCCTGGAACAACTAAATATTGGGAAATCTGGAAAAGGAAATGGCAACCCACTTCAGTATTCTTGTCTGAGAAATCCTATGAACAGAGGAACCTGGCAGGCTACAGTCCCCAGGGTTGCAAAGGAGCCAGACACTAAAACTGAGAGACTAAACAACAATAACAGATTGGAAAATTAGCCCAAGAGCATTAGCTCCTTTCCGAGCTACTCCTGAGGCCACTGGACAGGATTTGTACTTTATATCTGAATACATACTTACTGAAAGATTGACGTGCTATTTCAACTGGTCTTGTAATTAAAATGCCTTTCAGACACTTTGGATTAATCAAAGAATGTTCCAGTGTAGCGTTAAGAGGGATCTGTGTCCATGGGGGAGTTACAGATCCAGACTACCAAGGAGAAATCTTAGTAATTTTACAAAATGAAGGAAAAGATGATCTATCTGTTAATAAACATAATCAAATTGCCCAATTGCTGATTTTTCTAATGTAATTGGAAAAGTACAAAAAAGAGACTCTCCCACCGTACTAACAGAGATGATAGAGGGTTTGGGTCCACAAAAGAAATATATGCAATTGGAGCTAAAGTCTGGGTGAAGCAGCCTAACAGTCCTCCCATACCTGCTGATGTGATTACACAGGGAAACGATAACATTGTATTAGTGATGATCCCTGGACATCCCTGGAAATATGGGACATTAACCCACTGTTAATTCTCACAAATAGATTATTCTTAGAAGCCTGACTGTAATGCAGATTGTCATTCAAGCCTCAACCTTCAAGGATCTTTAGCTGGAGAAACATGAGCTGGACATGAACTCAAGATAATTTTTCCTGCCCAGCAAATAAGATTGTCTTTTCTTAATTTTGACTTTCTAAGGACAAAATTTATCTGTTTGCTAGATTACACAGCATTGGTAAAGACATAGCTCAAGCCTTGACCATTAATGCTAAGTGGATGCCTACAATATTAAAACCCCATGAACTTAGTTTTAACGTACCATAAAGACTTTTTATGGGCTTCCCTGGTGGCTCAGAGGTTAAAGCGTCTGCCTGGAATGTGGGAGACCTGGGTTTGATCCCTGGGTCAGGAAGACCCCCTGGAGAAGGAAATGGCAACCTACTCAAGTATTCTTGCCTGGAGAATCCCATGGAGGGAGGAGCCTGGTAGGCTACAGTCCATGGGGTCACAAAGAGTCGAACATGACTGAGTGACTTCACTTCAAAGACTTTTTACAGTTGTTTTAATGACTCAGTAATATTTCAGCTATACCAAACTAAATCCTTAACTGACATGTTTGATTGGATTGTTCTATGCAGCTGTTATATTACCTTGCTCAAAAGGATAAGGCCCAAGGAATTTTAATGTCTACTAATGCACATTCGCTGGATCATCGAAAAAGCAAGAGAGTTCCAGAAAAACATCTATTTCTGCTTTATTGACTATGCCAAAGCCTTGGACTGTGTGGATCACAAGAAACTGTGGAAAATTCTGAAAGAGATGGGAATACCAGACCACCTGACCTGCCTCTTGAGAAACCTATATGCAGGTCAGGAAGCAACAGTTAGAACTGGATATGGAACAACAGACTGGTTCCAAATAGGAAAAGGAGTACGTCAAGGCTGTATATTGTCATCCTGCTTATTTAACTTCTATGCAGAGTATATCATAAGAAACACTGGACTGGAAGAAGCACAAGCTGGAATCCAGATTTCTGGGAGAAATATCAATAACCTCAGATATGCAGATGACACCACCCTTATGGCAGAAAGTGAAGAGGAGCTAAAAAGCCTCTTGATGAAAGTGAAAGAGGAGAGTGAAAAGGTTGGCTTAAAGCTCAACATTCAGAAAACAAAGATCATGGCATCTGGTCCCATCACTTCATGGGAAATAGAGGAAACAGTGTCAGATTTATTTTGGGGGGCTCCAAAATCACTGCAGATGGTGACTGCAGCCATGAAATTAAAAGACGCTTCTCCTTGGAAGAAAAGTTATGACCAGCCTAGATAGAATATTCAAAAGCAGAGACATTACTTTGCCAACTAAGGCCTGTCTAGTCAAGGCTATGGTTTTTCCAGTGGTCATGTATGGATGTGAGAGTTGGACTGTGAAGAAGGCTGAGCACTGAAGAATTGATGCTTTTGAACTGTGGTGTTGGAGAAAACTCTTGAGAGTCCCTTGGACTGCAAGCAGATACAACCAGTCCATTCTGAAGGAGATCAGCCCTGGGATTTCTTTGGAAGGAATGATGCTAAAGCTGAAACTCCAGTGCTTTGGCCACCTCATGAGAAGAGTTGACTCATTGGAAAAGACTGTGATGCTGGGAGGGATTGGGGGCAGGAGGAGAAGGGGATGACAGAGAATGAGATGGCTGAATGGCATCACTGACTCGATGGACATGAGTCTGAGTGAACTCCGGGAGTTGGTGATGGACAGGGAGGCCTGGCGTGCTGCAATTCATGGGGTCTCAAAGAGTCGGACACGACTGAGCAACTGAACTGAACTGAACTGAACTGAATGCATATGAGTGGAAAAATTGTTTAGAGAATGTTTCCTAAAAACACTGGGTATTTATTTCTGAAGCATTACCAAGTGCACTGACACCTGGTGCCAAGGAACTCTATACCATTATGGTATAGTTGATATGAGTTTAATGTGCCAATTTTACCTATTGTTTTTGGAGAATACTGGCTACCTCATTTCACTGGAAATTATTTGGATGTTAATAATTTGGAGAAGGCAGTAGCACCCCACTCCAGCACTCTTGCCTGGAAAATCCCATGGACGGAGGAGCCTGGTGGGCCACAGTCCACGGGGTCGAGAAAAGTCAGACACGACTGAGCGACTTCACTTTCACTTTTCACTTTCATGCATTGGAGAAGGAAATGGCAACCTACTCCAATGTTCTTCCCTGGAGAATCCCAGGGACGGGGGAGCCTGGTGAGCTGCCGTCTCTGGGGTCGCACAGAGTTGGACACGACTGAAGCGCCTTAGCAGTAACAGTAGCAATTGCACTCACTTACTGATAGACTGTAACAAGGCTACTGAGGGACTCTTATGTGGACAAACTTCACGTTTGGGATCCCTGCTTATTGGTGAACTTCATCAACAACTGTGAATGGGCTATCTTCCCTAAATTCTATGTTTTTGAAATAACCCCTCAATTTGTGTGTATTGTAACCAATGACGTAGAAATTACTTTTACATATTAGTTCAGTTCAGTCACTCAGTCGTGTCTGACTCTTTGTGACCCCATGAACTGCAGCACACCAGGCCTCCTTGTCCATCACCAACTCCCGGAGTTCACCCAAACTCATGTCTATCGAGTCAGTGATGCCATCCAGCCATCTCATCCTCTGTCATTCCCTTCTCCTCCTGCCCCCAATCCCTCCCAGCATCAGAGTCTTTTCCAATGAGTCAACTCTTTGCATGAGGTGGCAAAGTACTGGAGTTTCAGCCTCAGCATCAGCCCTTCCAAAGAACACCCAGGGCTGATCTCCTTCAGAATGGACTGGTTGTATCTGCTTGCAGTCCAAGGGACTCTCAAGAGTTTTCTCCAACACCACAGTTCAAAAGGATCAGTTCTTCGGTGCTCAGCTTTCTTCACAGTCCAACTTTCATATCCATACATGATCACTGGAAAAACAATAACCTTGACTAGACGGACCTTAGTCGCCAATGTCTCTGCTTTTGAATATACTCTCTAGGTTGGTCATAACTTGTCTTCCAAGGAGTAAGCGTCTTTTAATTTCATGGCTGCAGTCACCATCTGCAGTGATTTTGGAGCCCCTCCCAAAATAAAGTCTGACACTCTTTCCATTGTTTCCCCATCTATTTCCCATGAAGTGATGGGACCGGATGCCATGATCTTCGTTTTCTGAATGTTGAGCTTTTAGCCAACTTTTTCACTCTCCTCTTTCACTTTCATCAAGAGGCTTTTTAGCTCCTCTTCACTTTCTGCCATAAGGGTGGTGTCATCTGCATATCTGAGGTTATTGATATTTCTCCCAGAAATCTGGATTCCAGCTTGTGCTTCTTCCAGTCCAGTGTTTCTTATGATGTACTCTGCATAGAAGTTAAATAAGCAGGATGACAATATACAACCTTGATGTACTCCTTTTCCTATTTGGAACCAGTCTGTTGTACCATGTCCTGTTCTAACTGTTGCTTCCTGACCTGCATATAGGTTTCTCAAGAGGCAGGTCAGGTGGTCTGGTATTCCCATCTCTTTCAGAATTTTCCACAGTTTCTTGTGATCCATACAGTCCAAGGTTTTGGCATAGTCAATAAAGCAGAAATAGATGTTTTTCTGGAATTCTCTTCCTATTTCCATGATCCAGCGGATGTTGGCAATTTGATCTCTGGTTCCTCTGCCTTTTCTAAAACCAGCTTGAACATCGGGAATTTCATGGTTCATGTATTGCTAAAGCCTGGCTTGGAGAATTTTGAGCATTACTTTACTAGCGTGTGAGATGAGTGCAATTGTGCAGTAGTTTGAGCATTTTTTGGCATTGCCTTTTTTGGGATTGGAATGAAAACTGACCTTTTCCAGTCCTGTGGCCACTGTTGAGTTTTCCAAATTTGCTGGCATGTTGAGTGCAGCACTTTCATAGCATCAGCTTTCAGGATTTGAAACAGCTCAACTGGAATTCCATCACCTCCACTTGCTTTATTCATAGTGATGCTTTCTAAGGCCCACTTGACTTCACATTCCAGGATGTCTGTCTAGGTGAGTGATCACACCATCATGATTATATTGGTCATGAAGTTCTTTTTTGTACAGTTCTTCTTGTATTCTTGCCACCCCTTTTTAATATCTTCTGCTTCTGTTAGGTCCAGATCATTTCTGTCCTTTATCGAGCCCATCTTTGCATGAAATGTTCCCTTGGTATCTCTAATTTTCTTGAAGAGATCTCTAGTCTTTTCCATTCTCTTGTTTTCATCTATTTCTTTGCATTGATCACTGAGGAAGGCTTTCTTATCTCTCCTTCCTATTTTTTGGAACTCTGCATTCAGATGCTTATATCTTTCCTTTCTCCTTTCCTTTTTGCTTCTCTTCTTTTCACAACTATTTGTAAGGCCTACTCAGACAGCCGTTTTGCTTTTTTGCATTTCTTTTCCTTGGGGATATTCTTGATCCCTGTCTCCTATACAATGTCATGAACCTCTGTCCATAGTTCATCAGGCACTCTATCAGATCTAGTCCATTAAATCTATTTCTCACTTCCACTGTATAATCATAAGGGGTTTGATTTAGGTCATACCTGAATGGTCTAGTAGTTTCCCCTATTTTCTTCAATTTAAGTCTGAATTTGGCAATAAGGAGTTCATGATCTGAGTCACAGTCAGCTCCCAGTCTTGTTTTTGTTGACTGTATAGAGTTTCTCCATCTTTGGCTGCAAAGAATATAATCAATCTGATTTAGATATTGACCATCTGGTGATGTCCATGTGTAGAGTCTTCTCTTGTGTTGTTGGAAGAGGGTGTTTGCTATGACCAGTGCATTTTCTCTGCAAAACTCTGTTAGCCTTTGCCCTGGTTCATTCTGTACTCCAAGGCCAAATTTGCCTGTTACCCCAGGTGTTTCTTGACTTCCTACTTTTGCATTCCAGTCCCCTATAATGAAAAGGACATCTTTTTTGGGTGTTAGTTCTAAAAGGCCTTGTAGGTCTTCATAGAACCATTCAACTTCAGCTTCTTCAGTGTTACTTGTTGGGGCATAGACTTGGATTACTGTGATTCTGAATGGTTTGCCTTGCAAATAAACAGAGATCATTCTGTTAGTTTAGGAACCCCTTTTCTCAGATGCCTAACACACGTTGATCATTTATACTGGAAGTGATAGTAGTGTGAAAGTGTTAGTCGCTCAGTCATGACCCCTCATAGACTATAGCTCTCCACACTCCTCTGTCTGAAATTTCTCAGGTAAGAATACTGGAGTGGGTAGCCATTCCCTTCTCCAGGGAATCTTCCTGAGTCAGGGATCAAACCCAGGTCTCATGCATTGCAGGTGGATTCTTTACCATCTGAGCTACCAGGGAAGCCCTTATATTGGAAGGGTATCACCTATTTATTTTCTCTTACTACCCCATGAGAACTCCGGTATTGTGAACTCAAATGTTATTCCCTACTCTTTCTGTTCCCCATATTAGCTTCTCCTTCAGTAAGATTTTGCAAGGAATCAAAGAGTCACAAAACTTATTGATAAACATAATTGTACCTTGATAGAACATTCTGTTATTACTACTATTGCTGCAAATAAGTTAATAGATGTAGGAGCTGATATACAAAAACAAATTTCTCTTTCATGGGATTTTTTCTTTACTAAATCCCCTATTGCTCAAAAATTGTTTTCTGCATTGTTTAACCCATACATGTTTCTTTGATCACTTTGTTTCTATTGACTATCTAGAACTGCTCTTAATATTTGATTTATAGAATTAAGAAGACTGCTCATTTTATTTTGCTTCATTCCTGTACTCTACAGCCTAAACAATCTTGAGGCTGACTGTTAGGAAATTAAAATGGAGGAAGTTGTGTTCAGGCTTCAGAAGTAGGAGAGCAGGCCTCTGACCTGTCTGGACACTGCTGGGATTCTGTGCCTGCCTGCAAGCTCAGCAAGTCAGAAGGCATTTTAGATAAGAAAGGGAGTAGGTCTGGGAACTCTTGAGTCCCTGGAGGTCTGGCCAACACTACAGGGTCTAAGTTTTATAACTTACAAGGTCAAACAAATAACATTATAATGTTGTTTAAATAAAGTAAAATCAATCCCTCCCCTACAATGGGAAGAAGCCAGAAGGCTGATAATTAAGATTCCCCAAACATCAGTTCGGAGAAGGCAATGGCAACCCACTCCAGTACTCTTGCCTGGAAAATTCCATGGACGGAGGAGCCTGGTGGGCCACAGTCCACAGGGAAGAGTCAGACACAACTGAGCGACTTCACTTTCACTTTTAACTTTCATGCATTGGAGAAGGAAATGGCAACCCACTCCAGTATTCTTGCCTGGAGAATCCCAAGGATGGGGGAGCCTGGTGGGCTGCCGTCTCTGGGGTCGCACAGAGTCGGACATGACTGAAGCGACTTAGCAGCAGCAAACATCAGTCATCCTGTTACCTCACCACTGACTAATCAGAAAAAATGTCCTCAAGCTGATCACACACCTGCTGCCCTCATCCTTTATTGTTGTTTAGTTGCCAAGTTGTGTCTCTTTTGCGACCCCATGGACTGTAGCCCACTAGGCTACTCTGTCCATGGGATTTCCCAGGCAAGAATACTGGAATGGGTTGCCATTTCCTTCTCTAGGGGATCTCTTCAACCCAGGGATCAAATTCATGTCTTTGGCATCGGCCGGCAGATTCTTTATCACTGAGCCACCTGGGAAGCCCACCCTCACCCTCAGGGTTGTCTTTAAGAACTCTTGCCTGAAAGCCATGAGGGAAATTCTGATGTTTGGCAAATCAGCTGCCTGTTTTTCTTGCTTGGCGCCTTGCACTTTCTCTCACCACAGTCCACTGTGGGTAGATCGGCTTGGCTTCAGGTAGGATGAGCAAGAGCCCAGTTCAATTCAGTGAGAAAGTATGTCCCACAAAAACAAAAATATGTATACTATTAATATGTTACCCTTCATAGAAAAAGTTTGCCTATTTCTTCTTTTATACTTGCCTCTCACCACTCTCCATTGTAGCAACCCCAAACTATTTGCAGTCCCTAACAGACTATGTTTTTCTCTCTGATCTGCTCTCCTCCCCACCCCTCCAGGGTGTTTCAATAAAACTAACTCCATTTTAGCATTTAACAGTTATTTTGATTGCCCTTTTATTTGTCTGGTTCAAGTGTTCACCACTGAATCCTTAGCACCCAGCACAATTCTTGCCCTCCTTCAGCACTTGTAAGTGTGGCCAGCATCTTGAAGAAATGAACAATACTGTCTTCCAACTTTCAAAAGTCTGCAAAAGGAAGACATATAAATGACAAATAATTTACAAAGAAGAATTGAAAAGTAGCAAGTACTCTGCAGTATACCAAGTAGATAGAATTCCACCAGGTGAAAATTTCCCCTTCTTTAGAATTCTTTCTGATTTGAACACAAGCCCCCTCTATGATGAAATTCTTACTGAGTTTTTTACAGTCATGTAGTGTTCTCATCTGTAAAATAAAGCTAAATAATTCCAATTACCAAGGGAACATTTCTGCAAAGATGGGCACAATAAAGGACAGAAACGGTATGAACCTAACAGAAGCAGAACATATTAAGAAAAGGTGGCAAGAATACACAGAACTATACAAAAAAGATCTTCATGATGCAGATAACCATGATGGTGTGATCACTCAGCTAGAGCCAGACATCCTGGGGTGCAAAGTCAAGTGGGCCTTAAGAAGCATCACTATGAACAGAGCTAGTGGAGGTGATAGAATTCCAGCTGAGCTATTCCAAATCCTAAAATATGATGCTGTGAGAGGGCTGCATTCAATATGCCAGCAAATTTGGAAAACTCAGCAATGGCCACAGGACTGGAAAAGGTCAGTTTTCATTTCAATCCCAAAGAAGGGCAATGGCAAAAATGTACAAACTACTATACAATTGCACTCATTTCAAATGCTAGCAAGATCATGCTCAAAATCCTTCAAGCCAGGCTTCAACAGTATGTGAACCAAGAACTTCCAGATGTACAAGTTAGATTTAGAAAAGGCAGAGGAATCAGAGATCCAATTGCCAACATCTGTTGGATCATAGAAAAAGCAAGAGAATTCCAGGAAAACATCCCCTTCTGCTTCACTGACTATGCTAAAGCCTTTAACTCTGTGGATCACAACAAACTGTAGAAAACTCTTAAAGAGATGGGAATACCAGACCACCTTACCTGTTTCCTGAGAAATCTGTATGCAGGTCAAGAAGCAACAGTTAGAACTGGACATGGAACAACAACTGGTTCAAAATTGGGAAAGAAGTACGTCAAGGCTGTATATTGTCATCCTGCTTATTTAACTTATACGCAGAGTACACCATGCAAAATGCCCGGCTGGATGAACCACAAGCTGGAATCAAAATTGCATGGAGAAATATCAATAATCTCAGATATGGAAATGACACCACCCTTATGGAAGAAAAGGAAGAGGAACTAAAGAGACTCTTGATGAAGGTGAAAGTGGAGAGTGAAAAAGCTAACTTAAACTCAGCATTCAAAAAACTAAGATCATGGCATCTAGCCCCATCACTTCATGGCAAATAGATGGGGAAAAAATGGAAACAGTTCAGTTCAGTTCAGCGGCTCAGTCACATCTGACTCTGTGACAGGGAGGCCTGGCGTGCTGCGATTCATGGGGTCGCAAAGAGTCGGACACAACTGAGCGACTGAACTGAACTGAACGAAGACATGTCTCAGTTCAGTTCAGTCACTCAGTCCTGTCCGACTCTTTGACCCCATGAACTGCAGCACACCAGGCTTCCCTGTTCATCACCAACTCTCGGAGCTTACTCAAACTCATGTCCATTGAGTCAGTGATGCCATCCAACCATCTCATCCTCTCTTGTCCTCTTCTCCTCCTGCCTTCAATCTTTCCCATCATCAGGGTCTTTTATAATGAATCAGTTCTTCACGTCAGGTGGGCAAAGTGTTGGAGCTGCAGCTACAGTGTCAGTCCCTCCAATGAATACTCAGGACTGATCTCCTTTAGGATTGACTGGTTTGATCTCCTTGCTGTCCTAAAGATTCTCAAGAGTCTTCTTCCATACCACATTTCAAAAACATCAATTCTTTGGCACTCAGCTTTCTTTATGGTCCAACTCTCACATCCATACATGACTACTGGAAAAACCATAGCTTTGACTACATGGACTTTTGTCAAAAGTAATGTCTCTGCTTTTTAATTTCCTGTCTAGGTTGGTCATAGCTTTTCTTCAAAGGACCAAGCATCTTTTAATTTCATGGCTGCCGTCACCATCCACAGTGATTTTGGAGCCCAAGAAAATAAAGTCTGTCACTGTCTTCATAGTTTCTCCATCTATTCACCATGCAGTGATGAGACTGGATGCCTTGATCTTAATTTTTTGAATATTGACTTTTAAGCCAACTTTTTCACTCTCCTGTTCACCTCATCAAGAGATTCTTTAGTTCCTCTTTACTTTCTGCCATAAGGAGGATGTCATCTACATATCTGAGGTTATTGATCTTTCTCCCAACAATCTTGATTCCAGCTTGTGATTCATCTAGCCTGGCATTTCACATGATGTACTCTGCATAGAATTTAAATAAGCAAGGTGACAAGGTACAGCCTTGACGTACTCCTTTCCCAGTTTGGAACCAGTCCATTATTCCATCTGTGGTCCCAACTATTGCTTCTTGACCTGCATACAAATATCTCAGGAGGCAAGTAAGGTGGTCTGGTCTTCCCATCTCTTGAAGAATTTTCCAGTTTGTTTTGATCCACACAGTCAAAGGTTTTGGCATAGTCAATAAAACAGAAATAGGTGTTTTTCTGGAACTCTCTTGCTTTTTCTATGACCCAACAGATGTTGGCAATTTGATCTCTGATTCCTTTGCCTTTTCTAAATCTAGCTTGAACATCTGGAAGTTCTCAGTTCATGTACTGTTGAAGCCTAGCATAGAGAATTTTGAGCATTATTTTTCTGGTGTGTGAGATGAGTGCAATTGTGTGGTAGTTCGAACATTCTTTGGCATTGCCTTTCTTTGGGATTGTGATGAAAACTGACCTTTCCAGTCCTGTGGCCGCTGCTGAGTTTTCCAAATTTGATGGCATAATGAGTACAGCACGTTCACAGCATGTCTACGTTAATTAGATTAACAATCATAATATCAGCTGTTAATTTAAGACTAAATATTTCCCAGTGAAACTGACATTCATTTAGCTTAGTTCTTTTGTATTTATAATTGTTTGATTTGTAAGCACTTACTTTTATTTAAGGAATTAAATAGTTTATTTACAAATTACCCTTAGCAATATTTCCAAAGATAAAACTACATACTGAGACATACACATATACATATATCCAGACAAACAGAGATTTCATAGTTTCTGTTTGAGATTTAAAATATCTCTTAGTCTCTTTGCTTTTTCTCCCATCATTTTCCAAGAATGAACTTTCTTTTGTTAACCTTACCACACTACTTTCGACCACTTACCTTGTGCAAACTTTACAGCAACTTTTTTCAGTTACACACTGGAAAGTGGAGATTTGGTCAGCTAAAATGTAATTTTGACATTCTAAGATAAACAATCATACCTGCAAATCAGATGACTCTTTCTCCAATTTTAATTTTTCCTCAACCAATTTTAATCATGTACCTCATGGCAGGCAGGGAGGAGGATCGGGCCTCTCCAACCCAGAATGCTACATTTTTTTCCTTTCTCAATTGGCACAAGCTGCAAACATTCAAAAACTTCCAAAGATTTAGCCTGCTTTAATTTGGGGTCCTAAGCAGTAAGCAAATCATCCCATCTGGGAGTAAAAACTTAACCTCTTATTTATTTTTTCCTTTTTTTAAAGAGTAGCATTTGGTTTCATGAATCCTGCTCAAAACAATTTAATTTTGCCAAAAGTTTTACTTTATTTTAGGTTTAAAGGGTTCCTTAACAAAGGAAACCACTCATTACACAAAAATAAATGATTTCAACTTTCAATAAAAGATTATTTAACTTAATTTCAATACATGGTCCTTAGAAGAAAAAAAGAAATAGAAACAATAGAGAGAAGTAACAGGTCATGGTGGAAAGGTCTGACAGAATGTGGTCCACTGGAGAAGGGAATGGCAAACCACTTCAGTATTCTTACCTTGAGAACCCCATGAACAGTATCAAAAAGCAAAAAGATAGGACACTGAAAGATGAACTCCCCAGGTCGGTAGGTGCCCAATATGCTACTGGAAATTAGTGGAGAAATAACTCCAGAAAGAATGAAGAGATGGAGTCAAAGCAGAAACAACACCCAGCTGTGGATGTGACTGGTGATAGAAGCAAAGTCTGATGCTATAAAGACCAATATTGCATAGAAACTTGGAATGTTAGGTCCATGAATCAAGGCAAATTGGAAGAGCTCAAATAGGAGATGGCAAGAGTAAACGTCAACATTCTAGGAATCAGTGACTAAAATGGACAGGAATGGGTGAATTTAACTCAAATGACCATTACGTCTACTAATGTGCACAGGAATCCCTTAGAAGAAATGGAGTAGCCATCATGGTCAACAAAAGAGTCTGAAATGCAGTACTTGGATGCAATCTCAAAAATGACAGCATGATCTCTGTTTGTTTCCAAGGCAAACCTTTATATCATGGTAACCCAAATCTATGCCCCGGCCAGTAATGCTGAAGAAGCTGAAGTTGAACTGTTTTATGAAGACCTACAAGACCTTTTAGAACTAACACCCAAAAAAGATGTCCTTTTCATTATAGAGGACTGGAATGCATAAGTGGGAAGTCAAGAAACACCTGGGGTAACAGGCAAATTTGGCCTTGGAGTACAGAATGAACCAGGGCAAAGGCTAATAGAGTTTTGCAGAGAAAATGCACTGGTCATAGCAAACACGCTCTTCCAACAACACAAGAGAAGACTCTACACATGGACATCACCAGATGGTCAATACCTAAATTAGATTGATTATATTCTTTGCAGCCAAAGATGGAGAAACTCTATACAGTCAGGAAAAACAAGACTGGGAGCTGACTGTGGCTCAGATCATGAACTCCTTATTGCCAAATTCAGACTTAAATTGAAGAAAGTAGGGAAAACCACTAGACCATTCAGGTATGACCTAAATCAAACCCCTTATGATTATACAGTAGAAGTGAGAAATAGATTTAATGGACTAGATCTGATAGAGTGCCTGATGAACGATGGACAGAGGTTCATGACATTGTTCAGGAGACAGGGAGCAAGACCATCCTCAAGAAAAAGAAATGCAAAAAAGCAAAATGGCTGTCTGAGTAGGCCTTAAAAATAGCTGTGAAAAAAAGAGAAGCAAAAAGCAAAGGAGAAAAGGAAAGATATACCCATTTGAATGCCAAGTTCCAAAGAATAGCAAGGAGAGATAAGAAAGTCTTCCTCAGTGATCAGTGCAAAGAAATAGAGGAAAACAACAGAAAGGGAAAGACTAGAGATCTCTTCAAGAAAATTAGAGATACCAAGGGAACATTTCATGCAAAGATGGGCTCGATAAAGGACAGAAATGATCTGGACCTAACAGAAGCAGAAGATATTAAGAAGAGGTGGCAAGAATACACAGAAGAACTGTACAAAAAAGTATCTTCATGACCCAGATAATCATGATGGTGTGATCACTCACCTAGAGCCAGACATCCTGGAATGTGAAGGCAAGTGGGCCTTAGGAAGCATCAGTATGCACAAAGCTAATGGAGGTGATGGAATTCCAGTTGAGCTATTTCAAATCCTGAAAGATTTGAACAGCTGTGAACATGCTGCACTCAATATGCCAGCAAATTTGGAAAACTCAGCAGTGGTCACAGGACTGGAAGAGGTCAGTTTTCATTCCAATCCCAAAGAAAGGCAATGCCAAAGAATGCTCAAACTACCACACAGTTGCACTCATCTCACATGCTAGTAAAGTAATGCTCAAGATTCTCCAAGCCAGGCTTCAGCAATATGTGAACTGTGAATTTCCAGATGTTCAAGCTGGTTTTAGAAAAGGCAGAGGAACCAGAGATCAAATTGCCAACATCCGCTGGATCATTGAAAAAGCAAGAGAGTTCCAGAAAAACATCTATTTCTGCTTTATTGACTATGCCAAATCCTTTGACTATGTGGATCACAATAAACTGTGGAAAATTCTGAAAGAGATGGGAATACCAGACCACCTGACCTGCCTCTTGAGAAACTTGTATGCAGGTCAGTAAGCAACAGTTAGAACTGGATATAGAACAGACTGCTTCCAAATAGGAAAAGGAGTACGTTAAGGCAGTATATTCAGAGAAGGCAATGGCACCCCACTCCAGTACTCTTGCCTGGAAAATCCCATGGACAGAGGAGCCTGGTAGGCTGCGGTCCATGGGGTTGCTAAGAGTTGGATACGACTGAGCAACTTCACTTTCACTTTTCACTTTCTTGCATTAGAGAAGGAAATGACAACCTGTTCCCATGTTCTTGCCTAGAGAATCCCAGGGATGGGGGAGCCTGGTGGGCTGACGTCTATGGGGTCGCAGAGTCGGACATGACTGAAATGACTTAGCAGCAGCAGCAAGGCTGTATATTGTCACCCTGCTTATTTAACTTTTATGCAGAGTATATCATGAGCAACACTGGGCTGGAAGAAGCACAAGCTGGAATCAATTTACCAGGAGAAATATCAATAACCTCAGATATGCAGATGATATCACCCTTATGGCAGAAAATGAAGAAGAACTAAAGAGCCTCTTGATGAAAGTGAAAGAGGACAGTGAAAAAGTTGGCTTAAAGGTCAACATTCAGAAAACGAAGATCATGGCATCTAGTCCTATGACTTCATGGCAAATAGATGGGGAAACAGTGGAAACAGTGGCTGGCTTTATTCTGGGGGGCTCCAAAATCACTGCAGATGGTGACTGCAGCCATGAAATTAAAAGATGGTTACTGCTTGGAAGGAAAGTTATCACCAACCTAGAGAGCATATTAAAAAACAGAGACATTACTTTGTCAACAAAGGTCCATCTAGTCAAGGCTATGGTTTTTCCAGTAGTCATGTATAGATGTGAGAGTTGGACTATAAAGAAAGCTGAGCGCCAAAGAATTGATATTTTTGAACTGTGGTGTTGGAGAAGACTCTTGAGAGTGCCTTGGAGTGCAAGGAGATCCAACCAATCCATCCTAACAGAGATCAGTCTGGATGTTCATTGGAAGGACTGATGTTGAAGCTAAAACTCCAGTATTTTGGCCACCTGATGCGAAGAGCTGACTCATTTGAAAAGACTCTGATGCTGGGAAAGATTGAGGGCAGGAGAAGGGGAAAACAGAGGATGATTGGTTAGAAAGCATCACCGACTCAATGGACATGAGTTTGGGTAAACTCCGGGAGCTGGTGATGGACAGGGAGGCCTGGTGTGCTGCAGTTCATGAGGTCACAAAGAGTTGGACACGACTGAGCGACTGAACTGAACTGAACAGCATATTCATCACCAAATTGAGTCAACACCTACATCCAGACCTGAACAGCACTGGGAAGTTCCACATTAAGAGCAATCTGGAGTCTTAATTGAGAAAGGGTCCAAATAGTGTATCTACTCCATGGGTGAGATGTCAAATTGCAGTTTGGGGGCTCCCATTTATAATCCCAGATTACAAACTGATGTTATCATCAGTTTACATAAAAACATGCAGCTATGGTTTTACTCAAACTTTTACAATGCTGTTTGTTTCACTTGTGAGTCATAGACTTCTTAGATCCCAGGAGGTTGGCCAGGCCTCCAGAGTATGAAGAATTCCAAGACACACTCCCTTTTTTATCTAAAGAACTACCTGACTTGCTGCGATTGTAAACAGGCGTAGTATGTGGGCAGTGTCCAGACAGGTCAGAGGCCTGCCCTTCTGCTTCTGAAAGCTGAACAATACTTCTTCTTTTTGAATTTCACTAGCAATTGGTTGTGGAGAAGGTGATGGCACCCAACTCCAGTACTCTTGCCTGGAAAATCCCATGGACAGAGGAGCCTGGTAGGCTGCGGTCCATGGAGTCGCGAAGAGTCGGACACAACTGAGCGACTTCCCTTTCACTTTTCACTTTCATGCTTTGGAGAAGGAAATGGCAACCCACTCCAATGTTCTTGCCTGGAGAATCCCAGGGACAGGGGAGCCTGGTGGGCTGCCGTCTATGGGGTCACACAGAGTCGGACACGACTGAAGTGACTTAGCAGCAGCAGGAGCAATTGGTTGGAGTGGAGAGGAAAGATTTGAGTCAAGGCTAATTTCTGAATTTAGGTTTGGAGAACTGAGTGACATATGGTGGTGCATTTAATGAGCTGAGAGGATTAGAGAGGTTTTTTGAAAAGACAGTGATGTTAAATTTTGGACATGTGAATTTTGTTGTTCAGTCGCTCGGTCATGTCCAGCTCTTTGCAACCCCATGGACTGCAGCACGCCAGGTTTTCATGTCCTTTGCCATCTCTTGGAGTTGGCTTAAACTTATGTCCATCGAGTTGGTGATGCCATCCAAACATCTCATCCTCTGCTGTCCCCTTCTCTTCCTGTCTTCAATCTTTCCCAGTTCAGGGTTTTTCCTAATGAGTCAGCTCTTCCCATCTGGTGGCCAAAGTATTGGAGCTTAAACTTCAGCATTAGTCCTTCAAATAAATCTTCAGGGTTGATTTCCTTTAGGATGGACTGGTTTGATATCCATGCAGTCCAACAGACTCTAAAGAGTCTTCTTGAACACCACAGTTTGAAAGCATCAATTCTTTGGCACTCAGCTTTCTTTATGGTCCAAATCTCACATCTGTACATGAGTGCTGGAAAAACCACAGCTTTGACAAGATGGACCTTTGTCAGAAAAGTAATGTCTCTGGTTTTTAATATGCTGTCTAGGCTGGTCATAGCTTTTCTTCCAAGGAGCGACCATCTTTTAATTTCATGGCTGCAGTCACCATCCACAGTGATTTTGGAGCCCAAGAAAATAAAGACTGTCACTGTTTCTATTGCTTCCCTATCTATTTGCCATGAACTGATGGGACCAGAGCCATGATCTTCATTTTTTGAACGTCGAGTTTTAAGCCAGCTTTTTCACTCTTCTCTTTCACATTAATCAAGAGACTCTTTAATTCCTCTTCCCTTTCTGCCGTAAGGGTGGTGTCATCTGCATGTGAGAGGTTATTGATATTTCTCCCGGCAATCTTGATTCCAGCTTGTGCTTCATCCAACCCAGCATTTTGCATGATATACTCTGCATAGAAGTTAACTAAGCAGGGTGACAATATACAGCCTTGATGTACTCCTTTCCCAATTTGGAACCAGTCTGTTGTTCCATATCTGGTTTTAACTGTTGCTTCTTGACCACATACAGATTTCTCAGGAGACAGCTAAGGTGGTCTGGTATTCCCACCTCTTTAAGAATTTTCCATGGTTTGTTATGATCCACACAGTCAAAGACTTTGGTGTAGTCAATGAAGCAGATGTAGATGTTTTTCTTAAATTCTCTTGCTTTTTCTATGATCCAGTGGGTGTTGGCAGTTTGATCTCTGGTTCCTCTGCCTTTTCTAAACCCAGCTTAAAGATCTGGAAGTTCTCAGTTCATGTACTGTTGAAGGATTTTGAGCATGACCTTGCTAGCACATGAAATGAGTGCAATGGTGCAGTAGTACAGACATTCTTTGGACATTCTTTCTTTGGGACTGGAATGAAAACTGACTTTTTCCAGCCTCATGACCACTGATGAGTTGTCCAAATTTGTTGGCATATTGAGTGTAGCACTTTCACACCATCATCTTTTAGGATTTGAAATAGCTCAGCTGGAATTCCATCACTTCCACTAGCTTTGTTTGTAGTCATGCTTTCTAAGGCCTGCTTGACTTTGCACTCCATGGTGTCTGACTCAGGGTGAGTGATCACACTATCATGGTTATCTGGGTCATTAAGATCTTCTTTGTACAGTTCTCTTTATTCTTGCCATCTTTTCTTAATATGTTCTGCTTCTGTTAGGTCCATTCCATTTCTGAATTTTGTAAGGCTAAGGAAAATATAGGCTTGCAGCTATAGATCTGGAAATTATGCTGGTTTGCTTTTAGCGGAAATATTGAATACTAGCAATAGTACATGTATTTACTTAAGAATTCAGTAATCTGGGGAAAGAATCCTCTGCTGCTCTGATCCTTTAGACCTCAGAAGACCTTGACAGATCAGATAAGAGCAGACTTCATGGTCCTTCCTGTCTGCCTGTTGAGAGATCCCCAGTTGAGTGCTACACAGCAGTCCATCTAGGTCTTTCCATTGATTACTTCGTTCTTCAATATGAGAAAAATGCAAGTCACTGCTCCAGTCTTATGAGGTATTCAACGGTTGATGCCTGCATTCTTCAAGATTATATTGACTATAGTTAATCTTCAAGATTATCTATAATCTTCTGAATAGTCAAACAAGATGTCACAACTTTTTTTTTAAGGAAATGTGAATTATATAAAAAGATGGGATAACAAAGTTCTAATTATTTCTAGCCAATTATTTTAAATGTCAAAGATGTATAAATCCTCATGATATCACAATTCTTAGAACTAGAATGTATTTTACAATGATTTCCTATAGATTTTAGGGCCTACAATTTACAAACTAGCCTCTCAGATACTTACCACATCTATACCAAGAATATGAATCTCTTGCTCCTGATTAAGATAGACCTGATGTCTATTATAATTGCCTTAACATACTCATCCCATTCCTTCCTTATTTTATACCAGCAATGTGGTTTGTGGACTGACCCTATATTCAGAGATGGGTCTAGATTAAGGCTAATCAGTGATTACTGTAATTATTGATTCAAGGATTAACAGGCTTAGAGTAATCAAGAAATTACAATATTCCCTCAGCCTTTCAAATAGATTCAAGAATGGTCACATGGGCATAAGATTCATTCATGGCCAATAAGAAGCAGGAAAATTTTCTGGGGATTTCTGGGAAAGAGGGCTTCCCTGGTGGCTCAGCTGGTAAAGAATCTGCCTTCAATGTGGGAGACCTGGATTCAATCCCTGGGTTGGGAAGATCTTCTAGAGAAGGGCAAGTCTACCCACTCCAGTATTCTGGCCTCGAGAATTCCATGGACTGTATAGTCCATGGGATCCCAAAGAGTTGGACACAACTGAGTGACTTTCACTTTATTTCACTCATGTCTTACTCCAAGTTGGAAACAATAGTGCTCATGATCATAAGTTCTGCATTGTTAAAATTTTCCATTAGCTTGATTCTTGATTTAACTTGTTTCTAGACTATAGATCCATGTCTAATTCTCATGGATTTGAGGCATACAGTGTATGATTCTGGATCTAAGCCAGGAAACAGCTGGGCAAACTCAAACAAGAAAAGCAAAACCTTAATAAAGAGACTGTTTACAAAGTTTTGGGTACAGGAGTAATAATGTTTCAATACCTTAGGACTAGCAATAGCAGGAAGCCCTTACCTCTCCTAGCCCTGAACGGATAGGGAGGGAGCAATTACCAAAATCTGGAGAGAATTAACATAGGTGTGAGTGACGTCACTCAGTCATGTCCAACTCTTTGCGACCCCATGGACTGTAGCCTACCATGCTCCTCCATCCATGGGATTTTCCAGGGAAGAGTACTGGAGTGGGTTGTCATTTCCTTCTCCAGAGAATCTTCCCAACCTAGGGATGGAACCTGGGTCTTCCGCATTGCAGGCAGACGCTTTACCATCTGAGTTACCAGGGAAGTCACCTCACGTAGGTGAGGCCACCAAAAAGGAGCTATGGCCTTTGGGTCAGTAAGGGAACACAGTCAACAAGTGCAACCCAGACAGGAGGGAACTGGAAGAATAAACAGTCTAACTCATTCTCTATCTTCTCTTTTGATCTGCTGGTGCCATCATGCCTTCAACCCAACCAGGGGTTAGAGGTCAAGGGATCCCAGTTTACACAATCTATAAAGGTCAGCTTGTTAGAGCCCAGAGTACAGAAGGATTGTTGTCAGTCACTCAGTCATGTCCAACTCTGCAACCCCATGGACTGCAGCACGCCAGGCTTCCCTGTCTTTCACCATCTCCTGAGCAAACATGGGTTTGGGTGGACTTCTGGATTTGGTGATGGCCAGGGAGGCCTGGTGTGCTGCGGCCCATGGGGTTGAAAAGAGTCGGACACGACTGAGTGACTGAACTGAGTTTGCTCAAACTCATGTCCATTGAGTTGGTGATATCATCCAAGCATCTCATCTTCTGTCATCCCCTTCTCCTTCTGTCTTCAATCTTTCCCAGTCAGGGTCTTTTCAAACGAGTCAGCTCTTTGAATCAGATGGCCAAATATTGGAGCTTCAGCATCAGTCCTTCCAATGAATATTCAGGACTGATTTCCTTTAGAATTGATTGGTTTGATCTCCTTGCAGTCCAAGGGATTCTCAAGAGTCTTCTCCAACACCACAGTTCAAAAGCATCAGTTCTTCAGTGCTCAGCCTTCTTTATGGTTCAACTCTCTCATCCATACATGACTACTGGAAAAACCATAGCTTTGATTATTTGAACATTTGTTGACAAAGTAATGTCTCTGCTTTTTAATAAGGAGTCTAGGTTTCTCATAGCTTTTCTTCCAAAAAGCAAGCATCTTTTAGTTTCACAGCTGCAGTCACCATCTTCATGATTTTGGAGTCCAAGACAATAAAGTCTGTCACTGTTTCCATTGTTTCCCCATCTATTTGCCATAAGGTGATGAGACCAGATGCTATGATCTTAGTTTTTTGAATACTGAGTTTTAAGCCAGCTTTTTCACTCTCCTCTTTCACTTTCATCAAGAGGCTCTTTAGTTCCTCTTTGCTTTCTGCCATTAGGGTGAAATCATCTGCATATCTGAGGTTATTGATATTTCTCCCAGCAATCTTAATTCCACCTTGTGCTCCATTCAGCCCAGCATTTTGCATGATGTACTCTGCATATAAGTTAAATAAGCAGGGCGACAATATACAGCCTCAATGTACTTCTTTCCCAGTTTTGATCTAGTCGTTTCTCTACCTTTGGTTCTACCTGTTGCTTCTTGACCTGCATACATGTTTCTTAGGAGGTAGGTAATATGGTCTGGTATTCCCATTTCTCAAGAGGCAAGAAAGGTGGTCTGGTATTCCCATCTCTTAAAGAATTTTCCAGTTTGTTGTGATCCACAAAGGCTTTAGTGTAGTCAATGAAGCAGAAGTACATGTTTTTCTATAATTCTCTTGCTTTTTCTATGATCCAACAGATGTTGGCAATTTGATCTCTACTGAAAAGTCTTTTCTAAATCCAGCTTGAACATCTGGAAATTCTCAGTTTACATACTGTTGAAGCCTAGCTTGGAGAATTTTGAGCATTATTTTGCTCTCATGTGAAATGAGTGCAATCTGTAGTAGTTTGAACATTCTTTGGTTATTGCCATTTTTAGGATTTGAATGAAAACTGACTTTTTCCAGGCTTGTGGACCCTGCTGTTTTCCAAATTTGCTGGCATATTGAGTACAGCAAGTTCACAGCATCATCTTTTAGGATTTGAAACAGCTCAGCTGGAATTCTATCACCCCCTCTAACTTTGTTTGTAGTGATGTTTCCTAAGGCCCACTTGACTTCACACTCCTGGATGTCTGGCTCTGTAGGTGAGCGATCATACCATCATGGTTTTCTGGGTCAGGAAGATTTTTATTGTATAGTTCTTCTGTGTATTTTTGCCACCTTTTCTTAATATCTTCTTTTACTGTTAGGTCCATACTGTATCTGTCCTTTATTCTGCTCATCTTTGCTTGAAATTTTCCCTTGGTATCTTTAATTTTCTTGAAGAGACCTCTAGTTCTTCCCATTCTATTGTTTTCCTCTATTTCTCTGCATTGATCACTGAGGAAGGCTTTCTTATCTCTCCTTGATATTCTTTGGGACTCTGCATTCAGATGGGTATATCTTTCCTTTCCTTTTTTCCCTTTAGCTCCTCTTCTTTTCTTAGCTATTTGTAAGGCCTCTTCAGACAAACATTTTGCTTTTTGCATTTCTTTTTCTTGAGTATGGTTTTGATTATCACCTCACTAGACTACCAAGGAAGTTCCCACAGGACAGAGTGGAAAATATCCAATTCATAAATAAACCACTGATTTTTAGATAAAGTAACTAATATCACTAACATTTAGCTGCGGCAGGGAGCTGCCGTCAGCGCACTAAGTGCGGCCAAGAGGAGCTACCCCACGTCTGAGGTCAGGGGCAGAAGCCGGGAGGACCCCATGCCTGAAGGGCTGTGGCCAAGAGGAGTTACCCCACGTCCAATGTCAAGGGCAAAGGCCTAGAGTGCCAGGCTGTGATGGTGCAGGAACAGCCGAGAGGAGCTACACTGCGTCCGAGGTCAGGGGTGGCGGCTGGGAGGAGCAAACTCACGCCTGAGGCTAGGGGCAGAGGCCGGGAGGAGCAACCCCATGTCCAAGGAGTGGTGGCTGCGTGGGCGTAGGAGGGCCTGGAGGAGCCATTCCACCTTGAAGGTCAGGAAGGGCAGCGGTGAGGAGATACCCCTCGTCCAAGGTAAGGAGCAGTGGCTGCGCTTTGCTGGAGCAGCTGTGAAGAGATACCCCACGTCTAAGGTAAGAGAAACTAAAGTAAGATGGCAGGTGTTGCAAGAGGGCATCAGAGGCCAGACACACTGAAACCATATTCACAGAAAACTAATCAATCCAATCACACTAGGACTACAGCTTTGTCTAACTCAATGAAACTAAGCAATGCCCGTGGGGCAACCCAGGGCGGGCGGGTCATGGTGGAGAGGTCTGACCGAATGTGGTCCACTGGAGAAGGGAATGGCAAACCACTTCAGTATTCTTGCCTTGAGAACCCCATGAACAGTATCAAAAGGCAAAATGATAGGATACTGAAAGAGGAACTCCCCAGGTCAGTAGGTGCCCAATATGCTACTGGAAATCAGTGGAGAAATAATTCTAGAAAGAATGAAGGGATGAAGCCAAAGCAAAAACAATACCCAGCTGTGGATGTGACTGGTGATAGAAGCAAGGTCCGATGCTGTAAAGAGCAATACTGCATAGGAACCTGGAATGTCAGGTCCATGAATCAAGGTAAATTGGAAGTGGTCAGACAAGAGATGGCAAGAGTGAATGTCAACATTCTAGGAATCAGCGAACTAAAATGGACTGGAATGGGTGAATTTAACTCAGATGACCATTGTATTTACTACTGCGGGCAGGAATCTCATAGAAGAAATGGAGTAGCCATCATGGTCAACAAAAGAGTCCGAAATGCAGTACTTGGATGCAATCTCAAAAATGACAGAATGATCTCTGTTCGTCTCCAAGGCAAACGATTCAATATCACAGTTATCCAAGTCTATACCCCAACCAGTAATGCTGAAGAAGTTGAAGGTGAACTGTTCTATGAAGACTTACAAGACCTTTTAGAACTAACACCCAAGAAAGATGTCCTTTTCATTATAGGGGACTGGAATGCAAAAGTAGAAAGTCAATAAACCCCTGGAGTAACAGGCAAATTTGGCCTTGGAATGCGGAATGAAGCAGGGCAAAGACCAATAGAGTTTTGCCAAGAAAACACACTGGTCATAGCAAACACCCTCTTCCAACAACACAAGAGAAGACTCTACACATGGACATCACCAGATGGTCAACACCAAAATCAGATTGATTATATTCTTTGCAGCCAAAGATGGAGAAGCTCTATATAGTCAACAAAAACCAGACCAGGAGCTGACTGTGCTTCAGATCATGAATTCCTTATTACCAAATTCAGACTCAAATTGAAGAAAGTAGGGAAAACCACTAGACCACTCAGGTATGACCTAAATCAAACCCCTTATGATTATACAGTGGAAGTGAGAAATAGATTTAAGGGACTATATCTGATAGATAGAGTGCCTGATGAACTATGGAATAAGGTTCGTGACATTGTACAGGAGACAGAGATCAAGACCATCCCTATGGAAAAGAAATGCAAAAAAGCAAAATGGCTGTCTGGGGAGGCCTTACAAATAGCTGTGAAAAGAAGAGAGGGGAAAAGCAAAGGAGAAAGGAAAGATATAAGCATCTGAATTTGCAGAGTTCCAATGAATAGCAAGAAGAGATAAAAAAAGCCTTCTTCAGCGATCAATGCAAAGAAATAGAGGAAAAGAACAGAATGAGAAAGACTAGAGGTCTCTTCAAGACAATTAGAGATACCAAGGGAACATTTCATGCAAAGATGGGCTCAATAAAGGACAGAAATGGTCTGGACCTAACAGAAGCAGAAGATATTAAGAAGAGGTGGCAAGAATACACAGAAGAACTGTACAAAAAAGATCTTCACAACCCGGATAATCACGATGGTGTGATCACTCATCTAGAGCCAGACATCCTGGAATGTGGAGTCAAGTGGACCTTAGAAAGCATCACTATGAACAAAGCTAGTGGAGGTGATGGAATT